>NC_141896.1:5621298-6231060 GCF_030686135.1 Camelina sativa | reverse complement strand
TTTCAAGATATTATTGTCCCAGATTATTACTATTAAACACAACTAATTAGTATTATCTAACCTCGATTGCTTAATAAGAAGCATTTTTCTTAATTGTTAGTAGTTGACATTTTTCTAATTCTTGCTGTACAACAGACACACGTCAATCAACCTTTTTTTTTGATTAACTTCTCAAAGAATAAATCACTATCAAGGATTTTTTATGTGCCAGAGGAAGTTACAAAAAAAAAAAAGTAAAATCTGTCTAACAATTTTGTGTTCTTCTTCTGTCTTCTGTGTCTCTAGTGAATGAGCAAAGACTCTTCATGCTGGTTTTGATCTTTCTCGCGGTGGAATCCGCATCCATGACTTCATTGACTCATAGACAGTGAATCCAATCGCAACCGATGGAACAATCTAGCAAACAAAGACAAATCTATGAGTCATAAAATTTTGGGAGAAGTAAAATAATGAAATCCAGACTGAGATGATCTAGGATTTACCTTAATGTAGTTGATGCTTAAACCAGCAAACAACTGTCTCCAACCCTGAGTTCGAGCAATCGTGTTGAGCCCATCAAATGTGTTCTTGTAACGCTTGTTGTTACCTTCACTCGTCATAGGCTGTAGATTCTCTACCTATTGTCACACAAAACACCAAAATGTAGGTTTATGAGTTCTGAATTGTTGCAAAGTTTGAATCTTTGTCTCTGGTTTGTTTTTGTTTTTGTTTTTTTACCTGCATTTGTCTCCTAACAACATCCAATGGGTAAGTGATGGTCTGGCCAAATAAACCAGCTAAAGCTCCACAAGGTAGATGCATTCGAACAGAGTTTTGATGCTCTTCAGGAACATGTCTTTTCAATTCCTCATATATGTAGAACTTAAGGCCCGCGTAAGGAAGGATACCAATCAGTGTTGGCCCTGCAAAACACACAGGAAATCCCCAACCTTTGTTAATCATCTTCAGACCCAAGTTAGGAAAAGTGCACACACACAAATGGGGTTTAAGAGTCAGATTATAGAGTTGGTACTAGTTTGATGTCAACCGTTTATAGCTTGAACAATCATTAATGCAAGCAAATGTTATGTGCTTTACCTATGCCTCGATAGAGCCCACGTGGTCCCCCTTCTTTATAAGCCATTGCAAGCACCTCTTTTATGCCTGAATATGTAGGTTGACGGTAAAATCCATTTGCACCAACTTGTCTTGTGTCAGACACCTAAAAATGGAATAACAACGGCATAAGAGAGAAGAAACAAACTGATATTTCTTCATTTTCCGTTAAGCAACAGTAAAAGCATGACATTAAAAAAAAATCACAAACCTGGTAAGCTAGCTTAGTGCGAGCTAAATCAAGGGGATATGTGCACAAAACTGCTGTTCCGCCTGCAGCTGAACCAGCCACAAGATCAACAATTGGACCAGAACCTAAAGGAAGATTTTTTTGCAAAATCCAGTCACGATAAACTTCATACGTCATGTAATGAAGGGCGGCATAAGGAATAATCCGAATAACACTCGCCCCGTTTCCTCTGCACATCACAAGGATTTAGTAAAGTGACTGAGCCAAGCTTACAATATTAAGAGTCAAACTACTACGTACTTACTTATAAAACCCGAGAGGACCATCAAATTGTAACACCTTCTTTAGCGACTGCGACACACCAAGGGTCCTAAAATCGTTTGTTCTGGTCTAGTGTTGAAAGCACAGGTATACAATCAATAGGTAGTAAAAATATCGATGCACAACAAAGCAAATATCTTAAGATATGATCAAAGTACTACCAAGCATCAAACCAAAACCCAAATCTCCAACAAAACAGATAAAAGAATACAATTTAGATATAAATCAGAGCCATTGAAAACATAAGAAGATCAAGACCAGGGAGAATCATCACCTGCAATAGAATTTTGATCCTTTCCAAAGGTGCAACGGCAGTCTTAGCAATGGCCCCAGCAGCTCCTCCAGCGATAAGGGTTTTAGCAAGCACAGGCAATGTATCCACAAGGCTCATCACATCAGCCGAGAGTGTGGAGCCTTGTGAAGAACCCATCTCAACTCAACAACTTAAGTCAAATTCGGAACGTTCTCTCCTTTAATCTGAAAAAAACGCCTTATCCCATCTAAACCTAGGGTTTACGACCGCCGCAGATCTCTTATTGAAACTTAAACTTGAGAAACTGAGAAATCTCAGAAAAGAGTACGAGAAGCTAAATAGCAAATTCTCCTCGTCTCTTAAAGCAATATTCATTAACAGCCTCAACGAAACACTCTTAGAATGATCATCCAACCCCACACCACACCTGAAGATCAAATCCCAAAAAAAAACTAGTCTTTATAATCTGACAGATCCAGATACTATTCCACAGCCGAACCAACCTCACGAACAAACTCGATCGATTGAGCAAACGAGCAAATACCCTTTTTGAGATTGATCTATATCAATACCTCTTCAGATCCAAAACGAACCAATCAATGGGAAAATTCGTCGAGGAGAGACAAACGAGAAACCCTACAGCTATATTTTACGAACAGAAACTGAAATTTTCTGGGGCGAGAGATTAAGTTATCGGAGAAAAGTCAGGAAATTTTTTATGGGGCTGACGAGGAAAGAGCGACTAGAGGCTCGCCGTAAAAGTCTCAGAGAAGTAATAAGGAAGACGAGATGGTTTTCGATTCAAAATTCGAGTCTTTTTGCTCTGTTTTACTCATTGGTCGCGCAATTTCACAGGCTCGAAGAAACAGAGAGAGTTACCTTTTTTTAGGTTTATATTGCATGTGGCATGGTGCACCCAAATTATGGTGGACCTACAGATTCATTGGTTTAGTAGTAGTTACCAAAAAATCACGTTGAACTTAATTGTTACTACTTACTTGGATAGAATCGAAATATTATCAAAAAAAATCATTAAAATCTGACATTTAATTCAATTTCTTAAAATGAAAAATAGATATTACAAACAGTTACAACTTACAACAAATAATCAATAAATAAAAATATAACAAACAGTAATTAACATGTATCGCATATTTGCATGCATGTTTACCCAAATTAACAAAAGCATTGTCTTAATTACTTTAATTAACAAAGCTGCATAGCTTTCTGATTTCTCCGGTAGAGCCAGTGAGAGGTTCAATATCACCCATCTTGATCATAGCTGTGGCGAAATCTGCTGCGAATTTCGATCGGTTTCTGCTGTATTCAGACACAATGCCGTCGGTTGACGCACCAGACCCGAACAAAACTTGATCGGTTACTAAAAGTCCTTTCTTTTGCATTAAGTTTTTGTAGTAATTGTTGTCGAAAGAATTAGGTGTCACAAGATCCAAGGCTGCAAGATTCCCGTCACTTCCCACGGTTGGGCATCGACGTTTGCGAGTGCTGGCAAATCCTGCGTCGATGTCGCTTGAGTTTTCGTAAAGCCTGTCCCGGAACAAGAAGCATTGAGATTGCCCTATGGTGTGAGCTCCTGAACAGCATACACAAACATATAAATATTTAGAAATACATACGTACGGTATACAGTAACAACTAACAAGAGCCGATGCAATTAGAATAGCAAATCACACATTTAAAAAAATTAAGATCTAATGTGTGATTTGTATATGCTGTTTTTTTTGTTACTATTAAAAAAATGATTATATATACAAGTATATTAATCTTTGCACTGACCTGAGAGAGCGACAAGGTCTCTTGTGTTAAGGCCTTTCTTGCTGAAGAGACCAGAGAGTTGGTCAAGGTTATCTTTAAAGCCAGGAAGCTCACCACTATTTGCCAGAGCCTTGAACGCGGCTGTTGAATCCCTCCTTCCGACTTTCACCGCCCATTTTGGACCTCCCACCTAAACATTGGAGTTGGACAATATAATTGTTATAAAAATGATATTGGGTATATATATTTACATAATAAATAATCACTAATTAACATACATATTCGGAAGCGTCTCTTGCCGCAACCGCTATTATGTCAGCGCAAGAAACAATGCCGGGACAAACTTTCTCGACTTCGGATTTGGCTTTATCTATGACTTCAAAACCTCTTACGGATTTGAAGTTTGGCAATGCATCTCGCTCGCTTTCTATCGTTGATGTTCCCTCGAGCAATATCGATGCGTCGCAACCCTAAACATGTACAAAAGTATTATAAAATGAATGTGTTTCCAAAAATGTGGAAGTAGTATATGGAAGGATGAAAACTCACATGAACAAAACAGTCGTGGAAATGCATGCGGATAAGAGATGCGGCCATTCGTCTCTCACGAGCTATGGCGGTTCTAATGGAGGATCGGATCTTGGGAAGAGCATTCGGACAAGATTGATCATAGAATGTTGGAGAAAGTTGTGCTTGACAGATCGAGAACGTGAGGATGATGCTCACTGTCATCAACATAAACCTTAGTGAAAATCTCTTCATATTTTTGAGGTGTGTATTTCGTACGTCAAACAAATTAGTAATCTATCTTTTTTTTTAATGGTAAAGAAATAATATTTTCTTATTTGAAAAATATTGTCGATCAAGAATGATATTTGATGAGATTGATGTTGAATGTTACAAACCCTAGGGGTTTATACATTTATATACGTTATACGTGCATGAGAGTTTTCACGCGGTGTCGCTATTTTTTATATTAAAAAGGCGGTGTCACTGTTCAAAATTGGAGACTGTGATGTTTATTTATTTGGATAAAAATAAATAAATTGTTGGGCTCTGACTTTTTGGTCAAATTGTTAAATTGAAAAAGAACAAGAACATCATCATTCATCGATCAGTAAGCGCTTAATTAGTTTAGCTTAATTTCTTATAATAATAATATAGGTTGTAATTCGGATCTGAAGACTATAACCAACCATTATTTTGTGCGATTAGTTTGAAAGGAACAATAATTGACGACCAGAAAATAAAAGTCAAAATGTCAAACACGTACAATATAAATTAATGCTCGGAAGTTTGATTAAAATGTACTAATTAAATTTAGTTTCCTAGCCAAACCAACAAATTAGTTTAAAAACCGATGTATGCATGGTACGTTAGAAACACCTTATGAATTAGGTTGCTGGCCAAATTCTAAATACAATCTTTTAAATAGTTTGAAATTAAACAATCATATACATACGACTTGCAATGTCCCTACGATGTCAATTCTTAGAGCTATGAAAGAAAACTATGCATGGTCAATGGCGATAGAAATCATATGATCCTGTCTTTGTTAGGAATTTTTAAGCATCGCTATCGACGGTTATGACCGTACGTAGTCGTTTTGCACCGTTTTGTAGTGTAACTTTAATTGCATCTCATTTACGTCGTAGTTTTTCCCCTAAGAATCGAATCAATTGGTCCCTTAATTTGCTTGCTATAGAACATAATTTTAGTAGTAACGATTTACAGATTATTTTTTTAAAAAAACATCCACAACTTCATTTTTTTGCTGGCTCTCCTCTGGATGTTGGAAAGTGCAGCCATCTATGCATCAGCTTCAGCAACCACAAATCTAGAAGCATGTATACGTATTGTGTGATATAATAATATTGATGAGCATGTGTGTTTCGTACGTTTCATGTTCTTTCGATGAAAAGGTCAATTCAACTATGTTCGACTGTTACAGACGAGTGCGCGCATGGATCCAAACTGTGTTTTGCATAATCCAAGTAGACAAAAGCTGTACTCTATTATAAATTCAAACCAAATGACGTGTTTGTACATATTTATTAATATTACATGATCAAATTCAAATCTTTGTTTATAACTAATGAGCATATTGTATTTAATCTTATAAATAAATAAAAAACTATATCATCATCAACATTTGAGGCTAATTATATCTTTGTTTTTGTTACCGTCTGAGGTTAATTAGTTCAGCGAGAATTATTTGTATCGCTATATATATTATATATGCATGAACACATTATCAATACTTTCATGATAAATCTTAGTAACTATATGGACATTACACTCACCCTATCAAATATAGATGTTGATATATACTTTTATGTGTGTGTGCAAAATGTTGATACAAAGCTCAAACTGATATTGTATTTGCAATCAAATGGTGTTGTCTTTGAGCATACTGATTAGTCACACGCGGGGAGCACTTCATTATAATATTTAAACCGTATACATGATTTGATTGGAGATGCGTAATACGAAAGTCAAACAGAAATCTACAAAAAGGTAACATAAGGATAGGATATCTGTTCTATATATCATTTTCATCTGAAATAGGGGATGAGATTTTAAGAAAACTAGATCGAAATGAACCAAATTTATCTAAGGTTTTAAGTAACCTGATGAACAAAGTTACCTTAAGAGGAGAGCAAAGCCGAACAAGTTAAGAATTAGCCTCAGCTCCACTTGTGGATACAGTATGGACAATGAGACATCACATTATCCTTACTAAAGATTCGTTCACTACTTTTCCAAAGTCAAAGGTCAAATTTTCAAATATCGTGTAACCATACGATACGGTTTTAGTTATTAAGTTATTGTTTTGGTCAACGTAGGCCAGCTTTCCATAAATCTAAACCTAATTCGGATTATTTCAGTATCCTTTTAATACTATAAGTAATGCAAGAGTGGAAAAGGGAAGTAATCACACTCTTTTGCTTATAAAACGAATATTCCAAAGAAATGTTCTGTTGACAAAAAAAAAAAAATATTCCAAAGAAAAGAAAAGAAAAATTGTTGAAATATTATATTTATTTAGTTTTTTTTTTTTTATCAATTATCATGGTAAAACTTATTACAGTTTAACATTCATGACAAAATATAATTACAATTTCAGATTGCTAAAAATTCAATACGTGAATGTAATCATCTTTTCAATACTCACTCTTAATTAAATCGTAATGAAAGATTGCAATAATCATATACAGTACATACAAAAAATATTTAGGATGTTCCGTTCAAGGCTGGAAAGGGTCGTAGGATGGTTTTCACGCGCTCCCGCAGAAAAAAGTGACCACGATTTTGATTATTTCGCTCCTATATATAAGTCTTATTTCGTCTCATTTCCATAAGTCACACCAATCAACTTCAATTCATCAATCACTTCTCTATTAGCACTTACGAGAAATTTGTTTTATTACTTACAAAATTACAAAAAACGAAAAGAGTCTTCTTGTTATAACACTAAATACTAAATGGCGGTCTTCAAGATTCTTGTATTGTTGTTGAGTTTGTCTTGTTTCTGTCAAGCACAACTTTCTCCTACTTTCTACGACCAAACTTGTCCAAACGCTCTCTCAACCATCCGATCATCAATCCGGACCGCAATCAGCCGTGAACGTAGGATGGCTGCATCTCTCATCCGTCTCCATTTCCACGACTGCTTCGTTAACGTATGTATTTAATTAACATCTGCTCCAACATGTGTATACTTAAACAATACATATATGTGTTTCATGGACCGCTCTAAATTTATGTTCTGGTTTTAACTTTTTTTTTGTAGGGTTGTGATGCATCTATCATGCTCGTGGCAACTCCTACTATGGAGAGTGAAAGAGATTCACTGGCAAATTTTCAATCAGCAAGAGGACTCGAAGTTATCGATCAAGCCAAATCCGCTGTGGAGAGTGTTTGTCCCGGCGTAGTTTCTTGCGCTGATATTATTGCCGTTGCTGCTAGAGACGCTTCTGAATACGTTAGTCTCCCTCCATCCATCATTATATAGACATATCTTCAAACATATTATCATACTAAACTACTATTTTACAAATTTTGAAGAAATATAGTATTTTTCTTGTTACAACAATTATTTTATCATAGTTCTAATTAATTATTAAATAAATATGTAAATTTTGGTATCATCAATAGGTCGGAGGTCCAAGATACGCTGTGAAGGTTGGTCGGAGAGACTCTACCGCCGCGTTTAGAGCTATTGCAGACAGCGGCGATCTCCCAAGCTTCAGTGCAAGCCTCGACACACTCACTGATCTCTTCCTCCGAAAAGGACTCAACACCAGAGACCTCGTCGCTCTTTCAGGTCAGTCGCCCTAGAAAATCACACTTTTATTAGTCAGTAATTTCTTAACATTTAATACCTTTCTTGTGACACACGTAAACCCTATTTTACAGGAGCTCACACCTTAGGACAGGCTAAATGCTCCACGTTCAGGGATAGGCTTTACGACAACTCGAGTGACATTGACGCAGGATTCTCCAGCACACGTAAGCGTCGCTGTCCAGCAAACGGTGGAGATACGACTCTAGCACCTCTAGATCAAGTGACACCAAATTCCTTCGACAATAACTACTACAGAAACTTGATGCAAAAGAAAGGACTTTTGACGAGCGATCAGGTTTTGTTCGGAACCGGAGCTCCAACAGACAGTATTGTGACGGAGTACAGTAGAAACCCATCTAGATTCGCGTCTGACTTCGGAGCTGCAATGATCAAGATGGGAGATATTCAAACACTCACTGGCTCAGATGGACAAATCCGAAGGATCTGCTCTGCTGTTAATTAAAAGAGTTACTATAATTACTAGTCTTCTCCGAAAAAAGTTTCGAGACTATTATATTACATTTATATCCCATTTGATTCATTATTGTGGTAATTAATTGTGTGTAACTAATTTTCTGAAATAATTCGTTTGTTATTTCATAGTATTTGAATAGATTGGAATAATAACAAAAGAAACCTGAAAAATGTCACTAGTTTTGGACCTTTTTGGTCATGGTTAAATAATAGTCACAATCTCTGAAAAGTAACATTATCCAGATATGCATACACGTGGAGCTATAATAACAACGTCGCGTGTCGGTCACCACAAGTTCTCCCAAAGAAGAGAATCACCGGTTATTTCCGGTTACTTTTCAATCTCCGTCTTCTATTTCTTCCCTGACCTGTCACAGTCGTTCTCAAAATCTTAATTCGGGTAATACTATAAATAAATACCTTTTAAAGAAGAAGAAAGGAGAAGGGGGAGGAGAGAGGAGAAGTGTGATTCGATCGATTCTCTAATCGTGGAGTTCTCAATTTACAAGGGATCTGGAATATTGCGTGTGTTTTTTTTTGATTGGCCGGAGATGAGAAGCGGCGGCTTGGGAATGATGTCATCTTCTTCGGCGGCGGCAGCAATCGTAGCGCTTAATCTAAAGGAGGCTAAGAATTGGTGGTCGGATGTGAACGAATCTCCGATGTGGCAAGATCGTATCTTTCATATCCTCGCTGTTCTTTATGGGATTGTTTCCGTCATTGCTGTGGTACCCGTTACTTTTGTCCTCTTCTCGTTATTTTTGAAATGTTTTGGTTTGGGTTAATCTGAAAATTGAAAAGATTAGGGATTTCAAGGTTGAATGTGTGACGGGCTGGTTAAGAAAAGCCCTAAAATTGATTGAAAGTTTTCATTTTTTTTTTGTTGTTGTTGTTGTGTAGGTTCAATTGGTAAGAATACAATTGAGGGTTCCTGAATATGGCTGGACGACACAAAAGGTCTTTCATTTTCTCAATTTCCTTGTGAACGGAGGTGTGTTTTTTGTTGTCTCTCTTGTTACTTTTTTTTTTTTTTTTTATAGTTTATCTGTGTATCTTTTTTGTTGATTGCTTTGTCTTCTTCCTTGTAGTTCGAGCTTTAGTTTTTGTCTTCCGACGAGATGCACAGAATATGCAGCCAGAGGTTTGGTGTCTCCATTGTGTCATTGTGATTTAACCTCATTGATTGATGTTGGTCTTTGTGAAATTTAAGGCTCGCTTGGTTTTTTCTTGTAGATTCTGCAACACATGTTGCTTGACATTCCAAGTCTTGCTTTCTTCACTACGTATGCGCTTCTGGTGCTCTTTTGGGCCGAAATTTACTACCAGGTGAAACAATGTTCTGTATATTCTGTAAAAATTTGTTTCTGGTGCATTGTTGTTTGATGTTAAGTGTTAACT
This sequence comes from Camelina sativa, assembly GCF_030686135.1. Lineage (NCBI taxonomy): Eukaryota > Viridiplantae > Streptophyta > Magnoliopsida > Brassicales > Brassicaceae > Camelina > Camelina sativa. The sequence continues at coordinate 6,221,205 of NC_141896.1, read as the reverse complement.
CCTTCCTGACAGGCACGTGCTGTATCAACTGATGGGCTGAGGCCAAGTTTCTTCACTATTAATGCAGTTGTATACGTAATTCAGGTGAAACTAACTTTCTATCTGACCTTTGTAGTAACTAATTTCTGAGAGATTTGCAAAGTCTTAAGAGTTAACCTTGAATTCGGTGGTCTGTGGGCCTGAGCTTGTTGTTATTACAATTCCTTACTATCCATCTGTGTCTGATTGATGTGGCTTCCTTAATCTTTCATGTGAATTTATTAATTCCAGATTGCTCTTTGGTTGGTATTGTGGTGGAAGCCTGTTCACCTTATGGTAATCATTTCTAAGATGTTCTTTGCAGGTATAGCTTGAAGCATAATTCATCTTGTACGTTTATTGATTATATTCGTTTTATGTGCTCTGTGTCTCATCTCTTGCGAATGTTTACTGCAGGTGTCTCATTGTTCGCGGCACTTGGCTTTTTACTATATGGAGGAAGGTAAGTGTGTTGCCACTTGCTTATGCTACACCATGATGGTAGCTTAGTTTATATGCTTGTTACCTGCTGCCATTAATGAGTTGTTGACATTATTATGAAAACTAGGATTCCTGCCCTCCTCTGATTGCTGGCTGGCTAGACTAGATCCTTTTAGTGCCATCGGGCTTTATCTATATACCACTACTGTTATGAAGAAAACTTATTATGAAGTTATGGTTTTTCCTGACTATTTCTTTGCAGGCTCTTCCTGATGCTTCAACGATTTCCAGTAGAATCTAAAGGGCGGCGCAAGAAGCTACAAGAGGTGAACATTGGACTTGAAACCAAAGTTACCCCGATCTTCGATTTCCGTTCTTGGATTTTAAACCCCTTTTTATGTTGTTATGCGAATTGCAGGTTGGATACGTGACAAGCATATGCTTTACATGTTTTCTCATCAGATGCATCATGGTAAAAGATATACTCATCATACTAATTGATATCAATAGACTGTGTCTTGTTGGTTGAGTTCTCTTTGTTAGTGGTCAATCCCCAAAACGAAAGCTAACCAGATCTTTCATTTCATCATCTTTTAATGGTCTAGATGTGCTTTGATGCGTTTGACGATGCAGCAGATCTCGATGTCTTAGATCACCCAATCCTAAACTTCATATACTATCTGGTAAGCTCTCTCTATACACCTATTGAGCTACCATAGATATGCATATATATATATATATATATATATACACTCTATGTGGATCTTAGAATCTAAATGTGAAACTTTTTTTGAAAATGTCTAAACAAAAGTGTGTGTCGTGTTTTACTTACAGTTGGTGGAGATATTACCTTCGTCTCTGGTCCTCTTTATCCTAAGAAAGCTTCCACCAAAACGCGGTATCACACAGTACAGTCCAATCCACTGAACATGTTCAGATAATCGAAACACTGAGGTAACTACGGTACCTTTTTTACTGGATGCTACAATAACAGAGAAAAAAACTTAAGAAACAGCTGAAGAAGAAGGGTCGAAAGATGATCTGGTTTTTTTTTTTTTTTTCTATGGGTTTAAACCGGAAGTTAATATCGTGTAGGTACCGGTAAACAGAGGGGTTCTTGTTCCTTTAAAAGAAAAAATTGTACATTGTAAGGGAGGGTTGCAGAACAATGTGGTTGTGATGTCTTTCTAACTAATTCGATGTGGTTGATTAGTAAGTTTAGTCTCTTTTGTTTACACAGATTTAAAGTAGTTTGGTGATATATTGACCTTGGCTTGTCATTCCAATCGAAGTAGTCCTGACTGGTTGGTTTTAATCTACTGGTCTTTTTCCACTTCTGTCTAGTGAAAGTTAGGTGAAATCTTCCAAGTACTAATAATGGTGTTCTTGTCTTTCCAAGTACAAAACGTTAGTTCAACTGTAAATAAATTTTGCAAAATGTGTATTTAGATCAGTTTGTTGTCATACGAATGTGAGAGAGAGAGAGAGAGACAAAGACGCAATCGGTAAAAATTAGTGAATTTTAAAACCAGCAAAGAACGTACAAAAAAATTGTAGGATCAGAGAGGTGTCTTCCTCTTTGGTCGTCCAAAGCACACCACTGGTGGATCAATTAAAAAACAAAAACCACCGATCCAGCGGAGTCAGAGTCATATAATAATTCGTTTACCGAGGAAATAAACAAACGGTGAGGATAAGAGATGGAAAACAAAACTTTCAGTTTAAGTTACGTGAATCTTCTTCTTTTGTGATTTTTTTGACGGCTCATGTTCTTCGCACGAGTAACGTAACCCTTTTACAAGAAAACATATTAAAAATCGTAACCTTTTCCAATGTTAAAGCTTGTTTTTTCTTCTTCTACGTCTGCTTTATCATTTGACCGATACGAGATTACAGAATCACATTTAAATTATCTTTGACTATATTGAGTGATTTATGTCTTGTTATAAATTTTGAATCAGTTACGTTTGTGTTTACACTAAAATATAAAAGTGATAAAAAAAAAAAAAAATTCATTTTTTCTTCCTTGTGTGTGTGTTAGTGGATTCAAAAGCTTGACACGTGCGCAAAGATAACATTTTTAAAAACATAATGACGCGCCAAGTCTTTATCTAAAGTCCAAACTCATCTCAAACTATAACAGCTGTTTCTTTGTTTTTTTATGTTTTTCTCTGCATGAACCCTAAATCCTGTAAAGTAGGCCAAACTTTTGAATATTTTGCCATTCAAGGACACTACTTTGAGAGTCCTGCTTCTGAAAAATAATGGCCAAGGACTCACTTCTTCCATTATTTTCACTTCAGGACTCGCTTTTCAATTATATATGTATAAGTCAACATATATCTTCCTTTCTCCTCCAACAACAAACCCTAGCTGCTTTGATTTTCTGGATCTGTGACTCTCCATGACGATTATCTTCGATCACCACTTAGATCAGAACGGTTCGTTTACCATTTATCTTCTTCTGAGTTTAGTTTTAGAGTTTTCTTCAAGTTATTAAATTAGGTCCATGTTCTGTTTTGAAATGATCTGGTCATTAGATTCGCATATTTTTGGATGATCTCATGATTTTCGGATTCAGTTTCAGTTTTTGTTTTGTGGGTTTGTCGAATTGAACTCGGAAAACTTTGATTTTGATGATTGAATAGATGAGATTGGAGAGAAGAATCAGGGGATTGACAAAGAGGAAGAAACAGAGTTGGTGTTAGATGCAGGTTTTGAGGCTCCTCACACCAACTCCTTTGGTCACACCTTCAGGTAAAATATAATTTTCGAGTCATATTCACACCAGAGAGATTGTAAGATGGAAACTTTATTATTCGATGTTTTCATATGAAAGGGATTATGATGTTGAGAGTGAGAGGAGAAGAGGTGTGGAGGAATTTTACAGGGCTAATCACATTGGCCAAACCGTTGATTTCGTGAGGAAGATGAGGGAGGAATACGGGAAGCTAAACCGAACTGAGATGAGCATTTGGGAATGCTGTGAGCTTCTGAATGAGTTCATTGACGAGAGTGATCCTGATTTGGATGAACCTCAGATTGAACATTTGCTTCAGACAGCTGAAGCCATCAGAAAAGATTACCCTGATGAAGACTGGCTCCATCTCACTGGTCTTATCCATGGTAAATTCTATTTGATGATTTGTTAACAGATGGTTTACCGGTTAAATGATTTTGTGTATTGTGTGAATCAGATCTTGGAAAAGTGCTTCTTCACTCCTCATTTGGTGAGCTTCCTCAGTGGGCTGTTGTTGGTGAGTTTTGTGTGTTTGGTGAAGATCGTTTTCTTCTATTCTATTCTCGAACGACTAATATATATCTCTTTTACAGGTGATACATATCCGGTGGGATGTGCGTTTGATGAATCTATTGTTCACCACAAGGTATATAAGATACTTTAACATTGTTTTGAGTTTTTAAAACATCTTAATATTGATTCACTGCGAGTTCTTGATGTAGTACTTCAAAGAGAATCAAGACTATGATAACCCGAGTTACAACACCAAGTACGGGATCTATACTGAAGGCTGTGGGCTTGATAACGTGTTAATGTCTTGGGGACATGATGATTATATGTATCTGGTAAGTAAATGACAATCTCAACATTTGTTTTCGACTTATACCGGACATGTAAGAATCTCTATTTGACTACAATTCACAGGTTGCAATGGAGAATCAAACTACATTACCATCAGCGGGTCTTTTCATCATCAGATACCATTCTTTCTACGGTATTTTGAAACACATTCTCATTTGCTCACATCTAACGGGGTGATATAGATGAGTCATGACTGTAAAAGTCACTGGGTTCCTGTTCATGTGATTTGGTTTTGCAGCTCTTCACAAATCAGAAGCATACAAGCATTTGATGAACGATGAAGACAGAGACAACATCAAGTGGCTGAAAGTGTTCAACAAGTATGATCTCTACAGCAAAAGCAAAGTTCGTGTAAACGTGGATGAAGTGAAACCATATTATCTCTCTCTGATCAACAAGGTATATATATGTATACAATTGTATCTTCACATTTGATATGGTCAAATCTAGATGCAAACTTCAGGTTTTCTTGTTCCTAACCGGCTAAATCTATCGCCTTTTGTTGTTTGCAGTATTTTCCGGCAAAGTTGAAGTGGTGAAACTCAGAAGTAGAGAAAGTTGTCTAATAAAATTGAATGTGACTGTAAACGTAAAAGGCTATAATGGACATGCCTTGATGAATAAAACAGAGTGTTGTGTTGTTGTTTCGTTTGAGCTAAGTTCCATTTCCAACGGGTGTTTTAGAGATGTGCATTCCGGTTGATAAAATACACATATAAAGTCAGTGACTAGTAGATATGACAGGGGAGAAGTTTAAAACCAGAAGAATCCCAAAAGCAAAATTAAAACTGAAAAAACACTATTCTAAAGCGTGGTCATCCTGCAAAAGGCCTACAGCGAGAAAAACCATACCCACAGCTGTCAACCAAATGGAGCAATTCCCATAATACCTGCGAAATGAGACGGCAAAAACTTATCTTAGAAAACAACAATATGACTTCTCTCACTTGCCAATAAAAAAGAAACTACATGGAGATGTTTCTTACACTGAATCTGATTCCATAGTACCAATCAATTCCTTGAGTTCTTTACGTCCATTGAAGACTTGATACACACGATTGATCATGGGAGCCCCATCTTCATCTCTGACAGCCTAGAATATAGAGTGTACAGAAATGTAAAATGTCACACTCCACAACTAACTGACATCATGAAGATTTAAAAAACAAACATGGGGTTTTTAAGTGTTTTGACTTACTTGAGCAATAAAAGTCAAAGGTGTACCAATCTCAAGAACTTTCTCACAAGACATGCAACTTCTAGGATCCGTAATCTAAAAGAAAAGAAAAAACATCATAAGCACAGCTGTTGAAGCTGGCCAGTGGAATAAAACAGAGAAAGGAATTAAACACAAATAGTACCTTGACATCTTTCTGTGAAAGCAAGCTTTTGAAGTGTTTAGTCACTGGATCAGTAAAGTGATACTTTTTAAGAATATAAAAAAATCCTTTGGCATCTTGGTAATTGGTTACACTAACCCGAGCAGTGTCGTCCTCCTAATGTGAAAAAAAAAAAAAAAAAAACAGAAGGATGCAACCAAATTAAATCATGTGCTTTCAAAAAGTTTATTTGGATGAGAAAATTATGTTGTCATACCAAATACCAAGGAACCTCCTTACGGTTCAAGAAAATATCCTCACGTTTCAGTACTGAACCAACAGAGTTCAACTTCTCGAATTTAATCGAGGCCTGAAGGAAAGAAAAAGCAAAGCAACACATTACTTTAATTTTGACAAAGATAAAAAGCTGAATCTTAGAAATTAAGGAGGCACAATCTTACCGTTTCCTCGAAGAAAACACCCAAAGCCTTAGAACGGTTGGTCTCTACGGTTGAGGTTGATCCAACAGTTCCAGATACCACAACTAAGTTGCGCAACACTGGCGGAAGTTCAAGAAATTGCTCTGAAAATTTTTGTGGATCATCGACCTATCAATCATGGAAACAAAAAAAAACACACACATATATATACACACACAAGCCAAAACGGCAACCCTACCTAAACCTTTCAGGTTGTCCACCGGGGTAGTAAAGTGTTGAAGAAGCTCAGCGTCCCTGAAGGAAATAAGAAATCAAAATCAAGATCAAAATGAAAAAAAAAAGTGTGTTTTTATGAGCAGAGTAGAAATTGATTTACGAACTGACTAACGTTTTATTGCTGCGGCTATAAAAGTGGAGAAAGAAACCAACGCCTAAACATATCGCAGCAACTTCAATCATCTTCTATCTCCACTAGAAAAAGAAGAAACAAACGAACAAATTCGATTATCTTCTCCACTTCAATCAACTTTTATTTAGTTTTTGAGCAGAAGACGAGAGATATATACGGCTTTAAAACGGAAAAATCGAACATGTTTTGACAAAAGATCGACTCGAATATGAACATAATCGAAGATTACCTTACGCCTGATGATACTGAAAAAATTAACTCGAGCTTAATTAATGATCTTGAATTTTAGGGTTTTGCTAGAACCCTAGAAGTAATGGGTATATCAGTTAGATGCACTTCGATCCGTTATCCGCTTTTATTCGATCAGAATTAACTTTGACTTGTTAAAAATTAATATACCATATATTAAAATACTTAACATAACCATACCATACCATACCATCAGTGCCGGCTAGTTTGTCCAATAACCGTCTAACTGGTTCAATCCCAGAATCTCTGGAGAATCTAACATTACTGTCCAAGTTCAGTGTTGCTACTTGCTAACAATAGTCTCTCAGGGACAATCCCTTCTGGTGGTCAATTTCATACATTTCCTAACTCAAGTTTCGAGGGAAACCATATATGTGGTGATTACTTGCTTCAATGTCAAATAGAGGCACCAGACAAGAAACTACCAAGAACCAGCGATCGAGAGTGACTTTGTCTTACATTTTTCATATGGAGTGGCTATTGGGTTTGGTTTATCCTTGGTTGTTTTTGCTTTTCGCCACAAGCTGTTCAGCTTTTAATTTTCACGGCATCAAGGTTCATGTTACATACCATACGTAGTACCACAACCTCAGAATCATGAACCAACAGTGATGGTGACTTTGCCTTACATTTTTCATATGGAGTGGCTTTTGGGTTTCTCTTTTTCATAATTATAGTGACAGAGCTCGATGTCTACTAACGCTTTCGTTTGATGAATCTATTGTTCACCACAAGGTATATAATATATAGATCCTTAATATTTAGTTTGAAATGTTGTTTCGAGTTTTGTCTTTAATATAGATCCTTCTGGTAGTCAAAGCCAAATTGTCTTTTGAATTCCCACTACAATTTTGGAAAAGGATTACGATGTGCGAAAGAACCTGCCTATAAATTGATGCAACCTCACTAATCACTCTTGCCGTCTATATTTTCATAAATAATTCTGGTCTAAATATGTCATATTAAATTAAATTATAATAACATGACAATTCAAAAAAATATGTCATATTAAATTATGATAAATGACAATTCTACGGTATAGAAGACTGTCAATGCTACAACTAGCTTTAATGGAAATATTGCTTCCAAGTTGAAGTTGGCTTATGTAGTTTCCCCTCTACAAAAAAAAAAAAAGTAAGACAAATTGCTAAACCAAACCTCATAGAAAGTGCATATAACATATATAGAAATCAGAATACCAGTCACCTTGTAGTCAAAGCTGAACATGGGTTGCCATGTTTGGTTGTTGTTCATGATCTGCAATATAGAAGAAGAACACAACAGTTAGACATAAAAAGTTTTGAATATCATGAAGCTACACTACATCAGCAAAGTAAATACTATAATTTTAGTTGTAACATTTTTTTACCTGAGTATACATTGTCAACCTATCTGAGAAATCGTATTTCATTCTTCCAATTAGTATACCATCTAACATGTTGTTCCCAATCATCAACTGTTTAGAATTTTTGTCGTCAATGTTAGAATTGTATAGTTGGTAACCAATAATAGCATATACTACATCATAAAAAATAAAAAACTTACACTTGGATTAATGGAATTTGCACAAAATTCATAACCACCACGTAAATGTTCGATTGTTAGAGATGATCGAGAACGAGGAAAAATCACAGCTGGTTCCGACCAATAGCAGATTACAACATCAAAACATAGAACGAAAGAAACAATCAACTTATAACCTAAACCTGTGAATGACACCAAAATCCTTGCTCAATTTTTTATCGTCAAAGCGAAAGGGCTCATTCAATTCTTTGTGCAAAGACACTCCATATAGAAATCAAATCAAGTTAAACTAACTAAAAAATCCAAAATATGGGGCTAACTACACACTTACACCATACCAACACACAACTGATATTAATATATCAAACCATTAAGAAAAAAATCCACCCAAATCAAAATGTGATTAAACCATTAACAAAGCACAAACCTAAATTAATACACCCCCGATTCTAGTAACGTTTAATACATATACCCAAAATGATGCATGTACTTATAACTTAACCTATCCAAAAATCGTATTCCTTATTGCAATTAGTTTGCCAACTAATATGTTGATTCCAATTAACATCAACGGTATAGAAGATTGTCAATGTTAGAATTTGTATTTGGCATTCAACAACAAATACATCATGAAAAAGCAACTTACACTTGGATTAATGAAATTGTACAAAAGAGGCACTCGTCAAGTCCAGTCTAGTCCATTTGTTTATACTCAAACTCAAATTCTAATATTAAAAAAGTATAGAAAAAGTGATCAGTTCATCCACATGTTTTTTTTGTTGAGCGTTCTACATAATAGAGCTTCCCAGAGTTTGATTTGAGTATAATTAACATGACAATTAACAAAAACATTTTTAATAAATTAATACTACATATAACCAACAAAAAGAATTTAATAAAATCATCAACCATTTTTAAAAAGAAAAAGAAAAGAAATAAGAAGTTAATTATGAAAGAGAATTTTCTTTTTTGGTATTTTTTTTCATCTTTCTTAATTATTAGTAGCATTGATGAAATTCATCAATTCATCAGATTCTTTATTTTCCCGACAAATCTTTTAATTCATTGTAATAGTGTATTTTAAAATACTGTAAAATAGAACAGAATATGCCATCGTAATGTGTACTTTATGCTGCATAGGTATGAAAGTATATTTTGCATAAGTATGAAAGTACACATCATAAGTTATGCTTATGCATGAAAGAATATTTTGCATAGTTTTTTTTACGTCGGAGAATGGACAATTATATTATGTTTTAATATAAATACTTGATTTTATTAATTAACGAGGTTATACTAACTCCTGTGGTTTAACTCATTAACTATATAGATTGTAAAGGCACCAATTTTGTTTAAAACTCAAGTCTTTATCTTTGATTATTCCTTTTTTGTTGAAATATCTTTGATTTTTCCATTGATTCAATATTGAATCTTTTGAGTTTTGATGGCAGATATATTATATGTACACTATATACTTCAGTAGTTATAGTTTTATACTTTTACAGAACAACAAAAACATATATATATAAAATAATTGACCCAAAACAAAGTGTATTATATACTGAATCCATGAACATAACTAAAATATATAAGGCTACAAACTAAAAAAGATTCCTCCTTTGTATCTTTGCAACACTCCAAGCGTTTCAACAATCTTCAACCAGAAGGCAAGCTAATCCTACGGGCAAAGGGCTGGTGTCTGATTTTTCTCGCTGATGGGTTGTCCCGCTGTATGATTTAGACTTCTTCTTTGATCTTCTATCTAACTCTTCTAGCAATGCTTTTCTTAGATATACCACACCATACATGACGAATAAAGTCACAGCAAGCGTTCCAAAAATCAGCCCCATCCTGATCCAAGCCCTGCAAAAAAAAATAACACAATATTCTTCTTTCAGCAAATCTCATTCATTAGCTCCTAAAATATACTATGATTGAAACATGAGGAGCAGTTGTTTCCTACTCTGATTTTGACTTCAGTCTATCAACCATACTTTCAAATGAGCCCTCTCCTTTGGAGACCCGAAGAGATCGTCCCTTGGGTCCTTGAATCACGAGATTCCCAGCTTTGTCTTTTACAGCCTACCATATATATATATATATATACACAGGCACGAGATCAGATGTAACTTGACTTGCACAGCCCGTGAGAAAAAAAGAAACATGGGGTTCCCATACCTTGCCAACAAAAGTCAAGTAAGTACCAATATTAAGAGCACGCCCATGACAATTATGTTCAAGCACCTAAAGAAAAACAATCACCCTTGTTGTTTCAATCCAAGTAAAAAGATGTGTTATATATATAACAGAGAAAAACAATACAATGAATATACGAAAAGAAACCTTTGTGCCTTGGGGTAAAACAACCCCTTCGAAGAGTTCACTTGCTGGCATATCAAATGGATAGTAATTAAAAATACCATGAAATCCTACGGCATCTTCAACTCCCAGTACATTCACCTGATGACCCGTATTATCTTCCTAAATTTGAGAGAGAGAGAGAGAGAGAGAGAGAGAGAGAGTTAATAACCAATTAAGGAGAGGAGGGCAAGGTTCAATAATAGCAAATAAAAAGCTTTTGAATGTTATCTTACTAGATACCAAGGAGTCTCCTCTTGACGTAACAGAAAGTTTAGAGACGTCTTTACCAAACCACCATCTTCTAACTCAATCTCACAATCCACTTTGGCCTGAAGTAATACATATATGTTATCAGAAAATTAAGCACACATGATGCAATATAACACCATCACAAGAGTAAGCACATATGATGCCAAAGGCCAAATTTTACAAAAAAAGCAATATTAGTTTACCTGTTCCTTCACAAGAACAGCCAAGAGACCATTATTCTTGCAGTTAAGGGGCGCTGCAGAACCAACTCTTCCGGATACCACAACAATGAGACTCGTGGTGTTTTTTGCAACCAACTCATCATCTGAAAAATAAAAAAAAACAACTGGATCGTATCATACAAAACCAATACACATGTAAAAATAACCAGAATTCGAATTTATCAAATAGAAACATACCTAACCGATTTAGATCGTGTACACGGGTTATACTGTCCAAGTAGTCAGCTCTCCTAAGCCATGGCAAACACACAACATTAGTTGATTGATTGATGAAGCGGTGGGATACATTCAGATATCCACAAGGATATAGGGAATGAGAGAGACTAACCTTCTAATTTTACGGCCGAAGAGATAATATCCTACACCACCGCATGAAAGAAAAACAGCTACTTCAAGCAACAACTAGACAACAAATTAAACAAGCGTGAGCATCAAACAATACAATCTTAAGGAAAAAAAACCTAAATTGATCTTCAAAAACACCAAAGTATTGGGAAACATACACTTTCCATCGAGGTTTGAAGTTTTCTACTTGTCTATGCTTAGTTAGAAGAATCCAGAGAGAGACAGAGAGAAGAGCAGGGATGAAGAACCTCTTAAACGACTTCGTTTGATTTGAAGTGAAATACTATAACATACAAGGGATAGGTTAAGGCCCAACAGATTGAAGCCCAATCCAAAAAACGAAACCCAAGCACGAAGGAAGACGTCATCACGGGTCCACGTGGGACACATAAGGAACGTTGAGAAATACAACTCTGGACTCCCAAGACATTTTAGTGGTTCCTGGAAAATTACATTTGAGGATGTATCACATGAAAATATACCGCACCCCGTATGGTAGTGACATCAGAATCCATTTTCAGAGACAAAAGAATTTTAGTACTGGCGCGGTTACTCAGGCACCAATCCGTATCAAAAGTTATGTAAAGTATTTTGACTTGTCACTCGAGTCTTTCTTCATATCTGTATGAGTTTTAGATTTATCAAAGACAGTAATTCTATTTTCTATTAATATATGCCACCTTTGTGCTACATTTTTTAGATGCATCAAATTTCAATTACAAGCAGACACGCTTATATGAATAACAGCCAAATCAACCAGTTTCTGTTATGAATAACTTGGGATTAAAAGCCAAAGAACAGACATCTCGAGGAGTATTAGAGACTTTAGAGTTAACTTTAGACTTTAGACTTTAGGGCGATTGTAAAATATATACGTAAAAACAATCCTAAACACAAACATGGTCCCGTAACCACAACTGTTGCTCCCAAAGTGCCAACGCCACCCAAAGAAATGTTATTTTACCAAAGTGTCACATGAATCTGGCAGGGGATATCATGAAGACCATCTTCCGTGTGCGGGCTTCCGTGTTAGTCTTCAATTAGTGATGATGACTATACCACAACCGAATTTGCACTCCCTTCTCTTAGGATCCAGCTGGTTACATGATTTTAAGAGTTTAAAGTAGTCATAATCAAAAGCACAACAGCCGCGTCTAAAATTGGCTGCAGCTCTATCGTAGATAGATGTATAGAACATGAAATCAAATCACTCAATTTGTATCTCTGTAGACAGTATAAGATAGAGTCCCTCAACCCATTATTCTTCGAGGTGAGCGGCATAAGATAGAGTCCCTCAACCCATTGTTATTTTACCAAATCGACATTCGCTAACAACCGACCCTAAATCAAATCAAACCAAGTCATCTATAAAATGATGCATGCACTTTTAACTTACCCTATCCAAAAATCGTATTCCTTATTGCAATTAGTTTGCCAACGTTGTTTCCAATTAACATCAACGGTATAGAAGATTGTCAATGTTAGAACTTGTATTTGGCATTCATAACAACAAATACATAATTTTTTTTTGTATAATAACAACAAATACGTAATGAAATCAACTTACACTTGCATTAATGAAATTTGCACAAAAGCGGCACTCGTCAAGTCCATTGTACTTAAACCTCAAATTCTAATATTGAAAAAATATAGGAGAACTAATGTCCAGTTCATCCACATGGTTTTTTTTAAGGGTTCTATATATTAGAGATCTCCAGAGTTAGATTTGACTATAATTAACATGACAATTAACCAAAACATTTTTAAAAAAATAGTATATATAACCAAAAACGAATTTAATAAAATCATCAACCACTTTTAAAAAGAAAAATAAAGAAGTAAGAAGTTAATTATGAAAGAAAAAATAATATAAAAATTCTTTATTTGTATTTTTCCATTTTTCTTAATTATTAGTAGCATTGATGAACTTCATCAATTCATTAGATTCTTTATTTTCCCAACAAATCTTTTAATTCATCGTATAAGATATGTTAAAATACTGTAAAATAGAAATTACCAAAAAAACTGTAAAATAGAACAAAATATGCCATCGTAATGTACTCTCATACTTATGTTTATGCATGAATGAATTTTTTTTGCATAGTTCTTTTACGTTGGAGAATAGATATCATATTATGATTTAATATAAATACTTGATTTTATTAATTAACGAGGTTATACTAACTCTTGTGATTTAACTCATTAACTAAAGATTGTAAAGGCATCAATTTTGTTTAAAAACTCAGTCTTTATCTTTGATTATTCCTTTTTTTTTTGTTGAAATATGTATCTTTGATTTTTCCATTGATTCAATTTTAAATCTTTTGAGTTTTGATGGCAGATATATTATATGTACACTTGTACAGTATATAGTACAGTTTTGTTAGTGTATATAGGAAAAGACTTTTTATGTATTGAATTGAAGTCTCCAAAAATACTGTAATTTAAGAACAATGATAAACAAACAAACAGTATAATAAATAATTTAATATATTTCATAGATAATTTTTTTTTTTAACAACTGAAAGTTTTTATTAGATGATATAAGGTTGATACAGAAAGTCTACCAGCCATGAAGGTGGTACAGTATATAGAGAATACATTGAGTTATTAGTAGTAGCACATAGAGAAAGCTTGTCTGCAGCAGTATTTCTTTCACGGTTGACGTGATCCAAAGATGAATATGGGAGCTTTGACATCCAGAATCGAATACATAGTATGTTGACGGCAATAAAACAAAGAAATACATGTACAGTATATATATTTTCCGTCGTAAGATAAATAAATATTGTGTGACAAAAAAGAAATTAATAAATAATAAATAAAATAAATATAAATATTGTTTTTTTTTTTTTTTTGAACAAAACATAAATATTGTTTGCTTTTTTAATCTGTTCCAATGCTTCCAATCCCCCAAATTGTCTTTTGTCTCCTTTCCTTTTCGTTTTTAGGGTTTTTTTTTCTTTTTCTTTTCTTCTTCTTCTTTAGCTCTGCTCTCTCTCTCTCTCTTCTTCTTCTCAATTTCCCCAAAATAAATTCCTCTGAAAGGTTATAAATTTCACTCTCCCCGTATACAATTTCCATAAGTATACAATAAGCCGATCTTGGCTTCTTTTTGTTTCTTCTGCATCTCGATACTTGGGTTGGGTGTGAGGCTGATTTCGTTCTCATCTGTTGTTGAAGTCTTTGGCTTGAAAGCAAATATGGAAGGGCATCCTATACCACGCACTGTCGAAGAGGTCTTTAGCGACTTTCGTGGTCGTAGAGCTGGTCTCATCAAGGCTCTCTCTACTGGTCAGCTCTCGATCCCTTTCTCTCCTAATACTCTGTTTTCTTCTGTTCTCGAGAAATCTCTTTACTTTTTTTATTTGTGTAGATTTGCGAGTTTTTATGCTCGTTTGTTTCAATTGGGTTTTCTTCGTTTATTGAATAAAAGCTCAAAGATTTCAGCTTTGTTCTCCTTTCATGTTCTTGGTTTAATTTTAATTTGCTTGGATTTGACGATTCATGTTTTTTGTTTTGCAGATGTTCAGAAGTTTTACCATCAGTGTGACCCTGGTGAGTTTTTCTCGTTACCAATGTTTAAGTCTTTGTTATAGCTTTGTAACGCATTGATTCTTTGCTTGTTTAGTTGGTTTTGAAGAGTTGTTTTTTTATACTAAAGTTCAGATTTTTAAGTGCAAGAGAGTTCCTTTTGGGTTTGGAGTAGGGAAGAATTTGTGATGAAAACTGCATTGTTTTGTTAGATTACTTCAGATATCTTCTTTCTTATTAGATCCCATCTGCAGTAGATTTGTTGTCTTGATCCTTTGTCTAGTTGTCTCCTCTATTAGTAGTTTTATCTTCCTGTCAGAGTTGTTGTCTGTCTCAACAGTTTGTTCGTTTCAACATATACGTAACTATGATGAAGCTAGTTTTCTGTATGACTTTCTCATCTTAGGGTACTTATTTCTTACTAATGCAGAGAAGGAAAACTTGTGTCTTTACGGACTTCCGAATGAGACATGGGAGGTTAATCTCCCCGTCGAGGAGGTTCCCCCCGAGCTTCCTGAACCAGCTTTAGGCATCAATTTCGCAAGGGATGGTATGCTAGAGAAAGATTGGATATCTTTGGTTGCAGTTCACAGTGATTCGTGGCTTATCTCTGTTGCATTCTACTTTGGTGCACGTTTTGGATTTGGTAAGAATGAGAGGTAAGATTCCTTCTCTGCTCAGTGTTCTATGTTAATTTCCCTTGTACACATGTTTGGTAAAGTTACACAATGATCGTTATGGTAGCTGCAACGTTTCTAGCATTTATCACCTCATTAACTCTTGTTAGTTGTTACAATCTCTGGTTCACCTCTAAACTCAAGATATCTTGTTCTGTGAAAAACCTCTGTAGAAGTGATTATCATTTTGTATCATTAACTTCAGTAGAGAGAAGTGTACCCAGAAGTGTTGTGAATCAAACCAGGCTGAATCAATTTTACTGAGTTATATTAAGTTCAATGTTTATGTGAGTCTCTAGTAACTCAAATTTGTAGAACCTTGTGTTTATTCTCTGACATTGTAGAGTCAAATCGTTTAGTATTCTTGCCTCTGACCTCGTTAATTGTTCTCAGGAAGAGGCTCTTCCAGATGATAAATGATCTCCCAACCATTTTTGAGGTTGTGACTGGCAATGCAAAGCAATCCAAGGATCAATCTGCTAACCACAACAGTAGCAGAAGCAAATCTAGCGGTGCCAAGGTAGAAGCTTCTGTTTACTCCATTCTTTTTTCTTTTCCCTCACAGTCTAGCTATCTCTGTTGGGTTCTTATCTTTATTTACTCCTTTGTTTCCTCATGCAGCCTCGTCATTCTGAATCTCACACTAAGGCTTCAAAGATGTCCCCACCACCAAAAGAAGATGATGAGAGTGAGGAGGAAGATGACGAACAAGGTGCAGTTTGTGGTGCGTGTGGAGATAACTATGGAGGAGATGAGTTCTGGATATGCTGCGATGCTTGTGAGAAATGGTTCCATGGAAAATGTGTGAAGATCACACCAGCAAAGGCTGAGAACATCAAACATTACAAATGCCCGAGTTGCAGTACCAGCAAGAAAATCAAAGCTTGAAAGGTGACAATAACATTTAGATGCTGTGAAAGAGGAGAAAGTTTTCACAGTTGACGAAAAGAACAGAACAAGAGTTTAGCTGTGGGAAGAAGAAGAAACAAAAGGCTTCTGATTTCGTAGTTTTAATGGGATTGAGACAGCTTACAGTTAGTAATGTCTCTTTCTCTTTTTCTTTTCTTTTTTTGCTGTTAATGTTATGACTAATTTGTCTTATGTTTCTGAGAAAATTCTGTCTTTAAGCACTCTCTAGTTTGTGTCAACGAGTTTCTTCTTCCTGGTTAGTTGCTTTACAATTTTACAGCTTTGGCTTCTAAAGCCTGATGAAACTAATTGAGTTGATTACTTCGTAGAACATAATATTTAAAACACAATATGTTAGAAGGTTTAATATCTTTGGACTTTCAAAGTACCCTCTGTTTCATTTATGTCAGATAAAGATTCGATATACTGCAGCCTTG
The DNA here is from genome assembly GCF_030686135.1 of Camelina sativa. Lineage (NCBI taxonomy): Eukaryota > Viridiplantae > Streptophyta > Magnoliopsida > Brassicales > Brassicaceae > Camelina > Camelina sativa. Next base: position 6,204,450 of record NC_141896.1, on the reverse strand, counting down.
AGATGGCTCAGCCTCAGGGATATGAAAATTTCCATCAAGAGATACATAGGAAAGAGCAGGTACAAGGTGAAGGCGGCACAGAGGAACAATAGAGGATTAGGTGAGATTACAGCCATAGCGAGTGCATAAGAAACTCCGAGAGACGCTCCAATCCAAAAGAACCATGTGGTAAACAAGCTACCAATTGGCAGGAGACAAAACGTGTAGAGTAGAGCGCAACAGAAGCCTATAGTGTTGGAAACCCATAGGACGATGAAGACTGTCTGCTTCATCACCGCTGTACCTCCACCCTCGGATTGGTGTACACCTCCCGGAGGCTGCAGTGCGGTTTGATAAGTGGATGTGATTATCAAAGTACATATAATCAAGAAGACTGCACGGCCTTCTTCTGAAGTGTCGGACCTTAGGCGTCTGAGGCCAATGGAGATATGAGTCCAGAAAGTGACTGGTGACTTAAAGTGATCGGAAGGTTTCTCGAGTTTTGGAAGAGAAGCAGTCTCCTTGCACCCGGTTTTTACAACAACTAGTTCCAAATCCAAGTCTCTACTCTGTTCTTGGTTTCTTACAATATCAAGGAATGTCATACCATCACCATTTACTTCGTTCGGTTTTACCAATTGACGTTCTAGTAATAGTTTTGCAGCCTGCATACATATATTCTACAGTCGGTCTAATTATGAAACAAAACGGATAATTGAAAAAATCATACATGAGTAAAGAAACATTGAAGGTTTAAGAACCATGCCTGATGATCTTCCTTATATGCTGCAAGATGCAGAGGCGTGTTGGAAGATAAATCTTTTTTATTCAAGATATCAGATTCAGTGACAGCAGCATCTCTTTGACTCATTCTTTGGATCCAACCTGTAAGAATTTGGAGAACTTCATATCTATCATTTAGCACAGCAAGGTGAAGAGCGTTATGGCCATTCACACTCACATCTTGGATACATTCAGGGCAAGACATAAGACAGTCTACCACAAGATTTACATCTCCTTTTACGACAATGAGATGAAAAGGTGTGATTCCTTCTCTCCCTTTCACTCGAGCAAGTCCAGGTTCAAGCCAGAGCAGCCATTTTACCCACTTGTGTTCAGCTTTCTGGCAAACGATGGCTTAAGATTCAGCATTTCCATGGCGAATGGTATGTTCCCAGATGCTGCAGCTACGTGGAGGGGAGTGTTGAAAAATGGCACGGCATTGATGTTATCAAGAATGTAAGGATTCTCATCGATAAGATCATAAAAGTTGTTGATGCTTCCAGTTTCAGCAGCATTTAGTAGTCTCGGATCCATGGAGAGAAAGAGAGAGAGAGAGAGCTGTTTGTGATCTAAATTCAGCAAGATTGATTACAGTTTAACAAGAAGACAATAATGGCAGAAATTGCCTTAACTAAGAACCAAGGACCAACGAACCAATGCAAGAAACAATAAAGAAAGAGTTGAAGACCCCAAGAAACCACATGTACATGTGGAAGAAGAAACAATTTAAAAACAAGTGGGACTCTTTGGCATCTGGATTTCTCCCCTCTAGTATGAAACTCATTTTATTGGACGTTTCACAAATTTTGGCTCCATAAGTCATTTATGGCATATGTTCAAAGGTTGTTGTATCTTTGCATCCTCAAAGTCCTCTCAAGAGTTGTATCAAACCTACCAAAACCAGAAGCAGGGATCAGGTGCTGCCATTATCTGATGGTTCCGCACATTGCCTTACCAAAACATATAGAGTCATCATAGAGAGGAGATTATCTTTGTCTCTAAGCAGATACAAGAGCAGAGAGAAAACAGTAAAGCATACCCAGTACTAGAGAAGGCATCTCTTTAATTGGCTCATTCTCTGGATCCATCCGATAAGGAAAATGGAGAAGTTACAATCTATCATTCATCACAGCCAAAATAGAGAGCACCCTCGCCATTAACAATCACATCTTGGAAACATTCAAGGCAAGTTATGAGGCACTCGACACCACATGGAGCAGTATCAAGTATGCACGGATTCCCATCAATCAATGCATAAAAAGTCACCTATGCTACCGGATTCAGCAGCCTGTTGACGCCTTGGATCCATAGAGAGTGAGCACTCAGTAAAGATCAGACAGAACTAACACTACTACTCACTTCTAAGTCATGGATGGATGGGTTATAGGTCTTAAAGGCTAAAGTGAGTTGCTTTCAAATCTCATATTCCTTCTTCCCTATCCTCTCTAATTCTCCTCTTTTTTTTTTATAAGAAACAATACTTTTCTTTTTTGGACATATCCCAAAAAGATTAGACTAGTCGTCGTCTTTTTTATACATCACAATCCCATACCAAACCTCTCTTCATCTTTTGTTATTTTATCATTCAACACAAAACTCCAAAAGAAAAAAAAAACCAAATGTTGTCGAAGGTTCCTCAAAAACAACACTTGCAGCTCTCCCCTTCCTCCTCCTCCATGGAAATGGTCCGGTGTTCACGTGGCAGACCTCGAGGTTCGAAGAACAAACCTAAAGCACCAATCTTTGTCACCTCCGAGCCTCCTATGAGTCCTTACATCCTCCAAGTACCCTCTGGTGTCGACGTCGTTGAAGCCATTAACCGCTTCTGCCGCCAAAAAGGCATCGGCTTTTGCGTCCTCAGTGGCTCAGGCTCCGTCACTGACGTCACTTTGCGTCAGCCTTCTCCGGCAGCTCCAGGCTCAACCATTACTTTCCACGGAAAGTTCGATCTCCTCTCCATCTCCGCCACTTTCTTTCCGCCTAGTACCTCCTTGTCCCCTCCTCCTGTCTCCAATTTCTTCACCGTCTCTCTTGCCGGACCTCAGGGACAGGTCATTGGTGGATTCGTCGCTGGTCCCCTCGTTTCCGCCGGAACTTTCTACGTCGTCGCCGCTAGTTTCAGTAACCCTTCGTATCACCGGATACCCGCGGCGGAGGAAGAGCTCGAAAACAACGCTGTGTCGGGGGAAGGGGAGGGCCAATCACCTCCGGTATCTGGACAAGTGGCGGAGGGAAGTGGAGGAGAGTCGATGTACAGTTGTCAGATGGGTGGCTCTGATGTACACGCCAAAGCTCCACCGCCGTATTGACCAAATCCATCTCTTTCCTAACTAGGGTTTCTTCTTCTTTAGATCATCATCATCAAGAATCAACTTAAAGTTTGCATTTTTATTAATCTTCTTAGATTTTTAAATCAAGCTCCACTCTTCTTCTTTAGATTTATCCACACTCTGCAGTGTCAAAGCTTCACATATTGGTTTGATTTGACTAATATTTGTATGCTCCCCCAAGTTACAAACTTTTGTCTCTGATGATTGTTTATTTTTCAATTTTATAATCTTCTTGCATTGTTTAATGGCTTAATTGATTTCTCCAACAAGAGGACATCTCACCTACGGTTTAGTGGTCTCTCTACCATAGTTTTTAGCTTTCACTGAATACAATGGACTATTAACACTGTTGAACAAGGGGCCAAGAATTGCAGATATTGTTGTCTTTACTAATAAGAAGCTTCAGAGCAAGAAACATTAAGTAAAGTGTGAAAACTGAAAAGATTCGAGATATCACAAACACTCTCCTCTTTTCTTCCTGGAACATTATGACATTACTAACATGTATATACAGAGTCAAGTAATTATTACATGGAACATTATCACAATGGACACTGCATACGTTTATTAATTGCATATTTGGCTATCTGCATTCTCAAAGTCCCCGCTTCTACTGCAGTAAGGTGACAAAATGTTGTATCAAACCTTCCAAAACCAGCTAAACAGGGGATCAGGTGTTACCGTCTGATGACTACGCCATTGCCTTACAAAAACTTCCATCAAGACATAGAGAGGAAAAAGCAGGTACAAGGCAAAGCACGCGGAGAGAAACAGTGTAGGGTGGGGTGAGATTACAGCCATTGCAAGGGCGTAAGAGACGCATAGAGACGCTCCTATATAAAAGAACCATAGTGTCAACAAGCCTCTAGCTGGTAAAAGACAAAAGGTGTAGAATATAGCGCAGCAGAAGCCTATAGTGTTAGAAACCCATAGGACGATGAAGAATGTATGTTTCATCACCGCATGACCCTCGGATTGGTCTACACCTCCTGGAGGCTGGAGAGCGATTTGGTAAGTGGCTGTGATTAGCAAAGTGCATATAATCAAGAAGACTCCTCGAGCTTCCTCTGAAGTGTCAGAACTTATGCGTCTTGTGTGTGTGGAGCAGTAGGCCCAAAATGTGATTGGTGATTTGAACAAGTCATACGTTTTCATCAATTTTGGCAGAGAAGATGCTTCCTTGCAGCCGGTTTTTAGAGCAACTTGTTCCAAGTCTCCACTTTCATCAATATGTCTCTGTCTTCTTAAGATATCAAGGAATGTTAAACCATCACCATTCACTTCGTTCCGTTGCACCATCCTACATTCTAGCAACAGTCTCACTGCCTGCATGAAAAACGTCAACGCTTTGGCTTTGTTTCTCTAATGATCTAGAAAACGCTGATATAAATTGTAGAAAATAAAGCATGCCTGATGATCATTCTTATATGCTGCAAGGTGCAAAGCCGTGTTGTGGTTTAGATCCGATTTATTCAGAAAAGCATACTCGATAGGGAGAGCGTTTCTTTGGCTCATTCTCTGGATCCACCCGGTGAGGACTTGGAGAACTTCAAACCTATCATTCATCATTGGCCATTCACACTAACATCTTTAATACATTCAGGGGAAGTTATGAGGCACTCTACCACAAGATCGACGTTCCCTCTTAACACTAGGAGATGGAATAGCGTGATGCCTTCTCTACCTTTAACGCGAGAAAGGCCGGGATCAAGCCTGAGCAGCCACGTGACAAACTCCTGTTGATCCTTTTCCACAGCAAAGTGTAATGGACTGTACCCATTTGTGTTCAGCTTTCTCGCAAAGGACGGCTTAAGATTCAGAATCTCTGCGGCAAATTCTCTTTTTCCAGAAGCTGCAGCTATGTGAAGGGGAGTGTTCACAAATGGCACGGCATCGATGCTCTCCAAAAGGTACGGATTCTCATCAATCAAAGCATACAAGTCACTGATGCTACCAGATTCAGCAGCCTGTTGAAGTCTTGGATCCATAGAGAGGGAGCTATTGGCAGAAAAGTAAACAAGAAAAATGTTTAGAATAGCATTCAGTAAGATCAATATAGTAAAGTAAGACTGTAAGAGTGCAGCAGAACTAGGCAGGAACACTTTTTTGTTTGTTTCCTATTGTGGTTCTCACAATTTAGATTAGATATGCTCTAAACAAAAAGGTAAGTGACTAACTTGGGAGTTTTAGCAGCAAAAGCTTGGATGCAGGAAACTTTGAACCTTCTCATGGGAGGTTGATTTCATATCACTCGACATTTTACCAATATATGATATTTGCCAACTATGTCAACGGGAGCTCTCTAGTTAATAACAAAATTATTCCATCCACCTATTTTATACCTTTACTATTCCCTTATTGAAACAAATCTTTTGAATAAGTCGTCCATAAATTTTTTAACTTTCCTCGAGATTCCTCAGAACATACCTTTGGCCGGCTGCTTGACTAACCTGCTTCATGTTTTCTCGTTCTCTATATTTCCTCATTCAGGCAACGTGGATCGACTTCAAGTATTTTATCAGCTACAATACTCACCAAATACAACGCTTTGATGATAAGCACAATATATGAGATTACTAATAGAAATGTTTTCATGCAAAGTGCGTGAAGATCACACCTGAAAAGCTGAGCACATCAAACAGTACAAATGCCCGAGTTGCAGTAACAACAAGAAGATCAAAGCATGAAGGATTGCAGTAACATTAGAGACTGTAAAAGAGGACATAATTATCACAGTTGAACTACAAAACTGAACAAGTATTTAGGGAGAAGACGAATCAATATGTTTTTTCTTGCTTGCTCTATCTGGGATTGAAACAGCTTAAAACCTAATAAAACTCATTAAAATACCAAGATTTTACATATATATATAAGCCTATTTACTACTTGGCACAGTACATTGCAAGTCACAACTCATAAGAGAGATGTGTCATATGTTGAAGGCTTACATCGTTTGCATTCTCAAAGCCTTCTCCTCTGTTATAGTAGTGATATATCAAACCTTCCAAAACCAGCTCAATCGGGGCTTAGGTGCCACCGTCTCATGGTTCCGCCAACCAGTTACGAAAGCATCCAACAAGAAAAAGAGAGCAAAAAGCAGGAAGAAGGCAACGGTGGCTGAAAGAAACACTAGAGGATGTGGTGAGATTACTGCTATTGCTAGTGCATAAGAAATGCACAGAGATGTCCCAGTCCAAAAGAACCACGTAGCAAACATACTACCAAGTGGTATGAGACAAAAGGTGTAGAATAAAGCGCAGCAGAAACCTACGGTGTTGGAAACCCAAAGAAGGATGAAGAATGTCTGTTTCATCACTACAGAACCCGCATTCGCGTCCTCAGATTGGTGTACACCTCCGGGAGGCTGGAGGGCAGTCTGATAAGTGGCTGTTATTATCAAAGCGCATACAATCAGGAACACTCCCCGAGCATCATCAGAAGTTTTAGACCTTAGGCGTCTCATGCTCGTGGAGCAATATGTCACGAAAGTGATTGGTGATTTCAAAAATTCAGACCTTGCTTTGGATTTTCGCACTGAAGCTGCCTCTTTACACCCAGTTTTTACAACAACTTGTTCCAAATCCAAGTCCACACCCACGGCCACGGGTCTCTGTCCCTGGCTTCTTAACTCTCCACCTGCGGCTCTGTGTCCCTGGCTTCTTAACTCTGCCCCTGCAGCTCTCTGTCCCTGATTTCTTAAGATATCAAGGAATGTTAAACCGGCACCATTGACTTTGTTCCGCTGCACCAACCGGCATTCTAGTAGAAGTCTAATTACCTACACAAAATAGATCATTCTATTAGTAATCTCATATCAGAAAGATTCTCAATTAGAATAATCATATTCCACTCGACTCATTGTCACTTAGTAGAGCTTTTATATCTGAAATACAAAAACAGAACTGAAACAAAATAAAGCATGCCTGATGATCATTCTTATATGCTGCAAAGTGCAAGGCTGTGTTGTAGCCGAAATCCCTTTTGTTCAGAACAAGAATCTCGATCGAGTCAGCATTTTTTTGGCTCATTCTCTGGATCCATCCCGTGAGGACTTGGAGAACTTCAAATCTGTCATTTATCACAGCTAGATGAAGTGCATTTTGGCCATTCACATTCACATCTTCGATACATTCAGGGGAAGTTAGGAGGCACTCTGCCACAAGATCCGCGTTTCCTCTTAACACTAGGGAAAGAAACGGTGTGATGCCATTTCTCCCTTTTACACGGGCAAGGCTGTGATCAAGCCAAAGCATCCTGGAGACAAAGCCTCTTTGATCATTATCCACAGCGAGATGCAGTGGACTGTAGCCGCTTGTGTTCAGCTTTCTGGCAAAAGAGGGTTTAAGATTCAGCATTTCCATGGCAAATTGTTTCTTCCCTGCAGCTGCAGCTACGTGGAGGGGAGTGTTCACAAATGGCACCACATCAAAGTGATCAAGTATGTATGGATTCTCATCAATAAGAGCATACAACTCATCGATGCTTCCAGATTCAGCAGCTTGTTGAAGTCTAGGATCCATAGAAAAAAAAAAGTGTTTTAGCCAGAAACTAAGTGATCAAGACAAAGGTTTGACAGATGTTGGTTTTCTATTGTGGCCTCGTTATCCAAAATTCAGGTTATAAACATTCTTAAAACAAAAGAAACTGTTGAGCTTGAGCATTTTCAGGAGGAAACTTCGAAGTAAATACCAATGAATAAGTGAACCCCACACGGAATGAGTTGACAAAACATGTTAGGTACTTTGGCATTTTACCAGGAAGTTCCATAGCAAGAAGCCAAGAACCATCGCACCTTCCAATGGATGACTTATTTCCATACCAACACGAGGTAGGTCCTAAAGAGTTTTCAACCACTCACATTTTACCAAAAAATGATAAGATTATTTGCGTGGGATGACAAAAGCCAACCGACTATAAATTGTTTGACCCTACATAATCTACGTTAGTAGACTGCCACAAATCATAATTAATCTTTTAAAACTTGTAAGGGATATATCCGTGTAGATATCATAATTTATTTGAAAAATAAATGTAACTATATATTGATTTTGCGGTTAGATTATGCAGTATAAGTTCCTAGATCTCTCTCTCTCTCAAAACCGACGGCAACAGCACTTTGGAGTTTTTGAGTCTTCCGGGCAAAGCCCTTCCAAAATTGGAGATATGTGGTGCAGTCGGATACCAGGAAATGCACTCACATGTAACAAATAATAAAGAAACCTATTGGTATTACTTTTTCAAATCACTTTAAGGATATCCTATTCCCACACGAAGTGCATATGAGACAAAACAACTGAAGGAAAAACAAAACAAAAAAAAAGGCAAAAGGTGGGACATAACATGACGAACATATTACATTGCAAGTTAGTTTGAATTTTGGTTTCTATCATTTGCTTGGATTAAAGATTCTAGTAGATGTTTAAAGGAAAGAGGTTTAAACTTTTATATTGAATCAGAGAATTAAGGAATAAAACTCACCGAGTTTAGGCTGGCATTGAAGAGCGTGTATCCATTGACAACTGATTACCAACTCAACCCAACAAATCATCCATACAAGCATAATGATCCACCGATGGATTTGTTATTGATCCAAATATTTTCTGGCCTTCTTTGTGTAATCCTGCACGGTTGCAAGCCGTCAAGACACTACTGTAAGTCGTATGGTCCGGCTCAATGCCTTCTCCTTTCATCTTTGAGAATAAATTCAGCGTTTCAACCCCATCTCCATTAACTGCAAAAGCTGAGAATAACGTGTTATAAGAGACAAGATCTCTTTCCTTCATCTCGTCAAACACTCGTTTTGCTTCCCACAGGTTTCCACACCTTGCATACATGAAGATCAAAGCCCTGTATCCTGAAACATTCAGCTTGATTTGGTTCTTACCAATGTAATCTACAATGCAACTACCCAATTCTAGATCACCCATGTGTCCACAAGCCGAGAGAACACTAATCATTGTTACTTCATCCGGTTTGGAATCTCCATAATCAATCATCTCTTCGAAAAACTCGACGGCTAGAGCAGGTTGTCCGTTGTAAGCATACCCAGCTATCATCGAGTTCCAAGAAACAACATTCCGCTCAGGCATTGTATCAAAAAGCTCCCTAGCCGAACTCAAATCACCGATTCTAGTATATCCAGAAATCATAGCATTCCAAGTAACAAGATTCTTCTGCGTACCAAACTCGTTAAAAACTCTCCTAGCAGATATAATATCTCTACACTTAGCATGCATATCAAGCAATGCCGTCTTCACAAAGCAATTCAACCGAACTCTCTGCTCATCAATGAGTTTTACAAGTGAATGAGCGAGGGAAGGATCACCACGGAAAGAACAAGCAGAAATAACAATAACCCATGTGGTCTCATTTGGCTTAACTCCAACTCCAAGTCGCAACATATCATCAAACAATCTAATAGTTTCCTCTGTAAACCCATTTTGTGCATAACCTGAAAGCATAGCATTCCAAGTAACAACGCTCTTCTCCGGCATCATATCAAAATACCTCCTTGCATTTTCCAAATCATTAAGCTTTGCAAAACCAGTAATCATCACCGTCCATGAAACCACATCAATCTCATTCTCTGGCATCATATCAAACAATTTACAAGCTTCCTCCTTGTTTCCGCATTTCCAATACCCAGAGATCATCACATTCCAATCAGAACTCGTTCTGTGAGTAATTTCATCGAACACCTTGCGTGCACTCTCCACTGACTCATGCTTCACATACATATCCATTACCACATTCCTCACATAAGGGTCCTTGAAAAATCCCAATTTCTCAACAATAGCTTGGAACAAAACCGCGAACTTCCCAGCCGATTTGATCACAACAGGGAAAGACCAAGCGTCAGGCATCATCCCGCAACGGGATCTTTGTTCGTAGAGACGAAGAGCATCATTCGCCATGTCCATCTGCGAGAAGTATCTATACATCGAAGTGACGACGAAGACATTGGGAAACGCCACTGAATTGAAAACGAGCCGCGTGTAGTAAGACGGCGCACGGAGGCGCGTGCAGCAATTGATTAAACGCGAAGCCCAGTAGCTTTGTCGGTGGAGGGAGTTGAAGACGACGAGATGAGCATGGATTTGGTTTAACTGAGGAAATGTTAGAGCTTGCGAAGCTATGGCGGCAAGAGATACAGTGAGCTCTCGAGACATACATGAGATAGCTTCACTCTCTGTCTTTCGTTTTTGTTTCGTATCGGGGAAGAGGTAAAATATATTTGAATAGCTTTTATAGGCTCGTTTAGGCCCATTATTAGAATTGTAGGCCCATTATATATGTAATACAATGATGCCCTTTGGAGGTTTTCCACAATGCATCAGTCACAGCATTAAGCTTTCATCAATTGGTTAATCATTTTTTAAGAAATGATTGGATTTGGTACGACATTATACAGTAATAATTTTAATCATAAGTTACGAATGTATCAATTCAATCATTATATATTTTTAGGCCAAAATTGACAGCGATGATGATTGTAAATTTACGGAGTTTGGGGACCTTGTAATTACAAAAAGGACCATCTAATTAAGGAGGATGTACACCGACCAGATTAATCAATCGTTTGTCGTCTATATTCCTCATTGGGTATTAGATAAGGTTGTCTACTACAATTGGAGACAACGTTTACTAATTAAGTTAGCAGATTAATGAATAAAATTAATTTGAGAGGGCCACATCAAATTTCGCAAAAGGAACAAAATAGTGGCATGTGCTGCATTTCGTCGTTTAATTTGTTTTTGCATATATCATATATGAATGCTAGATTTTATAATGCATTAGTCAAAGAACACAAACTATAAGGACCCAGGAGCTTGTATGCATTTAAAATACATATTTGTATGTAGACATTATTAACGCGATCTTATAGAATAAACAAATCATGTGAATGCTGTTTAAATTCGTTTTTTTTGTAAGAAAGACATTTCAAACGGACCAAACAATAAAAACAGCTAAGATGTACGTACGATTCGAAAGAGTGAAGACATTTGTCACCGAATATATTAAATGTGGATTATATTTTTTGTTATGAAAATGCAACTAAATTATGGTTTTGCGAACGAAGCTGAAATGATGGTACTTATAAGTAGGTTTTGTACAAGCATCACAACATAGATGATTCAAAATATACTACATAATTGGGAAAAAACCCGAAAAACGCCATCTAATTTTTTTTGGCGGTTTAATTCCTGTAGTTATTATATTTCCCAAAAAATACTTGATTTAATTTCAGTTGTCTTTAAAAACTTTCATCTTATTAATATCGGTATATCCATACTTAAGACATATCGATTGTTAACTGTAGTGATGGAATTGTTAACTATGGTTAAAATTTACACCCACGTGTTTAATTAAAAATAAATAATGACATTGTTGCCCTCTTCTTCTTCTCTTCCACAAATCGATATGTAAACTATGAGCCTTTTGCTGATACAGTACCACCCTGTTACTAAGATATAACAAGACAGGGACCTATTACCTGATCCAATCAAAAAGGCCAAGAGAAGCTTTCGAGTAGATTGAACCACACGTCGCAAATCAGCTCTAAACAACAACAGAGGAACTGCTAACGGAAGCAAGAAATTCAAAACTACAGCAAAAACAGGAGCTTGAGAAGAAATGACCCCTAGATTGCTAGCTGCAAGCCCAACTAGAGTGCTGACCAACACACCACTCATCGCAGCTCCGACCCTTGTCTTCTCCAACCTGTTACAATCAATCACCACCACTTGCGAATTTTCATTTCTTAACTCCCATAGAAACAAAAATTAAAACCTCTCTTTATATATACATGCAAAATCAACTTCACCTAAGAATCAAACTTGATTTTAGATTCGGTTCGGCTGTATAAAAGCTTAGCCATCACCGTTACTTAAGATGTGGTCTCCATAAATCCCTAAATTTGATTTTAGATTTGGTTTTGCTCAATGTAGTAAGTAGGTAATGAAGTATATAAGTAAAGTTGACGCACATGCTCTAATATGAGTCAACAACTTCACTAATCACTCACTCACTTTTCCCCTTTTTCTCGTTGTAAAGTTGCCGCGAATAAAATGGCGACGAGCTTGTCGTTACTCAATGTGACCGGAATCTCGTTGCCGTCGTCGAGATACTTCACCGCCGCTCGCACATTGTTTCACGCAAGGATCTTCCTGAATTATCGACTAAACATGTTCCTTCGCGGCTTAGCTTCTCGTTCTCGCGATTCCGTAACGGAAGCGATAGGTTTCTCTCGTGGGATTCGTCGTTACCAGAATTATCTTCTCCGATCCGATCGGTTACTGTGAGATCGTTGAGTATGCCTCTCATTTCTCCGAACGATGAATGGGGAACTTGGACTGCTCTCTTCGCTACTGGGGCTCTTGGTCTCTGGTATGATCATCGCTCATAGTTTACAGATCGATTTGTGGAAGAGAAGAAGAAGAGGGTAACAGTATCATTTGTTATCTTTAATTAAACATGTGGGGGTTAAATTTTAACCATAGTTAACAATTCCATCATTACAGTTAACAATCGATATGTTTTAAGTATGGATCTACCGATATTTATAAGACGAAGGTTTTTAAAGACAAAAGAAATTAAACCAGGTATTTTTTGGGAAATTTAATAACTAGAGGAATTAAACCGTAAAAAAAAATTAGATAACGTATTTTTCGGATTTTTTCCCCTACATAATTGGTCTCAGATTAATTAGACATGCAAAATGTCAGAACTTGTCATAATCTTAGAGAGTTTTTAGACAAGCACGTTGCAAGAACAATAAAATTGGCTAAAAAACAAATAATAATTGGCCTTTTAAGCCTTTGGGTACTTCTCCTCGCCGATCTCGAAGTAAAAATATGACTTATTTTGGAGAAGAATAAAAAATAATTCAAAATATCAATATTTTTCTTTAAAATAATATTCCAAAGTCGTTTTCTTTTGTACTTTGGCTCTATTATACAATTTTCAATTTTGTTGTATGTAAACTTTTAGTAAATAAATAAAAAATTGAAGAAAATTTGTTGATAATGTGAAAGTTGGGTGAAGAGAAGTACAAAAACATAAAACACAGAAAGACAGAACACAAGAGAAGAGTGAGAACTGAGGACGACTGTTTTTTTTTTGAGATCTGACACAAGAGAAGAGAGAGACCATCTCACTCAGTAGTAGTAGAATAAAGGAGAATCCCGAGCGTCACCGCTCCTTCCCGACCGACCCTATTTATTGTATTTTTTTCACCTTTTCACATTTTCTTTTCGTGTCTTTTTAAAAATTAAAGAAAAGAATAGGGAGTAAAAAAACAGCAAAGACCTGTGAATATTTTGAATTTCCCAACAAATCCTTTTCTTCATCTCTCTCTCTCACTCATATTGTCGCTTTCGCTCTCATAGTCATAGGCTTCAGTTTCTGGAAACAAAAGATTCTTAGTCTTCTTTCAAAATTTTTGATAACTCTCACTCAGGTGAAAGTTCCCGGCTTAAATTTTTGTTGCTATAAAAATCGACGGAGAAGATTTCAATTTTCATTGTCGTTTTCGATTGAAATGTGTCTGAAAACTTGAGAAGACAAGAGCAGTAGGAAGAAAGAGTGATTCTTTTTGTTCTTGTCTTTGAGAAGACGAAGAAGAAAGAAGAAAAAAATGTCGGGTCTAAAGATTTCGGATCCAAGCAAATTGCATCTGATGAAGAAGGAGCTTACACAAATCAGGAAAGTTGCCAAGGGTTTACCTGATCCCGGAACCACTTCCTCTTGGAAATCTCCTCTTCCTTCCTCTAGATCCGTCCCTGACCCGCCGCCGCCGCTGGAGAGCAGTAACAACCAGTTGGATTTTCCGAGTAGTCGAGGTTTTGGGAACGGGAAAGACAAGGACAAGGAGAAGAAGGTGTTTTTGTACAATTGGAAGGCTCAGAGGACTTCGAGTGAGAAGAGTGGTTTTTCTAAAAACAGTGAAGATGATGATGAGGATGATGTGAGTGATGCTAGGAACGGTGGTGATTCGTATCTTGGGAAAACTCGATCTGCTTCCATGGGTTTCGGATGCAGAGACTCGAATCTTGTGTCACCTGGTTTTGCTAAGATTAGAAAGAAGAAGAGTTATCATCATCAACCTAAAGAAGCTATTCTCGGAAGAAGAAGAAGCTCTAGGCAGTTTCAAAGTCGTCATCTTCACGCTGAGTCAGGTTTAAGTGTTGTGCGAGATGCATCTGTTGAGTTATCTGACGAAACAGAGGATTTTAGCAATTCGGATAATCCACGGAAGGTCACTAAAGTATCATCTCCTTTGCTTTTGAAGCTTAAGCACAAGAACTGGTCACACTCTTCTTCTAAGTTCTTGAGAGCTACTAGTAAGAGAGAGGATTCTTCTCATACGTGTAACAGTACACCTGCATTGTCGACTAGCTCATACAACAACATGTATGCTGTTCGTAATCCTAGCACACTTGGATCTTGGGAGGACGATGATGATGACTTGGATGATGATAACTTGGATTTTACAGGGAGACAAGGTTGCGGGATTCCTTTTTATTGGACAAAGAAGAATCTGAAACATAGAGGTGGGTGTAGGAGTTGTTGCTCACCTTCCTTTTCGGATACACTTAGAAAGACTGGGAGTAGTATGTTATGCGGGAGTCAGTCAGTGTATCGTAGACATAGACATTCCTCTGGGAGGTATGATAAACAGAAACTTGCTTTAAGAAGTGCAAAGGGTGTTTTGCCTTTGCTCAAATATGGTGGTAATAGTAGAGGAGGTTCATCTATTGGATTTGGGTGTAGTGATGATGATCTTTCTACTGATTTCGGAGAGGTTGACTTAGAGGCTCAAAGTAGATTAAATGGGAGGAGATGGTCTACTAGTTGTAAGAGTCAGGATGGAGGAGAAGAGGAAGAAGAAGAAGGAAGTACATCGGGAAGTATCCAGAGCTTGAGCTATAAGTACAAGCCTATGTTCTTTGATGAATTGATCGGACAGAGTTTAGTTGTTCAATCTCTAATGAACGCTGTGAAAAAGGGTAGGGTTGCTCATGTTTATCTTTTCCAAGGTCCTAGAGGAACTGGGAAGACATCTACTGCGAGAATCCTTTCGGCTGCCCTGAACTGTGATCTGTCGACTCAAGACATGAAACCTTGTGGGTATTGCAAAGAGTGCAGTGATTACATGTTGGGGAAAAGTAGGGATCTATTGGAACTTGATGCTGGTAAGAAGAATGGAGCTGAGAAAGTTACTTATCTTTTGCAAAAACTTCTGACATTAGCTCCACAGAGTTCCCCAAGATTCAAGGTTTTTGTGATAGATGAGTGTCATTTATTACCATCTAAGACGTGGCTGTCTTTACTCAAATTTCTTGAGAACCCTCTGCAGAAAGTTGTCTTCATATGTATTACGACCGACCTTGACAATGTTCCTCGGACCATTCAGTCAAGGTGTCAGAGTTACCTCTTCAACAAAGTCAGAGATGGTGACATTGTTGTGAGACTAAGGAAAATTGCTTCAGATGAAAATCTAGACGTGGAGTCTCAGGCGTTGGACCTGATTGCTTTGAATGCTGATGGCTCACTTCGAGATGCTGAAACTATGTTGGATCAGTTGAGCTTGATGGGAAAACGAATCACAGTCGATGTTGTAAATGAGCTTGTAAGTTTTGATGTTTTATTCTATGTTTCCTTTCATTTGCATTAGGTAAAAATTAAACCAATGAGTAATTTAAAATGTGACTTTCTGGTGGTTGTGCAGGTGGGTGTTGTTTCAGATGAAAATTTACTGGAACTTTTGGAGTTAGCATTGTCATCTGACACGGCAGAGACCGTTAAGAAAGCTAGAGAGTTACTGGACGTAGGAGCTGACCCAATACTCATGATGTCTCAACTAGCCAGTCTTATCATGGATATCATTGCTGGAGCATACAAGGCCTTGGACGAAAAGTACAGTGAAGTCTTCCTTGATGGACGGAACTGTGAGTTTCTGGAACTTCAAAGTCGTTAGTTCTGAATTTTCTTGAATGAAACTGATAAGTATTGGAATCCACAGCGAGACATAATGATCATATATTGACCAATCTTATTCATCTTTTTTTGTAGTGACTGAAGCTGATATGGAGAGACTAAAGCATGCTTTGAAACTTCTTTCTGAGGCTGAGAAGCAGCTAAGAGTTTCTACTGATCGTTCAACATGGTTCATAGCTACCTTGCTACAACTTGGTTCGATGCCTTCTCCTGGAACCACACATACCGGTAGCAGTAGAAGGCAAAGCTTTAGAGCAACTGAAGATCCCCCGTCAAGCATTTCAAGGGAAGTTACTGCTTACAAACAGAGATTAGGCCTTCAATGTAGTAGTAATTCAACATCCCCAACTTCCATGAGAAAAAGCGGAAATCTTGTTCATGAAGTGAAATTGTCTTCCACGTCTAGCGAAGTTGTAGAGAGTGACACTGCCTCGCATGACGATACAACGGCAAGCACCATGACACTTACTTGCAGAAATTCTGAGAAACTAAATGATATCTGGATAAAATGTGTAGACAAATGTCATTCGAAGACATTGAAGCAGCTTCTATATGCTCATGGGAAGCTTTTATCTATCAGTGAAGTTGAAGGTAAGCGTAGAACTTTTCTTAATCACTTTACATCTGAAGGAAAAAAAAATCAAGCGATTGCATACTAATAGAGTCTTGTTTGCAGGTATTCTAGTTGCTTATATTGCATTTGGAGAAAGAGAGATCAAAGCGAGAGCTGAGAGGTTCTTAAGTAGTGTCACAAACTCGATTGAAATGGTACTACGGAGAAACGTAGAGGTCAGGATAATTCTCTTGTCTGAAACTGAGTTACTCACCTCCAAGCAGACCAGACAAATAGCAGTTACAACTAGTTCAGATACTGAAAGTGGGAATGAGATTCCAATGAAAAGGATCGAAGCAATCATCCAAGAACAGAGATTAGAAACTGAGTGGTTACAAAAGACTCCTGGTTCACAAGGCCGGTTAAAACCCGAAAGAAATCAAGTTCTACCGCAAGAAGACACGAATGGAGTTCAAGTTTTGAAGATCTGTGAAATGGGTGAGTTTCAGGAGAATCAGACTGGCAAAAGAATGGAGCATTGTCCAGTTTCTCCTAGCTTACTACACAACAGCAACTTCACAAACAACAAAGACAATCTGTAAGTAATCTTGATTCAGCGAAGAGAAAACCGAATAAAAGTAAGATGGTCCTAACAAAGAATGTCTTGTTTGGTTTGTGTAGAGGATATGAATCAGAATCAGGGAGAGGAGTTTGCAGTCTGCTTTTCTGTTGGAACACACAAAAGTCCCCAAGAAGAAACAAAGTGAGTTGATTGTATAAATGTCCTTTAATGGTGAAATGAAACAAAACACGAATTTATTAATTATCTTACGTTTTTGGTGACTTAAATTATAGATCAAAGGGACTGCTGTGCGATCACGAAGAAGTCGAGAGAGACGTTTCTCCTTGTTCAGTGGGTGTGCTAAACCAAGGAAGTAAAAAATAAGGTTACTGTGTGATATTTACTGTGTAGTAAAGAAAATAGGAAAGTTAAAGTAATTAAATGCTAAAATTGAATTTTATAGCAAATAAGTAAATGATAAGATATGTATTTTTCTAGAGTACTCAAATTTGATAGGAAAGTTACTGTTTATTGCCTTTAGTGGATATATTGGATTCAGTTCGACACATTTACGAAAAATATCTTAAAATGATATGTATGTCTAATTTACTGTTTATGTGTAATTAATATGTCCATCTCTTTTACTCACATGAACTCACCAACGCAAGTACAAGACTTAATACATAATAAATATGAACACTTATGAAAATAATGAAACTAAAATACTATTTTCTGACATTATTATATTTTGAATCTTCAATAAAAGAGCCCAAGTATTTAAAAATAAAGCCCATATATATCAAAGAAGCCCATGATAAAAGAGAACGTAGTATAGTACGGTTCCCATGAGATCGATCAATCGAATACAAACAAACCTGAGAAAAATGGCGAAGCCTTTGGGAACAACCGGCGAATTTTTCCGGCGAAGAGATGAATGGAGGAAGCATCCGATGCTATCGAACCAGATGAGACACGCTCTTCCAGGACTTGGCATCGGCGTGGCTGCCTTCTGCGTCTACCTCGTCGGTGAGCAGATCTACAGCAAAGCTTCGGTTCCTTCCAAATCAGCTCACCAACACCAGGAACAGCCTGCTACGTCTCACTGAAGAGCAATCGCTTCTTCTTAACTAGATGAGGTAAATAAAATTCGTTGATGATTGATTGATTGATTGATTGATTGATTGGTTCTATCTTGATTAGTTTGATTAGAACGCATAGAGAGAGAGAGGTAGTTTTATCTTGATTAGTTTTGAATCAGATGTTTCTCGTTTTTGTTAAAATTGATCTTAGTTGTTGAGATTCTCTGGTAAAGTTTTGATTTTTATCTTCAAATATTTTTGGATA
The DNA here is from genome assembly GCF_030686135.1 of Camelina sativa. Lineage (NCBI taxonomy): Eukaryota > Viridiplantae > Streptophyta > Magnoliopsida > Brassicales > Brassicaceae > Camelina > Camelina sativa. Next base: position 6,185,900 of record NC_141896.1, on the reverse strand, counting down.
TATTGAAGGGTAAGCCGTAAGCAAAACAAAATTGATTCTTGTTGGTTAACTCGTTTGAACCTGGAAATGTTTTTTTTTTTTTTTCCATTTTATTTATCTCCACCAGCTTAAGTTGGTGATTTTGTCTTACTTAGCTTTTGCATGAGTACTATAGTGGAGATAGAAAAGTACATTTTGAGAGCTGAGAGGATTAAGATTGACAAATGAATAGCGAGCTTTTGAAAATGCCTGAAGGAATCAATGGCCTTAGATCAAAGTTTATAGTTCTTACCCTAAGTTTAGTGCACTCTTCATATGATTCTCTTGACTCTGTAATGTTCGTGGATAAGCAGATCAGAAATAAAATTCAAAAATATAACCCATAGGAGTTAAGGTTGAGTAGATTAATTCAAAATCACTAACATTTTACAAGTTTTTAGTTTTGCTGGTAAGAGCACTGTCTGTCACCTTGCTGTCCAATGAGTAGTTTGGTTTTTAAAGTGTAGTTTCAGTTTGAATCAGATCTCTTACACGGAAAAATTGTTGTCTGGTTGCAGATGCTTGAAAGAGTGGCACAAGGCTGTGAACTCCATCCAGGCTTCTTCTCGGTTACTTGCTAGCTTCCATTGGATTGTCTTAATAATCTCATATTTCAATTGAACACAATGAATTTTGATTTCTATGTTGACTTGTAAAAGCTTGTTGGCTCAAAAAGGTTTGCTTTGTATCCTTATCAAGTTTAAGAGATTGCATATTCGTACTTGATTTTGTCTGTTTTAAGTTGATACTTGACTAAAAACTGCGTCGTTTGTAGAGATAGTAGCTTTCAGGTTCTTTACCAGTAGTACTATAGATTCGAAGTCTTCTGTGTGGTTTTCAAAATGGGCCTGCAGGTTTTAATAAGAGGCCCAATTTATTAAGCATTGTGATAGTTGTTTTTTTTTTCTTTACAAAGGGATATTTACAATTCTGAATTGGTGACACTCAATTATCATGTTGGGAAAAAAACAAATTCCAAGTAAGGTGAGTGTCGTTGCAGTAAGTATAGTCAGAAAATAATGGAGTACGTAACTATTTTAGACGATAAATTATAATGTTTTTGTTCTTTTTAACTTTATCCTTTTGTTTACTAAATTATGAGGTACGGGTTTGTATTTTCTTACACGCTACGTCCATTTCATCTGCCATGAAACTGTACCTTGCGAATATATATAATTTTTTACAAATAGAAAAAAAGTGAAACAAAGATAGTATAATAATAATAATAATAGATGTATGAGATGAGGAATCAGATGTCAGAAAACTGATTGCACGTAAAAACCCCATAATAGTGTTAAAATAACACCAGAACTCGTGCGTTTGCTTTGTAAGAAAGTATTTCGATACTAGGGAAAATTATATCTTTTTCTTCTTAAAGTAACCAGAAATTTTTTTTTTTTTTTTTTCTTCTAACCAGAAATTTTCTCTGAATGTAAATTCTCAAATACTTTTTAATGTTAACAAAAAGAAGTGAACAACAACATAAAATAAGTAAATCTTTTTATTATTATTAAGCAGTACTTTTAGTCTTTAACTAATATGACAATGTAACTGTTACAAACAATGATTTATTTTGTTAAACAGAAATAATGATTTATATATTCTCACAACAGTATGCATGGTTAAATTAATTATGAATCTTAATCCCATTGGTTAGAATTCATCTAATTGATTTTGACGGACGACTCCAACAGTATACCAAAATTTTTGTAACTATTTGAATCTTGTATCTGCAGTCATATTTTAAAAATTCAAATCCAGGTTTTCTGATAGAAATGTTTTATAAAAAAATTTGACCAACCACTAGACTGAAACGTTATAATATTTATTACTCTCTTTGTTATTCTTACTCAAAATTCAAAAATAGAGCCTACATGATTTTCACATTACTCGGAGAAACAAATTAATTTCAAATGTAGAAAAACAAATTTATGATGATCTCGACTGGTCGGGTCAGCGGCGGAATACCACATACGTAAATCCATCGTAATCAAAACAAATGACTCTTCTTTTTCGTCAATGTGACAATAATTAATAGAAAACGAGTATAGATATCTTACAATACGTCGTCGTCAGTTATGTTTAAAGGTAATGCTTTTTCAAACTAAAGTCTTGTTTGTCTAGAAAAAAAAAAGATGAAGATTCTTTGTATGTTCCATTTGAATTGCTGTTATATATTGTTTGGTTGGTAATTTAGGATTTAGGAATAAAGTAGATAACATTGAATTTTTTTTTTGTTTTTTACAAAGATAAGCAATATTCCTCCACTATATATACACATCAAGAACCATTTATTCATTTTCTTAATTAGATCATTTAAAGCAAAATGGGCTATGAGCTGGTCCATGGAATTGGTCCCCGGTTCATCTGTTGCACCGTTTCTAGTATACATAATTAAATGTGTATATATATATATATGTGCGCTAATTTATAATTTTTGTATCTGTATTAATAATTACTGACGTTTATACATATAGACTATAGTTGATAAAATATACACAACATGATGTGTACGTACTACGTATTGTAGATGAAGTAATTAAGTCATTTTAAATATTCTTTTTTTTTTCTTTAGTCCTAAGTATTTTACTTTAGGTTTTGAATTTTGATTCATTATCTAATAATTAGTTTTTTTTTTCTTTTGGATTATTAAGATTCAAAGCGAGGTTACTTTAAAACAATTCCAAATTATATTATCTTTTTCAACTTATCAAGATAAAATCATGATGTAGATATGATGCTAGCTGGACATGAATGCAGTTTATATAGTACAGTATGTAACTATATACACACACACACATATTGGTCTAAGCTATAAGAATGTTACATTGGGTTTTTAGAGTTCATGGTATTCTGTGTTTTACTGATATAACCATATGATTAGATGTCGGAAATCCCGAGAAACCGAATAAACTTAATTAAACATGTTTTTACTTTTCTTTGGATTGTGGTGGTGTGGGGCTTTTGAATCTCATGCCAAAAGGAATTAATTAAACAAAAAAATGAATACTTATAAAGAGTGAGAATGTTCCCAACGGCTGAATTTTTTTATCCTTTCCTCTTAGTTTTTGTCTTATATAAGGCTCATAGTGTCGGTTTTTTTTAATTACTCATTGGTTACACATATTACTGGAGAAGTTTTGTGATTGAATTCATAAGTCGACAGATGAATCATTTTCTTTTAAAGTGGTATATATAATTAAATGGCCGCATACATAACAAAAAAAATGCATCAAAATTGTTATTTTCCCAAAACTTTGAGATTAATCAAAATGATGTGTGAGAAAAGCAAAGGACAGCACACATGCATAATAAGAATGCGGAAGAGAATGACTAAAATGTGAAATTTAAGATTCATTTTTTTTGTTGGTGTTGCTTACAAATTAAATGCTTGTTGATGTATATCTAATGATGGAACTTACAAAAATACGTTTTTATGTATTCTCAGAAGTCAACCATGCTTGATATATATGATCAAATTAAGGCGTATAAGGTTTAGTCATTTCGATTCATTTGTCCAAAACCAAAACTATATATATATATATCTTCATTTCATATATATATATTGTCAGGAATTATTCATGCATGAGATTATAAAATCTAAAAATCATAAATTAAGAGATATAATCAATACCTTTCCAATCTAATAAAACTATAGCAAATGATGTTGTTATCATACTTATTTTAATCTAACCAACCCTAAAATTACTTCATCATGATATATATGTCAAGGTGGATGTGACTTGAATCTTTATTCTGATTATCTAACACAGAAATGATTGAAATCTTAACTATAGATAAAGATCAATAATGAACTTATTTGAATTTCTTTCTCTGATAAAAGATATATTGTTAAAAGAGAGTCGGCATCTTAAAAGAAGTTTGTGTTATTTTTGAAGCATACAATCTTTGGTTGACCAAAAATTGATGGTTCCATCTAAAAAGAGAAACAAATCGTCCGCCTTTGCACGCTTGTCACTTAAAAACTAGTATTATGATTGAGTTCTATACTATAACTGTCTTTTAATACGATGGGTTTGTTAATTCTAACTTTTATTATTATTATTATTAGAGTATTTGCTTATTGACAGTATAAAAATAGCTAGCTGTAATTTAGAGAACTTTCATGTGCGAATTTCAAGTACATCACTAAAAGATAGAAATGTGATAACGTGATATATACTATACATATATAATTAATGGGACTCAGAAAAAGAATTATTAATTGATCTTAAACTATTTTAATACAAAAAAATTGCACTCGTCTTGCAAAGGAATAAATCTTTATTGCCGTAAGAATGAATACGTATAGAATCTTGATTTTATTTTGATATACAGGAAAATAAATAAATAAGCGATATAGAACTTAGAGATATACAAACTCTTTAGCAAAGAATAAAAGAGATATATAAACAAAATAAAGCGTCATAATATAAAAGGGGAACGAGTAAATACGAACATCTTGAAAATTGTGAACAATTTTGGACCATCGACCTAACGTCATTTATTCTTGTGGACCCTTTTTATTTTATTTTGTTACTTGATAGATAAAAAAAATAGATGAAAAAGACTAAAAATATACTACTAGTATAATACTGTAAATTTATCCAAAGTTTTGGGCTCAACGCCTCAGCCAAACAATAGTATATATTTATATGCATGACCGAGTGATTATCTCATAATTCTCTATGATAAACATAGAGCTTAAACTTTACTAGTCAAGTCACCCGTAATTTACAAACGAAAGTAACAATGAAAAATATATGGATGGAAAAGACAAAAGAGGAATTCCAAGAATTTACCAGAAGAAGACACAACAAAACAGAAACAAGTAAAAAATTAAAAGATAAAGTATCTCAAATATGTGATCTGATGTAGTAAAGAATAAAGACCATAGGGATAAGTAAAGAACAAAGTGATTCATGCCATTGTTTAAATTCCTTTTTTAAAAACAGTGGGTTCACTAAACACATGTAATTTTAAATTGTAATGGCTATGACATGATTACCACTGCTAAGAGCAGTAAGTCTGAAATATTAAGCAATATTCTCCATTTTACCACGACTTCCTATTTTTAGTGAATCGATCACACTTGACTTTCGATACTTTTTGCCCATGCTTCCTAATGTACACTACCAAAAATTATGAGGGTACTATACATCATTATAATTAGATGTAAATACACTGGCTTTTTACATGGCTACTGCTGTTTTCTTGTATGTAGTACAATTTTAGTTGGTTTAGTGGGTGGATATATGATTGTAAACTCCAGAGTAAAGATTTACAGAAATATTTTTAAAAATTAGGAAAAACACTAATATATGTATATAGTTTTTGATGGGAATTGAGTTGTTCATATTGACGTCGAATGACGTATGGTGCATCTAATATCGTCTACGTACTTAGAGAAAATGTACTTATTTATATATTTGAAGAAAAAAATTATTAACTGCAATATATTATTTAAATATTGTTACTTTGTTAATGTCTTACTGATATAGATAAATCATTTATAGTACCATAATTTAAAAAGACAATGTTAGAATTTTTGTTTATTACAAATATTTTTTGAATATTAACTCCGGGGTTATATTATTATATATTTATAATAAATACACGAAATATTGTAGGACCCTAACTTCTGGTTAATAATATAATTCACATGCATGACATGACAACCTCGAGAGTCCAAAGTCTTACAAGTTATAGACGACGTATGAATTATCTTTAATATTCCTTTGCAAATAAAATTAGAAAAACAAAAGAATGTTCTATTACTTCTATAGTTCTATACTTCTATGTAATTCCCAAGTATTAATTATTAACTATAAAGGTGTATCAAATAAACTATTTAATCTTAATAAAATATTTTAGAAATTTTTTATCTTCAAAATAGTTGCTTAAAATATTATTCTTCAGATGGCTTTGCATATATATCATCCAAAATTGACCAGGATTTGCGTACTAAACTACTAACTAAAGCTGTAATTTATACACAATAAGGTGACTTTTTCAGCCAATGCTCCATACTATATACTTCATACTGCGTAATAAGTAACATTTAAAATTTTATGGTTACAAAATATATATTTTGTTTTTGTAATTAGCTTTGTTAACTTATGAAAGTTAACTTATTTTATTTATTCTTACTTTTATGCTTGTTTCACTGCTTAGTCTCCCCCACCACTCTCTGACACATTTCTCTCTCTAAAAATTGTGTAAATTTGATGTCTGATAGTGCAAGCAAAGCAATCACCCATGACCTTTTAATTTTCTTTGTTTCTCCCCTTCTCTGATCTTCTTTACTTTTGTTTGTTTTTTTTAGTTCTTTATCATACATGATAAAGCTATAATTCTAGCTAGGTTAAATTTCTTATAATATTAGTCATTTACTACCAGTAAATTAAACGTACTTTTCCGACAAACCATATCTATTAGAAATAATTTGATTGATTATATTTTATTTATAAACAATATTAATATACTAACATATTAAACTGGCATAATTAAATGCTGTTGTTTTCTATTTGTCTGTGTAAAAAAAATGGGAGTGAAGGAAGGAGAGAGAGAGAGTGAAATGTTGAAAAATATCTAGTTTGGTTATCTCTCTCTCTCTCTTGCTTTTAGGCTTTAGGCTTTCACTACTAATACTCCTAAGCTCTCTTAGTTTAAGACATTGCCTTCACATCCCAAAACACAAATGCAAAGCTTTGTCTCCTCCCTCCCTTCAAAGTCTTTCATTACAAAACCCTAATATCCCTAATCTTCTCTTGCTTCTCTTTAAGGGTTTCTATTTGGTTGATGCTCATGACTATATCTTCACCAGAGTTTCTGAACTTTTGAAGCAAATAGTAAGATCAAGGTTTGCTGCTTTTAGTTGTGAAGGTACGTGTTCAGCTCCTAATTCAGTTCATTCATCAACAACCTGATTCGCATTTCTTGCATAACTAGTCTTGCTTGACTTCTCTCTCTCCCTCTTTTGTGTTAAATATCTCATCAAAATTTGGAGAGAAGAGGACATTGATAATCAAAGAAAGAACAGTTGTTTTCATGACCCATTTATTTTTTCTTTTTTTTACTTACTGGTCATCATAAATTTCTCACTTAAATTGAAGTAGAAGACTTCTTTTGAAGTGCGTTTGTCAGCTTTTGTTTGAGCAGGCTTGCAATAAGAGTTTTATTTCCCTTCATTTCCTTTTTATTTTGTATTCTTCCGATTTGTCTTATAATTTTGGGGTTTCCAAACTTTTTTTTTCAAAGTAAAATAATTTAAATTGCTTTCCGTGAGTTGTTTCTAAAAAAAGTAGAAACTCCTTAAGACTTTAATCAAGCAAGTGTCCACCTTTAGTAGTTTAATCATTTTGGTCTTAGTCACTAATAATTTTCCACCAATTGTCTTGTTTTCTTCTTAGCTAGTTTCTCTGTCTCCAAACCAAGAAACAGATTGCAGAAAAAAAAAGAAAAGCAAAAAGGTTTTTGAAGAAGACCCAATTAAAAACAAGATGGAAATTGCAAGTCAAGAAGATCATGATATGCCCATCCCATTAAACACTACATTTGGTGGTGGTAGTAATGGTAGTCATGGTCATATGATTCATCATCATCATGAGCTTCATGCCCCTAATTCTGCTCCTCCAACTCACAACAACATTACTACTCAACCACCACAAATGACGCTACATGGTAATGGTCATGGTAACAACTATGATCATCATCATCAACAAGATCCTCATCATGTGAGTTACAACGCCATCATCAAGAAGCCTATGATAAAGTACAAGGAGTGTCTCAAGAACCATGCAGCAGCTATGGGAGGCAATGCTACTGATGGGTGTGGAGAGTTTATGCCAAGTGGTGAAGATGGCTCCATTGAAGCTCTCACTTGCTCAGCTTGCAATTGCCACAGAAACTTCCATAGAAAAGAAGTGGAAGGCGAACCTGTAGCCACCGCCATGTCTCCTTACCACCAACCGCCTCCACCGAGAAAACTCATGCTCAACCACCACAAGATCAGATCAGCCATGCCACACCAAATGATTATGCCAATTGGAGTTTCTAACTACCGGTACATGCATAACAACTCCGAGTCCGAGGACTTTATGGAGGAAGATGGCATAACCACCGCTTCTAGATCGCTACCACACCCACCATACAACCAGAAGAAGAGGTTTAGGACGAAGTTCACGCCGGAACAGAAGGAGAAGATGCTGAATTTTGCTGAGAAAGTTGGGTGGAAGATACAAAGACAAGAAGATTGTGTTGTTCAAAGGTTTTGTGAAGAGATTGGAGTAAAGAGAAGAGTCCTTAAGGTTTGGATGCACAACAACAAGCTACATTTCTCCAAGAAGAACAATAACAGCAACATTAACCTCGAAGACAACGACAACGAAAAGAGCAACAATCTGAACAACGTTGATCTGTCCGCTAATAACGACATCATCACTAAGATCGTTCCATGATGTGATAAATAACGTTATTTTAATATGATCTATATATGATTATTATTTAGCTATCGTTATCTTAGCTATTTAGGGTTCTAATTTTATTTTCTAGCTGGTTTGGTTTTATTTATATACATAAACTCATTTCGCTATCAGCTGATCCATGGATTTTATAAATATTTATGCTCTTTGTTGTGTTTTATTTATTTGGAAGTTATATATATGTCAGCCTTGTTGTAATAAATGTATGACCAGACGTATTTTTCTTCTTCTTCTTTTGGGTATGTAAGTAAAGCTACTTTGGTTATATATATCATATTGAATCATTAGACTTTTCGTAGTTCGTGATCATTGTGCTCACAAAATCTGCATGCAATGTAGGCTATATATATACGTATCCCCGTAATGTACATGACTTTTGAAATCGGTATAAATATCTAAGATGTATACTGTATTTATGGAGGACCACAACTTCATCTTCATGCCTTAGCTTATACTTGATCATCAAACACCGGAGTAGAGGCTTATGGCTCTTGTAAAGAAGAAGATTAGCTAGGGGGAAATAAATTGGAGAAATATTTAGAGAAAGAAAATAAAATAATAAATTTCTGCTAATGGAGATCTGAAGAGTGTACTAACGAGTTTGCAAGTCATGTCCTCTCGTGTGTGACGTATAAGGTTGAGTAAATATGTGGTTGGTGTCACAAGCGATCACATTTATTAACCCTCTTTGTTTATTACGTATGTTCGCTAATTAATTAAATAGCAGTTCCACTTTTTAGGTAAATATTAATTTGTATAAACCCTATATAGGATTTGTGGTTAAGATGCTATGTTCTTGTTTATTCACATGTTTCAATTTCCTTTAGTTTTATGTATAGAATAATTATCATGCGTCGCATGTGTTATTATTTAGTGCGTTCATCAAACTCATTCATTTTTTTTCCTTTTTCAACCGATTTTTATGTGAATGCAAATTCGATATTTTATTCCGTTTTAAGTTTTGGTTTACCAATAACATATCAAAATACGGAAAAGTATATAATTATAAAATAAAATTTTCATCTTTGATTGGACTTGTATCGGTTTATTGTAGTATATAGTTTCTAAAATAGGTTTATCTTGTCCGGTCAAACTCCAAAAAGGAAACACGCGTATTATGCTGAATTCATGTATATAGCATGCTATCGATATATGATAGACAAGATACATATAAGTACTAACAACAATGATAACATAATTATAAACAATCCATGTATATGAACATATATAGAGACTATAGTGTACTCATTGTTTGACGCAAAACAATCTTATAATCTAAAAGTCACCAACTCAATTACGAGCTAAAAGAAAGGACTAAATAAATTGTGTAGGATGGAGAGTCGTCGTCAGTCGTCACTATTACATTTATTTTGGGGTCAATAAATAAGAAAAAATATGATATTCTGAGCCATATTTATTATGTTTTGCCAAGGAAACTCAATTAATGTTGCTGAAAATAATAAGGTCCCCTCTTTTTCCTATTCTAAGCTTTTTGATCGCATATTATCTAGTTTCAAAACAATCCTACTGCATGCTTCAATAAAGACTGATCGATCAAGCCCGAATTAGTACTGAGATAGATCTGCAATAAAGTCTTGGTGTGAACTGTGAAGTGAAGATCTACAGATAGAGCTTTGGTTTCGTTTATACCTTCTGTAAACCAAAGAAGCGATCAATATCTACGTACACATGATCATGTAAAGCAATGATCCGGGCAAAGAGAAGAAGGGGGTAATATATATACGGACTACTTCCAAACGTTAGTGCTAAAATCGAAAACTTCACATGTACTAGCTAGACCTATTTCCAAAGAGCCAATTGAATTTTGTCTTTGATGAATCCAAGCAAAGGCAACGTGAAATCACATACGCGATTCACTATCAACGGAGTCGGGATGATCTTAACCGAAACTGATGATTTGAAAACTGACGTGCTTATATATGTTTACTGAGCATAGCTCGATCGTCTTTCTTGGGAGAATTCGAATTCGATTATGAATTTCCATTGTTGCTTCGATACGCATTTTGAACCTAATAAGATTCCACGGGTAGTGTCTCGATCATAAGCTCAAGAACGTCGTTACTCGTTAGTGAACTATTCCATACCCGGAGAATGCTTTTTCGATATTGTCTTGTCTCAAATTTGCTATATTCTCACCATTGATAAATACTCAAGACTGTAAACACTTAATATATATGGCTTACGTATGTACCATCCGAGTCTTGTTTGATTACAACACTTTCACTAAACAAAACGTTTTACTACGGTTGTTAAAAAAATCAAAAACTTAATGAATCTATCTACGTAAAATGTAAAACTATGAAAATCATGAAGAAAAGAAAACAAAGTCAAAAGATGCAGATTCCAACGTATCAGAGGCTCACGTTAGATCTTAACCCAAACAGCTCGGGATTCCACGGTGAACCACGAACATCATATAATACCCAGGCGGTGCCACGTATGAGTTAGTTGGTCCTTCCACGTCAGTTTTATACGCGAAAACAGATAACTGACTCACGCGCCTCACTTTATGTATTTTGTAACAAATGATGTACAGTTTCAAACGGTTCTTTTGCTATTTTCCATCAATTTCAAAAATCAATTAGAAAAAAAAGTAATAATTCAAAATAAGTTTCAAACGGTAATCACTATAATATAAATATAATTGAAAAAAAATCGTAACAACCTTTTAAAAAATTCTTAAATTTTAATTAAATTCCTAAATTATCTCCGTCTGAATCTTATGTTGCACTACTAAAATTGATTGCATCATCAAAGTGTTTAGGGACAAATATAAAGAGATTTGTCCCCTGTCGATATTTATTAGGGGATAAACCAAACTACATCCTGATATAGTTAACGATTGACTTTTTAAATTTCTTGTTAAATATAAAATTTTTTCTGCCAATTACTTTATAGATGCATCTTGTTAATTTTGTTAGAGCAAGAAAATAATAGTTTTGAAAAAAGTAAAAGTTTATCCCTAATATTTAAAATTAAGTTATTTAGCTATTAATAGTTATTTCTAGTTATTTAACTCTATTATAAGCATATATATAATGTCATTCTAATCTATGGAAATAAAAATTTGGTAATTTGAACTTAAGAATTTGATTAACCTAAATTTTTAAGTTTTGTAATAAATTCTTAATTATTCAGCATATCATAAATTTTAGCTTTTTTGTCTTTCAAATATTTTGACATTTATATGAATATAACTACGGTTTAAAGAAAATGACTAAAAATCTTATAGATTAAAAAATTTATAAGGTCGTATTAAATTACTTGATTTCAAAATTTTGATTTTCACAAAATCTAGAGTTGTTAAACTGAAAAAGCACTTTTTTAGTTTTTGTTAATAATTTGCTAATGACACATAAGCTTAACCCTTTAGTTCCAGTTTTCGTTGAGAATAGCTTTCATTTGTTTTTTTTTTGTAAACCACTAAAGCTGGGAAGTTTTAAAAAAACAGTAATGGTTAATTGATTATAGAAGTATCAACAAAATTTTATTTGCCTAGTGTTTGTAGCTTAAACAAAAGCATGATGTACACAGCCTAAATCCTATCAGACGATCGAATAGAAAATCCATTACAAAAATAACTTCAAATATTTGAAATGAGATTTTGACTCGCCTTCTTTCCTCCTGTGACTACAACACCTTTTTTCCTCTTTCTTTTCGTCGATATATATGATAGTCAAGATACATATAAGTACTAACAACAATGATAACATAATTATAAATAATCCATGTATATGAACATAGAGACTATAGTGTACTCATTGTTTGACGCAAAATAATCTTATACTACTAATCTAAAAGTCACCAACTCAACGAGCTAAAAGAAAGAGCTAAAAAAATTGTGTAGGATGGAGAGTCGTCATGTATACTATTAAAAGGGAAGCACGAAACATTAGAATATATGACATAAAATGACCCTGAATAAATAAAAAAGCATACAATACAAAAGGGACATTAAAGTAAATTTGATAATAAAAATGCACGGATCCTATATGCCCTGCATTAATTCTGTTCGGATCATGTATTAACTGTTCAGAGCTGTTTTTCATACTCCCGTATCCAAACAGAATCGAAACAAGCATGTGCAATAAAATTCAAAAAAGGTAAGTAGTTTTGCGTAAACAATTTAAGGAAACAATAATTTTGATATTTATGTATATGTTTAATTTGGACAATTAATTTCGAAATTGTATATATGTAAACTTATTTAATTTGATTTTATATTTTGAGATATATCCGGAAACAAGAAATTATGATGTTACCTAATATACAAAATCATCTAAATGTTTATAGAAATAATTTAAATTGATATCTATTAAAATCGAGCAATTAAATACAAAATTGTATATATGTATAAAAATATAATTTGGTTATATATTGTGAGATATCTGTAAACAATATTTATGATTTTATATTATGATTTCAAACATATGTATTACATATATACAATATGTTTAAATCTTGGATACTGAATTAAGATATACATACGTTTGAAACTACTTATAACTTATCATTTTATCAATGCATAAATGTGCGGATCCGAAAACATGTTACAACTAAAGTAAAACAACAGTATTTTAAATATGTTTTTTTCTTCAGCTTATCTAGCATAAGCATGTACAAAACAAGAGATAAAAGAATGTTAACTGACACGGCATGTATGTGTGATTCTATTAACTGAATGTTTCAAAGAAATTATTTTTCTTCATCAAATACTTTATTTTGTTTTGAATCAAACTATTACGTGTTTGTGTGCTAAATATGTAGGAACATGATTTTGACGAAATGAGAAAAGAATAATGGGACGGAAACGGGATGGAAGGAGGAATAAGATGAGATTAAAAATTTTCAAAAGTCAAAATCCAGGATCATGTTAGAATTAAAATAAATTAATGCTTCCAATATATTATGTAACATATTTTTCAATTTATCTAACTTAAAAATGTCAAAAAAATATTCAAAAGAAAAAGAAAAAACATTAAACTATGTTCTATAATAGATAAAAAAAAAAAAAAATCAACCATAGTTATGAGACATATACAGGACATGATGGATTTTATGTCCTAAATTAGACATACCATCTTTCTGTTACTATTTTTCAATATAATTGTTTTTACTGATAACAAAAACAAATTTGATCATTATTTTGTCTAAACCGAATTAAAAATAAATCAAATACTAAACTGATACAAAAAAAGTTTGGATTATGAATGTTAATAACATTTATTAAAAATATGTTTACAAACATAATCCGCATGTACGTAATAAATTATAAATGTGTTAGTAAATTTAGTTTTTAAAATCAACCCCGCAGGTATGTGCGGGTCCGAATCTAGTTACATTTAATTTGGGGTCAATAAATAAGAAAAAATATGATATTCTGAGCCATATATATTATGTTTTGCCAAGGAAACTCAATTAATGTTGCTGAAAATAATAAGGTCCCCTCTCTTTCCTATTCTAAGCTTTTTGATCGCATATTATCTGTTCAAAACAATCCTACTGCACGCTTCAATAAAGACCTCAATCAACCCGAATTAGTACTGAGATCGATCTGCAATGGTGTGAAGTGGTAAACCAATGAAGCAACCCATATCTACGTACACATGATCATGTAAAGCAATGATCCGGCGGCAAAGAGAAGAAGGAGTGATAGATATACGGACTACTTCCAAACGTTGGTGCTAAAATCGAAAAATTCGCATGCATGTACTAGACCTATAGCTAACACCAAAGAGCCAATTGAATTTGTCTTTGATGAATCCAAGCAAAGGTAACGTGAAATCATACGATTCACTATCAACGGAGTCGGGATCTTAACGGAAACTGATGACTTGAAAACTGACGTGCTTATATATATTTAGTAGATCATATTGTTATCTTTGCTGGCGTTCATTAAAAGGATATTTGGATCTCTAAAATGCTGACTGCTCAATCGTCTTTCTTGGAAGTATTCGAATTTGATTATGAATTTCCACTATATTGTTGCTTCGATACGCATTTTGAACCTAATAAGATTCCACGGCTAGTGTCTCGAGCATAATCTCAAGGACGTCGTTAGGGAACGATTTGAATGCTTTTTCGATGTTATCTTCTCTCAAATTTGCTATATTCTCACCATTGATAAATACTTAAGACTGTAAACAATTAATATAGCTTAATTACCATCCGAGTCTTGTTTGATTTCAACACTTTCACTAACAAAACGTTTTACTACGGTTGGTAAAAAAATCAAAAACTAATGAATCTATCTACGTAAAAAGTAAAACTATGAAAATCATGAAGAAAAGAAAACATAAAAGTCAAAAGCAGCAGAGTCCACCGTATCAGAGGCTCACGTTAAATCTTAACCCAAACAGCCACACTCGGGATTCCACGGTGAACCACGAACATCATATAATACCCAGGCGGTGCCACGTAGGAGTTAGTTGGTCCTTCCACGTCAGCTTTATACGCGAAAACAGATAACTGACTCACGCGCCTCACGCGCAACACCAACATCCTCTGGTTCATCGCCGTCGAGTGAGTGCTGAACGACGGCGCCACTAGCCGCACCGACACTCCTCCGTCGAACATCCCGAACGCCGGAATCGCGAACGTGACCGCAAAACCCTGACCGTACAACATATTCCCGGCGAGCTCCACCGTGATAATCGTCGGCCTCACGCGCACGTACTGCGGATCGAGGTAACGCGGGAGGTAAGCCTCGAGGCTGAGCTCCGTCGGGTACGACCTTGCCGTGAAATTATAATTCCGGTGAGGATTACTTCCTCCTACTAAGACTCTGCCGTCGGAAAGAAGGAGAGACGCGGAATGGTACATTCTAGGGATTCGAGTCGGGGCAAGGATTTCGAATCTTCGGGTCGGGTCAGGCTCGTCGGGTAAATACAAAATCGGGTTTAGAACAGCGTTCGTTGCGTCCTCCCAACCAGCGGTTCCGTTAGCCGCACCGTTAATGATCAAAAAGTCACCGTTTGGTAACAGCAACATATCGCCCATGACACGTGGCGATGGCATCTGCTCCATGATCCATCTCGGATTCGGGTCGGTCACTTTCAATCTCCCGCACGAGCGAGATCCTCCGACGAAGATTTTAGGGATCGTCCTCGCCGCTTTAAAGAACGCTCCCGGGGGAGCACCGCCGCATACCATAACCTCAGCCGCAATCTTCGATCGGTTACTTTCTCCGGTGAGTAAGAGAGGGAGGAGCACGGAGGAGCCAGTGCTTGGGTAGTTACGTTTATCGCCGCCGGGAATCACCGGAAACTCCTTGATGATCCGGTGGTTGACGAAATCGAACAGAATCGATCTCCGATTAGCGAAGATGAAGAGGTTGCCGTCGGGGAGGAGATGAAGAAACGGATAAAGATTGTTCTCTTCATTCGGATCTCTCGTCTCGGCCAAGAATCTGAGATTGAAGACGGATTTGCCCGGATTCTTGGGGTAAAACTCGTAGGTGAAGGCTCTTCTGCCGCCGACGATGATGATCCGACCATCGGGAAGAATCTGATTGGTTGAATACCACCGGCGAGAGGAGAGATACGCTCTGTTCTCAACCCAATCACACGAGAGGCTTCCAACTCCGTCGCAAGGTGTGAAGACACGTACAGTTCTTTCGCCGGAGCCGTAACCACCGGTTTGGATTAAAGAACCGGAAGCGTTTAAAGAACCGGAGGAGCACCACGTGTCGTACCGAAGCGTGAGTGGGCGAAAAGTGTTCGAAGCGACGTCGTAGAGGAGAGAATGAGCAGAGCAGTCGAAAACGGTGGCGTTTTGGCAGAGATGAGGAGGGAGAGTGAGATTCGAAGGGCCGTAGTCGGTACGGTCGAAGATGACGACTTTGTTGTTGTGTAGAAGCTGCATGTGCATTGCGGATATACCTACACTCGGCTGCAGGAGATCCCACCTCCCGCCGGTGAGTATCGCTAACGGTGAACGTGGGAGGAGCAAATCCGACGTGGAACAGAGGAAGAAGAAGGAGAAGAAACATAAAGCGACGGCGTTAAGGTTCTTCTTGAACCTTTCTTGTTTCATTGTTCGTGTTTATTTTCAGCTCTGAATATGCTTTTTCTTCCGGTGAAAGAGGTTTTAACAGTTATAGCTTTTTGGGGTAATTACTAGGGTTATTGTGTGTTTCTTGAAACATTTATTGTGTTGTTTCTTTCTGGTGAAATGTGTGATCAAGACTCACAGTGCTCTAGTACATAACGAGATTTTGTATCATATGGGTCAAGATTTTTATTTATTGCCTTATGCAATTTGCATATAAGTGGGTGAATTTTGGATCTGTGTTATTATTGATCACGGACCATATTCACACAGATAACATTTTTGGATTCTTTTTATCAATTTGATGTATGAACAGTTTCAGAAATCAGTAGTCCAAAATAAAATTTGTTCATTTATGTCTTCTCCAAAATTTTTCAAGGGAACAGAGAGTCCCGCCATTAGTTAGCTTCTGACCGCAATGGGGTAGCTGTACTGAAGACCAATAAATTAGTGAAATTATTGATATAATTTATTAAGTACAATTATTTTTTTAATAACTGATCCATACAGTAAAAAAATTCTGAACAAAGCAAAAAGCAAAAATAGTTACCTCAAATTGGGTAATTTATATCTCACTAAAAATAATATCAGGTCAAGGCAAAAATAACTGAAAATATTCCAGAAAAGAAGGATTAAACAAAGATATAAAAAGCTATAATTGGAGTTTAGGAGAAATGACGACCATAGAGATTTAAAATTAATGGTTGGCTAATCTCTGTTTATTCTCAATCCTCCATTGACTCTTCTCTCTCTCTCCAGTCCCTCTTGTTATTAAAGCGAATCCGTGATTCATATCTGAAATCTTTTAATCCCGGCAGGCCTATTTATCTGAAACCACAACCTCCGCTTGAGGTTCTGCCGGGAGATAAAAAAAACAAAAACAAAAATAAAAAAATCTCAACGGCTTTGATCGCAGCATTTACAAATATTCGAAATGGCAGCAGCGTTTTTGACTCTTGGCGGTTTCTTTTTATCGTTATTAGCTATAGTGGCTCCACAGGTTGGAGCCCATGTGGCTGTCTTTGATAGCTACTGGATGCAACGTAAAACCGATGCATTAAAACAAACATTTGGCTCTTACGATCCTAATCCACTTAACGTCACCAACCACTTTAATTACCATGTCAATTTGTGAGTTCTTCTTGTCTTTCTTAGGTCATATTTTTTTTTTAACCTGGCTTCTCAAACAAGTAATCTAATAAAAACAATCTTGTTCTTGTAAACAGAGCTGTGGATGCCACGGAATCAATAAACGATACAAGGAGAGAGCTTACACAGGTAAGAAGTCGTCGAAAATTGCAAAAACACGGCGGAAAATGCGTAGCTTATAACCCCATAGACAAATGCTGGCGATGCGACCGTAACTGGGCAAATAACCGGAAGAAACTAGCGGAGTGTGCTCTCGGATTCGGCCGGAAAACCACAGGAGGAAAAGACGGACCGATCTACGTTGTCACCGACGCGTCTGACAACGATCTTATTAACCCTA
Source organism: Camelina sativa (assembly GCF_030686135.1). Lineage (NCBI taxonomy): Eukaryota > Viridiplantae > Streptophyta > Magnoliopsida > Brassicales > Brassicaceae > Camelina > Camelina sativa. Next base: position 6,167,840 of record NC_141896.1, on the reverse strand, counting down.
AACCAGGAACGTTAAGGTATGCAGTAACTAGAGACGGACCCCTTTGGATCATATTTGCAAGAAGCATGATCATAAAACTGCAACAAGAATTGATGATAACGAGCGACAAAACAATCGATGGAAGAGGAGCGAGGGTTTACATCATGGAAGGTGCTGGACTTACGCTGCAATTTGTGAATAATGTGATCATACACAATATTTACGTCAAGCAAATCGTTACTGGTAACGGTGGGTTGATCAGAGACTCAGAGCAGCACATAGGGCTAAGGACAAAAAGTGATGGTGATGGAATCAGCTTGTTTGGAGCAACGAATATTTGGATCGATCATGTCTCAATGACAAGATGTGAAGATGGTATGATCGATGCAATTGACGGCTCCACCGCCGTAACTATCTCCAATAGTCATTTCACCGACCACCAAGAGGTAAGAAAACAAACAAATACTCTGTTTTTTACTCATGCAAAACACAAAGACTATATCACTAGATGATTCTATAGAATATAAAAAGGTCTCCTAATCTTGCAAATGAACAGGTGATGCTGTTTGGGGCGAGGGACGAACACGTGATAGACAAGAAAATGCAGATAACGGTTGCGTTTAACCACTTTGGTAAGAGACTGGAACAGAGAATGCCTCGTTGCAGATTCGGAACGATCCATGTGGTGAACAATGACTACACACATTGGGAAATGTATGCAATTGGTGGAAACATGGACCCTACAATCATTAGTCAAGGAAACCGTTTCATTGCTCCTCCTAACGAACAAGCCAAACAGATAACAAAGAGAGAGTACACGCCATTCGTTGAATGGAAATCATGGAACTGGCAATCAGAAGGAGATTACTTCCTCAACGGAGCTTACTTTGTGCAATCAGGAAAAGCAAATGCGTGGAGCGCTAAACTGCATAACCCGATTCCAAGCAAGTTTGCAATTCGACCTAAACCGGGAACGATGGTCCGGAAACTTACCATGGAAGCAGGAGTGCTTGGCTGCAAACACGGTAAAGAATGCTGATTACAACAATACCATTTTTTCCCCCTTCCAACAAAACAGACGAAGCTTTTGCTCTATTTTAGCTTGTTGATCAAGGAAAACAATATAATGAGAGAAAGGAGAGAAAGCTTAAAGCAAATTGTTTTTCTATGAACGGTGTTTTGTAACTAACACTGCATATATAATGTTCGGATTATATTATTCTTAATAGGATTCAGGTTCCTTTTTTTGTGTGGAAAAAATGAGAAACGCAAAAATACCTTATACACATTTTCATTAGCTACTTGTCTTGTTTCATGTGTCATTGCAAAGATCATCACATTACGCATTGACAATAATCAAATTTATGGAATAGAGAGCAAACTAAGGAAAATAACACAGAGTTGATGGAAGAAGCAATAATATCACATTTATGCATTAACTAGCTTTATTTATTTTGTAACAAATATGTGCAGTTTCAAACGGTTCTTTTGGATATTTTCTATCAACTTCAAAAATCAATTAGGAAAAAAGAAAGTAACTATTCAAAATATGTTTTAAAGGGTTCTTTTGTTTATCTTATTTTAATCATTATATAAAAATATAACCGTTGGCAAAAAAAAATCATTAAAATATGTAATTACCTTTTAAAATTTTTCTAAATTTTAATCAAATTCCTAAATTGTCTAAATTGTCTCCACGTAATCAAATTCCTAAACTACATAAAAAGAAGAAAAAAAAATCAACAAACGGCTCTCTTTGGATTATCAGATTTTTCAAAATAACTTCAAAACGGCTCTTTAACGGCTCTATCTTCAAACGGCTCTATTATAATATAGAGATATATATATTTTTTATAACGCTCAAATTTCCCAAAACAAAGTCAAAATCCTTAATCTCTAATTCTCTTTCTCTCTCTCTCTATCGCTCTCACGAAACACAAAAAAAAAAATTATAATCTTTGAAAAACATCGCTCTGGTAATCATGGAAAATAAAGTTCCGACGTGTATTTTCTACTATGGTGGACGAGGTATCTGCTTGAAGGGGGAGAGATGCGATTTTAGTCACTCGGAGACATTACCTCGGGGTGAAGAAGTACTCGCGCATGGCAAATTTGTCTTGGAGAAAATCGCAGAATCTTTGGGAAGAGATGATATGTTTAAAGGCTTTTACAAATATGTAGACTTTAATATAAGTGAAAATCATAGTTTTTGGAGTTTTAAAAATACAAACTCGAATTCTTGAGGCGTTTTTTTTGGTAAAAATTTAATACTTTCCTATTGTTTTTAAAAATCCATATTATCAAGACGACTTATAGGGATTTCCATCAAATCATAAATTTACATGCACAAAACTTCAAAACATGATATAGGTTTGTCCGCCCATTAATCCTGCACAAGCAAATAATTTAAAAGAGCTTTTTGTTGTGCCTTGTCTGAGAAGTTAGATTTTGCATGCAAAATTGAAGAAATGTTTCCTTTTAATTATTACAAAGAGAATTAAATTTGTTCTTAAAAAAATATATAAATAATGAAAAAAAACTACAAAGGTAGACAACAAGAATCTAATACTTAGAATGAAATGGATAGACCACGAGAAATTAAACAAACAATAAAGAAGAAGATTACATTATAGATAGACTAAACTCTTGACTTCCTTGAGTTCTTATCGAGTAATCATGTGGTGTGGTTATGCCTTTTCCTCTGTTAGAAGGTGAGACCCATGCATATTCCTTGCGCTTCTTGTTCAGACCTTTAGATGCAGAAAAAAAGATCTTTTCCCCAGTAGCTTCCCCATGCATTCCATGAGAACTTCACCTTCGAATACCAAAATTAAGAAACATTAACACATAAACAGATACAAAAGCGGATCATGGTTCCAAGAACTCTAATATAATCACAAGCATGGAAGACACGCCATCATCCAACCGAGTGGGATAAACTATAAACATACAAAGCAAAAGCAATCCTGGAAAACAACAGTTAGACAAAGAAACAGTTAGATGGAAAAAAAGAAGAAGAAGCAATGAGCACTAACAAGAATCACATTCATAAAACAAAGAAAAAACTCAGGGAAATAACAAACAGGATACAGCCTTGAATCTCAGGAGAGGTTTCACCGCAAGTCTCTTGAGTATGTCCTCTACGACAAGGTGGGGCAGCGATTCCATCCTTTTGTGTTTTCTTAGCGTTCAATGAAGAACCAGACCACAAAAAAGCAGAGCACAACTGATCTATCTCCCGAATAAGAGCTTTGTTGATTAGAAATTATTTATTCTCTATTTTGGTGATTGTTGTTTCATATGCCTCTCATTGTCATTTATATATTTCTTGATTGTAAATGTTTGATTCTCTGTTTTGCTGATGTATCAAATCGACCGTCTACCTTATAGATGTGGATATATGTTTTTTAAACGTAAGAAGATACCCTTCTTGCAGAGCTTTAGCTATTGGACTACATTGCACTATCTACCTAAACCATTTTCTTATTTGTTACCGCTTTTTCTTAACAATGTTGTGTGTTGTTAGAGTATATGCACTTAACCCTTGGTGATTATTCTATATATACCAAATAGTATGTTTGTAATCTAGGGGAAACCTTGGAGATGGAGCATTCTCCTTTGACTCTGGCTTTCGCAGATGCAGTTGGGGCAGGCAGCTTTTAACTAGGCTTTGTGTTGTCAGAGCCAACATTACTGCTCTCAGTGCTTACTACTAGCACAGCTGAACATTTGAGTTCTTTCACCTTTATCGCTGGTCTCTACAGTTTTGGGTTCATCATTCCTCCAGTTTATCCAAAAGTGGTGAGTTCTCATCTTTCACAACACCAAACCCTACGGGAACTGCATGAGTAGTGTTTCAGCAAGTTCACTATATTATGTCCTCAGACAAGAAAGAACCTTCCCTTCAGGCTTATTATATCCGCAGACAAAAGAAAGAAAAAAAAAGAAATGAAGAATTAAGAAGAAGAAGAAGAATATGGTAATCAAGTCAGTGGAAACATGACAAAGCAATCCGGGAAACACACAAGACTCTTAACTCTAGACCAAAACCATACCTTGGAGAGGTTGCAAACTCGGACGGACAATAACAGATAGTTGACGGAAGAAGCAATAAGATCACATTATGCCATTGACAATAAGCAAATTTTTTAATTGAGATATATACATTGTGCATTGAAATAGAATAAGCAGATTAATTTATTGAATAGAGAACAAACTGGGGAAATAACAGACAGGAAATCGGATGGAGTCTTCCAAAAAAGCTTCAGAAATCCCTTCCAAAATAGGATTATAACTTTAGGGTTTTAGCTTCATCGCCTTCGTACTCCTCGCAAAACGGTGAGTCATCTCAATTTTGGTTACTTTAGGGTTTTAGCTTTGTTAAAATTTGGAAATCGGAAGCTTAATACCAAAAGGGTACTCTTAGTTATGAGAAATTTGTAAACTTGGAAGCTTGAAAATCCAAAAAAGAGAAGTCTTTATACCTAGAGATGGAGCTCGTGTTTCAGGAGTTGATGTTTCCTTGTGTTCTTTGGTTTCGATTTGATAGCTGAAGGATCGCCAGCTAGATTTTATGTTGGTCATTCGATATACAAGGGGAAAGCTGCGTTAACAGTAGATCCAAGAGCACCAGAGTTTGTGGCTTTAGACGTAAGTCTCTCTCTCCCCCAAAGATTAAAGAAGAGCTTCTAATTGTATAACTATGGTTTTGACTTTTGACTTTTGATTTCACATCTGATTTATGTTTGTTTTGTTTGGTAGTCTGGAGCTTTCAAGTTGTCAAAAGATGGTTTTCTACTGCTCCAGTTTGCTCCTTCAGCTGGTGTACGACAATACGATTGGAGCAAGAAACAGGTGTAGTTATATCTCTTAACTTCTTCAGATGATCCATTTAGCTGTATTCCTTAAGCTTTGTTAAGTCCATCTCCCTGGATTTGGTGTTATGAGGCAGTCTTTTTTTCTATTACGAACTTGGTAAAGCTTCATGTCAAAATGTTGCAGGTGTTCTCATTGTCTGTTACAGAAATCGGAACTTTGGTAAGCTTAGGCCCGAAAGAGTCATGTGAATTCTTCCATGATCCATTCAAGGGAAAAAGGTAAACGTCATTACAGAGTAATGATAGTAGATGCATTCTTATTTGCTTGTTTGTGATCGGTGTGTTTGTTGTTGTACGTAGTGATGAAGGAAAAGTGAGGAAAGTGTTGAAAGTTGAGCCTCTCCCAGATGGTTCTGGTCACTTCTTCAACCTAAGTAAGTCGATAGAAATCTTCTTTTTGTTTCTTGTCAAAAAGATTTAAACTTGGTATCTAACGATTTTGGAGATTCGTCTATGTATTAGGTGTACAAAACAAGCTTTTGAATGTTGATGATAACATTTACATACCAATCACTAGAGCAGAGTTTGCTGTTCTCATCTCTGCTTTCAATGTAAGATCATAAAATCTCTCGTTTTCACATTACATGCGTGCACTTGTGAATAAACATCTTTAACTAAACTTGTATTTCTCCTGTATCGCAAGTTTGTCTTGCCTTACCTTATAGGCTGGCATGCATTTGCGAACTCAATCAAACCAGAAGACGCAAACAAGATGAACAACGCTTTGCCTAACTATGGAGGAGACTATGAATGGAATAGATAATGAATCTTAGGGATAGATATATCAGAGATCATCCTACTTTTTTTTTGGTTCGCTGATAGCGTTGATCTCTGTTCGTAGAATTGTAGGTAGCAGAAGAGACTAAACGTAGTATTTTTTTTTGTTTTTCCAGTCTTTTTGACTAAACGTGGAAGTGCATTTGTGTTGTCTCTCTCGGTTGTACCTCAAAACAATAGTCAATTGATATCTTTATTTTAGCTGTTATTTGATTTGAGAGCAAATGTCATAGCATTGGGAGTCCGAGTGATCCAAATGCTCAGGCTTGGAGGTGAGGCTTAGAGGGTTTGTCTAAAGATATTGGAGAAAGCGAGAGTGCAAGACGACCAAAGCACAAACCTCTCTCTTTAGTAGTAACTATCACTCTACTCCTTCGGTTTGGGTCTGAGTTTTTGTCCGGTTAGCAATGGTTTATTTTGGGTCATTAGTGCATGTGCATCTCATCATAAAGTATGATAATAAGAAAAATATGGATAAATAAAATAATGTTCTCTTCATGTCATCTTTACAATTTAAAGAATCACATTTATCCAAGAAGTTAAGTCAATACAAAGATCACATTACGCATTGAGCAATAAGATCACATTGTGCATTGAAAAATAATAAGCAAATTAATTTATGGAAGAAGCAAGAAGATCACATTTATCCATTGACACAAGCAAATTAATTTATTGAATAGAGAACAAACTGGGAAAATAACAGACAGGAAATCGGATGGAGTCTTCCCAAAATAGGATCCTCTGACTTGGTTTTGAGGTCAAATATCAACAGTGCTCGACGAGACACATGATCACTAAACAACAACTTCTTCGTCTTATTCTTGTTCTTGTTCTCTCCATTTAAAAGTGCTAGTGGACGGAGGACGGATCGTGTTCTGACATCAAAGAACATTCGACATATATACAGATCGATGGAACAAATGTTGTCCCAAGTCTTGTTGCTTGAATTGAACGACCATATCACTTGGTAGTCCATATCAATGTGGGATAGGGATACGCACAAGCGGTTGTCAAGGTTGCACATGACGATCTCGGAAGGATTGGAATTGGCAAAGGGAGCTTTAGAGATGACTTGAAAAGCTAATTCGGTGTGGAGATCGAAAGATACAACTTTGGTTTCTTCGCACTCTGTGAACCAATGAAGCGACCCATCTACAAACACAGGGTCAGTTGAACCAACAACACGATAAGGAGCAGCGGGAGTCACATACCTCCAAGAGCTGGTGCTAAAGTCGAAAACTTCGCATGTGGTAGCGTTTTCTTGGCCTATCATTGATATCAATCGTATCGTATCGTTGATATGTCACGTTTATGGCAACCTCTCTGTTGCAAATATGATATGATATCTGATTGATGATATCTTGCAAATATGTTAACTGAATATTCCTATTCTATCACTGAGCAGAGGTTTCACCGCTAGTCTCTCGAGTATGCCCTCTACGACATGGTGGGGCAGCGACTCCTTCCTCGAGCAACTTTTTTTCGACACCATTCCACTCGCCGTTCCTTCCTATTGTCACGAATCACGACGTACGCTTACATATAAGCGAAAAAAATAAAAGGGAATAATGGGTGACAAGAGATTCGAACTCGTTACCTGAGTCTCAATATTAACACCGTTTACCAACAGAGCTGAAGACAATTTCTGTAAACTATGGGCCGAAATATAACACCGCTCAGTGCATACAAAGTACAAACAACACATTATGGTGAGAATCATCCACATATGTTTAAAGGGGAAAGAAAAAATCTAGAAATTATGTAGTGTTTGGGTTTTATGAGAAAACTTCATACAAAAGTCCAAAAAAATAACCAAAAATTTTTTAACTCTGCCAAATATTATATATATATATATATATAAAGAAGAATTTTAGTTCTTTGAAATGGCAGCATTTTCAAAATATTTGTATAATAAAATTGGAGAAAGCTTTTCACTAAGAATGTTGCATTCCATAAAACCCAACTTATATATATAGCATTCCAGTGAACAATGTTGCTGGTTTCAAAGCTTTTAAAGCTTTTCTCCAGATTTTCTTCGATTACCATTAGTTTCTAAATTAAATATCTTTCTTCAAATCCTAACTTGTAATCTGTTTTTCTTGTGTGTGTGTATAGACTGCAGGTTTCAGACTTCATCAGCGGTACACATCTAAGTTCTTGAAACTTCTAACAGACCTCAGCGCTAAAATGGGAGTAACCATAAGTGAAGACACCTACCTCAATGTCCCCAAAGGAAGGCAAAGAGTGAAAAACGCTATTTCTTCTGATTGGTTGGTCATCGTTGTTTCTTGTTAGTAAATTTTTGAGACTACTCAGACAAAAATATTAAATAGGAAAAACATATTGAAAGATGGAGAACCAAAACTCAAAATTATGGAAATATATATAGATATATATATATGGATATATATATATATCTAGAAATTAAGGAAAGAAATATGTTAAAGATTACAATACAGTAAAACCTCTATAAATTAATACTCTATAAATTAATAAACACTATAAATTAATAAATTTTGCTGGTTCCAAGTCGGGCCAGTGTAAAAATTAACAAAATTTGATAAAATAATAAGATAATAAATTTTTTGAAATCTCCATGTAAAATATGGTCCCAATAATAGTATAAATTAATAATCATGTAAATTTATATATATAAATATATATACTGATATAATAATGTATTTTTTTCCTAAAACTCATTTCTATAGAAAAATTGTAATATTGTATTTTCAAACTATAATGATATCCTCTAACATATCATAAAAATAGTTAAAGTTTTAAACTTTTCAATTTTTAGATATGCATCATTTACAATTTGATAATTTGACACATTATTAAAATAAGACAATTGATATTATTATTCATAAATTTGAATTTATGTATGTCATGTGTATAAGTCAATTTGTCTATAGTATTTGTAATTTATTGTCAATAATGTTTTCTAAATATTACAAGTTCAATTCCTAAACCATAAAATTTACAAAATTCGAAAGGTTAATCTTATTTTGCTAAAATTATTTTAAACAATAAAAAATATATTTATAAATTAATAATTATTAATTAATAATTATTAATTTACACTATAAAATAATAATTATTAATGTATAGATAAATTAATATCACTATAAATTAATAAAATGTCTTGGTCCCAACATTATTAATTTATAGAGGTTTTACTGTATTTGTAATTTATGAAATTTAACATTATCTCTAAATAGTAGTTTTTGGTTTTTCCAGTCTAAATAAAATAATGTTCTCTTCATGTCATCTTTACAATTTACAGAATCACATTTATCCAAACAAGTTTAAGTTGTTTAACTAACTGTCTAACTCTAATCTCTGGGTTTAAGTGTCCGGTTAATGGGTACAGTTCGCCCTAACGGTTAAATCCGGTTAGGAGCAATTCACTCGCTCGGTCGTCCAAAGGGCAAAGCAAATCCAACTTTACAGATACGTCAGAGGAGCCAAGTTTCTAGAAGATCATTCCCCCATCACTGCGTACCTTATACGTTCTTCTTCCCCGAAACCATTCTACTTCTTTCCCCCCCATTTCTCTCATCGCACGGTGAAAATCGAGAAATCGCCGATCTTTGATTCGATCGGGAAGCTTCTCTGATCACCGGCGGTCAACGCCGCGGACAACAGATGTTTGCTTGAAGAACCTCTTCTCGCCGCGCATCTTTGCCTCTCTCCTCCGGCTTTTTTACTCGACAAGCGAGATCTGTTTCCACGGTACCCTTTTCATCTGATCTTCAATCCTCGATCTTTCTTTGCTGGATCCGTGGATTTTACTTTCATTTGAGCTGTTTCTTGTCATCATTTGGATATTTTTTGGTGAATTGATTCGATCTTAAGCTCTTTCTAGGCTAAAGTCTTAGTCTTTGATACAAAGTTTCTTTGTTTCTAGGCTAGTTAGGTGTTATATAGGTCGTGGACTTCTTAGGTAGATTCGAATATATAGCAGTTAATTGGTGAATTGATTCGATCTTAAGCTCTTTCTAGGCTAAAGTCTTAGTCTTTAATATAAGTTTCTTCCATATTTGGCAGTTGATGTTTGTTTCTAGGCTAGTTAGCTTTTATATAGGTCGTGGACTTCTTAGGGAGATTTGAAACTAGTACATATTTAGCAGTTCTAGGTTTTAGCATACCTGAAACTGTGAAAAGTTAGTTTATTTGACCATGTTTAGTAGTAATTCCAAGATTCATAGACGTTTTTGAGACCTCAGAGTGATGAATATTTGGGTTGATTTCTTATTTAGACTAAAGGGAGGATGTCGACTCCAGCAAGGAAGAGGTTGATGAGGGATTTCAAGAGGTTGCAGCAAGACCCACCTGCGGGTATTAGTGGTGCTCCACAAGACAATAACATTATGCTCTGGAATGCTGTCATATTTGGGTAATGGAATAAGGACCTTAGATACTGACTAAATATTCTGAAAACATTGTCGTTTCTGTACTTACTTAGACTCTGTTTGTTTCTAAATTTGCAGGCCTGATGACACACCATGGGATGGAGGTAAGGTTATGTTTATGTTATTGCAATTTGAAATTTTGGGAACGTGAAAAGTGGTGTGTTCTTATGTCTCTTTCTTGATGCTGGCAGGTACTTTCAAACTCTCACTGCAGTTTTCGGAAGATTATCCAAATAAACCACCAACAGTTCGGTTTGTGTCACGGATGTTCCATCCAAATAGTAAGTCATAGAGATACACAACATTTCTTCTCTCCATCTAGTTGATGTTTAACTTTTGGCTCGGGTTAACCTTCTTTTTTATATATATGTTGTGCAGTTTATGCAGATGGGAGTATTTGCTTGGACATTCTACAAAACCAGTGGAGTCCAATATATGATGTTGCTGCTATACTTACCTCCATCCAAGTAAATTTAACATGCCCTACCGATATCTTACCATGCCCTTAAATATTAGAATTACTGCCGTCTTCTCTAATCTGTTTTTCCCTTTGTTATTGCAGTCCTTGCTCTGCGACCCTAATCCGAATTCTCCTGCAAACTCGGAAGCCGCTCGGATGTACAGCGAAAGCAAGCGTGAGTACAACAGAAGAGTTCGTGATGTTGTTGAGCAAAGCTGGACTGCTGACTAATAGTAGTTAGTTGTAAGCTTTGTTAGCTCTCTCTCCTTTCTCTGTTTCACTCAATGTCACCATTCAGCAACAGCTTCTTTCTGTTTTCAATTATGTGTGTGTTTCCAAAACTCTTTAAGTGATTCGATGCTTTGATGGTTGGTTCTATGTAATCCAACATCCTTAAAAAACAACTTTGTACCAAACCAACTAAATTATTCACTTTTGTGTATATATGTATTACGTTTTTCTTGCTAGATACCAAGAACAACTTTGTATTCTAGTTCAAAAATGTTGTGCTATGAAAGTTGTTAAGGGCTTTGGTCTTCTCGTTCTATTGCTCATTCATTGCGTTGCTTTCTTTGTGACGATAATCCCATTTCTACCCCAAAAACTGATGCTTGACATGATGAGATTGGTAACCACAAGTATTAGTAGTTCCAATATAATGTTTGCTTCTGTTTGAGTTGTTATAAAAGTCTCGTCTCATTTCAGTATATTGCTTTTGAAGCTCTGCCTCTCTCTTTCGATGAGAATTACATTCATCTTGTTATATGGTTATTAACCGTTTCTTTGCTTCCTTCAGTGATGATGATTTTACATATTTCTTTTACGTCTACGATTACGAACCACCAAGCCCGAGGTTCCCACTGCTTGTCCATCCTTGTTGCACTTGAATCGTGTATTGCAGATTCCATACAACATCCTCTATCGATGGCCGCTTCCCTTGATCTTCACAGAGACAGTTAATTGCAAACTCAACTGTGGTTCTCAATGACTCATATGCATATGTTCCTCTCACACACGGATCTGCCAAGCTTCGCAACACCGATGGTTCGTCTCTCAAACCATTCTCCAGCTGAAGCTTCAAACTTCCCAACTCTGAAGATGCTGCCGCTAGTACTTTGCCTGTGATGATCTGAAGTAGTATCACTCCAAACTGGTACACATCTTCTTTCTCTCCATCTTCGTTACTAGGGCTCTCCGCTCCAACCTTAAAATGCCCCAAATGATTATATATTTCATGAGACTAAGTCTTGGTTAGCTCTGGTTTGTATATTTGTACCTTGGATGGTAAAGGGATAGTATAACCACTGAGTTTTACTGTGAGTGTTTCATCAAGTAAAATATTCTCTATATCCAAATTGTTCCCAAATATTCCTGGTGCCACTCCTGTGTGCAAGAACTGTATTCCTCGAGCGACTCCAATGGCTGTAGACATTCTCTGAGGCCATTTAAACACCTCTTTCTTTCTCCAATCTGTCAAAACAAAATAATTCAAACTATTAGTTTTCCATCAAAAGTCAAATATCTTCTAATCGAATTATCCTTTTCAGGTAGTACCGGTGAGGTAGTCTCTCAAAGACCCGTTAGAGATGTATTCTTGGACAATGAAAATGGTGCTTCCGGCGTATGGATGATGATCTTGATAAGTACCAATGCAGTGTCCAAGAACACTGACCAAATGCATATGCCTTAGCTTTGATAAAACTTCCATTTGTTGAGCCAAATTTTGTGTTGAAGTCTTCTGTTTCAGCTTAATACACCTCACTGTCACTGCTATGCCTTCTCTAAGGCAACCTTTATACAGCTGTTTAGAAATTAGATATACTGATTAAGTAGAGACTCAAGTTTATATCATGTCGTATTTACATTTTCATTTACCTGTTCTCCACAGAGATTTGCTGCATCAAAATTGTTGGTTGCTTCTTCAAGTTCCTCCAAAGAGAAAACTCGGTACGGTGATAGTCCAATCACCGCGGATCTCATGGTTTGCGGTACTCGTCCTACATTTGAAATACTCAAAGCTAGTTAACTTAATGGCTGTGAAAACTTGATTCAAGATTTCAAAAGTAATAGCGTTGCATTACTTGCATCTGGTACTGTCTTTGATGTGGTGGACCTGGTGTTGGTGCTGCATACAGAGACCTTATCGACATTGTTTGGTTCAACTGTCTCTTCCTTTGATCCTGATTTTCTCATTCTAAACAAAACCAAGCCAGCCAAAACCGCTGAAACGAGGATCACACCAATGACAATGCCAATCACCAATCCAAGTTCTATTCCTGTATCTTCTTCTTTCTTTTCTTGATCCTTAGTGTCAGACTTCACAGCAGCGACTGCTTGCTTTGCTTCGTTTTCACAGAAGGTAACTGGACGCTGGTATTTTGCAGAAGGAGAACCATTTACAGACAAGCAATTGAATGTGAAGAGCACTGTCTGGTTATGGAAACTCTTGGAAGATAAGCAAAATGGAAGCTTCCCAGTGAGAAGATTCCGAGAAACATCTAATATTCTAAGCTTGGAGCTGCATAACGATGAATTTGGAAGTGATCCACTCAACAAGTTCTGTGACAAACTTAGATTCTGAAGCGAAGGAAGCGAGAACAGGAATCTTGGGATTGAACCAACGAACTTGTTGGAGGAAAGGTCCAGGCTTTGAAGCTTATTCAGCTTCTTGATCTGTTCTGGAATCTTAGATCCAAAAGAGTTGTTCCTTAATGAAACAGTGATCAAATTACTTGCTAGTGAAGGAACAACGCCAGGACCGAGTTTATTACCGCTTAAATTCAGCTCTTGAAGATTAGACAATCCTCTGAGATCAGGAACGCTTCCATTGAACAGATTGTTGGCTAGAACAAGACTTCTCAGGTTCTTAAACGACGAGATCTCTTTAGGAATTTTCCCAGAGATGAAATTGGAACTAAGATTCAGAGACTGAAGAGACGAAGATAACCTAATGATCTTTGAAGGGAGAGGACCAGAGATGCCAAGAGAGACAAGAGACAAGGTCTTTAAGTTTGAGAGTTTTGTAAGAACAGTGAAGAGCGAGTCACTGGAGAATTTCCCAGGGAGCTTAACTGTTCTGTTTCCTGTGACGGTTAATTCGGTTACGTGACCGTTGAAACAGAGGATTTTGAAAGAAGGAGATGGAGGAAGGTAGCAGAAACTGGTCAAGTTGGTCCATGATCGAAGAATTGGTGGATACTGTAAATGCTTTTGGATTTCTAATAGAGTTCTTGATTCACTTGACGTAAGCTGTGATTCTGAGAGTGATGGCAGAAGAAGAAGAAGGACAAGGGAAGTGAGAGTAAAGGCTTGGCTTGTAGAAGAATTATGCATTTTCTCAGGAAACAACCAAAGAGAAAGAAAGAAAGATTAGAGGAACAGGGAGATTAGTGTGAGTTGATTAGTAGTATTTAAAACAAAGAGGTGTTTTGTACATAAATTCTTGAGATCTTTTTTAGATCAGAGGCAGATTTTCTCGGGAAAATGGCAAAGAAAACAAATAAAAACAATGTTTTGGGACAGAGCAAGAAAGGAAAAACAAGTTTTTAAGTGGAGAGAAGAAGACAATAATAAATACAAATTTTTTTTAGTGTTCATCATCTTTTGTTGATTGTTTCACATTGACAGACTGTTTTACTGCTTCGAAGAAAGTGATGATAATTTCAATTTTATTTTATTTTAATGAATTAGAGATCCTTAAAATACGTAAAATCCACATGAAATATCTGACTATTTATCTACTTTTTTTGATCCAAAATTGCCACAATTAGATTTTATTATTTATATTTACTTCAACTTGTTATTATAACTAGTTTCTCTGTAATGGGTCAGACCTTTATATTTATTACTACTACAAAGAAGCATTCATTGGATAGAGAGATGCATAGACATGCACCATCCTATACATAGATACATGTTTGACGAATAAATGTTTCTAGTTGTACTTCTCTCGATTCTTCCCCGAAGTTAAAATTCTTCCATCTTTACAGATCAAGGATCAACAAGAATTTATGGAGAAGCGTTTCTTCTAATAAATTAGCCACCAGTGTAAATGTGTAATGAAGTACTATTATGTAGTCAAAGTCAACTAGGGAGCAAGCTTTGTTTTTTACAGTTGAGCATCAAAGTTCCACGTCGCGGGTTGATTAGCAGTCTCACGTGCTAACTACCTCTCGGTCAACGTAATGGTCGACGTTTTGATCAGATCACGCCGATCATTACCAAAGTCACCGTGGCTATACACACCTTATGTAAAAGAGTTACATGTCCTAACCAAATCTTTAGACCATATATATGATCATCTTATAGATCATTTAATAATCTATATACATCGTACTTTTTTTTTTATGCATGATCATCAAACCAATCAAACTAAAGTAATAATACTACTAATTAGTTTGACCAATATATTTTGTAATCATCGCGCTATTATTGATTATATATAAAGAGAGATGTTTAGTTATTTGTCGGTGAGTAAGTTTAATTAGGAATTGAGGTGTCGTTTTGTTTTTGTGTGTTTTAGAAAGTGTTAAGAGATTCTAACAAATGTTCCGCCGTGTTTCTTTTTGGTGTGATGAACTGTCCATTACCTTTTCTTCTTCTATTCTTTATACATCTAACTCTTAATGTTCATCTTTAAGTGGCCTGTCTTACGATCCTATATTCCTAATTAAAAGAAGTTTGGTTGTAACAACCAAAAAGTTTGGTTATGTATAAGCTAACACCAAACATCAAATTTTCATCCCAAATACAAGAAACCGTTCAAAGTAAGTTAAAATTTGTTGTACACAAAAGTTTGAAGTTGATAACCCCTTATCAGAAGCACTCGAGAACATACAAACAAAAAGCTGATGATGAGACTCAAAACCAATATTTTGCCACAGTTTCCAAGTAGTCATGATTGAAAGATGTATACTTTTAATTTTTAAAAACAAAAAGGCAAGGGTAGATAAAATGCGAGTTAGCAGGCACAGCACATGCATCTGCCTTTGTAATAAGCGACACTGCCAAAGCATCAATTAATATTAGTGTACAACATGCATTTCTTCTTTTAAAATATCTTCTCAAATAACTTACTAAGCATTATTATTTTTGGGCTTATAGGCTTGTTAAAGTTTAAACCCCATCCATATGTATCAAACTCACACTTTAGGCCCAAACATATGCATGCATTTTTAAGTCAAGTCCATACATCTACTTATGTCTGTTATATACTAATTTAAAACAATTAATATTTTTTTTCGTTTTTCTTTTTTTGTCATCATGCACTATACGTTTTTTCCAACTAGGAGTCGAAATCACATATTCAAAAATCTTCAAAAATGGTATCACCAACCATTTGTACTAAAAGGATTTGATTTGAAACAATATATAATCACATTTAAATCTGTTTGTCTGTTGATAATTAATTACAAATATTATATACAAATTCATTTATACACATGGTATACATAAATTTGATGTATAATATCATTTACTGTATTCTAATAATTTATCAAACTATCAAAATGTAAATGATGTATATCTAGAAATTAAAAACTTTAATTTTTTTTAGCTATTTTATATCATTATATAATATTTTATATCATTATAGTTTGAAAATATAATATTATAATTGTTTTATAGATATAAGTTCTAGGAGAAGCATATATTATTATATAAGCATATATAAATATATATATATATATATGATTATTAATATATGATATTATTGAGACCATATTTTACTTGAGAACTTCAAAAAAAATTATCTTATTATCTTATCAAATTTTGTAAATTTTACATTAGCCTCACTCAGGACCAACCAAAATTATTAATTTATAGAGGTTTTACTATACTAATTCAGAACAATTAATATATATATATATATATATATATATATATTTTTTTTTTTGTCATGCACTATGGAATCGAAATCACAAACTCAAAAATCTATAAAATGGTATCACCAACCATTTGTACTAAAAGGATTTGATTTGAAACAATATATAATCACATTTAAATCTGTTTGTCAGTTGGCAATTAATTACAAATACTATATACAAATTCATTTATACACATGACATACATTTGAATTTATGAATAATAATATCATTTACTGTATTCTAATAATTTATCAAACTATCAAAATGTAAATGATATATATCTAGAAATTAAAAATTTTAATTTTCTTTTTAGCTATTTTATATTATTATATAATATTTTATATCATTATAGTTTGAAAATATAACATTATAATTGTTTTATAGATATAAGTTTTAGGAGAAGCATATATTATTATATAAGCATATATAAATATATATATATATATATGTAAATTTACATGATTATTAATATATGATATTATTGAGACCATATTTTACTTGAGAATTTACAAAAAAAAATCATCTTATTATCTTATCAAATTTTGTAAATTTTACATTAGCCCCACTCAGGACCAACCAAAATTATTAATTTATAGAGGTTTTACTGTACTAATTCAGAACAATTAATATATATATATATATATATATATATATTTTTGGTTGTCATGCACTATGGAATTGAAATCACAAACTCAAAAATCTATAAAATGGTATCACCAACCACTTGTACTAAAATGATTTGAAACAATATATGATTACATTTAAAATCTATTTGTCTGTTTGTGTGGTAAAGTAAAATTTTAGTTGTTGTAACGGACAAATGAAATTTTATCTAGATAGTTAGAGAATAGAATACAAATATCATCAAAAGCTGTTTATGACTTAAAAATTTGATTAAAGTACAAGACGTTTGGATTTAGCAGACTAACCACTTGAAAAGGTTTTTGGTATTTTCTAAATATTTTGATTTAAATAAATTAAATAAATAAATGTGATATGGCATTCTAGCTTTTTTTTTACCAATATATGGCATTTTGGACATTGATTCGATAATGACACCCTTAATTAACTGTTGATTCTTATTTTCTTTTCAAAGTAATCATTTCAATCATCATCCAACGTTATGATCCAAAACAAAAAAGTGAGGGCATTTCAGTAAAATCAAGTCCATTTGACTCCTTTAATTTGGGCCCAGAAAAGGCCTAGATTTAAGACTTTGCTGCCAACACATCATTCCAAAAACGACGTCACTTTTGGACCGAAATTAATTTCGTCCAGTCCTTTATTTTGTTCTAATTAATAAAATAAATGAACTCTCTGTCATCTTCTTCTTTCGCTATCAGTGGAACCGTTGGGAGAGAGTTTTCTTCACTGTGTGTGTGAGAGAGAGAGAGAGAGCTACTATGCTTTTTATAGCCTTTTTAGGTCATTGATCGATCTTTGTTCTGGAGACTTTAAAGGACAACATTCGAAGAAGAAGCTGTGTTTTAAAAAAGAGTTTGGTACTGATCAATCGTTTTAGCCTTACATTCAATTCTTCTGAGGTTGACGTTTTTTTTTGTTTAACACTATTTTGCAAAAATAATTTTTTTGTCTTTCCTTTTGATTTCTCTACCCAGATCTGATTATTTATCTCTGATTTTATTGGAAAGATTTGATTTTTATTTTGGTTATTTGCTCAATTAGAACTTTTACAGAGCTCGCTGCAAGGCTGCAACTATTTTTTTTTAGGTTTCTATTTCTATTTTTGTTTCTGGATCTTCATGATTTTTGTTCTGAGCAGTCTTCAAGATCTCTGCTTTTTATTGTTTCACTTTATTTAATGCGTCGGATGATTCATGCTACTTTTATGTTCTATCACTGTATTCACTGAACCAATGGCTTTAACTGATGAGTTGTGTGTGCTACTGTGTGTTTTATAGGGTTTATATTTGATCGTTAACTGATTTTTTGCTTTTGGGTTTAAGGAATTAAAACTTGTTGAATGCTACACAGCCTCATGTTCATGCTCATTATTGTCTATGGTGCTTTGATAAACTAGAAATTCACAGACTTTAAGCTTTTGCTTGTGAAATTCACAGACTTGGCTTGTTCTTCTGCAGGTTTCTTCAGTTTAGCAACTTACTATTTTCAGACACGAACTTGCTTTGTTAAGGATGGGAAAGACTCCTGGTAAATGGATCAAGACTTTGCTTCTCGGGAAGAAGTCTCCCAAGTCGAGTTTGGAAAACCGAAGCCAGAAACTGGTAAAGAATATTGGAATATCTACTTTGCTTCCGTTAAACATTGTGGATAATTCTAACCATAATCTGTTATTTGTAATGTACAAAGGGATCTGCTAAGAAAGAAGAGCCGGTGGTATCGGTGGCAGAAGATTTTTCAAACTTAACTGTTGATCCACCAGTGGTTTCATCACAACCAGTTCCGGCTTCTACTGCTCAACATGTGGCAAACAATGGCGATGAGTCCAAGGATAATCTCGAGTCAGGGAATGACTTGGGAGAACTCGAGCTTGAACGAGCTGCAATTAAGGTTCAAGCTACTTTCAGAGCTCATCAGGTACTTATTCTTTTGCCGTAATTAAAGACAAATCTACCTGAATATTTTTGAAACATATAAGATTCTGGTAATGATGTTTTGGTTCATCTACTGAAGGCGCGTAGAGCATTTCGGACCCTTAAAGGTATCATCAGGCTGCAGGCAGTTATCCGTGGTCACCTGGTCAGAAGACAAGCCATTGCAACATATTCGTGTATATTTGGAATTGTGAAGTTTCAGGCTCTTGTTCGTGGCCAGAAAACTAGATCTTCAGATAATGGAATTGTATTTCAGAAAACACATATGGTAGAATCTCTTTGTCACACCTTAATTTACATAGTTGGCTGATTTTGTAAGCGTGTCATGTTTTTGATTAAGCTGTAATTTTCTGTCTTCTTTCAGGAAGCCGGTGATTCGGAAGTTTTGCAATCGAACACGTATAGTTGGATGGACAATCCCACAAAGTTCGTCTTTGTTAATAAGGTATTTTTAACTTATGTTTCATGGTGCTTGGTGGAAGAATAAGTTTCATAACTCCTGCTTGATAAACCTGGATTTACCAATCCTGCAACATAACTTATGTTATCTGTTTCTCTGGTTTTTCAGCTTCTAGCTTCTTCACCAACTGCATTGCCTCTGAAGATCCAATATGGTCCTGAGGAACCTAACTCAGCCCAGGTTTGGCTTGTACGCTGGACACAATTGCAAGTTTGGTCTTCTGGCTCACGAGTAGCTAGGGTTGAGATTCCAAAACCTCAGTCAAAGAAGCGAAATTATCAAGCAGTGGTTGAAGCAGATAAGGCAAGGCCAAAGCGAGTTATCAAGAAACCATCTGGTCCAAATAGTGGAACTGGCGCCATCCGTTCTACAGCTGAAACTGATAAATCTAAACGAAATGTGAGGAAGGCTTCCACACTTGGCAAAGATGCTCTGAGAACTGAGAGTAACAAAGCTAAGCCCCATTCTAGAAAAAGTAAAAGTTCCACAAAGGAGGTATCTCCTTTGGAAAGTAAAGATGAGAAGCCCAGTCCTAGTCTCAAAAGGTCTTCGCTTGCAAACGGGTCAAAGAAAGCCACCTTTAGATCTGCTGAGAAGAAGAAACAAGATACTGCTGATTCTGAGCAGATTGAGCATGAAGAGAAAGTTTCAGGGAAGGTTCTTGAAGGAGGAGACAATATTGAGTTGGCCGAAACGGAGAAAAGTACTCTAGATTCTGTGCAGATAGAGCCTGAAGGGAAGGTTTTAGGGAAGGTTCTTGAAGGAGGAGACAATATTGAGATTGCTGAAATAGAGAAAGATACTGCAGATACTGTGCAGATAGAGCCTGAAGGAAAGGTTTCAGGGAAGGTTCTTGAAGAAGGAGGTAATATTGAGGTTGCTGAAAAGGAAAAAGATATCACAGATTCTGTGCGGATAGAGCCTGAAGGGAAGGTTCTTGTAGGAGGAGATAATATTGTGTTGACTGAAAAGGAGAAAGATAACACTGATGCAGTTCCGGGGGAGCTTGATGTTGTACAAAATGAGAACTCACCGGTTTTGGATAAACTGGAGGAAGATGAACCCAAAACCGCAGAGACCTATGATAAAGGTGATGACCTCAAATGTTCAGATGAGAAGATAAGCTCTGAGAACAGTAATGTTTGTTCTGATAACACAAAGCCTACTGAAAGAAGAGCATTGCTGCCTGCAAAAATTGACAATCAAGATCACGGACTTACACATAGCGGACGAAAAATCCCCAGCTACATGGCCCCAACTGCATCTGCAAAAGCCAGAGTCAAAGGAGAAAGCTCTCCGAGGTTTTCCCTAGAGAAGACTGAGATAAATGGGTCAGTGCGACGCCATTCACTGTCATCTCCAGCCAATGGTCAGCTGAGTACTACTACCATGTCTCCAAGGGCTCACAAACTTCTCCTAGCCTCAGCCAAAGGATCTATGAATGGTGACAAATCTCTTACTTCTTCCAAGGACATAACTCGTAAGCAAGACTCAAGTTTACACGATTCTTTTCAAAGTTTTAAGCTTTACTTAAATAATAAACCTCTTAACCCATTTTTTCTGTATTGTTTCAGACAAGTCAACAAGAACTGACTGGAAACGGTGAAGGCTCAGGCAAAAGAGAGTGTCATCTCATCATCTTACATGGTCGATATCAATTACTTAGTGTGTTTCCTCTGCTTTTTGGTTTGGTTTGGTGAGTTTAGAGTGTTTGGTCAGTGTTCATGTTAATAAACATCCTTTTCATATATGTTGCTTCAGTTTACTCTGATATGTTTAAAGACACAAAAAGGTTTGAGTAAATAGTTTCATCTTTGTATACATCTATTCGTTCACTCCTCTCTAATTACACAGATATACCTGAATCTCAACCACTCCATTTTACATATGTTATACATACAAACTTATGAGCAAGGCATTTCTTCAATCAGAGCTTTCATCTTACCCGAGGAGGTTTGTTGTAAGAAGGTAAAGACGATGCACTGGGAGTTGCGTTGTGCAGCGGCCGATCCTGAGAATATCTTACCGGAGATTTCTGCACAGGAGAGGCATGATGAGACCTCGGAGATTCCATATGCGTGTGTTTGGTTCCAGGTTTAGCAACAGATTCTAGCTGTTCTAATGTGACTAAAACCTCTGACATTTTCGGCCTGAGCTTTGCATCGGGATTTAAGCACTGCAACGCGAGATTAGCAGCTGTGAAAGCTCCCTTTTGTGGATATTGACCCCCTAGTTTCGTGTCCATTATGCGAAAAAGCTTTCTCTTATCACCAAGGTACGGTGTTGCCCAGTCCACAAGACTATATTCGCTTCCCCCGTTTGAATTGTCCATGGCACGTCGTCCTGATATTAGTTCCAGTAGTACAACCCCGAAGCTGTACACATCACTCTTTGCAGTCAATCTACCTATATGGAGGATGAAGATGAGCTTGCAGAAAGTGTCAAAGAAACAGAAACAATCTAAAAGTCAAAGATATTTGGTTAAGCTTTTCAAGATCAGTAAGTCAAAGCTTTGAAACATTCTTGGAAAAAAGCTTGTGAAGTGTTCTCACACAGAAACTGATAAAACCTATTTAGAACTACAGATTGACTCGTGGTTTTGTGACTTTGTCTAGTTTAATGCCGCGTATATGGAACAAACCTGTGGCGACGTATTCAGGAGCTGCATAGCCATGAGTACCCATGACCTTTGTTGACACATGTGTATTATCACCAGTTGGACCTGCTTTCGCCAAACCGAAATCCGAAAGTTTAGCATTGAAGTCCTGCATTAAGACACAGTTCCTAACCGTTAGGAATCATAAGCGAATCCCAAAAGCTGTTGAAAGAGAGTTTTTTGCTAGGGTTTATTACAGAGTCGAGTAGAATATTAGCAGCTTTGAAGTCTCTGTATATCACTTGTGACTTTGCTTCATGAAGAAAAGTTAGCCCTTTAGCTGCACCTACTGCTACTTTCATCCTTATCGCCCATGTAAGTGGCTGCGCACCACCTGCAAGAACCATGAAACTAAGAAACTCCCAAGCTTCATCATGAATTCAAGAACATTGTTGAATTTACTGAAAACATACGTCTAAAAAGATGATTCTCCAAGCTTCCTTTTGGCATGAACTCATATACAAGAAGCCGGTTTTCTCCTTCAGCGCAATACCCAATTAGTAGTACAAGATTAGGGTGACTAAGTTGACCAAGATAGTTTACTTCAGTCTGAAAAAACCAAAACAACATCTCATGTCAGCAAAACACATCAATCATGGTGAACTAAAAAGGGAGAAGAAATGTTACTTACCAACCACTCTTTATGACCTTGAAAGCCTTCAGGCTTAAGCTTCTTAACAGCAACAACGATTCCAGAACCAGGTCGTGAAGCAGTGAGAGTTGATTGATCAATCCATCCTTTGAATACACAACCGAAACCTCCTTCCCCTAGTACACTATCAGGACGAAAGTTCTTAGTTGCGTTCTTCAGCTCGTTAAAACTAAAAGCTTTCAGGTTTGGCGATGAAAGTATCTCTCCTTCTGTCCTAAGTGCTGGTAATGGTCCTAAACTGCTATCTGTGCTATAAGAAGCTGTGCTTAGTCCTGAAGGAGCCGTTGAACGGCTTGTCTTGCTCGAAACTTTCGTGGATGAAGAAGCTGATATACCCAAAAATGATCAATCAAACATATGAATACTAATTCAGATATAAACGTTGACAGACACAAGTAATAAAACAGAGGAATTCGAAAGGTTTGACTTTTTGATGATGATCCAGAGATGAACAAATAACTTAAAAAGTTACAAAGATTTTAACTCTGACCCGCAAAACTATTCTTAAAAAACCATTTGGAGAATTAAAGAAGAAATCTCCAAGAAACTTAACATAGAAACCAAATTAAGTTGGAGAGGAACTAATTACCGGAATTGGCATGGGAGCTATGGTTGCTATCCACTTTAGCTGATGAACCTAAGCAATTACCCATTTCAGATAAGACCCCAATATGGAGAGACAAAAGCTACTGTTCTCTTGGAACAATGGAAACAGATGATTTAAGACAAAAGAACAAAGTCTCGAAGAAACCAACACAAAACAAGCTTTGTTTTCTTGTCGTACAATAGTTTTTATCTTTTATAGTCTTAACGGCGGCGCAGTGTCTGCCTAGCTTAATAGATGTACACGCTAATAGAATGAAAAAATATTACAACATGAGAGGAAAATCTAAAAAAAGGAGAGAAGAAGGAACAAGGAAGGTGAAGAACATGGGATTGGGATCAGAAGCCAAAGAAGTACATAAATGATACAAAGTCGTCGTGTTCTTTTTGTTTTGTTTCTCAATTTCTCATAATAGTTTTTTTGAAATGACAAAAATGACCTCGAGTAGAGAGACTATTATGAGGATAGTTTTGGTAATTTTTATGTTATAAGTACGGTAACGTCATGCTCACGCCAATGAATCAACGTCGGTATTAAAATTATGCGACAGCTTTGCCAATGGATTCATTCAGTAATCTCCAGTGAATAATTACTATGGAAAAAGTCGTATTCACATATAGTATCGTCAGATATTATTTTGTGTCACTCAGATTTTATTAGACGAAGATATTCAAATTCTTCAGATATGATATTAATTTTCATATTAATTCATAATAAACTAACTCACATTACAATTAAATTCATATTAAAATAGTTTATTACTATTATTGTAGAACACGTTTTGGTAAATATATAATATACTTCCAGTATGGAAGAAAATAAATAAATTATATGGTATTGATTTGTTGTTTTATTCCAATTCCAGTGATGGTCGTCGTTGACGTCTGTTAAGGGACAAAAGAGTGGTGGGTCTGGCTATGCCCACATCGTTGAAATTTTGATGGCTATTTTTGCAATAATACTTGCTATATATCGTTCACAATTTTTAGTAGATTACGTACCCTTTTAATCAAGCCATCCTTCAGTATAGCGATCGAGGGATATCAGTTTCCTTGTTGTTGGTGAAGATGAAGAATTCAATATATCATTTGAAGCTGATTACCAAAACTATATTCTTCGGACTTGGGAAGAAGTATGTACAAATGCACCTGCGAGAAGAGTCAAATATAGATAGACTCACAATATTAGCTGAAATTTTTTTTTTTTTTTTTTTGGTTCAAATCAAATGAGAAACATAGCGACGAAACTAAGATAACAATTCTCTATTTGTACTTGGAGCTGAAGTTTAAACACTAAAAAAACCTTCTTTAGTGTGTTATCAATTCTCGTAGACAGTGGATCTCCAATTTAAAAACTTGCGCCTACCGCGTTTATCCATCCATATACAGTATTTGACAAATCCAAATTGATAACAAAATATTGTGTTACTTTTCGTCTTGTAGTTGGCCAGATGATGAATATGATAGAAATTATCACATACAAATAGAGAGATTCAACTTTCAAATATATAAATTAATTTTCAGACGTCGAACTATCATAACGATGTGTGTTATATTATATAGTACTGAATCATTAGATCATGGATAACTAAACAACTAAACTCGCAGTAGAATCAAATATATTTGTAATCGTAGATGTAAAGCATGGTAATTAAGCATCATTTATATTTGAAAATATAATGCAAAGTAGCGAGGTGGTTAACGTCTTCGTTTTTCAATTAATATCCTATGCATTGACCCAAGAAAAACTACTCAAAATCATAATCACATTGCTGTTGACCGGCAAATTATTCTTTTTTTTTTTTTTTTTTTTGTCTTTTGACGTACTATATATTAAATATTAATCCAAATCAATCTGACCAAGTCTCTTGTATACACTATTCACTCATAAACATGTGAATGAGTAATAATAATTCACTCCTTTGACTATTCAAACCAGATCATACAGATTCCTTTTTCCTCTTCTACGTGCATTCATTACGAGAATTACCAAAACCACGTTCAACAATATGCATGAGTGCCACCATATTATGGCTTTTCCTAATCATATCTAATGTTTTCAACTCTGTCCGCAAAATGTGCACACCTAAACTATCATAGGTCATCGCAAATTTTAATTTATTAAATAATTTAACCATTTGTATACAAGGGCTAAATATATTCCCAATTTGATAACACAGCAATTTATTATAGGAGTAATATAACATCAACCCCTGACTAGAAAGGAAAAAAAAAAAAAAAACATCTATTTTACCGCGTGCAGTTTGGTTAATAAAAGGCCCAGGCCCAAGCTCAAACTGTAAAACAAAAACGGCACGTAGTTGCAGTTTCTATCGTTAACATGGATAGCAGTGTACGTGACTTGGGTTTCAGAAATGAATCCACGTCTAACAGCCAATCAAAAATAACATGTCATATTATACATCCAATAAAATAATTACACGTGGAACATCTACGTCTCTCTCTCGCGCCTCCGGACAGGACACTGCCATCATAACTCCCGTAGTTCCCCACTTGAGATCGATCTCATTAATTTCGATCGCTATAACTTAAAAAAACGTAAACAAAATTGAAAAAATTCGAAATTGTTGCCGCAAGTACCACCGGAGAAAAAATTACAAGCGACAATGGAATCTCACGGTTCCGGTCTCCGGCGAGTTCTACTATTGTCGTTCTGTGTCGCCGGGATCTGGGCTGCTTACATTTACCAAGGCGTTCTTCAAGAGACTTTGTAAGTAAAAACAAAAAATTCTTAGGGCCGTCGAATCGATCATTCTTGTTTAGCTCTTTGATTATATCTCTCTTTGTTCGAGATTGTTGCTATTCTAGGAATCCCTTGTTGGTTGATATGCGGTTTGCAATACAAAATCTGTGATTGGAAATTTATGGAACTCAAAAATTTCGAATTTTAGGTCGACGAAGAAATTTGGAGAAGATGGGAAGAGATTTGAGCATCTATCGTTTCTGAATTTGGCTCAGAATGTAATCTGTTTGGTTTGGTCTTATATAAGTAAGCATTCGAATGTTTACTCTTTTATTCATTATATGTTGTATTACAGAAGAATAGATGAAGCTGAGATAGTTTTTGCTTGGAATTATTTGATTATGGGCAGTGATTAAGCTCTGGTCCAATGGAGGTAGTGGTGGAGCACCATGGTGGACATACTGGAGTGCTGGCATTACTAACACTATTGGTCCTGCCATGGGCATTGAAGCTTTGAAGTATATTAGTTACCCTGCTCAGGTAATTTTCAGGCATCTTTGGACATGGTACACTATGATAGTGTAATGATACTTGAGGTTTTAACCTTTCTTATTTATGCAAATCTTGCTTTCTGCAGGTACTTGCAAAATCTTCCAAAATGATTCCAGGTGAGGTTTCAATTTAGAGCTTCAAATCATTATCTCGCTCAACAGTTGCTATGTGTATCTTATACATGTTTTTTTCCTACATGTAGTTATGCTGATGGGATCCTTAGTTTATGGGATAAGATACACCTTGCCTGAGTATCTTTGCACCTTTCTTGTTGCGGGAGGAGTATCCATGTTTGCCCTTCTTAAGGTAAGGCAGATCTGCATTCAGGAACTTTGATCATAACATTTGTTCTACTTTGTATCTGGATATGTAGTAAACTGTCATTGAATTGGTTTCAGACAAGCTCTAAGACCATTAGCAAGCTGGCAAATCCCAATGCACCCCTTGGTTACGGTCTTTGCTTCTTAAACCTTGCCTTTGACGGATTCACAAACGCTACCCAGGATTCCATTACCGCAAGGTATGATTCTTAACGTTCTGTTAGAAACTTTATCCAGTCAGAACATCAGGTTTGTCATTTGGACATAAATCATCGTAATACATGGGTGCAGGTACCCCAAAACTAATGCATGGGACATAATGCTTGGAATGAATTTATGGGGAACCATATACAACATGGTCTACATGTTTGGACTGCCACATGGTAGCGGATTTGAAGCCATCCAGTTCTGCAAGCAACACCCTGAGGCAGCATGGGACATTCTAATGTACTGTCTATGCGGCGCAGTGGGCCAAAACTTCATCTTCTTGACAATTAGCAGATTCGGGTCTCTAGCTAACACAACCATAACCACAACCCGGAAGTTTGTAAGCATCGTGGTATCTTCAGTTCTGAGCGGGAATCCATTATCGCCGAAACAATGGGGATGTGTGTCGATGGTGTTTGGTGGATTATCTTACCAAATTTACCTGAAATGGAGGAAGCTGCAGAGAATGCAGAAAAAGAAAAAGACTTGAAGCTGACAATGAAGTTCCAGATTTTTGATTCTTCACAAAAAATTGTTTTTGATTTGGGAACAGTTTACTACAAACTGAAAGTTAGAGAGAAGAAAGCTTAGTCACATTAGCAAAATGTAAACTAATGCATTAGTAGAAAACTTATATATATCAAAACCAAAATCAAATCATATTTCCACTCAGATATGTCTTTACAACCATATGCTGCAATACAATATCCTAGGAGGAAAAACAAGTTTTAGTTCTGTTGTCTTCTTCTTCTTCTGCCATGAGAGAATAGCAACAGATGAACAGGTAAAACTTGACCCTCTTCTGAGTTTTTCTTTTTTTGGTCCTAAAGTTACACTCTGAAAGACTTCTTTATATATATGTGATAAGAGATTCTGTACAGAGATGATGAAAACAAATCAAGAAATCAGGGGAAAATGCTCAGATGATGTATCTGAGTATGACCCTTAAGAGACAAACCAAAGAATTTTTCTTAAAAGACAACACTGGTGCCTTCCTTTGTAGATGGCTTCCTTATATTTTAGTAAGAAAAAGAAAGTGAAAGCTGAATCTGAGTATATGGCAGATTCTTGAGAGCTTTCTTTTGATTGGGGGCTAGAATTGTTACCGTTAACATTCTAGGACCAACGTAGAAACTTTTAAAAAAAAAACCCTGAGGAAGGAATGCAGATCATGGCATGCCCGCTTCACAAAAACTTCCAGGCCGATATGGCTGCAAAACCTAAAATGAAATCTAAGCAAAAGTGGGGAAAAAAAATCACGTCTCCAAGGAGACAAAGGTGCGGTTTCTGGTATGAGAGAGATGGATCAGAGACGGTTGGTTGGTTTACAAGCTATGGAGAAGTACTCTTTTGCAAGGGGGTGGTTTCGAAGGATTAGCACTTGGACATGGAGAAGAGGACTCAATCCCAAGTGTTTTTAGCAGGAAGCTCCTCTCCTGCAAAAGCAATCAGTCTTTTTAAGACTCAATGTTTGATCAACGCCTAAGTAGGGTATGATAAACAAGAATGATGAGCTTACACTTTCAGAGAATTGTGGACTTGGGATACCATCTGCTAGGGATCTGAACAATGGTGTGACCTGAACAGGCGAGCTGAACTTTTCTTCGCCCGAAATGGGCAAATTCTCATCAGGATTTTTTGGGACATCACAAGCTGAGAGGGACTCCTCTACAACTTGTTTATGTTCTGTCTGAGTATCTGATAATGATGGTTCTGTTCTATTATCACCAGACTGATCCAACATGATGGTTGATCCTGAACTATACTCAGAGCTAGCTGGTGAGTCATGAAGATCAGGTTGCCTAAGGACATCAATGAAAAGGTTAGACAATCAAAACCTTTAAGACAAACACAAAAGTTATGTAGTGACTAAAAGCTTTTTTCACCTCCAAGATGGCTGATTGTCTTCATAACCACTCCTCAAATCCTCTATAAGGTCCTTAAATTCCTCGATTTTAAAATCAAAATCATGTATTCCATATCTGAATATATCATTTTCTTTGCCTTTATTCAAGAAATCCTGAAGGACCTGGACATATACATACAACAAGAGAGAGCTTTGTTATCAAGAAGCTTGAAACTTTTTGCTATTTCGTTATGATGTAAAGTTTTGGTTTCCTGGTCTACCTTCCAAGCATTCTCCATGCTTTGTTCTGTGTTGTCTGCATTAACTTTTTGCGCCAAGGAGCTTAAAAGTTCAGCTTGTTGCATCAAAGCTGTCACTTTTGGATCATCCTTCTTAAGAAACATTCCTTCATCACCATCACTCTCCTTCACGTTGCTTGTTTGATGCTGGTCCTCCAAGCTATCATCAATACCTATGGCATTGCGTGCCAATACAGAAAATGGTGACCTCATGTTCTGTTTCATACAAGACTCAGGCTTTCCATTGTTACTGATATCTGTGAGATCTAGAATGTTACTTCTCCTGTATAACATAATAACCAACAAAGCACACAAAATGTGTGAAAATACTTGGGGGGAGATTTATGTTGATTAGATCAAAACGAAGCAAAACTAAAACATACCTCAATCTCTTAGCGATAGGAGCTTCATTCTCGGCTTTTTGCGGTGTACTAATACCTTCTAAGAATAACATTCTTTTGTTGGTTGAGTTGTTGTTCTCTATAACCAAAGCTTCATGCTTGGCTCTCTTCTTACAAAGTGTTGTAAACCTGTTCTTCACAGCATTATCCGTTCTACAACACACACACAAAAAAAAAACAGAACATTAGTTTAATCACTCTGGTCTTATAATGAGGACCCCACCCACCATTTGAGCTTGAGCTTTGATTCTACCTGCCTGAAACCACCTTGGCTATCTCAGTCCATCTATTCCCAAATACTCTTTGTGCCTGGTAAAATCACACACAAGAACATAAAAGATCAGACATAATAAACCACAAAAACACCAATGTTTTAAAAAGATCTTATCCATGTAATGAAGTCTGTGTAAGTGAACTAGTGAAGTCACCTCACACAAAAGCATATCTTCTTCAGGGGACCAACCTCCTCTCTTGAAATCAGAGTTTAAATAAGTATACCATCTGCAAAACAAATATCCATCTCCGGATTACAAAACACAGAGAGAGAGAGAGAGAGAGTTTTGGCACAAGATAAGCAGATCAGTTCATCAATAATGATATGAATGAAACCTTCTTCTGCATTGTCTTGTGCTTTTATCTTTGAACTTAGATGCAATGATCGCCCAACTAATATCATTTAAAAAAAAACACAAACAGAAACAATATAATCAACAACCTTTTTAAGAATAATCCTTCTTTTCAAAAAAAAAAAAACTTTCTCAAGCAATAAAAAACAAAACTTTTTTCCTAGAAAATAAAGAGAGAAGAAGAGTGAAATGAATAATGAAAGCTCACTTTTCAGTTCCGTGTAGAGTAATCTGTTCTCTTAGTATAACATCCTCCTGCAACTCCATAAACCCATTTCAGAATCAAACAAGAACAGAGCAATACTATACAAAAAAAAAACAGAGATTCATCATATACAC
This sequence comes from Camelina sativa, assembly GCF_030686135.1. Taxonomy (NCBI): domain Eukaryota; kingdom Viridiplantae; phylum Streptophyta; class Magnoliopsida; order Brassicales; family Brassicaceae; genus Camelina; species Camelina sativa. The sequence continues at coordinate 6,137,230 of NC_141896.1, read as the reverse complement.
ACACCTCTTGTGACCAAGAAACAATATGACGTTCCTTTTTCTTGGAATCTTGGTTGTTGTTCATATTCTTCTTTTTTTTCTTCTTCGTATCTTCCATTTTTTCTTCTTCTTCTTCTTCTTCTTCTTTTACTTCCTCTGTCTCTTTCTTACTCTATATATCCTCTCTCTCTTTTCTTCGACGCTCCGTTACCTTTTTAAAAAAAAAATACAACTCTTACTACTAAATCACACACACAATGACTGCTTCAACTTTTTTCCAGGAAAATAAAAAGAAAAATCAAGAAAAGGAAAAACAAAAAACCTAATTAAAGACAAACTCTGAAAAGGAACTCATTTTCGTCACTCAATACTCTCAAGTTTACCCTGCTTTATTTTATTCTCCACTTCATTCCTCTGTTTCGATATATATAAAAATATGTATATTTTGTTTTTACAGAGATCGAGTTTCTTCAAAACGGCTAAGGGCATATTTATAGGGGATCATGTGGGGGTGATCTTAGATGAGAAATAATGTAAAAATATTGTAAGATCAGGCTTAAGATCTTTTGTTAAGAAGGAAGTTATAGGGAGAACAGGTATAAGATCTTAAGATTTAATAATATAATATTTTTATAGAATTTTTAAAATATTGAATAAATACAAAGATTAATGTTTAAGTATGCTTAAAAATATTTAATATAATATTTATTAATTTTCTTATTAAACATATTACAATTATTAAAATTTATAAAATAACATTTTAATTGAAAATTATTACAACTTTTATTAAAAAAAAAAAAACATTATTACTTAATTAATTAAAGAAGACAAACATTTTATTTAATTAATACAAATGACCAAATTTATTCCAAATATTCTCAATCAAATCCTCCTTTAGTTTGCGATGTGCTTGTTTATCACGAATTAATGTATGACCATCACCTAAACCTTCAAGATTTGAAGACATAGTTACTGAAAAGGTAAGATCCGGAGTAGTTCCAGTTCCATCTTCTTGTTAGAATTCTTGTTCATCATAGAGTGTGTATGAATCTCGTTCATCTTCGACAATCATATTATGCAGTATGAGACATGCTCTCATTATATATGCAATTTTACCCTTGGACCATAAAAGAGTTGGATTTTTAATCATGGCGAACCTAGATTGCAATACTCCAAATGCACGCTCAACATCCTTCCGTGCACCTTCTTGTTTTTGTGCAAATAAACGATGTTTAGGATGTTGTGGTTGTGGGATGGATTTAACAAATGTCGCCCATTCCGGGTAAATACCATCCGTCAGATAGTAAGCCAAATTATACTTATTTCCGTTGACATAGTACGAAACTTCGGGAGCTCGACCGTAAATAATGTCATTAAATACTGGTGATTGATCAAGGACATTTAAATCGTTACAAGTACCTGGAGCTCCAAAAAATGCGTGCCATATCCAGAGATCTTGTGAAGCTACTGCCTCCAAAACAATTGTTGGCTTATCGGTGCCTCTTGAATACATTCCTTTCCAAGCGGTTGGGCAATTTTTCCACTGCCAGTGCATACAGTCAATGCTACCAACCATCCCGGGAAAACCCCTCTGTTCTCCATAAAATAGTAACCTTTGAAGATCCTCTGCTGTTGGTTGGCGTAGGTATTCAGTGCCAAACAAGTCAACTATCCCGACGACAAAATGTTCTAAACATTTACGAGCAGTACAAGCAGCAAGGCGTATGTATTCGTCAACCGAGTCTGTCGCAGTCCCATATGCTAAAAGTCGAATTGCTGCTGTACATTGTTGTAGGGGTGATAGACCATTCCGGAAGGTTGCATCCTTTTTTGGCTTAAAATATGGAACTTCTTCACTGAGATGATTCACAATACGCAAGAACAACGGCTTGTTCATTCGAAACCGTCGCCGGAAATGGTGAGCATTGTAAGTGGGATTATCAGATAAATAATCGTTCCACAGACGTTCATGCCCTTCTTCTCGTTTTCTATCAATATATTCACGTGGTTTCCTTTCCACCGGAATTTCCTCTTCAACAGATTGAAATTGGTTACTAAATTGCTCTTGAAAGTATTGGTTTAAACTATCATTATGGGGATCATAATGATAGTGAAATTTGTTGGAAGAGGATGCCATAGCAATGAAGGAAAGAAAGAAATATTTGTTTTAGGTGAGAAGTGAAAGTGTTTTTAGGAAAAGAAATATTTGTTTTGGGTGAGAAAGAAATTTGTGTTTGATGAATGAAAGAAATATTTGACTTTGGTGATAGAAGGAAATGTTTGTTTGGTGGGGAGAAAAAAATGTCTCATATATATAGAGTGATCAATTGCAAATTCCAAACTAAACACACGGGTTCATAATTCGCAAAATAAAACAACAACAGCCAACTTCACGGACCAATAATTCGCAGAAAAAGACAACAACAGCCAACATCACGGGTTCATAATTCGCAAAAAAAAACAGCAACAACCAACATCACGGGTTCATAATTCACAAACAGCCAAACATCTTTCCAAGACAATAATTTACTTGACCTCTTTCACTATGTCCGTCAGCTGGATCACTCGGTCCGTCAGGTGGTTCACTTTGTCCTTCAGCTGGATTACAAGAACCTTGAGCTGTATCATTTGGTCGTTGAGTTGGATTACTTGCTCCTTGAGTTGGATAACTTCGTCATTGGGTTGAGCATCACGGTTCGACAGACTACGTGACCAGCTTCACGGTTCGACAGACTTGGTAACGGACCAGCTTCACGGTTCGACAGACTTGGTAACGGACCAGCATCACGGTTCGACAGACTAGGTTCATAGTAGGCAGTCTCAGCCTCATCTTCTGTATCGGAACTATAGTTTAAGGGGCTGTTTATGCCCTCGTCATAGTCAGAGAACATGTCTAAGTGCAACCTGAAACCAAAACAAACCAAACATTCGAAATTCATTAAAGTTTCCCAAAATACAAGAACATATCTAACCCGATTCATTAAAAACACATATAAAGCTAAAATTTCTGAAAACATTAATTAAAATTCATCAAAGTTTCTGAAAATACATAAACATCAAATAAATATAACCCGATTCATGAAAAACATCTTATAAAACTAAAATTAAACAAGCATAAACCCTAAAGCTAAAACAGTTCAGCCATTAGCTTTTTCTTTAGAGCTTTTTCATCTTCATCTAGCGTTTCTTTCTTGGCAATGAGAGTGTCTAGAATGGACATCTTTTGAAGTTCCTTCATGCCCTCTAAATCCTTTTTTTTAATTTCCCACATTTGACTAAAATCTGTCGATGGTGCAGCCTTCTCTTTGCCTTTGTTCCTCGCCTTTTTCATTGCCTTTATTCCAGCAGGCCTGCTCTCCTGCTCACCCACAACAGACCCTGACGATGGTGCAGCCTCCTCATCCGCTTTTCTTTTGGAAGAGGTGGTTGTCTTTGGAGTTGGGTTCATAGGCTCATTATTAATCCATTTCTGTTCATAGCGAAGCACATTCCAAGCATACTCTAAACTAAACTTCTTCTTGTACAGCTTCGTGTATAGTTGGTGAGCATTGTGCAGAATATCCACATCATTCATGCCACTAGCTTTCTCACTTTTTGCCTCTGCGTATGCTCCACAAAACTTACTGACCTCCCTGCTTATTTTTTGCCAGCGTTGTCTACAATGATCACGGAGCCTTGGTTCACCACCACCAAGGACATGATCGCTTGTTGCATAGTAATCACCAATGCGCTTCCAGAAGGATCCAGACGGTTGATCATTCCCAACAATCCCATCCTTCGATGTGTTTAACCAGGCGCTTATTAATACTAAGTCATCCTTTGCGGACCATATCCTTCTCTCCCTACGTTGTTCTGCTGTCTCTTCAGTTTGAGTATGAGGTTGACTCGGCTGTGGACTGGTTTGCGAGCAAAAAGAAGGGATTTGAGGAGATCCAAGGTTTACATTTGGAGAAAAGCTGTCGTAGGGGAAGTTTAGAAGACTAAAGTAGGATTGAGACTGACTATTAGGATTATTATTTGATTCCATAGGATTTTTTTTTAAAACGGAGGTAGTGAATGAAAACGGAATAAGGCGAGGAAGAGAAGTAGCAATGTCTTACGAAAGAAGCTGATTTACGAAAGAAGATGAGGAAGAGAATTAGCTATGTCTTAAGAAAAAAGATGATTTACGAAACAAGATGAGGAAGAGCAGTAGCTATGTCTTAAGAAAAAATATGATATCCGAAACAAGATGAGGAACAGAAGTAGCTATGTCTTAAGAAAAAAGATGATTTCCGAGAAAAGATGATTTAGAGATTGGTAAGAAGGAAGTAAATAAGATTGGTTAATATAGAGAAATTAAGAAGATCATTAAATAAAAAGTTTTGTGTTGTTGGAGAATTTTAATTATACCTACTACAGTCACATCAGCAGTAAATAAAAGACTTTAAGTGTTTTAGATAAGTAATGACTTTGTACTATCAAACATCACAAAGAAACAACCAACATAGAACATCACAACCAACATAGAACATCACAACATAGACATTTAGTGTTTTAGAGAAGTAATGACTTTGTACTATCAAACATCACAATGAAACAACCAACATACACTCTCGCAATCACCATCACAATAAATTTTCAACCAAGACAATGAAAATAACAATACTTTTAAACCAACCAACATACACTCTCGCAATCACCATCACAATAAATTTTCAACCAAGACAATGAAAATAAAAATACTTTTCAATTAACTTTAGAGAGTGGTACTAACCTTTTACTTTAGATGAATGTTGTTTGCGGGTTTCCAATTTAAATCGCCCTGCTAAACCTCACCTACATGCCTCATAAACAAGCAAAAATCGATTAATGATTAGTAACAATACAACAAACACTATAATCAAAGGCAATAAGATCAATAAAACAAACGATATAATCAAACGCCCTAAACCCTAAATCAAGTTTTCCCCAAATCCGAAACCCTTAACTCAGTTTTCCCCCAAATTCGAAACCTTAAACAAAACCTAATCGAAACCCTAAATCAATTTTCCCCCAAATTCGAAACCCTAAATCGAATCGAAACCCTAAATCAATTTTCCCCCAAATTCGAAACCCTAAATCAATTTTAATTTGGGGGAAAAATCAATTATCCCCCATACCGAAACCCTAAATCAATTTTAATCGAAACCCTAAATCAATTTTCCCCAAAATTCGAAACCCTAAATCGAATCGAAACCCTAAATCCAACTTTCCCCAAATTCAAAACCCTAAAACCAAATGAAACAGAGAAGACGACGAGACAGAGGAGATTACCTAGCCAAAGACACAGAGGAGACGGAGATGACGACGAGATCTTCAGCTTCGCGACGCAGAGGAGATGTCTACACTTCGCGAGACAGAGGAGACGACGATAATCGGTGGCTCCGGAGTAGACGACGACACGAGGAGACGAGGAGACGACTAGGAGACGGTCGCCCCGGTGTTTCAATCGCCGGACAGAGGAGAAGACGATGCCGGAAAAAATTCTCTCGTGGTTTCCAGGAAATCGCGTATCGGGAAAGAGAGAAGAAGAAAATGAAAATTAAACAAAGAATGAAATGAAAAAAAAAAAAAAATTGCATAAATTAAACAACCGGACACGTCAGCACAAGATCAGGGCGAGAACTGATCTTAATTAAGATCGTTTCATCTGATCTTAGGGCCACTGTTCACTAAATTTGATTTTTTTAAGGCCCAAGATCAGGTGAGGTGTTCCTCCGATAAATATGGCCTAAAAGAAAAGAGAAATAAATGGCTTCTTTATATAAGAAAACTTTTTTTCATTTGTTGAGTCATTCAAGAAGTATGAACACATGTGTCTCGTTTTATCAAATTCAAAAAATACGAGAGAGAAAAATAAAGAAAACCCTTTTTTTTTTCTTGATTACATATGTCTTGAATAATTTTATTTCTCTCTCCACATGAAAACCATTTTGTAGAACTATAAATATATATTTTTTAGAAATAAAAATAGGAAAGCCAACGGAAGGAAGAGTAAGTGCGCGGGTATGAAGGCAAAGTTTGAAAAAATATACTAATAAAACGCTGAAACCCATGACCTTGTTCTCCATTACTGCCTCCTCTCTTCACCAATTATATGTTTCCTTGTCTTTCTTTCTTTTTGTTTTCCCATTTTCCTTTTGTTTTTACTCCTTTGTCTCACAAAGATTGATGTTCTGACATTTTCACACATTTTAAGAAAAATTTTAGTTTTTATTTGTAAATTAATTTATAATTACTTTTTGGTAGAGAGAGAAAAAATAAACCAATGGCAATTCAAAAATTTAAATATTTTCAATGATTACTTCTTAAAATCTACAAAACATCAATCTTTGTGGGACAAAAAAATATCCCAAAACATCAATCTTTGTGAGACAGAGGGAGTATTTTATAGACTCTTCTATTTTGGTTTATTAATCTAGGATACATCTATCTAGTACTAGTAGTAAGTTAGGCCATTGCCATTGGGTTTTGTTAAAGTATAGTAGAAGTAGAAGATATTATTGTAAGAAAAACACTTGCCATTATCTTACGGTACTAGTGTCGTCTAGCTTGAGTTTTGTGGAGAACATGATTACTTTTATGGGTTTCCTACACCGGGGTTTTTTTTTTAAGTTTGGTTCAGTATATATTGGCACAATATATGGTTACATGTATAATGTGTATATAAATATGTATATCAGTTGTTAAGAAAGGAATGACATATTTGTTTCAAAGGCATGTACAATAAAGTTTTAGTTTCAAGTACGATTTTATGTAAAAGTATTCTTTTAGTTGTTTTTGGAAGGCCTTTTACTTTAATGATTTCTCGTAAAATTCATCTAGTAAATTACTTAAATTTAAATATATTATTAGATACTGTAGAATGTATATTTGAAAAGAAGTAAGAGTACACAAAAATTATAAAATGGAAAAGAAAAAAAACAGTATATTGGATTTGGAAAAGAGAAAAATAAAAAGATGGTTGAGATTGGCAACACTTCGTTGGTGTTTTGTTAAAGAGGGTACATGACAAGTAACGTGTGATTCAACGGCCATTATTCGTTTGATTTCGATTCCCTTTCAGGTTTCAAATTTTTAAAAAATCTCCCAAAAATTTATTGATTTTAATCTCAAATATATATGCATAGAGAAGCTTATTAGAAAGTCATGTCCAATGAGCTGTTTCAATTTAATTTAGATAGACCCAAACGGAAGCTCCCACCAGTCACGACGAATGCAATTAATTTTGGTAACTACTTGCTACCCTCTCTATAGTCTAGTCTTTTAGTGTGTGTGTGTGTGTGTACAGATGAACGAAGTAAACAACCAACTAAATAATTTAAATTATTAACTCTTGAAGTCACTAATTTCTCACTCTTTCGAGAAAATGATTTACCTCACTTTTGAAAAAAATGAGCCGGATTAGTGGTTTTTCTTGTATTAATAATCAGAACGATCATGTTTCCATGTTTTATTAATATTTAACTTTAAATAAATAAAAATATTAAAGAGAGAAATAATCAAGGTTTTGATATTATATCGCAATTAAAGAAAAAACAGTTTTCACAACAAAAACAAGAATAGTTAATGAGTTATGAACTGTCGAGTTTTAATTGGAGCATGAGATACAAGCGATACATGTAGCGCGTGTGGTGCCTTTGGATTTGAATTAAGACAGCGAAGCGCACCTCTGACATATCACATTTTATAAACAGTTGCTGTAAGAAAAAAATTGTATTATTTTACTGTTACTTAATTGTCTTTTGTCCACATCCTTTGTGAATTTCTTTATATATATTCGCTTTTTGTAATTGATTCTCTCAATTCTATATAGTTAGTTTTATGCCCAACGTTTTATTCTTCTCTTCTCAGTTTCTATTTTGTATTTTTACTCTATTAAGTATCAATTAGTGCATGCAGTAAAATACGATTATATAAGTGTCAACTAGTGTATCTGTGCATGCAGTAACATACGAGATTAGCAATAAAGACTTTCTAAACCAAGGATTGAATGAAACTTCTCTTTATTATGAAGTGGAAGTGCTTTTTAAAGATTTATTATTTTTTAAACCAAAAAGTTTCGAACCGAGTCATTACTAGACGAAATGTTATAAGTATAACACGTGATTTTTTTTAAAGATTTTTTTGTTTACTAGATGGTTCAAATTCATCATATCTCAGCTATCGATTTATATTAAACGTTATAGTTTTATGCTAACTTCATTTGGAAATTTTTCGGTAGCCGATAGCATATAAAGATTTTTGTTTTCGTATTCTTAATTAGATCTCACTCAATTAGTTTCTTTCGAAAAGACATTAAAAACATCTTAACAAAGAAAAAGATAAACATTTCAGGTCAATCTTGGGTCCTATTTCAGCCCATTTTATTACTGAATAACAATAATACCTACATATTCTATTTTTATTAGAATACCTACTAAATTTTCATCCAAGGTACACCGCGAAACTAAATTATAAATTAATGTATTTTAAATAATTTTAATTTATTTAGTTTTCAAATTCCCAATTAATTAAATTTTATCTAATTAATTTATAATTTTGTTTAGAATGTTTTTTCTTCTTCTTACGTTTTATACAGTTTATAACTTAATTACATTAAATTTTTTATTAGATAAAATATAAAATTTTAAAACACTTAGTTTTGTTTTCTATAATTAAAGAGAGGTATATGCTTATATGGTATGTTAGTGTATATTTTTACGTAGTATGTATAATATTTTGTAGTTCATATACTAAATAATTTATAAGTTAATTTTCCAAACTATGACTACAAATCTATAGTATATGAAATAAACTAATAGTTTTAGTGTTGGTTCTATAGTCCAAATCCGCCATGCTAGGTGGATCACACAACATATTCAAAGATTTTTAATCCGCAAAAACTCATCATACGAAACACGTGAAAGTAAAATATAGTATGTGAGGCTAAAGGTCAGTTTTTATCAAATCAGTTTTTCAAATTTTAAAAAACAATACCTCTTCACTCACCTCCTTATAAAATAAGGAAATAAAATATGTATACATTTACAATTATGTTTATTATCTTTTAAACACTTAGTTTCTATAAAAAAATCAAATATAAGTAGAGTTAATTTGTTTATTAAATTAATTATTTAATACCAATAACATGCCTGTAAATAATTGCCAACTTTAAGATTTATTTTATAAATGTCTCCAAAAATGTATATATAGATGTCAAGATATGCATGTTTATATCTACAATTCTACATATTTGTACGTACGTGTTGTATCATTCTTCGATCACTAGCCAAGGCCACCCATGTAGCTATCAAATCGTATGTAGAATACATTAATAATATTTTGTATTAAAAATATACGTGAATTAACGTAACTCTCAACGATACCTTAGTAAGTACTCTCAATAAATAGGAGATGTACTAATTATAAAACATGATTTAGATTTGTAACTGACTGATGTATGCATATGGAGACAGTGAGACACAATCATATATATACAAGTAAGGTTTTGGTATCTCCTTATTGGTTGATTTTTATTTAATATTTTTTTATTTTTTTATTTTTACTTGCTTTCTAATTGTTTAATTTCTTTAAATAATATTTAAGATCCAATTAACACAATACATTTAATTCATACATTAAAATAAAACTATAACTGAAAATAAATTAAATTATGCATTAATCATATTCCACCACATAGTTTTATTCAAACACAATAAATAATATTTGTAACTCCGTAATTCTAAATATAATTTCCATCAATTCTTATCATATAAATAAACATTGTCTCATTTTCATATTGGTATTTTTTTACTTTCTCATTGTCACATTCTCTCATTCTCTTCCATTTCTCTAATCCTCTTCCACAGTATCTCAATTTATTTTTTGTTTTTTTTTTGTTTTCAATTTCTTATTTTTCTTGTATAGGTTAGAAAACAAACATATGAAATAACATTGTAAAATTTTAATGCTAAATTTTAATTTTGGAGACTACATAATATATATATTTTACATTGTTCTTATTTTTAAAGATTCATCTCCATTATCTAATTTGGATTATCATCTTATAAGTAATCATTCTCTCCTCCTCTCTCACCAATATCAAATGTTGTTATATCTAATATGTGTTGTAAGAGTTTGATTCTGTATTTTAATTTACAAAGTATTATATATAATTAACATTGTTTTCAATTTTTATTTTATTTATATAAAAATAAAATATTTCTTTTATGTTTCATGCCTTTCTAATCTACTCATATTTATTTTTAAAATTTCCATAGCTAAATTTAAATTCACATATGTTGGTTTTAACAAAAAATCAAGTTTATTTGAGAATCTGTTTTAAAATGTTTATCTTCATTGTCTATTTTAGATTATCATCTTATAAATCATTATTTTTCATACTTTTACAATATTCACCACACAATAAAGCCATGAAGTTGAAAATATTCATCTCTAATTCTCTATTATGTACTCTGGTTATCTCACATATTCATGTATCATTTTTAATAATTTAGAATGATCAATATAATTATCCATTTACAAAGTCTATTTTGTTTTGTGATCCAATAGATAAATATGTAATGATTAATATAATATTTATATTATTTATGATTTGAGGTTTTTGAAAACAAAAAGAACTTAATTATAAAAAAATTGGTTTTTGATTTAAGCAAAATGAAAAAATGATTCCAAAAATAAATCATGTTTAACTGAAAGTGAAATATAGAAAATAATATAATTATTAAAATACCATTTAACTAAATCCTCTAAAGATGAAACCATTAGTATAAAATCTAGCACTATAAATTAAATTGATGAGTGAAAAAAAAAAAAAAAAAAACAAAATGATTGAAGTTATTTTGGGGTTTTAAAAAATCTTTAGATTGAAATTCATATAATTTTTTAAGAAAACTAATTTAGTTTGTCACTTCAAAAGTAATATTTTCAATTTGGAATATTATGTGTGAGTGTTGAGTTTATATCAACAAAACAATCAAAAACTGTAAGTTTAAATTTTGATTGAGCCACTTGGTATTCCTTTTCTTTTAAGTCAAAAATAAATTAAAATATTTATTTATAATTAACCCACTTTTAAAGGCACGTAACTCCATTTAACTCTACATTTAACTAAAATGTAACTCTTACCCAATAATTTTACATTCATTCCTCTAACTAATATATTTATCTTTCAAGAAAAAATGTTTATGGTTAAATTTTAATATTTTTAATTATTTTAATTGCTTTAAACTTTGAAATGAGGAATATTCTATATAAAATAATTTTATACGTTGTTACTAAATTTTTTTGATAATTTTATTTGATTCAGTTTTACTATACTACAGTTTTATGTTTACAATGTCATTAAGAAAAATTCTTTAAATTAATGTTTAACCTCTATAAAACATGATAAACATAGATTCTCTCATATTAGAAAAATGTTTAAAGTTCTATATTATTAATTATATTGATATAGCTTATCAATTTGTAATAATTTTTTATAGTATTTGTTAATTTTTTATTTATAGAAAAGTTTATATATTTTAAATTTTGTATAATAAATAATCATACCAAAAAATGTTGGCAAGAGTGTTATTTTGAGAAATTGCTATAAATTTTTTTGAGATTCATACAATAGTACAATATTTTGAGATTCATACATTAATAAAACAATAATTTTGTTTACAAAAATTAAGACATAATCAAAACTATTATGCATACAACCACGCATTGCGTGAACTAATTACCTAGTACAACTAATAGTATACTTTTATATATCATCATCTATATGTCCATTGTCCAAGAAAAGCACATGAGCATTGTGCCAAGTGCATGTCAAGGAAAAGTCAAAAGATTCAATTTTAGTAGTAAGCAGACCAAACAAAATTCTAAATGCAATTAGATTGTCTTGTTAGAAAAACGATGTTTAACAGTTAATACTATTACATACGGATTCAACTTTACTGCCCATATAGTTGGGCGAATATGCTAATTTGGTAATCACTTTACCACTTTTGTATATGCTAATTTGGAAAAGTCTCTATATATGTTTTTAGTTTGTCTACCCTCTTCCGACAATTAGTTAGTTGTTTCAGGAAGTTCATAAAATTTTTAAGTTAATCATGATCATAAGATTTAGTTGTTTTAGTTGCTTATTCAGGTAGCGTGTCAAGGTGACCGTTATATCAACCATGATATCCTTCAGACCAAAGATCCCAACATTATCCATTAACTCTTCCGGCGAGATCGTGCCTTTTAGATATTGGAGAATCGCTTCTTTGATGTCTCTCCAAGCCGTGCGATCTCCTCCCACCGCGTTCAGGATCTTCTCCACCACCAAGGGTTTGTGCCTCTGAACCTCCGCCGGACGAGGCAGAGTGTCCGAATGGTCGAACTCAGAGGAATCACCTTTTAGACAGATACCTCTCCCTCCATAGTAGTGAATACACGTTGTCTTCTTCCCATTACACTACTTATATTAATGATTGGTTGTTTTTTTTCGCCAACGGTTATATTTTTATACACTATAATCCCCTTTATAATAAAACGGAAGTACACAACATTGTTTTGTAGACAATATAATTTTAATAAGTTGGTTACAAATAGGTTATAGATTAATTGGTTACAAGTTAAATAGTGGGTGCAACTTTAATTTATTTTCGGAAGATTTTATTATTAGAGCAAGTTGTTTACAAAAATTTTAAAGAGAATATTCTAAAGAATCATTTGATATCATCTAAATTACCATATTAATTTCCTTTATTAAATTATTCATCAAATAAAATTTTTTGATATCTAACTTAATATATTAACTTGTTAATTATTATTATATTAATCTTTTGATATCTAACTTAATATATTAATTTGTTAATTATCATTATACCTCTCATTTTTATATATGAGTCTATTTTGTGAAACAAATATATTATCATATTATTTATTATAATTAAAAAATATTTTTATTTCCAGATATACCAAGTTGAATTTTTAAAAACAAATATAAATTGTTCAATCTATAAAATATTCAAATTTTAGTAATATTATTATTTAAAAATAATATCTATTGAATTAAAAAATTTACTGAGTAATGGGTCAAAATTTAAATATTTAAATTTAATTTCATATTTTTGTTGAAATTTATTCTGAAATATTTTTTAAATATTGAAACTTGATATAAAAGTTAGAAACTATAAACACTCTAAATTGATTTGTTATAGCAATGTTAATAATATATCACTATAATATGAAATAATTTCATAATATGTCACTATAATATGAAAGAATTTTAAGAAACCAAATATATTAAAACAAAAAGTATAATAATATATTAAATTACTCATGATATAATAACTCGCTTTTTAAAAACTAAATTTACAAAATTATGTTTTATAATGACATTTAAGTCATGATGTAGAATATACATTGTTGAAATAACTTCATATATATATACTAATACAACATATTAAAATTTTATTTTTAAATATAAAATATACAGAATTTGGTATAAAATAAAATTGAACCAGTGTTATAGCATGACTATTTATCTAGAATCATTAACAATATAAAAATTACAAACTATGTAATTTTTTTCAAGCCATCATATTTAGCATATAATTTTATTGTATAATATTTTATCCAAAAAAACTTTTAAAAACAATAACATAAATTATATTTTATATAAAAATTACAATATAAATAAAATGAATTTCAATCCCTACTATTAATCTAGTAGATTTATAATACGATAAACTAAAAGGATCGTTTGACACTTATTTTGAATTTTGAATTATTACTTTCTCTTTTCCTAATTGCATTTTTTAAAAGTTGATGGAAAATAATACCCAATAGAACCGTTACATCATTAGTTACAAAATAAAAAAAATATCTAATCTTTTTTATTCTTATAATAATACCTCTATATTTGTTCATTTAAATGTTTGTTACCTTAGTAAATACTCTTAATACATAACTAGATGTACTAATTATAAAATATGCTTTCGATTTGTAACTGACTGATGTATGCATATGGAGACAGTGAGACACATACAACTAATATATTATACTTTTATATATCATCATCTATATGTCCATTGTCCAAGAAAAGAAAGAAACTTTTAAAGCACATGAGCATTGTGCCAAGTGCATGTCAAGGAAAAGTCAAAAGATTAAATTTTAGTAGTAAGCGGACCAAACAAAATTCTAAATGCAATTAGATTGTTTTGTTAGAAAAACGATGTTTAACAGTTAATACTATTACATCCGGATTCAACTTTAGTGCCCATATAGTTAGGCAAATATGCTAATTTGGTAATGACTTCACCACTTTCGTATATGAGCCTCTCTATATATTTGTTTAGTTTGTCTACCCTCGTCCGACAATTAGTTAGTTGTTTTAGGAAGTTCATAAGATTTTTCAGTTAATCATGCATATTATTTTGAGGTTTATGTTAAACAGGAAGATGTTTTGGCGGGAGGAGAATCAGTGACTCACTGTTTCATTCTGTTCCCTCCACTAAAATGTTATGACTTACTGTACATGGACACCACCCACAATTTCTCAACACTTAAAATCATCATTCCATCAAATAAAACACACACGTAGAGGTGTATATAACTAGAATGGATGCATAAAAATTAGATTCTCGAGCATAACATTGATGTGGTCAACGATTTTAACAACTTACATTTACACTTGCATGGGATATTGAGTTACACTTGTTTTTGGTAAAATATTGAGTTACACTTTAATATCTCCAAAAATCAATAATGTGGAAAGATAATTTATTATATTCTTATAGATATAATCATTTAGGTCGCTTGCGTAGTTTGACTAATTATCTTTCCAATGTATATACATATATAGTTTGAACATCTTAAGAAAACAAAATCTAATCATTCTCACAAATTAATAAATTAAAAAATGTGTGTGTTATATGGAGTATATGTTATGGAGCAAAAGGGTCGGTGGTATGAGAAGGCCCACAAGCAGACACCGATAGAGTTACAAGAAACCAAAAAAGGACTGAAGTCTATGATAAATAATGGAACCCTATGTAAAAGCCTTCCTTTCTACTTCACATTTTACACTACGAAACACATTCACTTGTCCTCTTTTTTATTTCCTTTCTTTTATATAATATATCCAACGAAGAAGTCTTTATAATATTCGGTGCCTTTTTAATTTTCTTTTACTAACTTTATCTTCTTCGTCTTTTAATCTTTTTAAAATGGATCACATGAGTTTTATTGGATGTTTAACAAAGAAACAAAAAAAAGTTTAATTGGATGTTGATTTTGCTGCTGTTTGAGTACTGTGTCTCGATTCTAAGATGGGACGGGGTTATTTGTCCTCTCGTGTACATAATATTATATTTATAAAGAGAACGTTTGACGTAATAAGATTAGTTTAACCAAGACATATATTCAAACAAGAAAAAAGAAAAAAAAGGTTAACAAAGACTTATCGTTAAAATAAATATATAATATATCAATAATTTAATCCGAATGAAACAAGCTGCATGACTTAATTAAAACGTGCTTAGTTATGTTTTTTGGGTGCTTAGTTATGTTTTCGCCCCTTTTAACTTTTCTTTTCGATCGGAAAGCAATAATTTTTAAGAAAGTCGAGATGAGCAAACCATGTCGTACGTAATTTGAGATAACACTCCTGTAGATATAATATGTAGACACTAAATATGTGTTAAGGTTTGGTTATCGTAAAGATGTTCAAGAGCTATTTTTTCAAAAGGGGAGAAAGGAAAAGTATTCCCTCCACCACATGGGTCGTTCTCAATCCTTTATGCCATTTTGTGTGGCTTTTTTTGGATCTACTGTGATTGAGAGTGAACATACATCTTCCATCACATCTACAATCTTATTGGATCAATACCTAGCTAATGCTTTTGTACCACCTGTTATCTCTAATACATATAGCTCCCTGATATCCCCCAATCTAGTTATGCAGCTTTGCCAACACCTCGTGTAGCCCCAGCCCCCAGCTATGAACAAGTCGCTCTTCTGTTTTCATTTTCAAAGTTTGATTTATTTAAGAAAAATAAAAGTTAGTTTAGCTTCTTACAAGAATAGACATATGTAGACGAGGTAAAGTTTTCATAGTGGCATAGTGCGGTAGTGAACCAACGCATTCAGTTATGTTTATGCCTGGCATGGTCCTATTTTCAAAGGCTTTTCTAAAAGATATGATCAATTTATACCCGGTCTAGGACCAGATCAGGCTGGTGACATCCGCTGCAATTTATAATATTTTTTAGACGTTAATTACATCGTTCGATCGGACGATTCCATCAAGACATCTCAGACCATTTGTAATCAACATATACATCTTCGTTTCCTGATTTAAGCATCACTTAACACTAACGGTTAAACTTTGAATTTCAAATTCTAAACAGTACTAGTTATATAGAATAAAGGTGAAAAGAGACATAAGTCTCTAATACAAACAAAGCTATGAAAGTATGCCTAAGTAAGTGACTAATCATTCATGGGTCCATAATACAGCAATCAATTAAATGACTTAACATTGTAATTACTTAAATACTCTATACACAATATGAATTTTCACATTATGTTGGGTTATATCGACGTCAATTTAGGAGAAATAAGACTGAAATGTATTAATGAAATATTAATATGCTAAGGGTCCAAATAGAGAAAAACTGATTGAAATATTTCTATTTTTCCAAAGCTATGGCCAACCCTAGGTGGACTTTGCAGCAAATATTTTTGACCAAGTCCGTGACAAAATTGCCTTATAATTCGCCAAATACACAAGTAAATTAAATAAATTAATATGCATCATAGAGTGATATTTTGTTTTTGTGTACTTTGTATTCTAAAGAGTTCCATCCTTATCCACATCATGAAAGCAACACTACAATGTATGGTCTACTTAGCATGCATCTAAAGAAAAAGAATTGAGCAGTGAATTCTCTCTTTTTTTTTCCAACAGTAAATCGTTATTTATTCCAAGTTAATAATATACATGACCATATACATACCAAGGGTATACATATATAGTTTTATATATGGACTCATCAGAATAAAAATGGTACTTCTACTAAAATTTCTTTTAGTTTTAATGATAACTGGAGTATACAATATGTGAAGATCCACAACAAAAGTGGTAACTAAAAATTAATCTCGACAAACATAATCAAAAGATTAATCCATAGATGATCATAATTAATGTAGAAACAAAACAAAACTTAGTAGTATAAAGTACTTATTTGTTGATGGTGTTAGTTGTTGGAGGGAATGGCCCAATTTCCCAAAGAGATTGATTGTAGTTTTAATGAGCTGAAAACGTTCGTGGGGCTCTCTTTTTCTGATCACATCATGCTCAAGTAGGAGCGGTCTCCAAATCCTACCACTCAGCTCCACGTGTCTTTCTCTTCTCTCCCCACGTCGCTGCCCACTACATGTAAACCAAACCAAAACTAATTGGGACTTCAAGAAACCGGAAATTTTTTAAAAGAAAAGACTAAAGAAAGAGTAAGAGATTTTCTATGTAATGCATGAAAATTGAAATACAGTTAAAATATAAAAAAAAAAGAGAGATATTTCTACGTAAAAAGCTACATACTCGTGATTATTCGAACTCACTCTACGTAAACGATTTGATTTTGGATTTACGTTGATGGTATCTCTCTTCCTGTTTTTTAGTAGATCTACTTATAGTAGGAATTAATTCGAACTCACTTGTTTTGTGGTAACTTAAGAGGATTTAACCATTTTAAGTCAGTTAATTTTGTCACGTATAAAACTTACTTAAATACAATAGACTTTTACTTCAACTAACCGTAGAAAACAAAACTAGGTCGTATTTTATAATGCAGTAATGTATATCTTTTGACCAATTCCTAGTCTAACGAAAAAAAATATAAAATTTAAATCTGTACACTTATATACAGAATTAGGCCGTGCTCGTGGTTTTGGGTATCATTCGGCTCTCTCATCATCACTATAAGTTGCCTTTTATATCGTTTATTCGCCACAACGTATGGAACTCAATATTTTATATAACAAAAGCGTAGATTCATTTGGTTTGAGAGGACTCAACTCCACCTCTTGGGTTATAGACTTCTAGTCAAGGCATAGGATAAGAGCTAGGGGAAGGCAATATGACATTGCAAATATATATATATATATATATATATATATTTGATCAAACGACATTGTAAATATATAAAAATTGAAAATTTCAATATCCGATCGAATATCTGAATGTTTACGGATTTTGTATATCTGAAACATGTATATAGATAAATCCGTTAAAAATACGCTTATGCGCCTAAGAGCATGTTTATCGGGGGTTCATAGAGGAGTTCATAGAGGGGTTGTTAGTATTTTGAAAGAAAAAAATAATTCAGAAGAAAATAAAAAATCTAAGGGAGTCTTTTATATAGTATACCCAAATCTAATCTAAGAGACCATACGTGTCAGATTTCTATTGGTCAAACAGAATATTACAGAATAATTTGTATTTCTATTTTAATATGCTTTTATGTTTTGTAGGTTTAAAAATTAATTAAATGCAATATTTTCAAATCAGTATTAAAATTAATCATTCTTTCTATTTATAAATTGCACTTCTATTGTAATATGTATTAATGTTTTTATTATGTTTTGTATGTTTGAAAATTAATTAAAATGCAATACTTTCTAATTTTATAAAATCTTAAATATTTACACATTTATACCACTTCTATTCTATTTAAAATTTTTAAATTTTAAAAAACAGTTTTTTTTCAAAAATAAGAGACCCAAAATAAGAATCTATCAATAAAAGAGAAAATTTTATCTAAAAGATCATGGGTTCTTATATTCCAAATAGTATACAATTAATTCATAAAAAAATTTAAGAACTCCCCTACTTAAAGACTACCGATAAACTTGGTCTAAGCTTGGGATTCCTACAAAGCGTGGGGCATATCGCTACATATTGGAGCCAGCTTTTCTAAACCCCTAAAACCATTCTTCTTCTTTTGAAATACTTTCTTCATATACCTACGACTCTATACAAGGCTATACACCTATAAAAGCTCTTATAGGAATCCAATGTCCATCCTAATTTTACTTAGTCCTCCGTAATCAAAATTTTATCGTTTTTTTTTTCGGTAACAATGCGAAGATTTTTATCTTTTGGTTAAGGTGCCCTTTGATCATCAGATTCCCTTTTGATTTACTAACCTTTTCATTTTTATTTTGGCTTTAAACTAAAATTTCTTATCTTTTCGATATATCACTCTAATTTCTTTGCATGGCTTTAATATACGTTTAATATGTTTTGTTAAAGTTAGCATATATATATATAGATTCTTTTTCTGAAATTCGTTCAAAATGGCCCATATAAATCTCTAGAGATTTTTCAGTGTTTTTTTTTCTCTGAGGAGGAAAAAAAGAGAGGTGGGTGTAAGAAAGAAGACATTCTTACACAATTTAAGGATACTTGTTAGCCTGGCATTTGACTGAACTTCTACTATGCGCCGCCCTTTTCTGTGTTTATGTTTAAATTAAAAAGACTGATCGACCAATTCAGAATTAACCACTTTCCTTTTTGAGACAAAGCTAATAGTATATTATAGTTTCTTTTTCTTTTTAGGCTTTCATAAAATTATAAGTTAACATCCAAAGAATTCAGCTTGTAATTGTTTACAAAATATTTACCATACGATCCTCATTATTTTAGATATCTCGTAAATGTGCTCATGGCTGCATGCATCTAATTCAGAGACACGTATGACGTATGTGAACGTATGCAATACGCCTACTTGTTTACACGTGTAGAAATGGAAAAAAAAAATATAGATGCGCACGTACATGTATGATGTATGTGCACATTTGTGCCCATGCATGTGAATCAATGTGACATAAAGCTTTGAGGACAAAGAGAGGAATCTGAATTCTGCAAAATGTTCTTTTTAATTGAAAGTTGAGAGAGTGGATAGAGAGAGCCATCTAATCTTTACAGTGCATATCTATGCTTTATGCAACTTCTATGAATTCCCATCGCGAAACCAACTTTTAACACTAAATATTTGAAAGCAATGTCATTCATAATTATGGATTTTCACAACAGTAGTAAATAAAACAATTAATAAAAACAGGAATATTATGGTCAAAATTGGGAAATGGGGAAGACTACCTAAGATTTGATGAGAATGTGTCAGTAGGCAATAGCTTTTAAGGCCTCTCTCCTTGTTATACTCATCAACATTCCTTCTCAAATTAAACGAAACTATCTATTGTATATTCATTTATTTTCAATTCTTCTAATATTTCTCTAAAAATTTAGATGGAATCCAATGGAGATGTAGATGGTCAAATTTAACAGAGATATGGACCATATGGTCAACAAGGCATCTGCATAACCATATTTCCTTCTTATTAATTAAATTTTTGTGTTTTATTAAAATTAAATTATTAACAAAGGAAGCTATTGAATATGCAATACGCGAAGTCGCGAATGCAGAAATGTAGTATATTGTTTATATCATAAACTTTTGTTTGGCATAGACTAGACGCTTTAAAATTTAGAGATTGATTTGGTTATGATGATTTTGGTTATTAGAAAAGTAAAAATAAACAGTGGTTGGTGATGTTGGACTGGACTACACGGACAAGAACATCTTTGGGCCGTTTCTCCGAAGTATATAATGTTTCTACGATATTAGCACTGCGCCTTCTGAGGCTCTGAGCTATATAGGTCCCAGTGTACTAAGAAGGTTACTCCTTCATTTCGATTACATACAAGTGAATAACCGTTGCACCGTCTCCATAATTTAAACGTTCATTGGTGGAGAGAGTTTTCATTGCTTCACATGTGAAAAAAGTATAGGCCATGTTATCCTCTCTTGCGCTGGTGACATAGTGAGGCCAGCCCGCATAGATACACTTGTCGTTTCAATATGTTCCAACATCACGCCGTTTCACGTATTCTAAAGAAGTTTGCTTGTCGTTTCAATAGATTCCAACATTCTTCTCAATTTTCATATTTTGTAGAGTTTAAAAAAATCTTTGTTAACATAAATGATCGATATCGGAAATGATTCAAATTACTAAAACACAATTGAGCGAATTAAAATTTGATTTGCAGTTTGCACAGAACAGAGTAATTTTGAGAAAATGATCAAAAGCCTTTGGCGCCAGATTCTTTCAAAACAGCAGGTTGATCAGCCATAGATAAACAGTACTTAGCAATCTCTCTGAACTTAGGAACGCTTCTCAAATCCACTTTTGTCCCATCTCTCAAAGTGATGATGATGTCACCCCATTCTCCTATGAACCTCGGCACGACTTGAACGTCCTTGATCACTTTGTACGAGAAATCGCTTCTGTCTTCTCCCGTGAGTCCCGAAATCACCGTCACGCGGAGGTTTGTGAACCTGTAACGAAGGTTAAAGGCTCGAGACACCGCGGCCAAGGTTAGTGGGAGCCATAAGATGGTTAGGCCAAGGATGAGATTAGCCAACAGATCACCGTAATGAGCTCCCCCGTCGAAGTAGATGGTTTCTTTCTTCACCGGTTTGGAATCTGAAGGGACTGCGGAGGCAGAGGAGGAAGCTAGTAGCAATCTTTGGATTTTTCTTTGTGGTAATTTGGTGGAGGGAGACAATGAAGAAGCGGGGAAGGAGGAGACTGTGGTAGATAGGAGGAGGGGTTTGCGTACGGCGGAAGTTACGGCGGTTGACGACGGAATTGAGGAAGAAGCTGCCATGAGAGAACGATTTGGAGTGTGATTGTTGAGATTGGAGCGTAAGAGGATGATGATGACTACTCTGTTTTTTTGGATTCTATGTTTGGCATGCAATGTGCCACGTGGCGTAAGCTCTATGGAGAACAAGTCTATCCAAATATTGAATCAATATCAACCGTAGATATTAGAAACAGATCATGCTACTAATTAAGCTGATTAAAGAATGAAATTAAACTTTAGTGTATAAGATGTAGTAGGTAATGCGAGTGTGTATATATTGTTTAGTATTCGTTATGGTAAAATCTTATCCCACCTACACTTTCATAAGCTAGTAAGTTATTCATGATCAGGTTTGCATCATATACTATTCACAAGACGGATACGGTTCTGATCTGGTCCTCTGTCTATAATCACTGCCTTGAGCCGTGGTTACCGAGATCAGACGCAGCTTTAGCAGCTCGCTCTAACGCACCAGAAAGCCAAAGAGCTCCGTTTGAGAAGTAACTGCTATTGACGACACTAGTTGCAGCCGCTGCTGCGGTTCTTCCTGTGGCAGAGATGGCTGATTTAGCCGTGTCTGAAACATGGTACCTTTGGTCGGTCATTCTTACAGCTTCAAGTCCGGTAAAGATTTTGTCAGTGAGACCAATCCTCTGCTCTAATTGGGAAACTCTAGCCATGGCCGCAGCTGATACACCGTGGGATTCGTCAAAGGTTTTAGCTTTGCTTAAAGCGTCTTTGCCTAGCACGAATCCTGTTGCAAGCATTGATTTCACCACTTCTTGAGCTTTAGTCACTGCTTCTCCAGCGTTGAACTCGCCTCGTTGAGCATGTGGCTACCATGATTGAAGAAAGAATGAGCTTTAGATATGAGACCAAACATCAAACTTTCAACACAAAAAAGACTACTGAACCAGTATTTGTAAGATTCTACTATTTAACAGAACACAGGAAGATCAAAATGTGTAAAAAGACAGATGCATACATGCGAGTATGATTCATCTTCAAACCCTCGAGGAGTCGCATTCCAGAAATCAAACTCTTCGTGATGTTGTCCCCAACGAGTAATACAAACACGCTGATCCAATATCGTTGCGCCCTGAAGATATCGAGAATTCCAAGGACTGAGTTATCCATTAAGCTCAAGAGAAACTTCCCAGAAAAGAAAGAAAAAAAAGTGAATCAAATCAAAACAAGACTTACACTGAGTAAAACAGCAGTTTCTTGAGAATAAGAATCCCTGAACATCACATAAGCAGTACACGCTTGCTCACCTGACCTGGTCTCATTAATAACATAGCAAAGTTTATCTTTTGAATCCATAATATGCAAAAAAAACAGTGTACTGTATCAAAGTTTGTCTGAAAGTAAGGTTTGTTTACCTGACAATATCAATATATTCGATTGTACCAGAGAAGGAGAAGAAATCAATCAGATCTTTCTCAGTAACAGATGGAGATAACCCAGTCACTTCAACACCATATCCAATTTGATGATCCATCTTTACTCAACAGCTGTAAAAAAATTAAAGAAACCCTAAAATATCTCAACATAACCTAATTAGACAGATTCATCACTTCCAGACGAAATCGAAACTCATAAAGATTAGTAATATACTCTTCCCGATCTCTACCTCATACTAATTTAGCTTTACATGATTTTTTGAATTTTCAATCGAAATTTGAGCAAGAACGGATTGCAAATTCCATCAAGAACAACAAAACCGTTAATTCACACATCATATTACTACAGATCTAGAGAAGAACTTTACAGAATTCGAAGGATCGAAGTTACCTGTTGCTGTTGACCAACACACACAACACACAGAGAAGCTTGAAGGAGAGACAAAGGTGATGATGATGTGAGTGGGGAAAGGTTTCAACTTTTTAAGTCTACCTTTTCAGCGAATGAAACATACGCAATTTCAAAAGTATAAACCGACGTCGTATGGTAGTTCAGTATTGGGCCCTTAATATTATGAGTGAGCCCATATTGTAAAACGATTCTAAATATATAAATATTCCTGCAAAAAAGCCCAATATTCAGAAGTTACAAATTATTTTCTAAAACATTTTTTTTTTTTGTGAAAGGGGCTTTCAACATATTTTTGTAATGATAATACTTTCTTGATTTTTTTTTACAGCCAATACATTCGATGTAAATTATGTCAAGAAACTGATTACAATAATACTTTATTGTTTCTACAAGAAGAAAAAAATCTATAGATAGACAATTCTAACATGCTAGAACCTTTTAATTTTTTTATACACTTTTGTACTGTTACATATGCATGTTTGATAAATAGTAAAATATTATCTATCCAACCGTCCAAAGTCCAAACTCAAACAGGTAAAATACTTTTTTTTTCTCCGTGATAACTTCACAAAAAAAAGGAAAAAGAAAAAATCTCTTAAAGAGACATATTGACAAAAAGAGAAAAAGAAAAGGGACGTGTGCCTAACAAATGTTTGATGTATTGGTAAAAAAACGCAAAGAACAATATTATTAGTATTATTATTATTCTTTTGCAATATGAGCCGTTGGCGAAACCAATACTTACGTCTCTCTTTCTCCATCTCTCATTGTCTCTTCCTACTTCTCTCCACGGCCACGTGTGTATCAAAAAACTTCACATTGATCTAATAAAGTATCTCAAAATTTTATGTGTGGTGTTCATCTTTTGTATCTTCTGACTCTGTTGGCAGTGTTCCTATGTATTTTTCACGGAAAACAAAAATTCACTGTTAGAAATATGTCTTTTTTTACATTTTTATAGTTTCGTTTTCCATTGCTTACCAAAATTATACCTATATTGAACAAACAACAAGGTGCTACTTTAAATAGCTTTGGAAGCTCAAGCATGTGGATTATGGAACATTGAACTAATACGTCTATTAACAAAACTAAATACTTTATAAGTGTTTTTAATTACAGGAAATAGTTGAGTATTGTTCCAAGTCCAAGATGAACCATTATCTTCACCATATATATATATATATATATATATATATATGTGATGTAAGAAATTAAAATAAAGGTTGACCATTGACTAAAGTATCTATTGTTCTTCAGCTATAGGTTAGACGTTTTGATTTGGATTGGAATTTCATAATGAATATTAAAGAAAAGATTTTGATATTGAGTTGACGTCGATTCGAAAATCTACAAAGACTACAAACGTGTTTATCAAAACTCACCTAATTTTCTTAAGTCACAATTTTTCTGTTTTGTCTTAAATTGACTCGATTTTTAGTCGATTCAAACATCACATTCCGAGTTGATATCTCCCCTTTTTCCTCTATTGTTAATAATGTTTATTTCGTTTGAAAGCTTTTCTTATATGTGATTCTCAGTGTCTTTCTATGCGCGTTTAAACGATGATAATCTTTGTCATTATTGTTTCACAAAACATAAAATACCTTTTGCCAACAAAAACTGAAAGAATTAAACCTCTGGTTTTCTTTTGGGTTCATTCAATTCCCACCCACACCAAAAACTAAAATGACCGACCAAACCTAATTATTATTGAATGTTAATCATGGACTGTTCTCTTCTCTCGGTATTAACCTGATGGGCAGCATAAACCATAAATCATAAACCATAAACCAATAATACCCGAAACCAAACACAAAATGTTTTAATAATATGAAAACATGTGTTGCTTTATATTTAACCAAAAAAAAAATAGTGTATTGCTTAGACGATATACGGTATTTTATATTATCCATATACATAAAAGTTTAGGAAAGTAGATGTAATTTAGTTAGATACTTCAAAATCTATTAAATCGTCTAAGTTTCTTACGAAGAGCACGTGTTGAAATTAGTCGTTGACTTGAATGACAAGGTATTGTCAAAAGAGGGGAAAAAAGACGAAGAAGTAAAGGTATTAGGAGCCACCACGTTATCTCCGACTCCTTCCGACGGATAATTCTAAACAATTAGCTGGTATAACAACAATATGATACACACATTACTTTCTTCGAATTTTTTTCCTTTTTGGTAAAGAGAAGAAAAATATTGTAATGTGTTTGTTGCAACTTGGCTTTGTAATGATAAATTTTCAACCTAATATTTTTGTTGGCGATTTTTGTCTTTTTCCTCAATATAGTGAATACAGAGATGTATCGTGGGCTGTCACGCATCTGATGATGGCTCGTCAAGTAAATATTGTTAATCAGTCAATCGCATGAGAAGGCAATATTAACAATTCAAAAAATGGATACAAACAAAATGTTGGTGTTGTTTCTCTTTAGCAAATCTTTCTACCTTGGTGATATATGTAACACTAAAATGTACAATCTAAATAACACTTTTACTTTAGGAATGTAATCATCAGTTAAGACACTAGTTAACTTAAGAGAGATTAATGTGGAAAGAAAAGGAATGTGAACACACAATATAAACAGATCACGTGGACAGCTCTTAGGATTTCACTTTCAGACACAAGTCACTAAGATACGCCCAAGAAAAACAGTCACCTATTCGATAATTTTGTAGAAAATTCAAAAGCAACAAAAAAGAAAAAAAATCTTTTCCTCCCCTACCGATACTCATGATTCATTGAAAACGAAAAGAGAGAATAGAAAAAGTTAAAAAAACCATATGAAAATAGAAACAAACAACCCATTAGGATATCAACTCGTTTTTAAGGTTATATGCATTTCTGCGTGTACATCAAATTATCGTTGATAAGTTACATACTTTAAAAACTCATATTGTTGACCATTGTCTCCTAAGTTTTATCTTTCTTTTTTTTTTGGGGACCAACTAAAAACTTTATATAAAATTTATATTCCGAAAAAATTATTATAATATCCTAATTAAATGCCCCTAGTGATTAAATTTATAACTTATAGAGTAGTATATAAAATATTAGATCTTAGATCTCTTCTATACGATGTCGAACTCAAAGAATCTATCTGTTTTTTTTTTTTCATCGCATATAAATTTTATTAAAGGGATTTAGTTCATAAACTTTGGAAACCTTGTTGACGTGTATACCATTTTTTTTTTCTTTCATTTTTAGTCAACCAAATACCATACATTATATATTCTTATAACCCGTGTCTTAAGAAGATAAACAAATTTAAAAATTAAGAGAAAAACCGGTTATAAAGATATGCAAATTAATTATTTGATTAGATTAGTCTTACAAACTCCTGCGAGTGGTAAAATCACTTTGCTACCGTCCAAAATAAGATGGCTCTCACACGTGGCAATTGATGAGTGGATTACAGCTGCCAAGATGCAACTCGCATTAAATTTACAATAATCATTTAGTTACACGCTATTAATCTTTCGGCGCGACTTAAGCTTATTCGATTTATAAAAGTTTATAATCAAATGGGTAAATAATACTGTAAGGTAAATTATAGTACGATGCGACACCTTTACTAAAAAAAAATATGGAATATTTTTTCTATACGTTTTCTCAAAATAAAAAGAAAAAGTTCTTTATAAATTTAGTTTCGATAAATGTACATATATAAGGTAACTTTAACTAATTTATGAGTATTGCTTGTTTTAAAATTCCGCTAAGAGGAGATTAGTGACCATTTCTGATACAAAAACATGTTTAAACAAGTGCATGCTTGTAATAAAAAAAATATCGGAAGTGCATAGAATACGATGCTCATGCACGCACGCACATGTCAATCTGATAGCTTCCAAAGATAGTTAGACAGTAGATAATTTTATTTTACAATTAAACTATAGATCACTGTTTAAATTTCTAGAAAGCGTCGGTCCATCCATAAAAAAAAAAAACACTAATATCACGAATAATAACCCACTGTTAAATCGGGAAATTATCGTTATTATTATCAAAAGTAATTTTTAAAAAAAATATAAGTAGAGGCTAATTGTCAATCAATTTCTCTCAATCTCTCATGGCTTTGAAAATGTCCATCAACTAACAATAAAAACACACACGTCTAAGAAAACGGAGGCTGAAGAGTCCACCCTCTTCCTCACCCACCACCACATCAGTTTAATATTTCTTGTCAACGGATCAACGCCAACCACATAAGTAATGCAGTAATCTCGGTAATATAGTTGTTCACTAGTAATACTAATTAACAATAGTACTAGTATTAAAATTAAGAATACACTAATATCATGATTTACGGGGCACAAAAAAGAAAAGAAAAAAACTACCACGTGCGTGAACACGTGATCCGTGAACCTAGAACACTTTTGTCGACAGCTTTCTCGTATTCCTAATCTATCTATCTATCTCTGTTCAGCAGCTTACTCAGAGATGAACGAGAGAGAACATACATACTCTCTTTTCCCGTACAGTTTTAACTGAAAAAATGTTTGTTATATTCCAAAAACAGAAAAATCAAAGTATTCTATTCCATTTGAAAAAAGTACTTTTTTATTCGTTACCCACCCCTAAAAAATCTATTGTGGAAAAAATGCGTATAGGTACTTTTATTTTGTCCTCCTCCAATACATATCCACTAAAATTATAGTATATTCCATCATTAACACAATTTCAAACCATATATATCTGGCCTTTGAATATGATACTTTCTATACCCTTAAGTGTTAGTAAAACTAGTAGGTTAAAAATCGTTTTCATGTATTGTTTTTTTGTACATTCGTAAAAAAACAAATCAAAAGGAAAAAAAAATGTGACGTATTTTAACTACAACCTAAAAATTTAACATCCTTTGACCAAAAAAAGAAAAAAGAAACAGGTAAAAAAGTACTGAAACTTTTAGGAACATTTATAACACTTTGAAAACACACTAGAAAACAAAACAAAAACAAAACTAGAAAACAGATTGAATTTTTCTTTGATTTTTTTTAAATACGTTTATTTAATATTTAAAATTGTTTCCTTTTTATGAAAAAATCTTATCTTGTATAAAAAAATTTAGACTCCGGACGTCATGTTAGAAAAAAAGATAATAAAAAACCTCTAAACAAATAATTACTACATTTCAGTTAAATTAATTAATTAATTTTCCATTGCTTTTTATTTTAAATCCGATTAAAAAAAAAGAATAAACAGGGGGGAGAGAGAGAGAGTGATGTGACCCGCGGACGCGGCTATGGAACGATGGAGGAATGTATCTTCGGTCAAGTCAGAATCGGTGGGACTTTCCTCGGCCAAGCATCAAGGGTTCGAATCCAGAGAGGATTCAAACGACAGAAACGAGAATTGAGGAGGTTCCAACGAACGGTTTGTGAAGACGGTCGTGAAGCCTTCTCAGAACGTACGGACGCGGCTGAGCGGATACGGCTAATGGCAGGACTCGGTGGGAAACGGAGGTGGAAACGACGCGAGATGGTACTGGGAAGTCTCGAGGGCTGATGGTAAAGAACTCGAGGCTGGCGAAGTGGAATCGATGATAGACTCGAGAGCTAGCGGAAGAGAACTCGAGGTTGGGACGGTGGGACGAAAGAGATGGGCGATGGAATAGAGGTGGTTTGATGCGACGACACAAGAGGGTTGGCTCTCCTCTTGATACGGTCAACTAAGAGATTACAAACCCGGTTTGTGAATCTCTTAGGGTTTCTCAAGAGCCAAGTCCCGGACTTAGGCTAAGGAGAGAGGTGAGACAAGAACAAAGAATCTCTCTTTGTGAAAATTTCTATTTCTTTCAAGTCTGATTTTTACAATGAGGGTTGATGCCTTTATATAGTGAGGCTTACATAAGGAGACTCTAAAAACCCTAGGGACGTGGCCATGATCTAAACCATACACATGGCCAAAAAGCAAAAGCAAAGATAAAGCAAAGCAAAGACCAATCTAACGGTCATAGAGGGATCTAGAAGAAATTCAAAAGAGAAGAAGGGAAGGGGATAGGGTGGCCTGAACGTGGATAGGATCTTCACTTCCTTGGCTCCCAAGCATGTCAATAAGTGTTTCCAAGTCATGAGCCAAGTGGGATCGAAGTGGAGATGCACTAGAGTTTGCTGCCTCGTTAAAACCTCTTTGGTAAACCCATTGGGACAAACCCAAAGTAGGAAAAAGAGTACAGCTCCTTCTAATGGCTTAGGGATGTCTTCACACTAGCGTGATGGTGAAGACACTCAATTCAAGCTTCCCAAAGCTGGTCGCGGCTCAATGTGCCTAAGTGGTGATGCTAAACTTGGGTCCTTTGTGCGTAGGTTGAAGCTCGGCCTTGAAATACTCAAGAGGTGACTTTGTTTTGCTCCTCCAAGTTGATTCTTCGTTTGGTCGCCTTGCTGGAGCTCCCTTGGTCGCGTTGAGGCTCCTGGGAGGGTCGCCGGTGCCTTGGCCGCGTTCAAGATAGGCGTTCTGTCCATGTCCGATGCTTCTCGGTCATGCGTCTCGGGCGTCTTGGTCAGGGGGTCGAACCCGTGATCACATCAGATAGACTTTAAACTTTGAGCCCTGATGAGACAGAGAGACAGAGAGAGATTAAACTCATTAACGAAGGCTTCAGTCCGATTCGTAGAGAGAGTTTGTTTCCATTTTCAAATTTCTAATCTTTTTTATTTTTTTCGTTAATCCAAAATCCGTAAGTACCTTTCTTTTGTTCTTATTACTAATTAGTATTATATAATAATAATCTCTTTGTAATTCTCTTCGTTGGTTCCTCTTTATAGATTCTCCATTTTACTTTCTTTCTTCCTTCTCCGTCGAGGAATCATATTCAGATCAGTTTTTCATTTTTTTGTTTTCTAATTTGAAATCTGAAGATCTGACTTTTGTTTTTCTTATTTGGCGATTGGCTTTTGATCTTCCCATAAAGAAACATTTCTCTTTTTTTGGTTGTTCTTCTTCTTCTGAATCAATCCATTTGGACGATCTAATCTCGAAAATGAGAATACTTTGAATCGTCCTCTCTGATTGGTTTTTTGAGATTTCTCATAAAGTCTCTCTCTTTTTCTTTTTTTCTTTTTGTTGTCTTTTGGTTTTGTAACATCGCAATCTATACCGGAGAAGATGGTTGAAGATCGGAAGTTTTTGATATCAACAAGGGTCTTCTCAAGTTCTCGTCTTTCTGAATCCAAGTGGCCTTCTTACATGTTTCCACAATCAGAAGAAGAAGAAGAAGATTCCTCTGACTCTGCTAATCTCATCAATGGCAAAAGAGCATTTGATGATGATGTTCATGACCACCTCAGACAGAGCAAGTCTCTCAGATTGTCTTCTATCAACGATGGTGATTCACTTATCAACGATATCGGCAGGGACAATTCCATCACCTGTTTGATCCGTTGCTCAAGGTCTTCTTACGGCTCCATTGCTTCCTTGAACCGTAGTTTCCGGTCTCTGGTGAAGTCAGGAGAGATCTACAGACTCAGGAGACAAAACCAGATCGTTGAACATTGGGTTTACTTCTCTTGTCAGCTCTTGGAATGGGTTGCTTTCAACCCTGTTGAAAGAAGATGGATGAATCTTCCAACTATGCCTTCAGGTGTTACCTTCATGTGTGCCGATAAAGAATCCTTAGCCGTTGGCACTGACTTACTTGTGTTAGGCAAAGATGATTACTCTTCTCACGTTATTTACAGATACAGTCTTTTAAACAACTCTTGGTCGTCAGGTATGAGGATGAACTCGCCGAGGTGTTTGTTTGGCTCAGCGAGTCTAGGAGAGGTTGCTATCTTCGCTGGTGGGTGTGACTCTCTCGGCAAAATCAGTGACTCCGCTGAGATGTATAACTCCGAGCTTCAGACTTGGACTTCACTTCCGAAGATGAACAAACCGAGGAAGATGTGTTCGGGTGTGTTCATGGATGGGAAGTTTTATGTGATCGGTGGAATTGGCGGGAACGACTCTAAAGTGCTTACTTGCGGTGAGGAGTTTGATTTAGAGACGAAGAAATGGACTGAGATACCGGAGATGTCGCCTCCGAGGAGCAGGGAAATGCCAGCAGCAGCAGAGGCGCCGCCACTTGTTGCGGTTGTGAAGAATCAGTTGTATGCAGCGGATCATGCTGACATGGAAGTGAGGAAGTATGATAAAGAGAGTAAGAAATGGTTTACGTTAGGGAGATTGCCCGAGAGAGCTGACTCGGTTAACGGTTGGGGATTAGCGTTTAGAGCTTGCGGTGAGCGGTTGATTGTGATTGGTGGACCTAAGAGTTCAGGTGGAGGGTACATTGAGTTGAATTCTTGGATACCAAAGAGTGATCGAAGTCCACCTCTATGGACATTGCTCGATAGGAAACATTCTTCGAATTTCGTATACAATTGCGCCGTGATGGGTTGCTGATATTTTAAAGGTCTATTCAACAAATAATTTTTTTATGATTCCCTATGCTTTGTTGGAGATGTCCAAAGTTACAGTCTTTTTTTTTTTCTTATTTATTTTGGTTATAAAAGAAATTTATTTCAATTCAATTGGATACATAAATCATCTTATTGGTGGTATTGTAAGATTTTTGGAAAGAACAGAAACAGTTTTTTTTTTGTTTGTAATAAGTTTGGTGGAGAAAGTGATCAGAATCATTCAGTTCTGTCATAAGTTGTTGAATTTGTTTTCTAAATTTAATGTTTTTGGTCATTTCTCTTAAATGTTTGCAAAGAGAATATACCTGCGTTTTGCGTTTCTCCTCTCAATCCCATATAAAAGAGAAGAAAAAGAGCTTTAAAATCTTATTATATAGTTGTAGTTTGCAAGAAATCTTGATCTTTTACTTGCAAGTAATTCCCAAAACTTTTGCAACATTCTCTTTCCTTTTCTTTTGGTTCTCTCTCTGTTTTGGGACTTTTGGTCCTTTCTTCAGAAAATGGTTGCAATAAATTCTTTGAAATGTAAAGTAAAAAAAAAAGAAAGAAGAAGATGGAATTAAACATGAAAATGGCAGTTTGAATCTGATTTTGACGTGTAGGTAGGTCTCTGTCATTTTCTTTTGGATCACTCACCCCTTGTATGAAATTTCACGAGATATTAAGATCATAAATATTAAAAAGGACAACCACCTAACATTATATAGGCTAAGCTTTTCCTAATTTCAAATCTGTTTATTTACCCTTTATGCATACAAAACAAAAATGGAGAAGAATAATCCAATCACCCTTCTCTGTTTAAAACTTTCTATGCTCTATGAAAAACCAATCATCCCGTTTCAAATTAAGAGTCGTTTCACCACTTTTTGTAAAAATGTTAACTGACTGAACTGTATTTATAAGCAATGGTTGTTCAAATTAAAAAAAAAAAAGATTGGAAAAAATCGAATTTTCCTTTCTTGCATACTGAGTTTCGGTTTTTCTTCCTAGTGCGGTAGTGCCTAACATTTTATTAGTCTGATGCTTACAATTTTGCACGAAGACCTAAGGGCTGAGAAGAAAGAGAAACAAATGGAGATTATGATGCTAACCAATTCTCAGGAAACTGTTATAATGGTGATGATGTTAGCTACTTGATTGTAAAACAATACATTGATTATACAGCAGACATTGACATCACATCAGGCAAAAATCCTGCTACTAATTAAAGGCTCAAAATGCTATATCAGATATCAAGTGAGACAATTTCGCATATCAAATATCAAGTAAAGACTTAAAAAAGCCAACGACAAAACTTGCGAAAAAGGTATATATATGGTCAACACCGAAGGAGCAAAAATCATTTCAGAGCTTAAACAAAAGAGTCACAAAACATTCAGAATACTGATTGTGTCCAACTAAAAAAACTTAAAACAAGGCCAGAGATATAACGATAAGCAAAAAGTTACAGACTGATTATAGTCCTTCACCGGAATGAGAAGACTTCAGTTCTGACACTCTTCAATAGTGGGCTGGCAAAAAGGCACTTCCTGGCTGACGGTTAGCCAAAGGTCCATGGCATGAGAGGAACTGCAAAAGAAACCAAAGCATTGTTCAATCCAAGCAACACAAGACGTTTCCAATAATGACTATTACTCTTACTACAACACAAGAATCAAAGAGTAAAAAATTTGATGACAAACAATTACCTTAGCGTTGACACCATCAGCAACCACACGCTTCTCTTGCCTCAACTTAGTGAAGTCAGCCCTGTTAAACTTGGTGAATCCCCTGAAATTAAAGAGAAAAAAAGACACACACTCGATGAGTTAGCTTTGCTCGTAACCACAAAACAATGAAAACAAAAATCTGAAAGGGAAAAATCTTTTAAACATTACCATTTCCTGCTGACAATAATCTTTTGACGACCAGGGAACTTGAACTTAGCACGACGAAGAGCCTCTTGAGCATGGTGACCATGAGCATCCTTGCAACGAACAGACAAAAGCACCTGTCCAATAGCAACACGAGCACAAGTACCCAAAGCTTTACCAAAAGCACCCCTCATACCAGTCTGGAGCCTATCAGCTCCGGCACACGAAAGCATCTTGTTAATCCTGAGAACATGGAAAGGATGAACCCTAATCCTCAAATGGAAAGCATCTTTTCCAGCAGACTTCACCATGTACTTGTTGCAAGCAATACGGGCAGCTTCAAGGGCTTCACTGGAGACATTCTCCTTCTCCCACGACACCAAATGGACACAGAATGGGAACTCGTCAACACCTTTCCTCTTCATACCAACGTCATAGATCCTGATCTTGGGATCTGGCACACCACGACAGTAACGAGACTTTGGGTATGGCTTACCCTTGATCTGACGGTAACACCTCGCAGGTCCTATACAACAAGATTCAGATTTTTTTAGCTCGAGGACACAAATCTATACAGCTCAAATCTATGATTCTTCTACTCACATCAACCAAACCTAATCAATCAAATCGTATAAACCTAATCATTTCTACGATGAACAGCTAAAATCAAATGAATAATCTCTAAATCGCACGAAAGTGGGAACATCTGGTTAGATTAGATGAAGAAAGAAACCCTAAACGAGAACATAAGAGAGATCGAGAAAGCTTACTTCTTCCCATGGCGTCTCTCTTTTTTGTTGGTTCTTCTTCTCCTTCCTCAGCCGAAAAGCGCGGCTGCTTCACGAAAAAAACAGATAACCTAGAAAAATGACTTCAATTTATAGATCCGATCTTTTTTCTAGGTCAACAAGTAGTAGCTACTGTGTTTATCTTATGGGCTTTTGAATATAGCCCATTATAAATAAAGGAGATTTTGTTAGGGCCCATAGATGGTTTAAGCTCTGTAATATATATTTAATCTTAAAAAAATAATTACTTGATTTACTGATTATAGTTTTGTGTGTTTTTAAAATATGATGATGTACAGACGATTTGTTAAATAAAATATTCTCCTTCCTTATTTGTGAATTTTGTGTAACTTGATTATTATGATGACATCTTTTATTATCTTCTTGTAATTTTAAGATTTAAATAATATATATATACATCGATAAAAAAACGAAAAAAAGTTGCACAAGCCACAGAGAAACTAATCAATGGAACTGCTTCCACACGATGCCGTAGAGAGAATTCTAGAGAGAGTTCCGGTGAAGTCTCTGCTCAGATTCAAATCTGTTTCCAAACAGTGGAAATTCACAATAGAGTCTCAATATTTCCAGAAGAAACAGTTGACCTTTGGCTCGAAACCAGTAGGAGATGATGATGATATATATGTTCTTTTTGTGTCCACTAAGCTGAAGACAGTGGTATTGTCTCATGATGATCGTCCTTGTCATGTTTTTGCTTCTGCTCCAAGGAATTTGGTATTGGAGTCATCATCAACATATTTTTTTTGGCAGCTGCCATACTAGCTGCGACGGTCTTGTTTGCCTCGATTCATACCTCAAAATCAAATCAACAAATCTTGTGTTCAATCCCACGACTCGATGGCATCGAAGTTTCCCGCTCTCAAGGTTGCAACAACTCTTTCTCGAGAGGTTTAAGAGAAGAGAGAGTAATCTATCTTCATACCCTCGGTTTGGATTCGGCAAAGACAAAATCAATGGTACATACAAACCGGTTAGGTTATGTAACTCTTCTGAATTAGGCCTAGAAAACGCTACTACATGTGAGGTCTTTGATTTTAGCACCAACGCTTGGAGGTACATTACTCCTTCTTCTCCTTATCGGGTTCTTGCTTCCACGGATCCTCTGTATTTTTATGGATCGCTTTATTGGTTAACCGAAGAGAAAGAAACAAAAGTTTTATCTTTGGATCTTCATACTGAAACTTTTCAAATCATCTCTAAACTTCCTTCTGTGGACGCAACTCTCGAAACAATCATCATATGCAACCTGAACAACCGCTTGTGCGTATCGATTTATAATCCGACCGAACAAGCGATATGGTCGTTCAATTCAGAGACCAAGACTTGGAAACCGATATATTCGATAGTGAGTGGTCTTACTCCTTTATTTCCACTAGCAATCCTGGAGAAGAACAAGCTTCTTTATTCTGCTGTATATGGTACACGACTGTTCATGTATGATCCCACAACCAAATCTCTGGATTCCCTTCTCAAAGACGGCTCTTCACTTGGATTTCTGGCTTGTTATGTCAAGAGTTTAATCTCTATTTTGTAATTTGTTTTCACAATTTTCTTCCTTTTTTATGCTTCCCGTGATACATCAATCTGATCTAAATTACAAGATTCCTGTCTTCCAAGTTTGCCGCTTTTTCATTATTAACCAACTTAAAAACACAGATTACATTGTTGAACAAAAAAAAAAAACTAACTTAAAAAGACAGATTACAGTGTTTGATTAAGTAAATTGGTTACATGATCCAAGGTCTGAAAATTTACCCCGAGAATCGAGATATATATTATAAAATGTTGCTAACAAAACCTTTCAAGCTTAGTGTTCTGAAACCAAGATCCGCTCTTGAATGTCTGAAAATGTCATAATCTATATTAACATTTTTGAAGTATTAATCAAACACTGTAATTGGTTTATAATTTCCTAAAACAATTTATATATTAAGAAATTTATTTAGTTTATTTAATTTCACAGAACAAAAGCCACATAGAAACTAATTAATGGAACTGCTTCCACACGATGCCGTAGAGAGAATTCTAGAGAGAGTTCCGGTGAAGTCTCTGCTCAGATTCAAATCTGTTTCGAAACAATGGAAATTCACAATAGAGTCTCAATATTTCCAGAAGAAACAGTTGACCTTTGGCTCGAAACCAGTAGGAGATGATGATGATATCTATGTTCTTTTGGTGGCCACTGAGCTGAAGACAGTGGTATTGTCTTATGATGATCGTCGTTGTCTTGTTGTTACTTCTGCTCCAAGGAATTTGGTGTTGGAGTCATCATCACTATATTTCTCAATATTATTAGGCGGCTGGCAAAATAGCTGTGACGGTCTTGTTTGCCTCAGCGCATACCTCAAAGCAAATCTTGTGTTAAATCCCACCACTCGATGGCATCGAAGTTTCCCTCCCTCCAGGTTGCAGCGACTCACCATCGATAGGTATCTGGAAGGAGAGATTAATTTATTCTCATACCCTCAGTTTGGATTCGGCAAAGACAAAATCAGTGGTACATACAAACCGGTTAGGTTATGTAACTCTTCTGAACTAGGCCTAGAAAACGCTACTACATGTGAAGTCTTCGATTTTAGCACCAACGCTTGGAGGTACATTACTCCTTCTTCTCCTTATCGGATTATTGCTTCCACGTATCCTCTGTATTTAGATGGATCGCTTTATTGGTTAACCGAGGAGAAAGAAACAAAAGTTTTATCTTTAGATCTTCATACCGAAACTTTTCAAATCATCACTCCACTTCCTTCTGCGGAAGCAACTCCCAAAAAAATCATCATATCCAACCTGAACAACCGCTTGTGCTTATCGTTTTGTAATCGGACCCAACAAGTGATATGGTCGTTCAGTTCAGAGACCAAGACTTGGGAACATATATATTCGATAGTGAGTGTTCTTACTCCTTTATTTCCACTAGCAATCCTGGAGAAGAACAAGCTTCTTTCTTCTGATGTATTTGGTACAGAACTGGTCATGTATGATCCCACGACCAAATCTCTTGATTCCGTTTTCAAAGACGTATGCAAAGACGCCCCTTTACTTGGAAATCTGGTTTGTTATGTCAAGAGTTTAATCTCTATTTTGTAATTTGTTTTCACCATTTTCTTCTTTTTGTATGCTTCCCGTGATACATCAATCTGATCTAAATTATGGATTCTTGTCTTCCAAGTTTGCCGCTTTTTCATAACTAACTTAAAAACACAGATTACAATGTTGAACAAAAAAAAAACCTAACTTGAAAAGACAGATTACAGTGTTGATAGAGTAAATATGATCCAAGGTCTGAAAATTTACCCCGAGAATCGAGATATATTATAAAATGTTGCAGAACAAACCTTTCAAGCTTAGTGTTCTGAAACCAAGATCCGCTCTTGTATGTCTGAAAATGTTTGAACATCTTTTCCCCACAACCTAATATTTCAAACAAAACAAACAAACAAAAAACAGTATAAGTCATGATGGAATTGATCATTGAGAAATTTAGAAACTTCGAATAAAACAAGTTAAAAAGTCTCTGTGCCGCACCAACAAGTAATACCGATGGCGTTTGCTCCGCCTTTATCTGCTCCTTCATCATCTCCGACATGCACTGCCCTGTTTGTTTCTACGCTGATTTGTTCTGCGCTTGACATGGAATCCTTAAATTCTAAAACCTTTTGCAGTCATGTATAAAAAACAACAGTTCAGTTTAGGATGCAATACCTAACGCGGATTTGAAGATTCGTTCATCAGGTTTCTCGTATCCTACTTCTGAGGATACAATCACAGCATCGAACCTGCCAAAGACCAAACATTATATACGGAAACAGTTTATGGTGTTGTTAACTTTAACACTCGGATTCCAGATATAAATAACAGAACATGACAAAGCTTACATATCTATGACATTAAGATCCTTCAATAGCTTGCTTAGCCGGCTATCAAAATTAGACACCACAGCCATCTTAACTGCAATCATCTAACACCAGTTTTAGAAATCAGCATTAACGAATACAATAAGTAATCTAAGCAAACAAGGAGAGAGTTCTTCAATGTAATAATAACCTCCAGCATCTTTCAGTAGTGACATTGTCTCATAAGCTCCTTCTGGGAGATGCCACGCCTCCCCATTCGCATAATACTAATAGAATAAAAACAGAAGATTAAACCCATCTTTTAGGCATTATCAATGGAATCTAAAGACTACTTAAAACAGTCTTTCATTCGATACTCACTTGGTAGACTTCCTCAAAGTAGTCATTATCAGAACAACCAGTAGCTTCGGAAACAACGAGCTTCCAGAACGGTCTTCCATCTCCCTGACAGTACAATGAAAGATTTTTTTAATACAATGGCTTACAGTAACGATCAAAGATAGAACAAAGAGAGATTCACTCATTCATTCAAGGACCTGGTAACGCAACTTCTCAGGCCAAGGAGCAGAAAAAACTCTCTTGAAACCTTGCTTGATCTCAGCTGGAGTTGTCTTGAGACCTGAACTTGAAACAAAACAAAAATCAACTTGAGGAGAATATCTAAAAGTTGGTCTTTGGTATGGATCTAAGGGTGTAAGAAAGTAAAGTGACCATATTTTTGGCCCAAGGAAGCGTAGGTTTCATGAACAGGTTTCGACAATTGCAGAAGAGTTCCTCCAGCATCAAGCAACAACCCATCATAAGCTCTCTTCATTGGCTTCCCTTCTTCACAAATGACCCAATTATGAAAAGCAAACAAATACAAAAAAATCAGTTTTTTTTTTTACAGAAACCCCAGAATCATTCATTAAATTCCTGTTCTGATTCCGTTAAAATAAAAGTGAGATTACCCAATTTCAGATTCACTTGAATCAAAATGCATCTCGTACAGTAACAGAATCCAATCCAATTTCGCCATTTTAATTGAGAAACAGAGGAGGAGGAGCTACTAACCGGTGCTGAAAGAGACGGAAGAAGAGCGGAGAGAGGTGGAGAGTGGTCTCAAGGTTTTATATAAATAGCTTCCTCGTGAACATCTCAAACAAGCTTCCATCTTTGTGTAATCCACAATGTCAAAGATTACAAATTTGAGTCTCTCTCTCTCTCTCTCTCTCTCTCTCTCTCTCTCTCTAACAAAGAACGTAACTGGTGAAGTTTTCACAATAACCCTCAAATTAACTAAAACGTTAC
The DNA here is from genome assembly GCF_030686135.1 of Camelina sativa. Taxonomy (NCBI): domain Eukaryota; kingdom Viridiplantae; phylum Streptophyta; class Magnoliopsida; order Brassicales; family Brassicaceae; genus Camelina; species Camelina sativa. The sequence goes on along the minus strand of NC_141896.1, from coordinate 6,097,507 downwards.
CAAAGTAGCCCAAACATATTAATCAATCGATACAAGAAAAGAAATTAATTACGTAGATGCTTATTTATGTAGTTTTCATAAATATAAGATTATTGTGTAAACATTAATTAGTCTGTGGGTTGTTTTGCAATTTTTCTTTTCTCAATTTGGGTTCCTCTGAATAAACCGAAGTGTTCTGGTTTGTCGTGTAAACAAATAAACCCTGAGGATTTTTCGTGTTCGCCGGCGGAGATATAGCGCGCAGAAACGTTGAACTCTCTCTCTCTACGGCGAATTCTTCCTCGGAGACCAGAGATATGGCGACGGAGCTGGAAGAGCTTGTTGAATTTTTGTCATCTACTTCTCCAACAGTAAGCTTCTTTTTTTTTTAACATTTGGTTTTCATCTGTTTCTAAGCTATGAGGATGCGCCGACAGTTTTAGATTCTAGGGTTTTGTTTTTTTGTGGTTAGCGATGATTCTGATTGAATGAAAGAAACAAAATTGTAGGTGAAGAAAGCTGCGGTGGAGATTGTTAGTGGATTAACTGGTTCAGAGGAAGGTTTACAATCTCTAGCCAAGTATTCTGAGATTCTTCTTCCATCATTGTCTCGTCTTTTAAATGAAAGCAAGGTTCTTTGGCTCAAATCTTAAGAAGCACTCTTTTTTATTTGTTGGATTGGTATTGATAGAGATTGTAATGTTTTGAATTCAATTATTTCCAGGAAGTATCAGAGCCAGCAGCTCAGGCTCTTGTAAATCTTTCTCAGAACTCTGAATTGGCTGGGAAGATGATTCGAATGGGTTTGATCAAAGTGGCCATGGACATGTTGTATAAGCCTGAGTCTTGTATTACCAGGTTGCTTGTTATGCTTCTAGTTAATCTCACTCAGTTGGATGATGGGGTTTCTTCTTTGCTTCAGGTCGTTTATCTTTCTTGATTACCATCTTATCTTGAATTATCAATTGTAATTGTGGAGAGTGGGGATTGTCTTTTGGTAGTCTAATTAATGGTTATGTAGCTAATTGTTTCAAACTTTATCCCTTTGTTAGATTGACGATGAGAAGATGCATGGACTAAATATCATGAAGCTTGTTAGGTCATTTTGCAGGTCTTCTGGTGAAACTTCTGGTATGTTTTTACTACTTTAGTCTTTGATTGGTTACATAATTTGATATAATAGTCTGTATATGATATGATGATAGTCTGGAATTTCTTTAATCTATATCTAATTTATGTTTCATATAGCTAATCGCCGGTAATACTAAAGTTCTAAAGTTTTATTGGTGTCCCATTTATATTCCTATTCTGTCAACGTGTAATATTTGCAACAAGTTCAGTATATATTATGCATAGTGTCTTACTGTTAGTTTATGGTTTGCAACCGTGTTACTTTGCTAATGGATAGAAACACGAATCAATTACTGAATGTTGTTGTTCTTATATTTTCACCAGATGATCAGTTTGAGCATGTTGGTTCAATCCTTGTCAACATATCGAAAACAGAAGATGGGAGGAAATTGTTACTGGAACCAAAAAGAGGACTACTAAAACAGATTATTAGGCAGTTTGATTCTACAAATCAATTGCGAAAGAAAGGGGTACGTTCAAAGGAGTTTGGCGGATTACTGTTTTTCAACCTGTTACTTAATCTACTCTTAGAACAATTTAACATGGATTATGTTTATCGGCGTTCAGGTTGCTGGAACTATTCGTAACTGCTGTTTTGAAGCAAAAAACCAACTCCAGAACATACTCTTGATATCAGAGTTTCTCTGGCCCGCTCTGCTCCTACCAGTTGCAGGCAGCAAGGTTTGTTGATTTTGCTTTATAGCTGATACGTCATTGCTTCAAAAAGTTTTTCTTCTTTTGGTCTTTGATGATTGGGTTTTACCTTGCTTAGACATACAGTGAGCAAGATATCTCAAAAATGCCACCTGAGCTTGGAAGTGCACTTTCCATTGAGCGAGAACCAGTTACTGATCCGGACATTCGTGTTCAGACACTCGAAGCTATATATTTGATCATCTTAGAGGTATAACAAATCTCGTTCTCGCTGTCCCTTTTTTTAACTTTCTGAATCCTGGTTAAGAATTCACCGAAACCAAAACTTACAAAAGGTCCTCTGATATATTATTGCAGGAGGCAGGTCGAAGAGCATTTTGGTCACTGAACGGACCACGGATTCTACAGTTGGGATATGAATACGAGGAAGATCCAAAAGCAATGAGAGCCTTTGAACAAGTCGGTTCTTTGGTATGTTCTCATTGACTGACTCTAACTTGACTTAAGATAACATCTTTCTTTCCATAGAGTAAATGGCATTGACCCCTTACTCACTTTCCTGTCTTAACCAGCTTGTTGAAGAAACTGGAGGCCCTGAAGAATCATCGGAACCGGTAAAAGCAGAGTCTTAAAAGTAAACATTTTTTGCCGGCTCTCCGAAAGGAAGTAACTTGTCCTGTTTAGTGAACAAAGTTGTCTCCTCTCTTTTATATGAAAGAGTTACAATTAAATCTTGTGCACTAGTTGTAACACTAGAGAGAGTCCTTATTTACTTATCTTATTGGTCCTTCATGTTCTATTCTTTTTTTTATGTAATTTGATTTCAGATTAGACATTTTATTTTTAATCTTGGTAAAGACAATTTGTTTGTGAGAGACTAGTAGCAGTATCTTATATAATACATTGAGCTATTGATTTTCCCTAATCAAACAGATAAGGTCTAATTAATTTAACTGATATACATTTTAAACATATCTTTAATAGAAATGTTAAATTGAATAAACAAACAAAAGAAGACACCAAAATAATTGGGGAAAACGGCCAATTCCCCCCTAAACTTTGTTGCTTTATCGTATTCATACACGAAACTTTAAGTTGCGCTTATAACCACATAAACTTGATTAAAATTTGAATTTCCCACATCAACAAAGCAAATCCGGTCAAAACCATCAAATCGATAAACGGTGTTACTGTTCCGTTAACAAATGCTGATTAGGATAGCCACGTCCTGCTTTAAAACGACGTCGTTTCGATTAACTTTAAAAAAATAAAAATTATAAAACAAAATATTACTAGTTGGGGAGTCGAACATGCGACCAACTGCATTAGTTGATAAGCTCATAACCAGCAGAGCTACCGTAACTTAAGTTTACAATATTAGTCGACCATGTAATATATATGTATAGTACGAAGTTTTTCATCATCAAAACTCAAGCAATCAACTTGTTTCTGGGTTTTTTAGAAACTCAATTACTGGTCGGAATTTGTAGATCAATCTAAGAAGTTTTGGAAATTATAGAGTGACTGCTATCTATTTGCCAAATCTGATGTAGATACCCCTCTAATTTTTATAATATAATTGAGATAAAAAAATCAAAGGATAATAATAGAAAAAGATGAACAACGAACCTTTTATTATTCTTAATCAAGCAAGAGAAGGAAAGATAGATAGATTGTTCATAAAATGAAATCTGCTGAATAAGTCGATATATTTGTTTTTTCCTCCGATTTTTTTTAATGCAATTAGATTACTATTGTTTTGCTGGAACATGAAGATTTTATAAAAATCTGAAACGGTGTAAAAGTAAAGAGAAGGAGGGAGAAGCGAAAGTAAGGAGAGAACGATTTGCATATATAATATATTCCGTACTGGTAATATGCTTAAAGATACAGTAGCTCCGCTGGTTTGAGTTCGACCATGGGTGAGATATAGGTCGTGGGTTCAATTCCTGAGTTAGTATAATTTTGTTTCATAATTTTTATTTTTAGAAGTTGATCGAAACGACGTCGTTTTATTGCACAACGTGACATCCTACTCATCATTTGTTAACGGAACATTAACACCGTTTATCGATTTGATGGTTTTGACCGGATTTGCTTTGTTGATGTGGGAAATTCAAATTTTAATCAAGTTTATGTGGTTATAAGCACAACTTAAAGTTTCGTGTATGAATACGATAAAGCAACAAAGTTTAGGGGGGAATTGGCCGTTTTCCCAAAATAATTGCCACCCCCACGAGGTAGCCACCGAATTGTGTCCAGTTTCCACCACAACTGGACAGAGAGGCAAAATCATATCACTTTGGCATGTGTTCTTCTTTCGGCTTAATTCAACAAATCTAATCATATATCTAATTTTAACCATTTCGCACTATTAATATAAAGGATTTTAATAATAATTAGCACACATTAAAAATTGAAACCAGTTGGCGCCTTGACCATTCATTAAAAGCCACGTGGCGGCATCGGGTCCAACCTGGAAAAAAATCATATTAAGGATCCTTCCTTCTTCATCTCTCTCTCTCTATCTTTCCTCTGCGTCTTCTTCTTCTTCTCGACGACAAAAAAACACCGAAGTAGATTCCAAATCTAAAATCACCTTCGTGTATTTTTTAGCGAAGGTGGTGCGATTTGCTTCAGGCGGTGTTTGATTTATCGAGTTGTGTCGGGAGATTGATTAAGAGTTAGTTAGGAGGAGAAAATGATGGGTTTCGCGATAACGGATGAGTTTCTGGGAACATTCGTGCCGATTTTGGTGTATTGGATATATTCAGGGATGTACATTTGCTTAGGATCTATGGATAAATATAGATTGCATTCCAAGATTGACGAGGATGAGAAGAATCTCGTTACCAAATCTGCCGTCGTCAAAGGCGTCCTTCTTCAACAGACTCTTCAGGCCATTATCGCCGTTATCCTCTTCAAGGTATACTCACCCCCACCCCTCCCCCTCCCCTCTCTCTCAAATCTCTGATTTTGTTATGTTTCTGTTCAATCTAATGTGGTCGATTAGAATGATTTTAGGGTTTCTGATTTCATTAGCACCTTTCATTGTCCTGAACCTGTTGAATCAAAAAGGTTACAGATTTAGGATTGCTACATAAAGACTTTGATGAATTAGAATTTGGATCTCCTGTTTTAGGGTAGAGGATTTGGTACATTTTCATTGTCCTGAAAATTTTGTTTGGAATTTGTGTTTTTTGTTTAGATAACAGGGAATGATGCAGATGCTGCTACGGCGCAGCCATCTTCTGTTTTACTTCTAGCTAGGCAATTTATCATTGCTATGCTTGTGATCGACACTTGGCAATACTTTATTCATCGTTATATGCATCTCAACAAGTTCTTATACAAGCACATCCACTCTCAACATCATCGTCTCATCGTGCCTTATGCATATGGAGCTCTGTATAATCATCCACTAGAAGGTCTTCTTTTGGATACTATTGGTGGTGCTTTGTCTTTCCTCTTCTCTGGTATGTCCCCAAGGACTGCTATCTTTTTCTTCTCCTTCGCTACCATCAAAACGGTTGATGATCATTGTGGACTGTGGCTTCCGGGAAATCCATTTCACATCTTCTTCAGTAATAATTCTGCTTACCATGATGTTCACCACCAGCTCTATGGAAGCAAATATAACTTCTCGCAGCCGTTCTTTGTCATGTGGGATAGGATTCTTGGTACTTACTTGCCTTATTCGCTTGAGAAAAGAGCCAATGGAGGATTTGAAACACGGCCAATAAAAGTATCCAAAGATGAGTAGTTTTCTTCTCTTTCTTCAGGGGATTCTTATCATTGCTATGACACTTCGTTAGAGAGAACCACTGTAACCTTTGCGTATTTGTAACTGTACATACACTTCCAATCTATGCTTTTCTCAATCTGCGGGATTATGTTTCTGTGTAAGCTAGCAGTAAATTCGTTTTTGTAACAGCCAAGACTTCAGATCTTCTCTCTTAATATTATCTGCTTTATAATTTCAGATTTTGAGACTTGGTTAGTGTCTCATCCATCTCCTTTATTAAGAATTGACATACACATACATACATACAGAGTCCTTGCAGAGGGTTTCTTGCTTGCTTTTGTTGTTCTTATCTTCTACAGACATGGCAACTGGGTAATATATAGACCAATGACTTGACTGCTCAATTATTGAAAAAGTGGACCTTCGAAAGCGATACAATACTTATCTTCAAGATCCATTGATACTTTGGGACAAGGTTGATGTTTTTCTTGACAAATTTGGTTTCATTGAGGTTACTGAAATTTGATCTTGATTCAGTGTATTCGTTTTAAGATTCAAAGGTTGGCTTTTTTGATTAAATGCAGCTGGTAATGTCTGTATTTTGAATTAGAACTTTAGACTGTATCACAATCAATTTTTTTTCTTTTCTCAAAACCTAACATTCTTCCTGAGTTGGTCACAGAGACATATCATCATCAATGACACAATTAAGGTTTTGTCCACGTCTACTTTATCTCATTATCATCACATGGATGAGATGATTTCTGCTCTTATGGACCAAGAAGATTCTGGATTAGCTTTTAAGACATGTTAGGTGAAAGGACACTGTCATTGTTTGATTGAGTTTCCTCATTAAAGGCTGTTTTAGGCAACTCGTACGGGCTTTGATTAAACCGTTAATCTAAACCCTAATCAGTCAGGTATCTTTCTATTGTTGAGACAAGCACATGAAAATGAGGTGGACCATTTGTGTTTTGTGTCTAGTCTACGTGCTGCATTAAATCTGTCTCCAGAGTCAACAAAAGGTTACAATCACACCTTACTATATATCACATGGACTTGCATTCTTAGTTATGTCTTATTTGCAGATTAGACCTCAAGTGTCTAGTCTTCACATGGTGCAGTTCCTGAAAATCTCAGGCGATAATAGGTGAGTTCTTGGACCACATACTCATTTGTGGTCATGAAAAGTATATTTCAAGGATTGATTCATGATAATAATTTTGATTTTTGTATTAGTAAAAAAAATGTTTTCCACTCAATAGACATTACATGAAAAGAGAAAGGAGCTTGGACTTTTGGCATCATTTTAAGTATACAAAAAAGACGATTGCGTGTGAGAACCCGAACTACTGCTGATCCTCCTTCTTGTTTCAACGCTTGTATGATTAGCCTCTACGGGGAATCTTGGAACATAACTCGGTGTTCTGTTCATGCTTGTGTACGAATCACCAGAGACTCTGACAGATTTATGACTCTTGCATCCCAATAATAAACCGCCACTGCTCGATTTCCGTCTCTGAGGAGCGGTTTCTCGGTTTGGTTTCGCCATGATAGGGATTCGAGGAATCTGAAAAGACCGGTTCTTTTTGACAGGACTCGTTGCACATTCAGACATAACAGAGTAATCTGCTACACTTTCCGTTACTACACTCCACTGTATGCTTACCTCACTCGGTGCATAACCATTTGGTGAGTCTGGATCACTGCTTCCTTGCCTTGCAAGAAATGGTTTTCCTTTCCCTGTTAAGCTCTCAATCTCAAAAAGATCAGTACTTACATCACTCACGCTCCCATCTTCTTCTTCTTCAAACTTCACAGAGTTTCCATGTTCCTCAGCTTTAGCAGAGCTCGGGTATTCCCATGGGAATTTCTTCTGAATGATTCTCTTTTCAACGAGAGGAGATCCAAATATTTCCAGAGACTTCCTCTGCTCTAACATTGCTTCTTGTTGCTGTTTATGAATCTTCATCTCTGAGCTTATATTCCCAGAGAAACTCAACTGAGTCTTGATCTTCTTCAGACCAGAGCTTCTTTTCTTGTCGTCGACGACATCCACTGAATTCCAATTCGAACAAACGCATCTGCAGCCAAGATTAGCGAGAAAACTCTTCTTATTACTCACCTTGTGATTGCTACTAATATCCTTCTCCTCCTCCAAGTAACTGTTGCAGCTAGAGTTGTTCTTGATGTTCTTGTTGTTCTTCTCCATATATTTGCTCTGGAGCAACAAGCTCTGGCTATTCCAGCTGGATTCAGACAGGAGACTCGGAGTTCCCGAGGAATTCTTCGAGCTTTGCTTCGGACCAACTAAGATTCTCTCGATTGGAACTTCAGGGTTTGGCGGAAGAGACACAAGTCTAGGACTGTGGTCGGAATCCATATCTCCATTAAAGTACTTCTCAGCACCAAACACACTGATCTCCAAATCTTCAGAACCTTTCTTGTTAACTCCAAGAACATCTGGATTGATACCACCACTCATGAGGTTCTGCTGCGTGAGAGCATCTTCCTTGTTTGTCAAGTAAGAAAAAGAAGTAGAAGAAGAAGAGAAAGGACCGTAGAGACTGCTACTGTTATTGTTGTTCATCATGAAATCAAAAGATGTGTTTGGTGTTGAAGAAGATGAAGTTAAGGTAGTAGCCATTTTTTGTTTTGCATTAGTATTTTTCTTGTTAGATGATTTAGGTTTGTTGAGAATATAAATAGACGAAATGAAGAAGTTACTGAAGCTATGTGTCACTTGTTCAATGCGTGTCGTGTAGCCCTGTAGGTTCCATTAGTGGGACAAGATTGCATATTTGCCAGTAGAACTGTGCTAATATGCTCGAAAAAAACATTAATTATTTTTGTCTTGGTTACAAAACGAAGACGCATTCTCTTTTTTTATTAAATGTAAAAAGAAATATAAGTGGATATGATTCTCCTAGGGAACAAAATTACAAATTATGAAACACGAGGGATGTACGTATTTTTGTGACATACTGTGACCTTTGTGACAAAGACCCTCCGAGTTGTTTGGTCCTTGAAGGCTTTGGGCCTAATTTGATATAATTGGGCCTTCATTTAATACGGGGTTTTTTACCCGCCCGTTTTAGTCGGATCTTATCTTCTTCGTCTGTGTGGAAAGCTCTCTTAGAAGAAGAAGGAAAAATAAAAGTTTTTTTTTTTTTTCAGTCAAAGAGTTCAAAAATGGTTTCACAGATAGTCTCTTGTTTATCTCAATCTTCGTCTCTTTTATGTTTCTCCGATTCACGGAGGAGGATCATTCTGCCGAAGACTTATAACCGCGACGGTTTGAGTCGGTTTTCTCCAGGATTTGCTAACCGCCGGTTATTTACGGTTAACCGGAGGAAATGGAGATCCGCTTGCATTTTCAATTCCGGGAAAGAACCTGGAGGAGATGGAAAGGTTACTGTTTCTCTGACTCTAGCTCAATTAGTTTTTCCGGTCTGAATTTTTCTGAAGCAGTTCTATGTGTTTTTTTTTCTCTTTCGATTGAATCCAAATTGTATTGTATTGTGAATAAAGGTCAGGTTTTTAAGAAAATATTAAAGTTTTAATTGGTTTTTTTTTTCTAGTTACAAGGAGGTAGCTCAGAGTGGCCGATACTTCAGAGGTGGGAAGTTCCATGGGAATGGCAGACTGTTTCCTTAACTTCGTTCGCTTGTGCATTAAGGTACTCTATTCAAAAGCTTTGAATTTTAGGGTTGGATTTTGATAAAACGTAGACTGTGTGTTAGGATAAATGTGATGGTTGAGTAGATTGTTTTGAAAGATAATCTATCTGTTTTGGTGTAAGTTATTAGATGTTTAGTGACTATTCTCTGTATGAACATATACTCTTCTCTCAAGTTCTTAACTATTTTGATGTATGGGGGAGTGAGATTAATTGTGTTCCCAGGCAGTTTTGTTTTGACAGGATTAACCGAGATGGCAGTCATACCGTTTTTAGGAATTGATGCTGAGAAACTGAGTTTGGACGATAAGGCGGAAATTTTGTTCCTGGATCAAGGGTAGCAAAACTTCTATCCTTTGTGTATTCCAGTTACATAGTCACAGTCGTAGCTCTTTTTGTTTACTTTGCTAATATAAAATCTCAGTGCTTTAGCCGATTTTACTTTGTAAAGTTAGTTCTTTCTTGAGTTTTCAAGTTCTTAAAATGTCTTATGTTGAATGACTTTATCTAAATGCTTTGCAGCTTAACAACTGCAGTGGTGCTTGCTGTCATATTCACTGTTGCCAAAACCTTCGAGCCACTTCCTGAAGATATTCTTCGCTATGGTACTTTGGTTTTCTTTTTCATTAGGGATTGTCTTGCAGGGTTTGTTCTTTTATTGGCATCTGACGTTTCGTTCAATCTTCAGATTTGAGACAACCCTTCAACCTGCAAAAAGGATGGCTCGTGTGGGGTGGAATCGGTCTAGTTGGTGCTGTTGGTGCTATTGCGTTGACAGGTGTTGCTTTATCCTTGTTCAGGACAGAGGCACCCGAGAGAGAGGTTAGGAGGAGGCTTCACTACCATATTTGTACGTTTTTTTTTTCTGAAACATCTGATGAATGATAGTAATGAGGCCTAGTGTGATGTTTTCAGGTAGACTCTTTGATGAAGCTTCTTCCATTAATTGGCTCCTCAAGCATCAGGTATTTCCCGCAAAGCAATAGAAATCGAGGATGAGCATTAATACTAGGATTCTGATCACATTGCACATGATGATTTTACAGCACCTTAAGCTTAGTGGGCATAACTGGAATCCTTGCCCCACTTCTTGAGGAGACCGTCTTTCGTGGATTCTTCATGGTCTCTCTTACTAAATGGTAAAACCTTTTGTCTTCTTCTCATTTGGTTCTGGCAACAGCTTATTACATTTTGTTTTTCTCGGCATTTCAGGGTCCCAACCCCAATAGCAATTATCATCAGCTCAGCTGCATTTGCCCTTGCCCATCTCACACCCGGCGAATTTCCACAGCTGTTTATTCTAGGTAAAAACATAACTCAAAACAATAACATTAGCATCTTCTCATGGTTATAAACATCTTTGGATGACAACACGTATCTTTCGTTTTTCCATTCGATTTTAGGAAGTGTTTTGGGATTATCGTATGCACAAACCCGCAATCTCATTACCCCAATGGTCATACACGGTATTTGGAACTCAGGAGTTATTTTACTACTCACTTTTCTTCAGGTTGAAAACTCTCTCACTCCTATGATCACTACAATGTTAAAAGGACCGATCAACTCTAAACATATGTTTGTCTTTTCCTTTGTTTTTTTGTAGATCCAAGGGTATGACATTAAGGAACTATTGCAGGCAAACTAGCTTTGAGCTTTTGCTCTTTGTTCTGTCCGTAATTAACATCGGAAAGCTTCATCGATTTTAGTAAGATCTTTTGTATTCGAGAAAAGAATTCATACTATGCAATTTGGGTTTTGGTCAAGTTATATGTGATACTTAGCCTTATTGCCACCACATCATGACAGTAGTGTATGACTGACTAAAATGATGGAGAAAACAAATTTATTTACACATTACAAAATATGTCTCTCGGCTTTTCCCTATAAAGTGAAATGCTCACCTCCCCAATCGAGTTTTGTTGAAAAACTTAATGCTACATTACAATCTAGGGAAATTGCACAAGATCAGAAACTCTTATTTTAATTTACACAGAATCTTTCTTAGATTCTAATACTTGAAAGAAAAAAAGAACCTAAGCTAAGTTAGGACACTCCTTGTTGTGAGTCAATTCAGAAGGATGGTCCTGTTGCTATTGGATCTTGGTTAATAATTTCACACCACATATGATTCTTCAATCATTTCATCAGAAAAGGATAGAGTCAATTGCTCTGCAAGAAGTGAAAAGAAGAGGTTTGATTCAATGAATCCTCTCTTCTCTCCACTTACTGCAAACTACTCTTGTAACAGCAATTCATGAATCTTTTCCTGATGAAATCATCGAAAAGCATATACCTGAAACTTTTGGTGTAAAAACTATTACATCACGGCTCCATTGACAAATAATTAATCACGGCTCTAGGTTGCCGCGAGCTGAGCACCAACGCAAAGCGAGTGGCCAAGGCCGCTGCTTCCTGTCTTTGTCTACGCCGATGCAGGATACTGATGGCTGATGCCATGATGTAGCAAGGAAGAAGAAAACTGGCAGCTCGGAGTAAGAAAAGCTGCAAAAACAGATGTTGAGGTTAAGAGTTAGAACTTTGATGAAACTTCCAGTATATGCACTTACAAGAAGAAGAAGTGGCAACTTGATTTGAACTTACAGAGAGTATTGAAGAAGGATCATCTTCACCATCTGAATAATCAGGTATAGTCAGTGCATGTCGCAATAGAAGAAGAGTCATCAACTGCAAAAAAAAGAGAAGAGGAATGTTAGAGAACTTGGGAAAAAGTCTGAAAGTGGTTTGATGAAACTTGTTGAGAAGCTTTTAGAGAGACTCACTATTAGAGCAGCTGAGCGGAAAAATGCAGCTCCAGTGGTATCTGAAGCTGTATATTCATCATACTCAGCTTCTAAAATCTGGCGTTCAGCTTCAGCGATTGCTAGAAGGCGTGGATCGTTCAAATCCAAACCTGAGATTCTCCATCCTCCACTAAAAGAAAACAGAGAAAATAAGTCATAAGAAAACCAAACCTTAAGTTGTATGACAGAACTATGGAACTGATCATTACCCAATGTCAATAGTAGTTTCTTCAGATATTGGTGGAGGTGGTGGAGATGTATATCCAGCTTGGTATGGCTGTGATAAGAGAAGATAAAAGGGTGTTAATTTGAATCGAATTCTCAATCATCAAGATAAACTAGTCACCACTGCATTCTTCAATTGCCTCCTCTTAGAAGCTCTTATCGAGTCTCAGTTTCTAGTGATTTCATCAGACAAAAGGTGTGTATATATAGTATACCTGATGACAGATCTCACATAAAGTGTTTCCCTTTTCATTGCACCAACGTTGAATACATTTCCTGTGAGCATACTGATCAAAACACATAAACTTTGAGTCAGTCAAATACTCTCAGCTTTTTTCTTACTGTGACCAATGAGAAGAGAAAAAAAAAACAACCTTTAAGGTACCATTGCAAGAACAAGGACTCTCAAGATTCTCAATAGCACAATCCTCCTGACAAATACGGCACTCCGCCGACGAAACCAGTGAATCCTCCTCCTCCTCCTCCTCCTCCGTAGTATCTCCGTCGTGGATATCAATTACACTATCCTCCGAGAGAACCGGTTGAATTAGTCCATCGACATATACAACCATGTGATTACTCATCTTCAGTGTTTTCCGAAAGCAAAAATGAAAATCCCTAAATACAAAAAAGAAACAAAGTTCACAAGTATATGAACTCTAATCAGATATTATGAGCTTAAAAAAAATCCGATTAAAAAAAAAAAAAAATCAAGGATCACGCCGATGAAAACAGCCAAGATCGGAGAGATTGAATCGAGAAAAAAAATCACCTGAGCTGAAAAGATCGGGATGAGAAATGTTAGCAGAGACCCCCCAAAGAAAAAGAAGAAGTCCAAGAAAATATTTTATCGGGAAGATGAGATGAGAGAAACTTTTTTTTTCTATGGCAAATAGTTTTATTATTTTCCCGGAAAAGACGCTACTGGGGGAAAACGCTTTTTATAGCGGGAGAGAGAGAGATCAGATAACGACGTCTTAAAAAGAATTAACGGCTCCGTTAGTTTATAGCCGTTGACCTGAGTATAACGGCTCTCCTAGTTGCAATCTAAAGTACTAGTCTTTTGTTTCTTTTTATTTTTTTTTTCTAATATAGCATATCTATCATCTATCTAGTAGTCTTATTATTGACAACATAGATTATTACTAATTCCTTATGAAATTTAAACAATTTGTCTGTTGTTTGATTAAATAACTTAAACCGAGTCAATTAACTCCAAATAATACAGCTTTTCATCATCATCATCATCATCATCATCATCATCATACAGTATGTTGTTTTAATCCTATGATCAGTTCAAAACTCATCACTTTCATGAGTCTTTTAGTTTCTCTCTTCTTTTTATTTATGCTTTTTAACTGTCACTTTATATATAATTTTTGAAAACCATTATTTAGTTTTTTTATTTCCTTTATAAAAAATAAACTTGATACATTTTTTAGTATTATTATCTGAATAGAGTCGATAGGTTAGTTTTATTTTTATAAACAACATTTTTCTATTAATTACAAGTGAATATGGTTAACGGCAAGATACAACTATGAAAAAAGTTCGATTCTTTAAAATAAGTAAACACTTGATCTTATTTCACTAATATAAACGTTTGGTTTGAGGAATATTAGAAGAAACATGTATAAACGTGGTTGACCATAAACTGTCAGGTACATAAATGTTGAATATATATATATATATATATATATATATATATGTTGTAGTCCTAGTTGTACGGTTTGAACATTATTGACCGTTGAGTTATTCCTTATAGAATTTGTCAAGTATTCATTCCATTTGAATAGAAAATTTTATTTATAGTTGATAAGAAAAGACATGGTCACGTATTCATATAATTGCTATATACAATAATCTGACACACAGTTGACCCAAAAAGTGAATGCAGATATACACCCTTTATTGTATAACCAATAAATGTAAAGTTCTTTGGGATTTTGTAAGTTTTATTGTAGCTAGGTTCTATATATCAATGTTTGCGTTAGAGAACCAAGGCCGTTTCTATAACTTTGCAGAATGAAACTGTGGGTTTGGGTTTACATTATAGTCGATACTGATCCAAAAGGAATAAAAGAAAAAATAGATCATTTGTCTTCGATCAACAGAATCAACTTTATTCTAGACCTACTATAATTATATTCCACGTAGAATTCGGGCTAAGAAACTAGTGGTAATTTACTTATCAATTAGGTTGTTGTAGACTTGAATAGTTCAGAGAATGTAAAGTCAATTTTCTAAAAAGGTAATATTAAAATTATAATTGGAAGGTCGCAGAGGTTTTCTCAAAATGTCGATATCATACACATACCGCCACATATGTATATTACCGACAATGCATATCGTAAGATCGATTACACACATACCACCACATATTGGCGTTCAATTTATTATGAGTAGAGCTAACTTAGTTATTCCACGAAAGGAAACGATCGACGACTACTAATACAATAGTTTCAACACACAATGTAACGTAGAATACAATTTCTGAGTCAACTACACTCATTTATGTATTTGACTACGTTACTTAAAAGCCAAGCATTTTTCTAGATTTACCACTGTTATCAGAAGTGGGTGTGGCAGTGTTTAGTATAAAAGCGCCCAATGCTCAATCTAGTGGTATGTTTTCTTCTCCTGCTTTGCTCGCATACTTGATTCTGCATACAAAAAACAAACATATATAGCTTTTTGGTTCATTTTTTTTGTACCAAAACCTAAACTGACTAATCTTGAACTTGACCAATAATAATATGTACCTTTCATCATCAAGAGCAACACCAAGACTATCATGAAGCATTGAGATTATATATGCTGATGAGAAGCAATAACGATGCAAGTACTTGTCTTTAGTTGTTGGGTATTTTTCTTTCAGTTTCGACCATTCTTCTCCACAAAATCTCTTCCCAGCTGGAATCATTTCAGACAGCCAATCATTTTCCTCCAACTCAAAGAACTGATTCAGACAAAAACATATATAAGACCAATGTTCAAACAATAATATATCCATAGAGAAGTCTTTACGTCGACCAACATCAGTTTATGGGATTAATTATTACCTTGGAGGTGTGGTAGAAGTTATCTTAAACAACAATGGTATTCCATCAATAAAGATATATTTATTCTGAAAACTAACCAGAGATAACCGTAGCCCATTCGTCGCGAAAGTTAAACCCAGAGGATCTAAGAACTCTTCTTGTAACGTCAAGAATCTGTTCCTGAACTTGCACGTCAAGCAGTCTCATTCCAGCAGTAGCCATTAACCTAATGTCACTCTCCTTCAGCATTCCACTGGGAACTCTCCCCTTGGCGAACTCCACAAGCTCCGCCACTGACTCGCTCGCTCCGTCCGGATTATAAGCATACGATGACAAACCAGGACTCAACTTCAAACTAGCGTAGTGTTCGTTCATCACCAAAATCATAAACGGGTTTCCTGGACTCAAACCAGTACTCGAACACATGAACTCGTGTCCCGGAACTCCCAGCATCAATAATGACGCTGTACCGGAGTGAACTTCTTTGAAACAAACTCCTGGAGAACAGAGCTGAATCTGAAACGAAAACAAATAGTAACCCTAACGTGACAGCTACGGAAGCGACAGTTAGCAAGATAATCGTTTTCGTGGCTTTCTTCGACTTGGGGTTAGTGAGCGTGTCCGTCGACGACGACGGCGATGGTTGGTGCTCAGGTAGAATCTGAACCTTGAGAGCATCCATCTCTGGTTTTATATGTTTAACCTGGAGGAACAAGCATTGCATCTACTTTTAATTTTACAGGAACGATAACGAAAAATGAAACAATAAATCAATAACAATATAAACGTAGTGAAAAAAATACGTAACTGAGGCAATTTCTCTTTGTGTATTCTTCTGAATTAGACTAGAATTTGATTTTGTAACAGATACAGATGAGAAATTGGAGTCGTCCCAAATGGCCTTTGGAAGACTTATATATAACTAAAAATGAACTATATTCTATAGACCTACTGTATATAATATCTTTTACAAAACCAATCATTCACAGGATAAGAAACTGGTAATCAAATTATCTCTAATTTTGTTGTAGACCTAAACTGTTGAAGAAAAGTACAACCAATTAAAAAAACGTGTACCATCCGATCCCAAAATAGAAGGACTTGCCAACAAAGGATTGTCGTCTGTCGCGGTGGTCCAAGTTCTTAGCCAATCCCATGCTCATATGGTCCCCATTAAAAGTTTTATATATCTCTGTTGGGTTATGCGAATATAGCTTCAGACTAAGAATCTAGTAGTGGTAATTGATTGAGATGTTTCAAAGCATTATATATTATATATTGAGAAGAACACAACAAAAACTGCATACAATACAGTCCCACTAACGAGAACAGACAATCCCACGCAGGGGAAAATTATTCATACACACCCACCAAAGGGCGTAGCTAACTTATTACATTGAAAAGAAAAAAAATGATAGTTTCAACTTTCAAACACAATTTAACGTAGAATACAAAAATATGATTTCATATTTTGTAATTGGCTACGTTACTTAAAAAAAGCCAAGATGTTTTCTAGATTTACCACCTTTGTAAGAAGTGGGTGTAACAGTATCTAGGATAAAAGCGCCTAATGCCCAATCTAGTGGTATGTGTTTTTCTCCTGCGTTACTCGCATACTTGATTCTGCAGACAAAAACAAACATAGTTTTATATCTTTGTCCAAAATCCGACATTGAGATATCTATAAATGTTCTTGAATTTATGCATTAATTATCGTTTACCTTTCATCATCAAGAGCAATACCAAGACTATCGTGAAGCATTGCGATAATATATGCCGATGAGAAGCAATACCCACGCAAAAATTCTTCTTCGGTTGTTGGGTACTCCAATTTCAGTTTTGACCATTCTTCTCCACAATATTTCTTCCCGGCTGGAATCAATTCAGACAACCAACCCTTTTCTCTCAACTCAAAGAACTGATTCAAATTTTAGACAAATATATATATATATAAGACAATTTAATCTTCAAACTATTTCTCCACAAAATTCAGAAATATATTATTGACGTCATGAGACTTCAAGAAATATAATACCTCAGCGGTATAGTAGAAATTTGATGTAGCCAAAAAACTTCCTTGAAGATCAGGTGTGAATGTTGATCCAATAGAACAATGCTTATATAGACAGTTCTCTGTACACAAAGTAAAGTACCAAAACTACACCCATAAGAGATCAAGAGCAAGGGAAGATATTATTCAGCTATACCAATAATGAGATCTTTTACCTTTTCCTTCTTGTAAAAGTTGAAACGTAGCGGATCGGCATTTTGAGAAATTACCAGCAGCTTGAAGGGAGCCTTTCAATTTGCTTTCATCAGCTAAGAATCCGGATGAATATTTCTGTGAACTTGTGTCGTAGATGTACCCTTTAGGAGTACATGGGTCATCAACTATTCCATCCCCTGTAGAGTTTGCAGCTGTTTGGATTGAAACACCATATATATGAGTTTTGAGGGGTAAAAAAAATTATTTTAATTACCTAATTGCAAAAGTGTAATTACTTTAAGGATTTATTAAGAAAGTAACCTAAGTTTTGAAGTGATTCCAATAACCTTTTTAGAGCTGCATCCTGCAAGATGACAAAAAATTATAGCTTTTTGAAAATTAGGACAAAGGATAAAATCCGTTATATTGGTAGCGTTATATACAATTTTGAGGGGAAAATAAATAAATTAAGTGATTAGATAGGGGACACAATTACAGAAAAAAACTTTACTAACAACTTTTTAAAAGGATGAACACCAAAGAAAAGAAGTACTCAAAAAATAAAAAGCTTTGGTCACAAAAAGTTACGTACCTTCCCATAGTGGAGGAAGCTGTGACTGTAGATTGTGTATGAAACATTTTTATAGGCTATCGTACGCGAGAACTCAGGAGGCACATGCTCACTTGACACAAATGTCACCTAAGCCAAAATGCACAAAAAAAAGTCTTCGCTTATAATAGACATTTACCACCATATATAGTTGACTTTTATACCTAGTTGTAGTATTCCGTTGTTTCTAAATTTGTGAGAGAAAAAAAAGTTGTAAGAAAATCGAAACACAATGTTGTATTAAGTCTAAGGCTCTAAGCTATATATATACTTGATTTTTCTTTCCGTAGTTTTGCTGTGCATAGTAATATTGACTTTTCCTATATAAAAAAAAAAATCTATTATTTTTGCATGTTTTTGTCAGCATCCAGCCACGTACATACATTTGTCTCGATAACATATGTGAGAGAGAAGAGACTAAAACCTGTGCAGAAGCCCCGCCGAGTTCAACAATCCCCGTTGTTTCCAACGGATCACTTCCAAGCGAACCAAGTGCGTGATTGGCAATAACCCAAGCATATATACCTTCATCAGATCCTGAATAATATATTTCCCAATAATTAGCATATGAAGATATTCCATTGCTCTGCATCAAGATATTTCTTGACGTTACAAGAAGAGTTGATTCCCAAAAACGAAAAGAAATACTAACCAGAGATAACAGTAGCCCATTCGTGACGAAATATAAAACCAGAAGATCGAAGAACTCTTCTTGTAACGTCAAGAATCTGTTCTTGAACAGGCACTTCCAGCAATCTCATCCCAGCAGTCGCCATTAACCTAATGTCACTCTTCCTCAGTTTCCTCTTGGGGATTCTATTCTTGGCAAATTCCACAAGCTTCTTCACTAACACGCTTGCTCCCTCGGGGTTATCAGCATACGCTGACAAACCAGGAGTCAACTTCATATCAGCGTAATGCTTCTCTCCGAAATCGAAAACGGGTTCACCGTACTTATCAAACCAGTACGCGAAAACATGAACTCGGGTCCCCGAACTCCCGGCATCGATAACGACGCTGTACCTGAGCGAAGTTCTAGGGCAAAGCAAACTTCCGGAGACTAGTGCTGAATTTGAATTGGAAACATACAGTAGCCCTAACGTAACAGCCACGGAAGCGATGAACAGTAGCATGATCAACGATTTTGTGGGGTTCGACTTAGGATTTGCGAGCGTGTACGTAGACGACGGCGATGATTGGTGCTCAGGTAGAATCTGAACCTTGAGAGCATCCATCTTTCAACCTGGAATGAGCATGACATCCGTTGCGTTAACGTCTAAGGAACCGTAACTAACAAAATAATCAATAGTAAAAAACGCAAGAAAATTTAAATAAAAAAGACGTAACGCAATAGCAATAAACGTAGTGCAAATAACGCAAGAGAAAACAAATTAAAATAAAATAACGTAACCCAATAGCTAGTGAGTCTTCCTCTTAGAGAATCTGATTTCACAATTGAAGTTAGAAATTGCCGTTCGAAGACCTACAACTTAAGTAATGAATTTCAACACCTACTCTCAGTATAAAATAAATTATATTTCGGTTCAATAATGATTTGGAGACAAGAAATTTCTGGAAATTAGTAATTCAATTATCTATTTTCTTGATTTATACTTATTCGAGTAAAAAAACGTGTCTAACACAATCATCACTGGCCGTGGGACAGTTTCTCAATCAACAGCCATCACTGGCTATACATCTCAATGGCTCTTGATCTCGTCCCTCATTGGTTGTCGAGAAATTATATTGGTAACCAAAGCTTTTGATATCTTCCCTTTAAAGCCCTCTCTGCTGATTTTTATTATTTTCTTATGTTACGTTGGTCGACACATGCTTTGGGGTATATTCCTTTGTAAAATTGAACAAATGATATGTATAACACTGTTTGCTACTCATTCGTGGTAATTAATATGCATTTATGACACTTTTTACAGCTAAAATGTTTTGAAAGTTATGTAAAAAGTGCAAAAGATTCACACAAACCCTTACACATCACACTCTAATTCAAATTGGTTTCAATTTTTTTTTTGTTATGGGTGGCCAACTAATTACACAAAAGGAGACTAATATGACGAATGTATAGCTTAAACACGAGTTAACGTAATGATAATAATTTACTTGTTTTATGTGAAATAGTGTCTTTTTTTATATAGTAAAAACAATATTAACTAATATCGTTTTTGTATCTGGCTAAGTTACTCGAGTCAAGAATTTTTCTAGATTTACCATTGTAATCAAAAGTGGATGTGGCAGTATTTAGGATAAAAGCACCCAATGCCCAATCAAGTGGTATGTCTTGTCCAGCTTTACTAGCAAACCCAATTCTGCATAGTAATAATAATTATTATTAAAAAGATGACATAATTTTAGATCAAGACCCAAAAACTGAAATGATCTAAATTACTTTGTTACCTTTCATCATCGAGAGCAATACCAAGACTGTCGTGAAGCATTGAGACAATATATGCTGATGAGAAACAATACCGAAGCAAATTCTCGTCCTTAAAAGTTGGATATTTCACTTTCAGTTTCGACCATTCCTCTCCACAGTATCTCTTTCCGGCTAATATCAGTTCAGAGAGCCAATGCTTTTCTCCCAACCCAAAGAACTGAATCATACAGAAAAATGTATAAGACCAAATGACCAGTGTTCAAACAATTAATTCTCCAGACATTCAGATCGAATCATGACGTCGACTAACATGAGATTAAAAGGATTTTTACCTTCGAGGTGTGGAAGAAATTCTCTGTAGCCAAAAAACTTCCTCGAAGATTAGGTGTGAATATTGATCCAATAGAACAATGCTTATAAGGGCATTTCTCTGTAAAGTAAAACCAATAAGAGATAGAAAATTGACACAGTAAACAATATTCAGAATATCAATTATGTGAGTTTACCTTTTCCTTCCTGCAACATTGCCAATGTGGCGGATCGACATTTTGAGAAATTACCAGCAGCTTGAAGTGAAGCTGTAAACCTTTTTTCAGCTAAGAATCCGGATGAATCTTTCTGTGAACTTTTTTCAAGGGTGTATCCTCTAGGAACACAAGGGTCAGTAACTCTTCCTTTCCCTGCAGAGTTTGCAGCTGCAAGGATTGAAACACTATATTGAAATTTGAGGGGGAAAAAACTTATTTCAATTGCCAAAACTCCAAATTGCAATTATTTCAAAGATTTATCAACAACTAACATGAGTTTTGTAGTGAATCCAATAACTTTTCTTGTGCTGAATCCTGCGAGAAGACAAAAGTTAATAGCTTGTTAAACATTATAACGGATAAAAATCCTTTGTTAGGTAGCATGTCCTACGATTCTGCGGAAGCATAGAAATCAGAGACCCTAAGCAGCTAACAGGGACACAACTACACTAAGTTTCCAAACATTTAAAAAGGGCAAATCAAAGAAAACAACTTCAGACAATATACTCTGCTCTCAGCAGTTACCTGCCCAAAGTGGAGGAAGCTGTGACTGTAGAGATTGTATGAGACATTCCCATAGGCTAACGTACGCGAGAACTCCAGAGGCACAAGCTCACTTGACACAAATGTTACCTAAATGAATGCAACAAACAGTCATCACCTAACAGTCGATCAATTATCACACAGTTAAGCTATATCGATAACAGATTTGACAGGGGAAAAAACTAAACCTGAGCAGAAGCCCCACCGAGTTCAACAATTCCAGTTGTTTTTAAAGGTTCACCTCCAAGCAAACCAAGCGCATGATTTGCAACAACCCAAGCATATATACCTTCATCAGATCCTGAACAATTTTCCATGATATCCAGTAATTAGCACCATAATCTTTAATGGATGGGACACATTTTACTATCACTCACTCAACTAAGCTAAAACTTTAAGCAAAAGTCTCATCCCAAACCACTCCAATACTAACAAGAATTCATTCAAGATCATCAACTGAAGGTAAACTTAAACATCTCAACCAAACACTCTCCTAAGATTCCCTAATCTTAAAGAACAGCTCAAGAAAACTAACCAGAGATAACAGAAGCCCATTCCTCTCTAAAACTAAACCCAGAAGATCTAAGAACCCTTCTAGTAACTTCAAGAATCCATTCCTGAACAGACAATTCAAGCAATCTCATTCCAGCAGTAGCCATCAACCTAATGTCACTCTCCTCCAACACTCTCTTAGGAACTCTCCTTTTAGCAAATTCCACAAGCTCCGTCACTGACTCACTCACTCCCTCCGGATTATCACCATACGCAGACAAACCAGGACTCAACTTAAAACTAGCGTAACTCTCCTCTCCGAAATCAAACACCGGTTTCCCGGATTCAACCCGGTACCCGAACACATGAACTCGGGTCCCCGAACTCCCGCCATCGATAACGACGCTGTACTTGAGCAGCGAAACTCTCTGATTCCTTCGAGAGCGTACGATTGAAAAGCAAACAAACAATAACCCCAACGCGATAGCTACAGAAGCAACGATTAACAAAATAATCGATTTGGTTCGTTTTGACTTGGGTTTAGCGAGTGTGGACGGCGATGATCGGTGGTTGTGACCAGGTGAAGTCTCAACCTCGGGAGGATCTATCATATCTGATTTGAATTTCAACCTGGAACGAGCACTAGGCCGTTGCATCAAGGTTTAAGGAGCTTTAACGAAAATAACGGATAAGGGATCATGAGATCTGAACGTGTACGCAAACGAAACGTAAAAAATCCAACAATTATCGTGAACCTAGTTGTATAATCGGAGATCAGGAGTGTGATCGGAGACCGCCGTGCCGTCGATGAAGCTCTCAGTCTCCGATTTCGTAGTGGTGACGGAAATTATTGGTCGACTCGAGTGGAGCGCCTTTTTTACGAATTTACACACCTGCTCCTCACAATTTGGACCGGGTCGGGTTATACTTCAAACCGTTTGATTATCGGATCCTTCTAAGCGAAGTGGAGGTGTAGTAAACGCGGGTGACTCCGGTTTTAACTTTTAAGTAATCGTATCAATCAAGTCTATCTTTCATAGACCGGATCGGTTTATTCCAAGTAACCATGGTAACAAAATTTAGGATTCAGAGACTATTGATTATTTTATTATTACAAATAACACACGATTAAATCAAATATTTAAATTCGTCTGATAATTGAAATTATGTAAATACTCAAACCAAATCAATTCAAATCAGACAAATACAATAAAACACGAAAACCTCTTATTTATTTTATGAAATACTCTCTCGTCTCGTGGTTGATAAAAAATAAAACACGAAAAGTTTGTAGGATCATTTTTTCTTTTGCGGTTTTAGATAGTGGATTCAAAATAACGCTGTTAAACCATGACCAGTTGACTATTAATTATTATACATAATCGGTAAGCACGTGTTGTTAATCAACGAGGAAGTGGATAAGTAGTGGTCGCTAATTCTATAATTCGACGTACCTTCCTTTTCCTCCATTATTCCATATTATGTTTCATTTTTTTTTTTTTTTGCTAAAGGGGTTCATATATTATATACAACACGTTTAACGCTAACCCTGGACAAATCCCTTAACAATTAACTATGATTGTTACATTTGACCCTTCCTTACAAAGCATTAATTAGCGCGAATCATTAAACGCTAATCCTGGACAGATCCTTAACAACATGTTCACATGCTGTAAGCCTGTAACGTATACTCCTCCTCGTACTTTTTTTAATTTCTTCATACAGTACTTCCTTCCCAAATTTTAATATCAGTTGAGCACGATAGAAATGGATATCCCTCATCATAAATATTTTAATGTCAATCCTTTTTTTTAAATCTACACTCGGATCAGTCCGCCGCGCCGAATTGGCCTTTAATTAAGTAGTTTGGTCTGCGATCCTTGGATAGTATATAGGGGGTAGTGCAAATCCACGTTTTTGTAAAATATGCATACATATTTATAGGAGGTGGTAGATTTAGATATAGTTGGTTGATTCTAAGAGTTGACATTTCTCTAGAGCTAACAAAACTCATATTTTTTTGTAGTGTATGAGACTTGAGAGGATTAAAAATTTAACAATCAGTTTTCTAAAATATGAGATGGGAGTTTACAATCTACTTGTAAACCGTAAAAATGACTTTTCCCCGAATATTAAAAGAATTAGATTTGGACCCGTGCTAGAGCACGGGTTGAAATTCCTTTGATCTGTATTATAATTTCAAAATAAAATATAATTTATAAGACGGGTTAGCATTGTAAATTGAGAAATGATTGTTATTATTATTATTATTTTTTTGTATGAATATGTGAGATGTATTTTGGTGAATGGAGATCTGAATAATTTATATCAATGTTTTTTAACCAGGATCGGACTGGCCGATCGGTTCGATCTAACCACAACTCGATAGGTATTCCGGTCCGGGTAACCTCTAAAAACCTAATAAATAAAACCCGCAAAAAACCAGAAAACCCCGCAAAAAACCCGTGAACCGGCGGGTCGGACCGGGTTGTCAGTCTCAAATTAAAATATCTTATTTTCGTCACACTTTAAACTCAAACCAAATTAAAAATAAATGTTGTTATTTATAAAAGAATCAGTTAGTTATTTTATCTAATCATTTAAAAGTTTAATTTTAGTTATTTAGTACTTAACTATGTATGTTTTGTTCATATATTTATAGAAAAGTAGATATAATATTCATAAAATGTAATCAAACTAATAAACTAATTGACCCGTAATTCAATCGGTCTGAGTTGTTGACCCAATGACCCGAAAGACTTCCGGTTCACTTTCCGGTCCGGTTTTAAAGACATTGATTTATATTAAAAGCTTGGAAGGGTGTTAGGTCAGATTTTATTTTGAAATTCACAATAAAATCTCAGAAATCATGATTAAGTGTGATTAATTGCCAAGATTTTATTTGTTAACATTAATATATGAATTATCAACTTGTAACAATTAATATATGGATTAATCAATAACCTATGTATAACTTATTTGTAACCATTTATAACAATTTATTAAAATTATAAAGTCTACCAAAACAATGTTGTGTACTTCCCTTTTATTAAAAAGGGGATTGTATTAAGGGGATCGGATATACGCATCTTTTTTAATTAATCACGAAGACATTAACAATAATAATAGATGAATAATTAACAAATTAAAAATAGGGTATTACAAGGGATATGGAATTTGCATTTGTGTATAAATTGGAAGCCGAAATGTCTAATCATGCATCACAGAAACGAATAGGAAAAAAAATAAAAAGATGGGAGTAAAGGGTTGGGCTATCCTCAAGTTTCTAATGTTTCAAAGTCTTTTCGTTTCACAATCTCAAGAAGACTTTGATTTCTTCTACTTGGTTGTTCAGGTATGTAATCTGATAAACTTTTTGTGAAACATTTCTAAATTTTATGACCAAATTAAGTAATACTTGTTTGTATTTATATATGTGCAGTGGCCAGGAGCCTATTGTGATACAAAACGTTCTTGTTGCTATCCAACATCCGGTAAACCTGACGCAGATTTTGGCATCCACGGTCTTTGGCCTAATTATAAAGATGGTTCATATCCGTCAAATTGCGATCCCGACAGCCAATTTGACAGATCTCAGGTATACATATATACATAAATAAATGATCGTGTAATATTCCTATATATTTCTTAAGCAATGGTTTTTTTTTCTAATATAAATTATGTATATGAATGTATAGATAGAAGACCTGCTAAGTGGTATGAAAAAGAATTGGCCAACACTATCGTGTCCGAGCAACGAAGGGTTCAACTTTTGGGAACACGAATGGGAGAAACACGGCACTTGCTCAGAATCAGTAATGGACCAACACGATTACTTTAAGAATACTCTTAAACTCAAAGACAAAGCCAATCTCCTCCAAATCCTCACTAACTCCGGTATATATATACATACACACCACTACTATTCATGTGTATACATTTTAAACTCATCAATGACCATATTCTTTTAATAATTGTAGGAATTAACCCGGATGATGGATTCTACGATCTGAATAAGATCACCAAGGCGATAAAAGATGGGATTGGATTTACGCCAGGACTCCAGTGTAACAAAGATCCGGAGCGTAATTCCCAGCTATATCAGATCTACCTTTGTGTTGATAC
Source organism: Camelina sativa (assembly GCF_030686135.1). Lineage (NCBI taxonomy): Eukaryota > Viridiplantae > Streptophyta > Magnoliopsida > Brassicales > Brassicaceae > Camelina > Camelina sativa. The sequence goes on along the minus strand of NC_141896.1, from coordinate 6,071,357 downwards.
ATCAGGAAGTGAGTTTATCGAATGTCCTGTTTTGCCTAGAGGAAGATGTCCATCTAAACTCCAGTTTGCTAAGTTCTAAATCATATCATTACGTGTTTTATTTATGGTTTCTTGTTATGCCAGATCTCTTCTATTGTTATCGTTTCTAATTTCTCTTATCAATCAAGTTTCTTTTCTCTTAGTTAATTATATATCTCTTATGTTGCATCTTTTCTAGTTTCTTGTTTTTTTTTTTTTTTTTTTATCTAAAGTTTAAATAACATAAACTTTGGTATACATGTGATGTGGAGTAAAACATACTGCAATATTTCTAACTATGCAGCATACATTTCATGAAAATTCAACCCCAATGCATATGGATTCATGAAAGAGAGGTGTACTAAACGCGGGACCGAATCGAATCGGGTCACCTTGAGGTTTACTGACTTAATTTTACCATGGACCGGAGCGGTTTATCGAGATTTTAAAACAAGTAACTAAGTAAGTAAGTAAGTAACCATGGTAAAATTAGGATTCAAGACCATTGGATCAATGTATATATTTTTTTTACAAATAACACATGGTCAAATCAAATATTTAAATTGGTTCGATTATATATATTGAAATTATGTAATACGCAAATCGAATCAAATCAAATAAAAACAAAATCAAAACAAAAATATATATAAAAAAAACTCTAGGTTTGAGGTTGACAGTTGACTAAAACTCTCGTTTATTTTATGAATACACTCATTCGATGATCAAACACGCTAGTGAATTTGAAAATAACGCTGTTAATTGTTAAAGCATGACCAACTAACCAGTATTAATCACCGGGAAGTGGATTAGTAGTGGTCGCTAATTCTATAATTTCACGTACCTTCGCGGCCTTCTTCTTCAACATTTTTATGTTATTTCATGTTGCTTATATTCATTTTTCGTTTAAAGGGTTCATATAACACGTTTGACGCTAATTGTAGACAGATCCTTAATCAATTAGCTACGATTACTACATTTGACTCTTCCTTACAAAGCATTAATTAGCTAATAATTAATTAAACGTTAGCTAGTTGGTTATATATTGGGTCACATGTTCTAAGCCTGTAAGTCTGTAACGTACACTCCTCTTACTTTTTTTTGTTTTTGTTTTTATACGATACTTTCTTCCCAAATTTTTAAAGGGATTAGGCTAAGCACAATAGAAATGAATATCCCTCATAAATATTTAAAGTCAATCTTTGTTTTTTTTTTTTTAATCTCCACTCGATCGGATCAATCCGCGGAAACGGCCTTTTCTATTTGAAGTAGTTGGTCTGCGACTTGGATAACATAACATAGTGCAAATAACGTTTTTGTAAAGTATGCAAAAATAGTTGGTCAATTTTAATGATTGATTGATTTGTCTAAATTTGTTGATCGTGACAAATTTCTCAAAACAAAGTCTATTAATATATCTTTTGACCCAAAAAAAAGAGTCTATTAATATATCAAAACAATTAAAAAGCACAAAATAGTGATGAGAATTGCATAAGAATCAGTTTTCTAAAATATGAGATTGAGTTTACTGACCTTAAATAAATGACTTTTTGCTTAGCAAAAATAAAAATAAATGACTTTAATTTCCCCAAATATTAAAATAATTGCTTAAGGGAATACATTTTTGATTAAGCACGAATATTTTAACAATAATCATAGTTGAATAACATATTAAAAATGGTATCATATGGAATTTGCATTTGTGTATAAATTTGAAGCCGAAATGTCTTTAATCATGCATCACAGAAACGAATAGCAAAAAAAAAAAAAACAAGAAGATGGGAGCAAAGGGTTGGGCCGGGGGTATCCTCAAGTTTCTAATGTTTCAAAGTGTTTACCTTCCACAATCTCAAGAAGACTTTGATTTCTTCTACTTTGTTGTTCAGGTCTGTCCTCTGATTTAACCCATTTTATAAATTTGTTATGTTTTTTTAAACAAATATATAAACGTTATGTGAAACATATAAATTTTATGTCCAAGTGATTGTTGTTTGTTAATGTATATTTGTAGTGGCCAGGAGCCTATTGTGATACAAAAAGTTCTTGTTGCTATCCAACATCCGGCAAACCTGCGGCAGATTTTGGCATCCACGGTCTTTGGCCTAATTATAACAGTAGTTCATGGCCATCAAATTGCGATCCCGACAGCAAATTTGACAGGTCTCAGGTATACATATACATTCATAAATGATGGAGTAATATTCATATTTATTTATTAAGCTATGACTTTTTTAAATATATATATATATATATTATGAATGCATGTATAGATAGAGGATCTGCTAAGTAGTATGAAAAAGAATTGGCCAACACTATCGTGTCCGAGCAACGAAGGGTTCAAGTTTTGGAAACACGAATGGGAGAAGCATGGCACGTGCGCAGAATCAGTAATGGACCAACACGAATACTTTGAGGCTGCTCTTAAACTCAAAGACAAAGCCAATCTTCTCCAAACTCTCACAAACGCCGGTATATATAATAAAAACCACTACTATTCATGTGTATACATTTTAAACTTATCAATGACCATTAATTTTCTTTTGGTAATTAATTGTAGGAATTAACCCGGATGATGGATTCTACGATCTGAAAAAGATCACCAAGGCGATAAAAGATGGGATTGGATTTACGCCAGGACTCCAGTGTAACAAAGATCGGGAGCGTAATGACCAGCTATATCAGATCTACATTTGTGTTGATACATCAGGAACTGAGTTTATCGAATGTCCTGTTTTGCCTAAAGGAGGAAAATGTCCATCTAAACTCCAGTTTGCTAAGTTCTAATTATATATTTACGCGTTTTATATATGGTTTCTTGTTATGCAAGGTCTTTATCTCTTCTGTTGTTATCTTTTCAAGTGTGAAATGGCAATTACATTTGTCTGCTACAAAAGCCCATTAAATTTACATTTAGGCCACCCAATTAAGCATTGTAATAAAGACTCAAATACCATCATTATTAGGAGTGTTTTTTTTTTTTTTTTTTGGTCTCTTCTACAAAAGAAGTTGTTGTATGCATATCCATTGTCGAGAAACAAGTTGAGAATAATAAATTAATAAACAAACGTAATAACTAATGAAGATAAATATTAGTAAATTCATTTTTTGGAAACATATCCTTTCCTTTTTTTTTTTTTTTTTTTTTTGGCAAACTCCTTTTGTTTTTTTATAAGTATATGATTAATGTCACAAAATTGCTGGGAAATAAATCCAAGAAAAAGAAAACCAAAAGTCAAGAAACAAAGAGAGCAAAAACACATGACAGGAGGAATCATCATCGTAAGCTTCTTGATTTTACAGAGTCTTGTCGTGTCGTCATCTCAAACAGCAGCACCAGACTTCAATTTCTTCTACTGGGTCAACTACGTACGTTTCCAACAAATACATACATTTATGCAAATATATATACATACATCTTACACCGTAATTTTATACGTATATGATCTGCAGTGGCCAGGAGCAATATGCGATAGCCAAAAAGGATGTTGTCCTCCTCCTACGAAAGGCAATAAGTCGCCGGATTTTATGATCCATGGACTCTGGCCTCAGTTCATCAATGGCACTTGGCCTGCCTTTTGCGACCAAACCAATCTCTTCGATATCTCCAAGGTTGATCTACATCCTTTTTTTTTTTGTATTTTAATTATATATTCGGTTTTGGGATCTACTAGCCCAGTTTTACAAGTAGTGAAGCCAACCAATTAGTCGTAGTAGTTTTACAAAACTATTCTTGGATTGTATCTGAATCAGTCTTGAACAATTGATAGATATCAGATCTAGTAAGCAAAATGGAAAGGAAATGGACAGAGTGGGGAGTGTGGGTATGTCCAAGTAACGAGACGAATCTATGGGAACACGAGTGGAACAAGCATGGCACATGTGTCCAATCCGTCTTCGACCAACACTCTTACTTCCACACCAATCTCAAATTCAGACAAAAGATCAATTTCCTCAGCATCCTTAAACAAAAAGGTATACAAAACAGTTTCAAGAAGAAAACGAAACCGTGGAAACTTTCTGATTCATTGTATGTTCATCATGTGTAGGAATTAAACCAAATGATGGGTTTTACGGTTTAAATGAGATCAAGAACGCGATCAAGTGTGCGATCGGATTTGCACCAGGTATCGAATGCAACGAAGATGTAGAGGGGAATAAGCAGCTATTCCAGATCTATATATGTCTTGATAATTACGCTAAAGAGTTTGTGGAGTGCCCTTATGTTCCGGATAAATCATGTACTTCCAAGATCAAGTTTCCAAAGTCCCCGGAAAAAAAGAATCTCTTGGTGAGCATCTAAGTGTGATGGCTTCAGTTTCAACTACCTAGAAACGAAGAGAGTGAGCGTTTAATTTGTTTCAATAAGAGAGTGAAGGCAAAAAAGCTTCTATAACTATATGATGAATGTAATGAGTTTTTGAGTAAAAGAGTTTAAACCTATTATGGTAAGAATCCGTGTTGCGCGATTGCAATTTCAAAGGCTTGCATTCTTTCGCCTCGAGCACTTCCATTTCGATCATAAGATGATATCTCGTTAATCTTGAGGTCAATAGAAGCCTTAATGAGCTCCTCTCCAACTCGTTTTGCTGCTTCCTGATATACATTAAAACGGAATCAGACTTGTACTGGACATGGTCTTTCAAACCAAATGACAAAGCTACTGTTCAAGAACAAGTTTCCTAGACTAGTCTAGTCTCTATAAGATAGATAAGATAGAAGAGACTAGTCTAGATGATGTTGTAACTTCAAATAATATCATCTAGACTAGTATCTTTTTCTATCTTATCTAGCATGGAACTCAATGCGGCAATCTCTAAGTAACGCAATCATGTTCTCAATTCTAAAACAAATGAAGCAGAGACAATGTCACCAATACTATTAACCCGGGTAGATAACAAAGCAAGCTCCAACAAAATGCTACTTAACCGACTAAACTCTTATCAAAGATCCAAGAGTGGAGCAAAGACAATGCCCTCAATACTATAAACGGCTTAGATAACAAAAGCAAACTCCAACTAAATGCTACTTAACCAGCTAAACTCCGATTCTTTCAGGTGATACAGATGATTCAAAAATATTCAGGGGACTGAACTTACAGTGACAGTACATGGAGGATCTCCACGAATGGACTTCTGCAATGTACTAGCGTAGAACAAACACTTTTTGTTGAAGTCATCCACTAACATAGCATACAGTTGTTTATCTGAACAGAATACTGAAAGCCTTGGTTTTGTTTGTGTTCCATTAAACTGTCCCAAAAACAAAAAATTTCAAATTAAACAACGTTGCAAAAAAATTCAAACTTTTGTGTATCATTGAGAGAAAAGTTACCTTCTTCCTGCTCCTAATGTTCCTGGTTTTTGGACTCTCAACTCGAGCATTCCCTCTTGCTTCAATCACAAACGGCTTTACAGACATATCTTATAAAAAGGGTCAAGAAATTAGTGAACCAAGTAAGCAAGCAAGGTAGAGTAAGACGAACTATACCAACTCACTTACTTGTCATTCGAATTGGATAAAGGAAACAAGGTTTCAGACGAGTTCCTAGAATGTCAGAGACTCTAAACTGAACAGACGCGAGAGAACTCAAAGCAGCCATGCGAGAGGTACCCATTCTCATTCGTAAATCATCGAAAGTCGAAATTTTTCACACACCTACAAACCAAAACAAAAACTATTTCTCAGCGGAATTTAATCAAACACCTTATGTGCAGCAATGGACCTCTGGAAAAAAATAATATACTTCTTACAAATGTTCTCCTCAGCGTTTTTGGATATAACACAAATCATTTTTTTTAATATTTAATTCCACAGTACTATAAACTATCTATATCCTTTATTTTGTCCATTAATGAAAGAGGATAAGATTTTGAAAATAATAAAATAGTAAATACTAATTAAAAAAAGGAAAGTCTAAAGAGTCGTCAATGGTTCTAGAGTCTTCCATAACCTTCGTTTCCTCTGTTATTACCACTTCCTTCATGATTCAGGAAACTACTGTAACCTTCCACGAACATATATAATCTCAAAAACCCTTCTCTTCCACCTTATCTTCCATCGTCGCTTTCGATTTTTTTCTCTTCTCCTTCTTCTTAGATTCTTCTTCCCTATAAAGTTTGCTTTTTTCCTTCTTCTTCTCTCAAAAAGATTCTCTCTTTTTTCCTTTTCTTTGCTCGACTGTGTTAGCGTGATGTCTTCAGAGAACGATTTCGCTATGTTTTCCGATGGTATCTCTCGTTTCTTACTGCTGATTTTAACTGTAGCCGCCAGAGAAGCTGCTGACGACGCTGATCAGATGGAGATCACCATGGATCCGTTGAATCCGAGAGTGGTGATGATCAGATCGGGTCCTGGGCTAGGCGGCGGAGGTAAAGAAGGGAGATCCCCGGCGACGAAAGCTTCCGTTGAGAGTATGCCACGTGTCGTCATCGGAGATGATAACAAGGAGAAGGGTTCTTGCGCGATTTGCTTGGAGGAGTGGTCTAAAGGTGACGTGGCGGCTGAGATGCCGTGTAAGCACAGGTTTCATTCAAAGTGCGTTGAGGAGTGGTTGGGGAGGCACGCCACGTGTCCTATGTGTAGGTACGAGATGCCTGTTGAGCAAGTGCAAGGAGACAAGAACGTTGAGGTCTGGATTGGTTTCTCCGTCGGCGGAAGAAGACAAGGTGATGAAACAGAGGCTTAGGGTTTTAGGTTTGGTTAGAGAACCGTATGAGAAAGCTTTGTATAGTTTTAGTTTTTTTGTTTTTTTTTTCTGAAATCAATTTCTCGAATTCAATGTATTTTTTTTTGCTGAAATTGAAACAAATTCAAGAAGATGATTCATTCTCATTGCGGTTAATTAACAACACAAACAAAGATTTTAATGTTTTAGGGTTGTGGTTGTGGGCTTCCTTGAGGGCTAAGATACTTTTCTTTTTCTTCTTCCGCTGCTTCTCGTTCTTTGAGTATTTTGATTCCTTGATATCTTCCCAGCATTAGAACTGTAGCCATTGGGTTAGTCCCTGGTGATTCTTCAAACGTTGAACCATCAATGACTCTTAACCTCTTCACACCATTCACTTTATAATGTTCGTCTACGACAGATCCCACTACGCAACCGCCATGGTAATGATAATAAGTTCTCACATTCTTTTCACAGAAGCTCTTAAGCTCTTCGTCACCTGCCACAAGCTTATCTTGTGACTGTGTCCCTAAGAAAAACGTCACTGTCTCTGACCTTGCTACATGTTGAAGATGCAGAGCCATCTCTTGGCATGCGTCAAGGTCTTCCTTGTTCTCTAAGTAGTTGAATTTCACTGACGGATTCTCCCTAGGGTCTGTGCTGTTAAGCTTGAGCCTTCCTTTGGATTTAGGAAACGCGATCTTGGCTGCTATGGAGATTCTTGTTGTGGTAATGTTAGTTGGAAGAACCTCGGATTCGAGTATGAACTTGAAACCTTCCGCTATTGCTGCCACTTGAGGTGGCTCCAGTGTGCGGTTTTGAGAGAATCTATCAACAAGAAGAGAGATCCCTGGATTATCTGACATTTTCCTTCCGACTTGTTTGAGATCAACAACTACAGGAATCTCAAAATCTCTTAGATGCTTCTCTGGTCCAATACCGCTTAAGAGAAGAATCTGAGGACTACCTAAAGCTCCAGCTGTTAGTATAACCTCGCCTTTATGCTTCTCAACATGAACTTTGTAGGTCTTACTTGAGCTCCCATCACTCTTCATAAACCTAACCCCAACCGCGCGAGTTTTATTACCATCAAATATTATACTCTTTACAGTTGCGTTTAAAGAACAGTGGTGCAATTTGGTTTACCAAACCCCAAAAGATCTGCAGATGTATGCCTTTTCCCACACTGATCATATATGCTTCCACCGATCTTTGTCCCTTGCGTGTGCTCCAAACTATACCCGTTATACGGATAAAACCCGGCTTCAAGAAACCCGAATTGCACAACAGATTGCCATTGAGTCAATTCAGGCATGAAGACAACCTTAGATTCAACCCATTTATAAGAATCTTGAACTAGATCCTTGTCCCAACCAGCTTTCTTTACAAACTCATCGCTAGCTCGGCTGTAAAATCCTCCATTTATAGCGCTGGATCCTCCAAGAACACGTCCTCTGTAGTTTTCGATTCCATCTAGAGAGGTGAAACTTTGCGCAACAGATGAGTAGTCATCTGTATTCAGCAGTGAGTATCCAAAGTTCGTTCTTTCTTCTACTAATGGATCTCCATAAGGCGAGCCACCGCGTTCAATGACCAGAACAGAGTATTTCTCAGATAGAGTAGCAGCTAAGGAACATCCCGCAGTTCCACCTCCAACAATGATGTAATCGAATGACTTGCCGGCGATATCTTTAGGATCTGTGGTCATGTAAGGCATTTGCAGACCTGAAAACATCAAACAACATTTAATCAAAAAGCTTCAAGGCATATATACTGAAAACAAGAAGTCACTCTACATTAATACCTAGCGACAGATTAATGAGCATGGAGATGATAAAGAGAAACACAAGATGAGACATATCTAATCTTAATTTTTCTGAGTCAGAGACAAGTTTTTGTCTGAAGAAAAGGGTTTATTTGGTTTATAAGTGGAAGAGGTTGCGAGTCTAAGTGATGATTTGTGTGTAGACATTATAATGATCCGGTAAGATGGTCAACAAATAAAGAAATCTGAAAAAAGTTTGTTACAATAAAGAACGCATGGTTAGAGATCATGATGCTCTCTTTGTTGGATAATTATGAAATATTTCCTTGCATAATCATATATCCATGCCTTAAAGTCATGGCCCTTGATAATTATGATTTTTACCTTTTGCTGTTTCAACTAAAAATTCTGAGTGGATCGGATGAAGCAACGACGTTAGTTAGAAAAAAGGACCTTTATTTGGTTATGGTTAAAAAAAACAATTAAACTTAACCAGAAACTAACTACGTAAGATATATAATCTGAAGTTTATAATGAAAAGAGTAGGAAAAGAGATGACCACTACCATTGTCCCAAAGAACTAAAGCAACACCTTATGTGTAGCAGTTCCCAAGTTGCCTCTCTTAACCGGTAGATGATAACAAACGAATTTAAATTTGTTTACATGTTCAATCGGCACTTGAGATTCAAAAACAAAGCTTTGGCCAAGAAAAAGGATTTTGGTAAGAGCTTGTGAGTGTGAGTCTTAGTGATGGTTTGGGTCAACAGCATGTGTCAAAACGAGAACTAATTTCTTTTTTAGCCAAAAAAACGAAAACTAATTTTGATCTCTCCCATTTACTAATTACTATATAAACTATAAAGTGGATTTTTAGTTAAAATTGTAGCATGTATGCAACTAATACCAAAATATATGAGATTTTAGCAAATAAACAGGTGATTTTTATTTAGAAGAATTTTTCTAAAACAAAATCACTATCTTGTCGATCTAGTTGACTTGGCTCCACCTCTCTTTTTTTGTTATTTCTTTTTTTTTTTTGTCCCTCATAATTTCAGAAGAATAGCTATTCTTATCCTATCTTGAATATATTTAGTTTCAAGTGTTAGTAAAGTGTTGACAGAGAAACACGATATTTTTTGACGAAAATTACAGTCATTATTCATCGTTCTTTTTGAATCATGAAATCTTCTACTTTGTTTATGGTTTCTTGTCTTCTTCTCTTCTTTGTTATGAACAGCATTAAAGGTAAACTTTATCTTGTTTTGCATTATCAATTTATCTAAAATTGTTTCGCTACAAAGTTAACACTTTCTTGTCATTGATATAAAACATTAATAGAGGTGAAAAGTATCCATGTGGAGCAAGGGGGAGTATGTGAATTTACAGGCGAATTCCCCGGAAAATGTGGCAATGACGGGAAGAAAACGTGCATAGAAGCCATGAGTAAGAAAGGCACTTCAGGTGAAGGCAAAAAGAACTTACGTTGTGAATGTTTTGATAACCCTGTTGTCATCTTAGGTCGTCCGAAACGCATATGCAGATGTCGAAGTAATTGCTAATTAAGAAACTATAAATAAATATTGTAACCAAAACCTCTTTTTACTAATAATGAATGATCAACAAAATAATTAAGAGAGTATTCGGTGTTGTAAGAAAGTCAGAGTATAATCAATGCGCTTTCAGATTAGATTACTTTCGATTATGGCATTAGTACTTTTTGTAGAGTTCTTACTTGTTCACTTAATCACCTTCATATAAGTTATCATCTAATAAGAAATCAAAGTACTAATCACGTTTTTGTTAGTGGCTTTGTCTCTAAAGCGATATGAACGTAGTCATGCCGTCATGCCGTCATGCCCTTGTCTGATTCTGGTAGAATGGGATAAATTTTGAGCCTAAAAAATTTGTTACTAATGGTTAGAGATCATTATGCTCTCTTTGTTGAATATTTATGAATTTTCCTTTTTCCTTCCATAATTATGTCCGTACCTTTAAGTCATGGACTCATGGCCATGGTCCCTGGATAATTATAATTTTAACTTTTATCTGTTCAGATAATATTATGAATTGAGAAACTATATTCACTAAAAGTTGGTTTCATACAGATTAAAATAACTTTAAAAAGTCAATAGACAGTACCACACTACCACTTATTAATCAAATAATGATGACTTCATTCAATAGTTATCAGTTTCACATTTAAATGTTGGTTGGAATATTCACATCAAAACTATTAAACGGAAGGATAACATTTAGTCATAACCAAAACGGCCCCAAACTTAAACAACAATGAAGAGAAGTAATCTGACAAAAAATATATTTCTGAACGTACCAAATTGTTTGTGTTGGTCCATACCATATCATACAGTTTGGCAGTTTACTAAGCTGTCTACACACACATGAATTGGCACAATTTAGATCCGCGATTAAACCGAACCAAAGACACTTTAGATGGTCACCAACAGACAGATGATTACTAGTTACATAACAATCAAAAAGCTCTAAACAAATTTGTTTACAGATCTTCCATAATGAATACTTGATCATCCAAGATCAAAACTTGTCAAAAGGTTAAAAATTAAGCAGGTCAAAGAATAGACCTTTTGATCTCTCTGCTCTTTTTTATCTCCAAGCTACCATGAAGCTTTCTCTTTCCCTCTAGAATGCACAAGCGAGACTTGATTTGTCAGATTCTCCTTGGCCATTGAGTTACTTTTCTTGATTCTACTTGAAAAATCTTTGCTACAGTTTCCTCTCAGTGAGAGATTTCTCCTTAGCCGGTTCCGGTTTATCATCATCATGGTGTTTTTCGGGGGCACGTTAAAAGCACTTTCAACACAGTCACCAGCCTGAGCACAACCCCATGGTCTTGTAGATTGTCCATCTTCAAAAACCGGTTTAAGCCTGGGGAGAATGTGGTGTGATTTGAAAAGCTCTCCTCCTTCCTCTTTGGTGCATATTGGACAAACCGGGTCATTGCGTTGAGTCTTTGGAGTTGATTGGTCAAGACACTCCGCGTGAAAGACATGTTGACATGGAAGCACTCCCGTGACAGGCATGTCTCTGTTTCTTACGATGGAGCGAGATCCCCAAGGAGATTTCTGCGAGAGGTATCTATTACACAATCCGCATTTAAATGTACTTGAAGGTACTCTCTGTGCTTTGGTAGAGTTGTTATCCCAATCAAGAACTGGCTCTGCAACATCCACAGAATCAATGCTGCTTGTGGTCCCGCTGCTCCAACTGCAGGCATCCGCAGAATCAGATGTTATATCCCTAACATCATCAGAAGGATGCAGGATAGGATGAACAGGCTTGGACAGGAAAAAGCGCCGGCTTGAGAAGTTTCGGTTAGGTTCAGAGTCACCAATATCAGAACAAGATGAGAGCGAACTAACGTTTCTTGATGTACCAGGAAGTTGCTTAAGAATTTGATCTGCAGAGAGAAACGAGAAACGATTTGAGTTGGCACGTTCATGTAAAGATCTGAAAGGTAAAAATGTGAAATATAATGCAACAAACCTCTTCTAGTTGCAGTCCAATGAAGAGCCTGAGAAAGGTCGGGACTACGAAGAACATTAGCATTATTTGAAGAAGTGGAAGAACCATAACAGCTAATACCATCAATCAATCCATGGACATCCCACCTCGATGAAGGTGGAGAGAAACTTGAATTAGTCCTCCAATAAGGCTCATGGGGGCGAAACGAAAACTCCCCACTTGCAGAATTTGAACTATCTGACTTCGCAGCAACACAACAGAGCGAACCCATCCTCAGCTTAAAAAGAACCCTTGAGCTTACAACAGTACTTCTAAACAACCCTCTATGAGACAGATCTTGGAAAAAAACATAATTCGGATTTGTTTCCTTGTTCTTTTAGCTTTAGCACACCTGAGTTGAGTAATCAAAATAGCAAAAAATTTCAAACTTTCAATCATCAAACAAATCACATTGTAGTACCAAAGCTCAAACAGAACAATGAAGAAGAAAAGAAAAACAAATCTGGAAGATTCAAAAGAACTAATCTACCTAACCCAGTAAGTAAATCTCTTTACTCTTCCATCCTACAAGTAAGCAAAGATCTAAACTTTAGATTCCAAAAATGCTATTTTCTCCCTTTAAGAAGAAGATGAAAAGGAAAACAAAACAACCCACATTGTCGAAATTTTCATTGCAATGAATATATGAAACTCTCCAATGACATTTAAAAAGCGTAAAGTTAAAAGGGGCTTACTGCTTCAAAACTCGGAGAGACAGAATCAGGAAGAAGAGGACTGTTGTCGGAAGAAATTGAAACTACGAGCCGCGAATTCGATCGAGAAAAAGAAAAAATAGAAACCCTAATTTCTTGGAAATGGGAGAAATCTGCTTCTTCTCCCTTCTTCTTTACTTTACTGTACTGTGTGTATGTATGTAACTTTATGGGTCTTTTGTTGTGTTTTATTTTTACAAGTCCATATTTAAGATGTGTATATATTTATAATGGAAGTGAGTTTAAATTTAAAATGCCAAAAAGGACTCATTTTATTTATGTATATATATGTCAATAAAGCAAGTAATTAATGTAAGTTGAATGTATTTTGTTGACAAAATGAAAAGGTGGAATGCATTTAATTTTTGGATGGAAAAAATCGTTGAATTTGGAGTCAATGAACTACTATGTTTCATATATGCAAATATTGAATCACACTATACTATGAATACTTTTTGTTGTTGTTATCGGGTGGCATGCCCTTTAAAAATGATCAAAAACTAAGGCCTTGAATGGTAACTAGTTTTTAAGTTGATTTTGGTTTTTGATTTTTTGAAAATCTATTTCTTTACCATTCAAGATTTTCAAAAATTGGATTCCCTAAAGATTAGGAAAACTAGTTTTTAAGTGGTTTTTCTAAATTTCAAAGAAAAACTAAAAACCATACATTTGAGATTTTGTGAAAAACCTTTTTTTCCAGCGTAAATTTTTATTTTTGACTTTTTAATTTATTAATTTTTAAATATACAGCAAAAACCAAAAACCAAAAATTTAAAAACAAAAATCCAAAAACCAAAATCTAAAAACTAAAAACCAATGAAAAACTTATTGCCATTCATAGCCTAAATTTTATCCCGCGGAATAATTTTTTTAAAAATATATATTTTCAATTTTTATATATATTTAATTTGTTTTGTTTAATTAAATAATAATTTGTTTGGATTGTAAATTATTAGAACAATAATAGTATAAATAAATATATAAATATGTAATTTATAAGCTATTGTCGGATTAAGTCACACTTTTACCAATAATTTAATTGTTTTACAAAATTTTAGTTAAATTACTCTGATTTAATATGTCTAATATTCTTATATTAGTGGTATTGACCAAATAATTAAATGAAGATTTAACCCGTATTTCAAAACCAAATTAATAATATTTTATATTTATACTAATGTTAATTCAAACCGTCATGTTAATAACATATCCTGCCATATAACAACAAACCGTCATATTAGTGGTTTAACCCGTGTTTCAAAACTGTCATATTAGTGGTTTTGGTTGTAGGTGTTGTATTTCGTTTGTGAAGTTGATATTTATACATGAAAAATTCTTGATGAGCAAGAAATTTACGATCCATAGCAATAAAATAGAGATTTTAGTGTTTTCCTATTTGTGTTGATAACATTATCGCAGAATAATATTTAGTTTCTTAACGCGATATATACTATATTAAATGTATTTCTTGATGCTAATGTTAAATATACCCGATTATTGAATTTCTAAAGTTGGGTTCTCGTTTTTATGAATTTTATTAACGTTATAATAATTATTGCGATTGTAATCATTTGTTACTTAAATTCGGCTATGTCATTTAAACTTAAGAGATCATACAATCTCTAAAGATCTATTAAAATAGGTTTGGAGATTTTTATGGGATTAAAAATTTAATGCGTAGAGTTATTTTTGGAAAAATCGAAATGTATAGATGTTGTCAAGCTATTTCTGGCAATAAACGTATTAAATTAGGTCGATTTAAATAGTTCCATTAATTAAGTTTCTACAAAATGTTATTTTAGGAAAATTGTTAGGGGTTAATGTTGTAAATAAAACAAATTAAATAAGCACAACTTAAAGGACGTAAATCAAAATGTACTTCAAAAATGTTAATATAGATTTTTAATAAAACTTCCTTTTATAAATAATTTGGATAAATAAATTTCAAATTCATAACTTATAAAAAAAAAGTATTAGATATTTGAATTAGTTTGGACGTTTTATACTTTGGTCAATTTAAACAGATAGTTTAAAATCATGAAATTCGAGTTGATTTTGTTGTTTCAAAATTTTGTTTTGCTAAATTAAACAGATAGTCAAAACTTATGAAATTTAAGTAATTTTGTCGTTTTAACATTCATTTGGTCAGCTTAAACGAATAATTAATCCTTTAACTTTTTTTTTTTGGTTTTTTTCTCAACTTTCAAGCAAAAAAATGGCACAATGGTACTGGTGAGCAATGAACCTTAAATCACCATAATTGTGGAAAGATAAACTCCACATCATTCGTGAAATTCGAAAGTTTGTTTATGCTTCTCCGAAAGAGTCCACACCATGGAAAGTGTCTCTCCATAAAACCACATTACTCGAAGTGAAATACTTATTTATGGTCACCACTCCTCAATATACTTTGTTGCTTCCCATGTTCCTCATTGATTAATAATATATAACAATATAATGGTTTTGATATAGAACTAGTAGATAAGTTTAGCTACAGCCTAATTCCTATATACAAGTATATATAGTTATTTACATCGTTAATTTTCAATTAAAAATGTATGTTTACAATCAACTACTATCGTTTGTAATCAAATATTTTTAAAAGTTGTTTTTTTTTTTTTGTATATTCAAAATGGTGATAAATGCTAGAAAACGTTTGGCAAAAAAAAATAAAAATAAAAATAAATAAATGCTAGAAAACAGCACAAAAACAGTTTTATGTAATTGGTGTTAAACGAGTACAACCGCAATCACCACCAATAAACACAATGTACAATCATAAAACGTTTCATATCGAACCATAAACATAGTTATTTAAAGTAATAATAATAGTTGTGAATTATCTAATCACATTTTCCGTCTTGATAAATGGCTGCTTCAAAATCATGATAGGGCCTCATGTGACTTAACAAATTTCCTATCAATGGGAGTGCAGATAATTTAAAAATCTAGTTTGTCACTATTTGTAAAAAGATACTATTTTTTCCATTCTTTATATCTGAGCTATATATGATTGTATTCTAATCTAGCACTTGCTGTTAACGAATGACTAATCTCGGATTAGTTGGGTAGATTAATATTTGACGTAACACAGCTACACACAATAAACCGAAGCCACCGGACGTCACAAGTGGAATAAGAAAATTTTTAAGTCATACTAAAATATAGTTATATGTTTTTTTCAATATGTTATTTTGGTCACTAATTTGTTATATAACCGACATGGCGACACTTAATATGCTAAACCAAGGAAATATATGTCGTTATCATTTTTAAAAATATTAGTTCACCAAACTATAACGATGGTTTGCACATTATATTTTCAGTGTAGTTGGTGATAATAATAAAAAGTTTTGACTAATACACATTTATCTAAAATCCAAAAACTATGATCAAATCAGTAATCACTAAACCTTCGATGAACAAATACAACGATGAAAAAATATCATAATCCTATAAGAAAACCATAATTATGGTCGTAATAATTCTCGAAGCAAACAATATAACGAAAATTATTTTATTAATTTCAGGTACATATAAATAATTTCTTATATGAGTTTTTACGTGCCGTCACGTCCCGAAGAACAGTTGAAAGAGAATAAAATTTTAAAAAGACACCTGTTTTTGTTTTGTTAATCAGAGAGAGATATTTTAATAATATTAAGACGTTAGCCCCCAAAAACTTCTATTTCTTTCTTCTCTGCTTTCAAAATAAACCATTGAAGCAAGAAGTGCCAAACGAAGCGGTCACATTTTCCGGTTAAACAAACAGATCATCGAGCCGGTGAAAGCTCCGATCATCGACCCTTTCTTCTCCGGTAAGCATTGCATGTTCTGTAGCTCTGAATTCATTAAAATGTTAATCAATCGAGTTCATCTCAAAATGTTTTTTTTTTCTTCTTTGTACGGTGATGTGCCATGGATCTTGATCGGTTTGTGTTCGTATTGTTTCACTCGTAACTCAATTTTGCATAAAGAGATATAATTTGGGGACAGATTTTGACCTAATCTCTGTTTCTTGAATAATTTTAGCATAGTTGACCGACGAAGTCAAGATTGTTTTATATCTCAAACTAGAGCTATCTCTTGTGTTGTTGCCAAGATCTGATCTTTATAAGTTGAATTTGAGAATGAATACTCAACAACTCTGTTTTGTGTAGTTCTTGATATAGACTAATACTCATATTCTCACCAGCTTCCCTGAGGCATTGTGATCGGCATTTCTAAAAATGGCAAGTACACTGAGGAACATTCATGGTAAGAGATCTAATTTGCAATCTGAGTTTACTGGAAATGGAGGAAGTAAGAGAAGAAATCTTCATGATCATGATACAGATAATAACAATGTCATTGGTTCAGAAGACACTGTGTACCGTTTCTTGTGCCCTGTGAAAAAGACCGGGAGCATTATTGGCAAAGGCGGCGAGATTGCGAAGCAGATAAGGTCTGAGACTAAATCAAACATGAGGATAAACGAGGCTGTTCCTGGCTGTGATGAGCGTGTTGTTACTATATATTCAACTAATGAGGAGTTGAATCGTTTTGGAGATGAGGGAGAGCTTGTTTGTCCTGCTTTAGATGCTCTTTTCAAGGTTTATGACATGGTTGTGGCGGATATTGATGGTAATAATGATGATGATGACGATGATGATGACGATGATCTTAGCAAGAAGCAAACTGTTACTGTGAGGATGCTTGTGCCATCAGACCAAATTGGTTGTGTTATTGGGAAAGGAGGGCAAGTAATCCAGAATCTGCGTAACGACACCAATGCTCAGATTCGTGTCATCAAAGATCATCTACCTTCTTGTGCTTTGGCTTTGAGTCATGATGAGCTTCTTCAGGTGAGTCAGATACAATACATTCACAAGTCTTAAGAGGATTTGAAAATTCTAAAGTAGCTCTCATCATTGTGTTGTGTTTATTTTCAGATAATTGGAGAACCTTTGGTAGTTAGAGAAGCTCTTTATCAAGTTGCTTCACTGCTTCATGCTAACCCCTCACGGTTTCAACACTTGCTCCTGTCATCTTCAAGTTCCATGCACCAGCCTGGTGCGATGTTAATGTCTGCAGCACTAACGAGCTCGCATAGAAACTATGCTGTGCATAGAGATATAACAGATGCTAGGGAGTTTTGTGTTTGCTTCATCTGTCCATCTGAAAACGTTGGAGGTGTTATTGGAAAAGGTGGTGGTTTCATTAATCAGATCAGGCAAGAAACTGGTGCAACGATTAGAGTCAATACCTCAGAAACTGATGATGATGACTGCATCATTTTCATATCATCAAAAGAGGTAATGCTACTCTCTTATCTATCTGTTATCTCATACAAAGATTAAATATGGGAATCTTTGACAGAGTTTTTTTGTGTGTGTGTATATAGTTCTACGAAGATCAGTCTCCAGCTGTGAATGCAGCGATACGCTTACAACAGCGGTGCAGTGAGAAAGTGGGTAAAGATGCGAATGACTTAGCAATCTCCACTCGTTTACTTGTGTCGAGTTCCCAAATAGGGTGTCTCATTGGAAAAGGTGGAGCTGTTATATCCGAGATGAGGAGTGTAACAAGAGCTAATATCAAAATTCTTCAAAAAGAAGATGTACCAAAAATAGCACGCGAAGATGAAGAGATGGTTCAGGTGATTGATTAGAACACATATATGGATTGTGTTCTGTTTTTTTTCTTTTTTTGTTATGACACTAAGTCTATGTTCGTTTTTGCTGTGTTCAGATTACAGGAAACCCTGATGCCGCTATGAAAGCACTCACGCAAGTAATCTTGCGATTAAGAGCTAACTCTTTCGACATGGATCATGGACTTGTCTTGTTACCAACATCTCTTCCATATACTGAAAGTTCGAACAAATCCAAGTACGCAAAACGAGATGACTATACTAAACTGGTATGTACTGGTCCAGAAGATTTGTGGATCCAATGTTGTATGCATCATTCATTCTAGACATTCCACTAAAGTATATGATATTTTTTTAATTTGCAGAATTCGAATTCCAAGAGAAGAAACAATGTTTCTTAGAAAGGAAGATTGAAGGGTGTGTTCAACAGTTTCAGGAACTTCTATGTTGATGCAGTTTTTATACAAAATGGATGTTTTTACTTGTAGAAAGAAGAAAGTTGTCTATGCGAGATGTAAACAAGAGGGTGTGTTTTCATCTTTTTCTTTTTAGTTTTCTACTTTGGTATACTGTTTGAATTCTCATTTCTATGTTTAGTAACCAACATTTCACTATTTATTATATTACATTAAAGAAAATACCAATATCTGAATAAGCTTATATGTGTTTGAGATTGATGTATGAACCCTCTTGGTTTGATTCCGACAGTGTTACACACTACTTGTTTTGCCGTTTCCTTACAGCTTTTCTGTCTTTGTATATAAGATATATATTCTCTGTTTGAAACACACTACAAGATTTTGCTCTGTTTTGAAACAAATGGAGCTTGAGCTTCAAAATCTTACATTGGTTAGCACTGATATGTCGATGTGGGACAAAGTTGCAGTTACAATTTTACTGACCGTATTATCAAACTCGGTACTCTTGGCTTAGACTATGGAAAAACGAATTAATAAATTAGAACTGATGCAGTGATGGGATGAGCCAGGCCCGTGCAATAGTGCAACGCATGGGCGACTCGCGAAAGCCCAGGTAGCAAGCTACCTTAATGGGCTTTCTCCCTAAAAAAATAGAGTTAATATCGTGTGAGCCGATGGCCCACATATCAGATATTAAACTGATAAGAACAGATACTACACTTGATCTTAGCCAAAAGGCCGAGAAAGGTATGATTTGCAAGTAGAGCTCAGCGTCCTTTATATACTAGACAAGATTGACTATCGCTTCCTCAACTCGTCGATGTGGGACATTTTCAAAAGAAGCACTTGCCTCATCTTTAAACAAAAACGTCTACAAAAGACAAAACAGTCCTCGTAGTTTTTAAGAAATCTTTGGAATTTTCCTCCAATTATGTGATTTTTCCTTTTAACTGTGATTTTTCTTATCTTTGGAACTTTGGTCTCAATTCACTCGTTCAAGCTTTCTCTGTCTCTATGAATAGAATATTTTCATCAATCTCAGAAAAATCACAGTGAAATTACTAAACACTTCAGAGTTTATAGCTATGGATAAATTAGCTAAGGACATGAATATGATGCCAAATCAGAGAGTTCATATTGGTTTTTGTTGGATGTAACAAAATTAGAGCAGGTAAAGAGAGGCTAAACACAAGATAACAAATAAATCTTTGCTCATTATATGTCCTCAGCAAAAAACCTAAATTCTCTGTCTTTATATGAATTCTACACTTAATTATGGTTTTACATTTTTGTATATTTTATTCTTCATTATAATCAGCTATTCCAAAGTCTTAACCACTTCTTGAATTGTCCTCACTGAGGAGATTTATATAAATTGTCAGACCCTTTTTTGTAGTAAACAGTCACATACAAAAATGGAAGAAGCAAAGCATATTGAAGCTGGGGAAGCACAACAGATCGAAGCAGGGGAAGCAAAGCATATTCAAGCTAGGGAAGCACAACAAGGGATTGAAGCTGGGGAAAGTTCAAGATCATCTAGGAAAGTTATTACTTTTGAGCCAAAGTTGGTTATAAACAAAGGAATATCTGTTCTTGGATTCGTTCTGCGGTTATTTGCTGTTTTTGGAACTATAGGAAGCGCGCTCGCCATGGGAACAACAAATGAATCTGTTGTCTCTTTGAGCCAGCTCGTACTTCTCAAAGCAAAATACAGCGACTTACCAACGCTCATGTAAAAGATTCAAAAAGATTAATATCGATTAATCAAGAACTGATTGTGTACATATAACAATATTGTTTTGCTCTGCTTCATAGGTTTTTCGTGGTTGCCAACGCGATTGCTGGTGGATATTTGGTTCTTTCTCTACCTGTGTGTATCTTTCATATCTTCAGTACTAAAGCTAAAACCTCAAGAATCATCTTGCTCGTCATCGACACGGTAAGTCTATCCATCTCTTTTTGTAGTTATAAAAAAAGAAATCCAACTAGTTTGTGACCCAAGAAAACTTCCATTTCAATGAAATAACTTTATGTCTAACGAGAGGTGATCACTCAAAATGTTGCGATTTATTGTCTCTCTATATATAACAATTAGGTGATGTTGGCTCTGGTGAGCTCTGGTGCATCAGCAGCAACTGCCACCGTGTATTTAGCTCACGAGGGCAACACAACCGCTAACTGGCCACCTATATGCCAGCAATTTGACAAATTCTGCGAACGCATCTCTGGATCTCTCATCGGTTCTTTCGGAGCATTGATCTTGCTCATGCTTATTGTTATCAATTCTGCTATCTCCCTATCACGCCACTAAGATATCTATGCACTTATGTATATCGATCTGATACACTATTTTAAGGTCTTTAAATTTAATTATATGCAATATATATAATGTAATGTAACATATAAAGAGTTCAGAAATTTCTTATGACGAGATAGATATATACAATACAACTGAATTAAGCAAGAAGCTCCACCACGTTGTCTATCGATTTCAGTGTCTTCTCGTAGTAGAGATACGACTCGTACACCTTTGGCGTCCGTACGTAAAAATCCAACTATTGTATCATAAAACATTTAACAATATATTATTACGTATTGATCAAAATTAAATATGAAAATATATTGTGGATTAGAGTTTTCACTTATACCTCACTCATGTTTTCGACAAGCTGGTTTGCCGCCTGAACGTAATCATTGCGGCGATTCTCCGGCAAGATGTTCATGGCGTTGGTGAGATCCTGAGACAGATAAGCCTGTTTCAATCTTATGTAGAATATAACGTACCTCCACGACATGTGGTCCAACATCTCCCTCATGCCTCTCAATCCTTCAGCCGTCTGTTTTATACGCTCAGCCGCATCCTCAGGCGATAGCCCCGGCATAAAATACTTCTCTTTTATGAATGACCTCGTCCCCCATTTCTCCTGTGCTAACGCTGATGACGTGACAGCACCACCACCGATGGTAGTGAATGTTATAAGCGAAGTCAGAAGGGATCTCCGGCGAGTGAAAATATCTTGTTGGGATTCTCCGCCGCAGCATACGACGGAGAATGGTGGGTTTACACGACGACGGTAATTTGACCGGAGGAGGAGATACGGTGGCGGAGTGTTGGTCGTGAAGGAGCTCATTTTTATTGTTACTATTATATTTTTCTTCTCTGTTTTTTTTTTTTTGAAGGATAGGAAATGGGAGGAGCTCAAAACTATTGTCTACTTGAAAAATCATAATGCTTGCCACGTCGGTCTTTCATATTTTGCCACGTTGGATGTTATCTCTAAAGTTTTGTATTTTAGAAAAATAATTGAAACGACGCCGTCAAGTACACTGAAATATTTATTATCACCAAAACGATGTCGTATTTGTTTTTGGGTAATTAAACTCTGTGATCATGTGATGCACATTGAGTTCAGTTTAGTAATCAATTCCGGTGAAAATGGAGCGGAGCCGAGTGACCGGAGAATCACAGACCGGAACGAGGATCTTGCTTGCGTCACTCTCTGCGATGGTCGCAGAGTCAGTTACTTTTCCGATTGATCTCACAAAGACCAGAATGCAGCTCCATGGTGCGCAGCGGATTGGCGCAATCGGAGTCGTATCGGAGATTGCGAGGAAGGAAGGAGTGATTGGTTTTTACAAAGGTCTATCTCCGGCAATTTTGCGACACCTGTTCTACACGCCTATCAGAATCATCGGATACGAGAATTTGAAAGGATTCATCGTCAGATCTGAAGCTAACCACGGCGAGTCCCTTCCTCTCGCCACAAAGGCTCTCCTCGGAGGATTCTCTGGTGTTATAGCTCAGGTAACGGTGCTTCATCATCTGTAAATCTTTAGAGTCTTGTATTGACTGTAATCTGGATCTGGATTTACGCTAGTTTGTGGTAAACCGATTTGCTGATCAGCTTAACAGTTGCTTAGAGTAATGTTTAGTTTCCATTGAAGATGCTATATAGAAGAAGGTATTAAGAAGGGGATTTTGTCAAATGTTTCTTGAGTTTTAGCTTTTAGGTGTTTCTGTGTTCAGTGTGATTTCAGAGTTAGCTGCTACTTTAGGTTGGTTTGAAGATGAGAATCCATTGAGATTCAAATGTTGGATGCTCAGTGTGTTTCATATATCCTTAATCCAAATGATTTGCTTGTTTGTTTTCTGCTACTTGTTACAATTAAGTTCCCTCAGTTCAGTGATTACCAATGGAAACTTGAAGTTCTATTGGGGCCTTGAAATGTGGCTATATTCTAGAATTGACCATTGGGTGTTATCTATTGTACACCAAACTAAAAATGCTTCTTGTTGTGTTCATACTAGAAATGCAGGTAGTGGCTAGCCCAGCTGATTTGGTTAAGGTGAGAATGCAAGCAGATGGTAGATTGGTGAGTCAAGGCCTGCAACCGAGATACTCAGGACCAGTCGAAGCTTTCACCAAGATCTTACAGTCAGAAGGAGTAAAAGGGTTATGGAAAGGTGTTCTTCCAAACATCCAGAGAGCATTTCTAGTGAATATGGGAGAACTAGCTTGTTATGATCACGCCAAACACTTTGTCATCGATAGAAAGATCTCTGAGGATAACATTTACGCGCACACTCTTGCTTCTATAATGTCGGGTCTTGCTTCTACAACTTTGAGTTGTCCTGCTGATGTGGTGAAGACAAGGATGATGAATCAAGGTGAGAAAGCTGTGTATAGAAATTCTTACGACTGTTTGGTGAAGACTGTTAAGTTTGAAGGAGTAAGAGCTTTGTGGAAAGGTTTCTTCCCTACATGGGCAAGGCTTGGACCGTGGCAGTTCGTGTTTTGGGTTTCCTATGAGAAGTTTAGACAACTAGCAGGGATCTCTTCCTTCTAGACCTGGGAAATTGGATTTCGGATTTGAGATTTGGGTTCTTCGTTCTCACACATCTGGTAAGAAAACCTGAGAAGTAGGCCCAAATATTTTTCATAGTTTGAAGTTTTCAAATTGAGTGATTAAATTACATTGGCTATCCTATAAAGTAAGAATTCAGAATTTATAAAAAAGTGAATTTGATAGTAATTTTTTTTTCGCAGAATTCTGAAAAAAAATTGTGATGTTTTGGCAAATATCTTTATACTAAAAAATGGAATATTAGTGAATAATTTATGCATATATTTTGGTTAGTAAAGTTAGTGTATTTTGAGTTTTGTTCATGTAGTAAATAGGAAAAAAAAATTACATTCATGTATGGATGGATGATGAAGGGAAATTGGCAAAACTAACTAAAAAAAAAACTAAAATTAAATCCATAACTACTCTAACCATGTAACTATGATATAGTGTATATAAACTACAATATATACTATCTTACCCTTCCACCACCAACCCTATCTATCCCTTTATCATTACCTTCAGCCACCACCTTTACCCCCTACCACCACCATCACCACCACCTCTTAGCTACCATTTCCACTAGGGTTCCCAATGTAACTTCTAGGGTTTAGATTTCCTCCAGCCACCACCTCCGGTCACCGCCACCTCCGACCTCCGGCGCACCTCCGGTCTACCTCCGGCGAACCTCCGGCCGACCTCCGGCGAACTGACCTCTGGCCAACTTCTGGCCGACCAGCCACCACCTCCGGTCACCGCCACCTCCGACCTCCGGTGCACCTCCGGCCTACTTCCGGCGAATCTCCGATGAACCTCCGGCTGACCTCCGGCGAACTGACCTCTGGCCAACCTCTGGCCGACCTCCGACTAACCGCCGGCCACCACTCCACCTCCAACCACTACCACTATATTTTTCCGGCCACCCTACCTCCAGTCAGCCTTCCATTCCTATGACAATCACAACCCTAAAATGGTAATTTTAGTTACCCTCTATCTTAGTTTCCTAATTTTTTCAAATAGTATGTTATATACTTCTATAGTTTTATTGTTTTGGTCATACAGCTAATTCACCCATGGATGAATTCAAAGGATGTTTTATTTTATTTTCTGTCAAAGATATTTTTCCTTTTTTTTAAGAAATCAAAAACCTAGAAATTTGATGTCAAAAAGAAGAAGAAAAAGGAAAAAAATCTAGAAATTTGGCGCGTGGGAATCGTTGCGTAGACAATAGACATATTAAAAAGCAGACATCCGAGTTCTGAGGGACAGAAAAAAACAAAACTTTGTCGCAAGCAGAAAGGTCTCTGCAGATCCAGATTACTTCAAGTTCGATTTCGTTTTTCTTTCTTTTTTTCCAATAAGATAAGACACTCTTAGTCTTACACTTGATCTACTCCTTTTGTTTCTCGAGCAACCCGAAGAAATTAAGGTACTTTTTTTTTTTTTTTACTTTTGAATAAACTCTTTTGAGTAGATAGATATATAAAGAAGAGAGTCAAAGTTAGACTTGATTTTTACCCAGAAGAAGCAAAAATAACGAATCATCTTTGTCTATTTTAGCTTACTGGGATTTTTGTTTTCTTCAATTAAGAAACGCAATTGATGTTTAGATTAGATTAGAGGAAGTAGTAAAAAAGGGATGAGAATGCATCTTGTTTACGCATAGTTCTGTAATGGGATTCTTTCGATTTAGACGTAATTTGATGTTTTGCCCAGAAGAAGAAGTAGATGTTGTGATAAATCATAATATTGTTACAGTAATTTAGTCTAATACATTAGTTAAGATATAAAGTTTAAAACTTTTTCTTCTGATTCGTTGAAAGTCTTTGTCAAATTCAGACTACTTAATCAGAGAGAATTGTCTTTGGTGAAAGTGGGAAACTAATTTATCTACACTGATCTCATCGATTACGTCACTCTCTACTGATGTTTTTTTTTGCTCTATAACATTGGCCTTAGGTTGTTGTTGTCTTGAGTAGAGAAAAGTCGTCGTTTTTGGAACCTCTCTATCGAAGCTAATGGCGGAACTAAATGGAGTCATGCCGACCATAGACTTAGGAGAGGTTTCTGATAAGATTCTGAATCAGAAAATCCGTGAAGCGAGTGAGAGATGGGGATGTTTTAGGGTGATCAACCATGGGGTTTCATTGTCTTTGATGGCTGAGATGAAGAAGACTGTTATTGATCTCTTTGAGCGTCCATACGAGGTGAAACTGCGTAACACCCATGTGTTACTAGGTAGTGGTTACAGGGTTCCAAATGAAACCAATCCTTACTATGAAGCCTTAGGTCTCTATGACATGGCTTCTCCTCAAGCTGTCAATACCTTTTGTGACCAACTTGAAGCTTCTGCGGATCAAAGGTAAATTTCTTTTTGTCTTTGGTTTTAAAAAAGGGTTCTTGTGATGGAAACATTGATTTATGTCTTGATGGAACTTTGGAGTTTGCAGGGAGATTATGGTTAAGTATGCAAAAGCTATTAATGGACTTGCAACGGATCTAGTGAGAAGATTAGCAGAGAGTTACGGACTGGTTGAGACCGAGTTTTTCAAAGGATGGCCGAGCCAGTTTCGGATCAACAAATATCATTTCAAACCCGAAGCAGTCGGGAAGCTCGGTGTGCAGTTACACACGGATTCCGGGTTCTTGACGATTCTTCAAGATGATGAAAATGTTGGTGGACTTGAAGCTATGGACAGTTCTTCAGGAAAGTTTTTCCCTATAGACCCGTTGCCAAACACGCTTGCTATCAACCTCGGTGACATGGCTACGATATGGAGCAATGGAAGGTTGTGCAATGTGAAGCATAGAGTGCAATGCAAAGAAGCAACAATGAGGTATTCTATTGCTTCCTTCTTATTGGGACCAATGGATACAGATTTGGAACCTCCAAGTAAGTTTGTGGATGCAGAACATCCGAGACTATACAAGCCTATTAGTCACGAAGGGGTACGGAATATTAGAATGACTAAAAAATTGCATGATGGAGAAGCTCTCAAGCTTATTACCCATGAGAAGCTAGATAAATGACCAGGGGCATTGTAAGATTGTTGCGTTGCGTAATGGAATTAGAAACTGCAGATTATTGTCAAAGTCCCTAGGAATGAGAAATAAAGATGTATTTTTTTTTTGTTTTTTTGTGGTTCGAAAATAAAGATGTCAACCTATTGGATTGTTGCACAATCTATGAAATTCTTACCTTAAGTTTTCTGTGGATGCAATACTATTCTTGATCTTCTGTCAAAGAGAAGATTTTTTTTTTTATCTAAATCATATTCAGTACCTGTAGAGTTGTTATACTAAAGATTGGAGTCCGGAAGTAAATAGCCTGGTTTTGTGTAAATCGCCACTTGTACTTGATCCTGAGTGTTAATCGCAAAACTATTGGTAGATTGAAATTATTATATTCTACCGGCATAATTATGCTTATTGTGTTCTTGAGTTGGCACAGTTTATGCAAGAATCATTGGCGTGCAACTTGAAGAATAGTTCGATATCTAAAATGCACAGAAGGCAGATGCATGCACCTAGGGCTGGGCAAAATATCCGAACCCGAAAATTTAACCCGAACCCGATTAAAAATATCTGATCCGAACCCGAATCCGAACTTTAAAATATCCAATTGGATGCTTTTTATAAATGAAATGGGTACCCGAACCCGATTGGGTATATCCGAACACCCGAACAAATACCCGAAACTATCCAAAGTTATATATATTTAACAATAGGTTGAGTTAATTTACTAGTTTTGCAAATAATTTTATAATCATTATTACAACTTACTAGATAAATTAGTTTTCATTTTTAAATATGTCAATTTTCATATGTTAATTTAGATAGATTATATAGTTTTAATTTTGAATTTGATGTTGTAAGAAGTCAAAAATTATCGGCTTGTGAATTTGATATTTTGTTATTTAGAATTGTCCTTTTCTTTTAATGAATTCAATTTGGTTTGATAACTTTGATTTTTTTATTTATTTATGATTATAATCATTTTTAATGAATTTGAATTGATTTAGGGATCTTTTACTTTGGTTCGGATTAAAAAATTACAAATCCGATCCGAACTTGAAATATAATTTGAGACATTGGGTGAAACCCGAAAATACTTAAACCCGATGGGTGTTTACCCGAACCCGACCCGAAATCTAAATATATCCGAATGGGTCTTATGTTTCTAAACCCGAAAACCCTAAACCCAAAATACCCGACCCGAAACCCGAAAGGGTACCCGAATGCCCACCCCTACATGCACCCTCCTTGGTGCCGGTGGCTGTAGATCCGCCCATGTCGCCACATGTATCTCTGTATCAGTTTGGTCGATTAATTTATCTACTTTTGAGTAATTTGGAAAAAAAATAAGCCAAAGATAGAAAAGATTAATTTAGAAAGTTGTATCGGTAGGCTTTAGTGGTTTGTACATGCATTGATGCATACTTGATACTTGCATCACTATCCAAATTACAATTTGCATGTATGTATGCATGTTTTTTAGCACCGGTAGTAGATAATAAATTTCACGTGGAAAGATCTGTGCAAACAGCAAAGGCACGACGTAAATTGCTTCTCTATACAGAATTGACCAATTGGGACTTTTATAACTTTTTTTTGCCTTGAATGAGCCATCCCCTTTCCCAATACATCTACTCATTTGTTTTCTCGA
Organism: Camelina sativa; assembly: GCF_030686135.1. Classification (NCBI taxonomy): domain Eukaryota; kingdom Viridiplantae; phylum Streptophyta; class Magnoliopsida; order Brassicales; family Brassicaceae; genus Camelina; species Camelina sativa. The sequence goes on along the minus strand of NC_141896.1, from coordinate 6,043,097 downwards.
GAAAATCTAGAGACAGTATAAAGATCCCCGACGAAATTTCTTAATTAAGGTACTCTTTTGTTTCTGAAAACTCTGTAAAACTCACTAATAAGTCACTCTCTAAAAATTACTCCATTTAGTTATTAATTTCTATACAACCATTGGACTAGGTTTTGCGTTGACTTGTGCATGCATATTAGTTAAATAATCTAATTATACGTAGTCCGCCAGATATACGACTGTAAGACCATGTATATTGTATACTTTTATATATGAAATGTAATTAAATGTAATCAAATAATTGAAGGGCCGTTAAGATAAGTCAGAGGATCATGGAAACAAGGCTTCATGGACATGTCCCTAATTAACACATGGTGTGTCAACATCTATGCGGTTGTTGAGAATCCAATACTTTAATCGGCCGTAGATCTTGAGCTACGTAACCAAATCTCTGGTCAGACTTTTATCTGTTGCATACTCAAGAGATATACATCTCAGCAAGCGTCTTATGAAACTCTTTTTACCAAAAAATTAGAGAAAGAGTAAGAACTCTCTGTAAGAACTCTCTGTAAGAACTCTCTGTTTCCAAGCATACATATAGACACCCACTCACTGACCCACACAATCTATCTTCAGCCTCACACTATCTAGATATAAACGTGTTGCACGTTTTTTTTTTTTTTGGAAATTCCACGTGACGCACGCTCTTCATTAACCCTTTTTAGATATACAGTATTAGGTTTTTCATATATTTGTTTCGTCCTCTTCGTTCAAATGTAGTTGTTGAAATAAACTACCTAATATGGTACTGATGATTAATTTGATCAATTATGAGAGAGAGAACGTCTTTGGTCTAATTACATCATTAGCTACGTCATTCTCTCGTAGGATGGTCTTCTTTATAAGTTATAACATTGGACAAAGGTTGTGTTAGAAAGTAGCCAACATCCTACTTTTCAACTTCCTTTCGTACCAAGAAGATCTCAATCGGAGAAAAGATCATAATCAATGGCGGATTCGAGTGGAGTCGTCATTCCAATTATAGACTTGAAAGATGTTTCTGATAAGTGCTTGAATCAAAAAATCCGTGAAGCAAGTGAGAAATGGGGATGTTTCATGGTGACAAACCATGGAGTTCCACTGTCTTTGATGGCTGAGATGAAGAAGAATGTTAGAGATCTCCATGAACTTCCATGTGAGGTGAAAAGACGAAACATCGATGTGATACTAGGAACCGGTTACAAGCCTCGAAGTGATTTGAATCCTTTGTATGAATCATTTGGTCTGTTTGACATGGCATCTCCTCAAGCTGTCAATCACTTTTGTGACCAACTTGATGCCTCTACGGATCAAAGGTTTCTTCTGTACTCACCTCTTCATTTATACATATCGTTGTTATTGATTGCACACAAGGCCACCCAAAGTTATTGTGATGGAACTTTGATTTTTATATTTTGGTTGTTGCAGAGAGATTATGCTTAAGTATGGAAAAGCTATTGATGGTCTTGCAAGGGAACTAGCAAGGAGATTAGCGGAGAGTTACGGAGTAAAGGATTCACATTTTTTTAGAGGATGGCCGAGCCAGTTTCGGATGAACAAATATCATTTTAAACCGGAAACAGTTGGAAGACTTGGTGTGTCTTTACACACAGATCCTGGTTTCTTGACCATTCTCCAAGGTGATGAGAATGTTGGTGGGTTTGAAGTCATGGACAACTCTTCAGGATCTTTTGTCCCCGTAAGCACGTTGCCGAACACGCTTCTTATCAACCTTGGTGACATGGCTACGGTGAGTTCAAAAATGTGTATACCTAGAAAAATCTAACCCATGAAATTAAACGCACAAGTCTTGTTGGTTTTTTTCTCTGACAGATTTGGAGCAATGGGAGGTTGTGCAATGTGAAGCACAGAGTGAAATGCATAGACGCAAAAGTGAGGATTTCTATATCCTCATTCCTGTTAGGACCAGTGGATAGTGATCTCGAAGCTCCTGATGAGTTTGTGGATGCTGATCATCCAAGACTATACAAGCCTATCAGCGACGTAGGACTAAAAAAGATTAGACTGAGCAAGGATCTGCATGCTGGCGAATCTCTCAAGTTTATAACCATAAAAGACTTAAACGACTCAACGATAGATTAAAGGCGGCTGTAATACTACCGATCGTGAACTGTCCTCAAATATTGTTCCCTACCCCTAGTAAGACAAATAAAGATGCATCTTCATCATAATTTTGTTGCTTAGTAATTTGTTTTTTAAGTTATATTGTACAGTATACGAATAATTATGGGAAAGATTAAAGAAGCTGTTAAATCTATATTCATACAAATATAGTTTTAAGGCTGGGCCCAGTGCCCGCTTAACAGGGAGGGCGGGCAGTGCGACCGCCCCGAGTACATAAATTAAAGAGGCATATACGTATAAGAAAAGGGGCACAAAAAAAAATGTGTAAGTTAAAATTGTACAAAAAAAAAACTTTGTAAGCTAGAAAGGGGCACAAAAAAAATTTGTAAGCTAAAAGATATAAAAAAATTTGTAAGCTAAAAAGAGACAAAAAAAAAATTTGTAAGTTAAAGAGGCAAAAAAAAAACTTTATAAACTAGAAAGAGGCACAAAAAAAAAGTTTATAAGCTAGAAAGGGGCACAAAAAAAATTTATATGAACCAAAGAAAGCTAAAAAAAATCAGTAAATTTTTCTATAGGTTAAGGGGCATTTTTTTTAGTTTGCCCAGGGACATGTAATATGTTTAAGCCGGGCCGTGCATTCACAATGACAGAGACAGACTATATTCAATTATTCATACATTGCATAGTGGATATGGTTTTCAGATCATATCATAAAATCACAGCCTTTAAACTCTCTCGCAATCATCGCCAATTAACCCATTACGTACATGGAGATAGTCCATTCACATCGATAATTGGGTACAATATTAAATCAATTTAACTTTGTGTAAAAGATAAAAGATAATCAATAGTTCAGGGGCTTATTTGCAATTCTGTAGAAGTAAAGTAGGATACTGAATAAAACGTGTGCTAGTCACGTGCTCATCTTTCTACTTGTGGGAAAATAGAAGTGACTCGCGATCTGACTCACTGATTTTGCAAATCGTCGTCGCGTCGTTGAAATTAGTCGGCAACTTCGCCGAGATCAGAGAGAAATTGAAATACGGCGATGTACGATACCATCTCACCATTGTCGCGAAACTGAAGTTACACAAATTTTGGGCAACGAAGATGGAGAGTAACAGTTACAGTTCTCCGATCATCTGGGTAATCAAATACCTTAACCCCAAGGCTCCGATCTTTGTAAGTCTGGATTGAGAGATGTGACCAAAACAGCTATTAAGTTTAGGTGTTCTTGATATTTTAGTTTATTGTGATTCTAAATTCAGGTAACAGTTTCTCTCTTTGTGTACAAGATACAATCCAAAGCCAATGATGAACATAACATAACAAAAGAAGATGAAGCTAACGTTACTATCAAAATTCATCTGAGACATCAACTACCTTAAGACCTGTGGTCCAATCCTCACAATACCTAACAAAAGGGGAGATTTTGATTGCCTTGGCTTGACAACCATGGAGAGGAGCTCTAAGAAAACAAGGCTCCATCGACATGGCCCTAACACATGGTGGATCAGGAGCTCTGCGGTTCCTTGGTTCGTAGAGTATCCATGGCTTTAACCCTCCAAGACCTTGAGCTACATATCCAAAGGTAGACCTTGTGCTTGTGACAAGTTTATCAGTTAGGCTTAGGAGGTAGATTTCGGCAAGCGCCTTTTGGTCATGAACCTTCTTGTCTGTTTGTTGAACTTTTTCTCCACTTGGCTGATAAACTTCAATGATCTCTCCTGTCCAACTTGGTCGTTCCAAATACATGTTCTGTAGTTTATCAGAGTACTCTGGATGCAGAGATGTGACCAGCACAGCTTTAAGCTTTGGGCTTGTTGATGATGTGTTAGTGACTTGTGATTCTCGTGTGGCCAATTCAGGCAGAAGTTTCTCTCTTTGTGTACAGGATAGGATCTGATCCATCACGTGCTTAAAATATCCAGCGGGTTTGCTAAACACTCGTATTTGAATCCCAAGTCTCTCATCTGCTCTAGATAAGTATGCATTGTAGGACCTAGTGATCATACCCCAGACTTGGTTTGTTGGGTGAAAAAGATACCGAGCCAAATGATGAAAGACGGTATCTTTCTGTGGGAATAGCTTAATGAGTTCGTCTTGGAAACTTGGGATCAACCATAGAGATGGAACAAAGTAAAGGTTGGATTTGACGACAAGCCAAGGGACTTTGCCAAGGAAAGCTTGATCTCCTTCACAGAAGAACATCTTATCATGATCCCTGGAATCATGGAAAATATCAAGATAAAGATGTGACGGTATTGTGGTTGTGTTAATGGCATGATTCTTCAACATTGTCCCGTAACAACGCGGGTGTGTCCGGTTGAAGCTATCTAACTGATCCGTCAATGGAAAATCCAGAGGAAGTAGCCAGGAAGACTCCGGAAAAGGCTCGCAGAAGAGGTCAGGAATATCATTCCGTTGGTCAACAAGAACGACTCTCTCTGTCAAGAGAGCATAGAGGAAGACAGAGACCAGAGAAAGCATTCTGTTTCCCAGCCCAAACATAGGCATCCACACTACATAACGACACTCATGATCACCAGAGCTTCTTACATAGTTGTTACCAAGCTGCTCTGTAGCTCTCTTGTAAGCCTTTGTGCCAGGACCGCAATGCTTGTGAAGTATCTCGTAACTTCTTAGCTTAGCAACAAGATATTTCGATGGTTTGTATGGTGAAGGTTTGCGCAAAGACGGCTGCTGATACCTACTCAAGCAAGATTTCTCATCAAACTCTGTGGCAAGAAGCCCTCCTAGCAGTTTATCCCTCGGTTGTTTAGAACCTTTTTTTTAAGAAGATGATAGAGAGAGAAGATGAGTGAGATTTTTGTTTCTGCTGAAGTAAATTAACCCATAAAAAGATGAATGGTCTTGTTACCTGCATTGAATGTAAAATCAGACTTGTCGCGGTTGAAGATGTTGGAGGATGATAGTAGTAGCAACACCAAGCTAAGTACTAAGGACGTGGTGATTGTTATCGTTAACTTCATACCGGAGACAAGTCTGATTGAGATGATTTCTTCCTGTTTTCCACTTTGTTGCACGTATGATGTTAATACTGATTATGGTTTGAGGATGAAAGAGATGGAAATGAAATATGTTATGAGACTATCAAGAGGTGAAGGAAATGAAAACTAATAGGTTTGCTTCTAATTATCTTACTAATATATATCTTAAATACTGCAAAGAGATATTTCTTAGGTTTGTTATTCTTATTTTTTCTTAAACAAATCTTAATTTGAGAAAAAAAAAAACAAATTTTAATAATACTAAAAATGTTTTGAAAGAGAATCTCACAATTTATGATTCAATAATATGTTTCCATAGTACTTTTTGTAAGTATCTGTTTTCATAATAGTGAAATGCTCTTAATTATTAACTTTATATTTATGGAATAAAATATGCAAATCTGTGTTGAATAAAAATACAAAATTAAAACATAAGTAGATGAGAATTAATAATACAGCAAAGGTTAAAATTATATAAATTAGCTACCATGAAACCAAAATTAATAATTTTTCTGAAAAGATTCGAATTCAAAATATTTCATGAAGGTCTGTCTGTCAGAGAAGCCTGTGATCTGCGGGATCAACTAGCTTAAGGCCTGTGATCCGATCCTCACAATACTTAACAAAAGGGGTGGTCTTCACTTTCTTAGCTTGACAACCATACAGTGGAGCTCTAAGGAAACATGGCTCCATCGACACGGCTCGAACACATGGTGGGTCAGGAGCTGTGTGGTTCTTTGGCTTGTAGAGTATCCATGGCTTTAATCCTCCAAGACCTTGAGCAACGTATCCGAACGTAGATGAGTCGCTCGTGACAATGTAGTCCATTAAACTTAGAAGATATATCTCAGCGAGTGCCTTTTGGTCGTGAAGCTTCTTGTCTGTTTGCTGATACATTTCTTGGCTTGGTTGGTAAACTTGTATCATCTCTCCTGTTGAACTCGGACCTTCCCAGTACATACTCCTTAGTTTCTCCGAGTACTCTGGGTAAAGAGATGTGACAAGAACAGCTTTGAGTTTTGGGCTTCTTGATGTATTAGTGACGATGACTTGTGGTTCTGAAGCAAACACTTCCGGTAATAGTTTCTCTCTTTGTGCACAAGCTAGGATTTGGTTCATGACGTGCTGGAAATATCCAGCCGGCTTGCTAAACACGCGTACTTGAATCCCGAGTCTCTCGTCCGCTCTTGATAAATAAGTATTGTAGGATCTTGTGATCATACCCCAAACTTGGTTTGTGGGGTGAATTAGATAGCGAGCCAGATGGTGAAAGACTGTTTCTTTCTGTGGGAATAGCTTGCTTAGTTCGGTTTGGAAACTAGGGATCAGCCATAAAGATGGAATAAAGTAAAGGTTTGTGTTGAAGACCAACCAGGGGACTTGCATGATGAGACTTTGATCTCTTTCACAAAAGAACATCTTATCATGATCCTCGTAATCATGAATAAGATAGAAACAAAGGTACGAGGGAATGATGCTTTCTATCGTAGTGAAGTTCATGGCATGATTCTTCAACATTGTTCCATAACAACGTGAATCTTCCTTGTTGAAGCTATCTAGCTGATCTGTGAGTGGGAAATCCAAAGGGAGTAGCCATGAAGTACCCGGAAAAGGCTCACAGAAGAGATCACTTATGTCCTTGCGTTGGTCAACAAGCATGACTCTCTCAGTCAAGAGAGCGTAGAGGAAGACAGAGGCAAGAGTAAGTATTCTGTTTCCAAGCCCGTAAACAGCAATCCACACAATGTATCTGCATTCACCAACAGATTTGCTTGAATAATTCTCGTATCTACCATCATGACGACCAAGATTCTCTGTTGCTTTCTTGTAAGCTTTTGTGCCTGGACCGCAACGCTTGTGAAGCTTCTCATAGCTTCTAAGCTTAGAGATAAGATATTTGGATGGTTTGTATGGTGAAGGCTTGCGATACAAGGAAGACTGATACCTACTCAAGCAAGAATCTTCATCAAACTCTTCAGTAAGCAGCCCTCCTAACAGTTTATCCCTCGGTTTTCCGGAACCTATTACAGGAACATGAAGTATACTAAGCCAAAGGAGCATTTCTTGAGTAAACAAGACCAAAAAAGATGAATGATGTTACCATTGGTTGTAGCATTATGAAACTGGTGGTTGAAGATGTTGAAAAATGATAGTAACATCAACGACCAAAATAGTAAGAAAGAGATTACCATGAGCCTCATCTTCAAGTGATTTGAAAGACCTGAAATGAGATTAACCCTCGGATTCTAATTTTGGCTAAAAACCTTGCTACTTTAGTAGTATAGATATAAATGTTTTATGCATACTATAACCGTAGGTGGTGGTGGACACAACATTGATGGTGAAGCTTCTTATCTCTTCTGTTAATACAGTCTGATCTGTCATAGGGTGTGGGACTGGAAGTGAAGTGACCTGCCTCTCCTTCTTTGGCCGTACAATCTTGATCTTGAGAAGTCGGTACAGTTAGTGGTACCACCGGTTTAACAGGTTTCGGATGATCCTTTTCTTGCTTTGTCGTTTCTAAAACGAATTGAAGGAAATGGTTCTCTGCCTAGTCTCCAAGCTTATGCAGCTGTGATCAGAATCGTTTGTGGTTGTGGTTTGGATCAGAAGTTGGATCCTTTTTTTGTGGGATTCATTAGTAAAGGAGATGAGGGACGTGGTTTCACTGTCATGGATTTGTTTAATGCCATTGGAGAAGCAGAAGAGGAGGGAGAAGGGTCATTGCTGTTGTTGAGGAGCCTCTCCAGTGCCTTTGTTAAAGCTTATTCTAATCTTGAGATGTTTGACAAAGCTATCGATACATTCTTCCAGACTAGTCCCTTAGGATGTGGTCCAGATATAAAAGCATTGAATTTGATGATGAACCGTATGATTGCTTCTGGAAAATACAGTCTGGCGGTGGCTAGTTTCTTGCAGATAGAGCGGCTGGGTTTGGATGTGGATGCGCATAGTTATGTGCTTATGGTTCAAGCATTGCATAGAAACGAGGATATAAAAGGACTAGAGAAGTTTCTTAGAAGACTGTTTGACTCTGAGACGAGGAAGCCTTGTCTGTTTTATATGACTTTCATTGAAGGACTCTGTTTAAATAACATGTCAGGTATAGCTTGTCTTCTACTCCAACTACTGAGGGAAGCGAATATTCTGGTGGATAAGAGTGATCTTGGAATTTCATATCACAAAGTGGTCCGTGGTTTATGTAATGAGATGAATATAGAAGATGCTGAAAAAGTTGTTCTTGACATGGAGGAACTTGAGATTGATCCGCATGTCTATGTTTACTCTGCGATCATTGAAGGACATCGCAAGAATATGAATATAAATATACCTAGAGCTTTGGATGTTTTTTGTAAAATGATGGAGAAAAATGTAAGAATAAATCGTGTGATTGTAAGCTCAGTCCTTCAGTGCATTTGTCAGATGGGAAAGTTCTCGGAAGCTTATTTTTGATTTGAAAAGTTTAGAGAGATGAACATCTCTCTTGATAGGGTTTGCTACAATGTCGCATTTGATGCTTTGGGAAAGCTTGGCAAAGTAGAGGAAGCTATTAAGTTGTTTCGAGAGATGACGGGTAAAGGAATAGCTCCTGACGTCATCAACTACACGACTTTGATAGGTGGTTTCTGTCTACAAGGTAAATGTTTTGAGGCCTCTCATTTGATGACTGAAATGGAAACAACAGGTAAAAAACCTGATTGTCTTGCATACAGTGTTCTTGCCGGTGGATTAGCTAGGAACGACCTTGCAGAAAAGGCACGCGAAACTCTAAAACGGATGGAAGATTGTGGTGTAAACCCCACTTCCGTTACACACAGCATGGTCATTGAAGGCTCCTTTGCTGCTGGTAGAATAGACAAGGCTGAAGCTTTCTACAAGAGTTTGAAACATCCATCTCGGGAAAACGATGTAAGTATGGTAAAAGGTTATATTGAAGCTGGCTGTCTTGATCAGGCCTTTGAACGAGTCAGTACACTAGAATTCCCTCTTCCCAAGAATGTATATTTCACACTATTCACTAGTCTTTGCGCCAACAATGATTATATCGGCAAAGCTCGAGACTTACTACGTCGAATGTCAAAACTTGGAGTTGAGCCTGGGAAGTGCATGTATGGAAGGTTAATTGGTGCTTGGTGTCGAGTTAATAATGTGAGAAAAGCCCAGAAGCTTTTTGAAACATTAGTTACCAAAGAGATTATCCCTGATTTGTTCACTTACACAATCATGATTAACACCTATTGCCGGTTAAACGAGTTAGAGCAAGCCTATGCTCTTTTTCAAGACATGAAGAGGAAAAATGTCAAACCTGATGTGGTAACATACACAGTTTTGCTCAATAATATGCCACACTTGGATATGAAGATGGAAATGGAAGCCTTTGTTGTTAAACCAGACGTTGTCTACTACACGGTATTGATTGATCAGCAGTGCAAGATTCCGGATCTTCAAAAGGCGGAAAAGATCTTTGATGAAATGATAGGTAGTGGATTGGAGCCTGATGCTATGCCTTACACAGCACTAATAGCTTGTTGTTTTAGGAATGGATCTGTACATAAGGCGGTCACACTTATGCAAGAGATGTCGGAAAAGAAGATTGAGCCAACTGAAACTTCCGTGTTTATAGTTCACTATGCTAGATTAATGGCCAAGATACTTCGTAGAAGATGATCCAAAAATTTATGAAGAGAGATTATATCTAGAAGGTCAAGAAACACGGTTACATGTATTAAGAATAGAGTTCTTTATCAGTTGACAAGACATTTGGTTCTGCATCACCCGTATATGAGGATGTGAGCTCTCTGTTCATGTCAATGCACTTCTTCTTCGGGAAAGAAAAAAGGACCGAGATGGGACCGCTGCGTTTCGCCGTTTCCTATGGAGCTTGAGAACAGAGGAAACATAAAGGTAGAAACTTTGCTTATCACAGAGAATCTTGTTCCTAGAGACTTAACCAGTTCTATGTTTTTAACATTTGGTAAATGATGTTTTTGATTCGTATACTATTGAATGTGAGAATATTTTGATTCCTAATCCACAACACTACCCGATGCAGGGATTCAGGTAAGCATGATAAAATCACCAAGAAGGACGAGGTATCAGATGCTCTGAAACAGAGGATTTTCAAAGGTGGCTGACACCTAGGATCGGAGGATGTAAACGACAAAGCCTTACTGACTTTGATTCGTAAGTAAATGTAAATGTTTTTAAAATTGTTTCTGTGCATTAACATACTAATACAGAGTATGTAACTGTAAACTTTAAAGTGTTAAGAAATTCCATTAACCATTCCAACATGATTCCTGTTTATTTGTGTATATATAATTAGACACTAAATGATATAATTATTGACGACTCTAAAAAAAAGATAAAAACTTTGATTGTTACATTACATACAATCAGAAGAATTCATCAAAGATTCTCTGTTTTAGTAACTCACAATCCAATAGAAGCAGCTATAGTAAAATAAGATCTATAACTCATCAAATAGCTTAAGCCCATCGTTCCCACGATCCTCACAATGCCTTACAAAAGGAACTACCTTCCCTGAGTCAGTTCCCCAATCGGCTTCACATCCATGAGACGGAGGAGTAAGGTGACAAGGGTCCATCGACGTGGATCGAATACACGGAGGATTAGGAGCTGTTGGACCTGTTGGCTGATAGAGTAACCATGGCTTTAACCCTCCAAGACTATGAGCAACATATCCAAATGTAGACCTTGCGCTTGTGACAATGTTATCAGTTAGACTTAGAAGATACATCTCGGCGAGAGCCTTTTGGTCGTGAAGCTTCTTGTCTGTTTGTTGAACCCTTTCTCCACTTGGCTGATAAACTTCAATTATCTCTCCTGTTGAAGTCGGTCTTTCCCAATACATGTTCTTTAAGTTGTCAGAGTACTCTGGATACAACGATGTGACAAGAACAGCCTTAAGTTTCTGTCTTTGCGAGATATTGACTTTTGGTTCTTCTTGTGCAGCTGCCTCAGGTAAGAGTTTCTCTCTTTGTACACAAGAGACAACCTGATCCATAACATGCTGAAAGTATCCAGGTCGATCGCTGAAGATCCGTACTTGAATCCCGAGCGTCTCGTCTGCTCTTGATAAGTAAGCATTGTAGGATCTTGTGATCAAGCCCCAAACTTGGTTAGTGGGGTGAAAAAGATACCGAGCCAGATGGTGAAAGACTGCTTCTTTCTGCGGGAACATCTTCATTAGTTCGGTTTGGAAAGTTGGATTCAACCATAGAGAAGGAACAAAGTAGACGTTGGCTTTGACAATCAACCAAGGGACTTTGTCGACTAAAGACTGATCCTTTTGGCAGAAGAACATCTTGTCATTGTCTCTTGAATCATGAAGAATGTGAAGATACAGATGCGGCGGGATCAAAGTCGAGTTGATGGCATGATTGTTCAACATTGTTCCGTAACAACGAGAGTATCTCATGTTGTAGCCGTTGATCTGTTTCATCAATGGGAATTCAAGAGGAAGCAACCATGAGGTACCTGGAAACGGCTCGCAGAAGAGATCACTTATATCTTTGCTTTGATCAACAAGAACGACTCTCTCAGTCAACATAGCGTAGAGGAAGACAGAGGCAAGAGTAAGTATTCTGTTCCCAAGACCGTAAACCGCAACCCACACGATGTATCTGCATTCACCAACAGATTTTTCTGCATAATTCTCATCATCATGACCAAGAATCTCTGTTGCTTTCTTGTAAGCATCTGTGCCAGGACCGCAACGCTTGTGAAGCTTCTCGTAGTTTCTAAGCTTAGAGATGAGGTACTCAGAAGGCTTGTACGGTGAAGGCTTGCGGTACAACAAAGATTGTTGATACCTACTCTGGCAAGAACCTTCATCGAAATCAGCGGTTAAAAGCCCTCCGATCAGTTTATCCCTCGGTGTTTCAGGTTCCTTTGAATCTGTTAACAAGAACTATAAAGTCAAAAAGAGTAATTCTCTCTAGTTACACCAAAAATGTGGTTTTATTTACCGTTGGATGTAGCAACAAGAAGCTGGCTGTTGAAGTTGGTTGAGGATGATAACAACACTACAGACCAAATTAGTAAGCCACTACTAATGACTGCTAGCAGAAACTTCATCTTCGAACCCAAACTGCTGAAAACTTCGCCGGAGATCTGAAATTTTTGATACATGTTGACTTAAAAGAGTTTGATCAGTTATAACAAAGAGATGATTCAAAAAGAGTTATATATCTAGCGTGAGTTCAACTTCTGATTCTTAACTAAAGGTGAAGAAACAATGTCGTAATCTGTATAATGCAAAGTGTTTTGAATATTCTAATAGGTCATTGTTAAGTTGTGACGATCAACGAACTTCGTAACGTGACTCCACATTTGTTTAATATTTATATAATATAAAAGTCTTTGATCTTCGATTTATGTGACTCATCATCAAGCTGTGTAGTATTATTAACATGAAGGAAGGAATAAGCAACAAGCCTCATAATGTTGAGAACTTGGAATGTAAACCATACATCACATGTCACGTATTAGTTTGTGAATTTGACTAATCATATTCTATTATTTCGTCTATGGAAATAAGATTAATCAGATCCGGAAGTTCGCGTTGTTGACTACGAAGAAATAATAAAGAAAAGTAAACAAATTCGATTTTTATTATACATCTTATTGATTGATAAAGCCAATCCCTAGCTTCCTAAAACAGCCTAATTATGTAACTTTTTACTCCCTTAATGTTTGTTTAGCTAAGCAAGTCGGGTTTCTTATAGAAAACTTATTGCAACTACTAAACGACTGTTTTTTTTCCTAATGAAAACGTATGTAATATGGGGAATTAAGTCGGTCAATTGTTAAAACGTATGGAAATTAAATAAGTTTGTAACAGCTAAACTCAAAATTAAGAGATAAACAGCCTATCCCCGACCTTTCACTAAACCAAACCAAAATCAATGATTAAACCAGCCTAAACCAAGGAACCAAAATCAACATCAGTGACATAAAGGTTTTTTTAGAGGATGAATGTTCAACATGTATAACTGGAAAACTGTTTTGAGATCACTAATCAAAAGATCGTATTAAGACCACTGAATCATACATAAGATTTATTATTTTATCACATGAAATTTTGTTCATATTTTTGATATACCTAAAATTAAAGTATATATTGATGAATGTGTACATAAAATATGAACAGAAAAATTGTATATAAATTTGTAACGTACCTTGCATTGAGTTGATGATGGTTGAGCTGGTCTTTGACAATGTGTTTGTTCTTTAACATAAGGATCGGATGGTTTTTTGGTGTCCATACTGTTTATCAAACTATAAAAATCAAAAACACATATAACTTAAGGAATATTTGTGAAGAAAAGGAACACAGTTTTTGAGGTAAAGCAACCAAAGAAGAAATCAAAATCGATCAAGACGAAAGAAGAAACATTAAGAAAAGAAACCCAAAAAAAAAAACCGAAACAAAGAAAAAGAAGAAAGTGAAAAGAAGATACAAAAGAAAAACAGAGGATTTCGTTTTTTTTTTTCAGCAAAAAAAAAGAGAGAGTAATAATATTAAAAAACGTTCATATGTATAAAAAAAAAAGTGATAAGGTTATGTCTTTATAATTATTTCCATATTTGTGTAGTTTATATATATTTAGGTCAATAGTCATAAGAAGATATTATTTGGTTTCCCAAAAAAAGCTTAATAGTTCAAAGTTAACATGGAAAATAATCTTTGAACATTAAATTTTGTGATATGCAGTAACTTTTGAATAGGTAAGAAAACATTGACTCTGTAATAGGAAATGATAATTTTCTTATTTTCAGCACACATATGTATATATATATATATATAATATCTAAAATTAGATTATAAATTTCAATTTCTGACACATGTTACCGCCCAACTTTATAATTATTTGTCATTCTTAATTTATTAAGTTTTTTCAAATAACTTTTTTATTAAATTAAACTAGGTACTAACCCGCGGAAAATCGCGAATTGATTTTCTTTGATAAAAATTTATAATAATTTACTTTGTTATTATGTTATTTATTAATTTTTAAAATCTAAGTTGTTAAACGGAACTGATATAGATTTTATTCGATTAGATTTTTGATAAAAAAAAATAACCTGTTCTGGTAAAAAAAATTGATAAAATTTGTAGTTGTAGATTTTATTAAATTAGATTTTTAAAATTTTAGCTGTTAATTTTTTAATAATTATTATTTTTCAAGTATAAATTAGTTTAGATTCTAATAAATTTTATTTACTTTTGTAGATTTTATTTAATTTGATATGTCTACAATTTTTTTGTTTATTAGTAATTAATACAGATTAGTTAATTAATTAAATTTTTCTAATAGCAATTAAATATAATTTTTTACACATTTAAGATTAGTTTCATATTTGTACTTCTCAATTAATATAGTAGGATAATTAATATTAATTTTTACGACATGTTATGACATCAAGATATAATTAAACAACTATAAAAATCCTATAATTGCTTTTAAAAAATAGTAAATTTCAACATAAAAGGTTTTACCACAGTATTTTAACTGATATGCAAAATTAAATATCCAATAAAAGTAGGGAGTGTTTTTTCTTTTCTTTTTAACCTAAGTTTCTCCAAATCACTGTAAATGCTCTGTTTTCTCCTCTTCTCCAAATAGGTTAGGTTAGCTGACAAAAGAATAATTCAACGGAGGCGAGCTTCTCTTCATCACTCGCGAGTTAACTCATCGATTCCATAACTTCCTTTGTTAGATTATCCAAAACTATCTTTAGGGTAGTGGTTGAGTTTTCAAGAACAAAGACTTTGAGCTCAAGAATCCGACAGAGAAGGTCCTGTTCGGTTGAAATTGCAGTAGCCATGATTTATTTCAAAGTTTTGATTCTTACAACATCTGTATACATTTGCCTTTACACAAATAAATCATAACTCATCAAAGATCCTCTGTTTTAATTTGTAAAACTAAATCTATAACTCATCTTTGGTATCACCAACTAGCTTAAGCCCATAGTGTCTAAGATCCTCACAATATCTTACAAAAGGAACGATTTTTGCTGTGTTAATACCCTTTTTGGCTCCACATCCATGAGCCGGAGGGGTAAGGAAACAAGGCTCCATGGACACACCACGACCACATGGTGGATCAGGAGTTTTGAACTTCTTTGGTGTGTAGAGTATCCATGGCTTTAACCCTCCAAGACCTTGAGCTACATATCCAAATGTAGACCAAGCGCTTGTGACAAGCTTATCAGTTAAGCTTAGGAGGTACATCTCTGCTAGAGCCTTTTGGTCGTGAAGTTTCTTGTCTGTTTGCTGAAACCTTTCTCCACTTGGCTGATAAACTTTTACTATCTCTCCTGTTGAAGTCGGTCGTTCCCAATACATGTTCTTTAGGTTGTTAGAGTATCCTGGATTCAGAGATGTGACCAGGACAGCTTTAAGTTTTGGGGGTTTTGTTGTATTTGTTACTTGTGATTCTTCTTGTGCAGCTGTTTCAGGTAAAAGTTTCTCTCTTTGTGTACAGGCTACGATCTGGTTCATTACGTGCTGGAAATATTTAGTTTGTCTGCTGAAGACCCTTACTTGAATCCCAAGTATCTCGTCTGCTCTTGATAAGTATGCATTATAGGATCTAGTGACCATACCCCAAACTTGGTTTGTTGGGTGAAATAGGTACCGAGCCAAGTGGTAGAATACGGTATCTTTCTGCGGGAACAGCTTGATTAGTTCGGGTTGGAAACTAGGGTTTAACCATAGAGATGGGATAAAGTAAAGATTGGATTTGACAACCAGCCAAGGGACTTTGTCGACTAAAGAATGATCCTTTTGGCAGAAGAATCTCTGGTCTTGATCCCTGTAATCATGGAGAAGATGAAGATAAAGATGCGATGGGATTGTAGTTGAGTTAATGGTATGATTCTTCAACATTGTTCCGTGACAACGTGAGTATTCCCGGTCGAAGCTATCTATCTTACCCATCAATGGAAAATCAAGAGGGAGTAACCATGAAGTACCAGGAAAAGGCTCACAGAAGAGATCACTTATGTCCTTGCGTTGGTCCACAAGAATGATTCTGTCTGTCAAGAGAGCATAGAGGAAGACAGAAGCAAGAGTGAGTATTCTGTTTCCAAGCCCATAAACAGCAACCCACACAATATATTTGCATTCACCAACAGATTTATCTCCAACATTCATATTATGATCATGACCAAGCTTCTTTGTTGCTATCTTGTAAGCATCTGTGCCTGGACCGCAACGCTTGTGAAGCATCTCATAGTTTCTAAGTTTAGAGACAAGGTATTGAGAAGTGTTGTAAGGCGAAGGTTTGCGATACAAGGAAGACTGATACCTACTCAAACAAGAATCTTCATCGAAATCAGCCGTTAAAAGCCCTCCTAACAGTTTATCCCTCGGTTTTACGGAAACCTTTGAAGATACTGCAAGAAAATGAAATATTAAGTCAAAAAGGATGATTTCTGAATAAGAAAGTCAAAATATGAATGATCATACCGTTGACTGTCGTAGCACCAAGAAGCTGGTGTTTGAAGATGTTGGAGAAGGATAATAACATCAACGACCAAAGTAGTAAGCAAGTCAAGATTGTTGTTATCATGAGCTTCATCTTCATACCGAGAGACCAGGAAACCTTCACCGGATATATATTGATAGTAGTTTCAATTATTGTTAGGAGTTTATAAGTTATCAAAGAGTTTACAACTCTTACAATGACCAAGTCAAAGAAACTTGTAAGTTTATAAATATCCTAAATGTGTTGCGCTGTGAAAATTGAAGAACTCCGAAAGTGACCCCAACAATTTTATAGTGTGATTTGCTTAATATAATTTACATGTATTTCCATTTATTACAATTAAAAAATTGATGTTGGTGTTTGTACTCAAATTAAAAAATGGCAAATAAGAGAGTTGTGTGTTAATCAGCAACAAGCAATTGATGTTGAAATCTCAACAAAACAATAATACAATATTATATATATATATATATATATATATATATATATATATATATGTCATGGAGCAGCATTTTCTGAACTGTTTTGTGGACAAATTCAATTTGGTTGATATGAATAACCTGTACCTTCAACGGTTCAACAAAAGTTTCAATCCGGTTTTGGACATGTTGATGTATATTGTCATCTATGGGTCATCTCATCTAATACTATTATCAAAGATAAATCTGGATGATCTCTTTTCACCTTTTTGCTATAAATCTCCCTCCCAACAAACAAAACCTTTTCCACTCTTTCTAACAATAACAAAAATAGTATGGAAAAAGAGTTAAAAAGATGGTGGAAGTAGACATATTTAAGCCTGATTTTGGTGAGAACTAGGAGGAATAAAACAAAAGAAACTAAACAAATTTGACTATTTCGTATGGACTATCTAATGGCGTAGAAAGACACACGGAGACGAACACGATTCTTACACAACACACTACTCATGCCTAGGCTACAGACACAAATTTCACCTAAGTGTTAGTACAAAATCTAAACTTAAAAATAATCATAATCTCATAAAACAATTATTTTTGGAATATTTTCAAAATTAGTTTTTCTTTTGGTAAAGATATTTTTTGTAATCCTTTCATAATTTATATCGAAGCAAAATTAACAAATAAACAAATAAATTTTAATTCCTGTATTAGACAATGTAGTTTTTTAACATAAAAATAAAAAAATAAAAAAATAAAATTAACAAATAAATAAATACTGTAAAGTGTGAAAAAAGTGAAGATCACAAAGAAAGGGTTTTTGAGGGGTTTTAACATAAAGAAAAGACTTTTTCGATTTCACATTGGCTAGGCTGTAAGAGTCGGCGGCGGCACCGAGAGAGAGAAACCTCAAAACCCTCAAAACACATCTGAATCCCCCAATTCCCACAAGATCCGATCTTTGTAGACAAAAGAATGGGAATCATATCATCCACAGATCCAAAGACGGAGACTTCAGAGCCCAAATCTCAAACCAACGAAGCTCCGTCAGAGAAACTGACTCCATCGGAGGAACAAGGGAAAGATCAGTCATCCCCGTCGGAGAAACTTGGAGACTCATCAACTGTCTGGAAAGATCCAGAAGAAGGAGCTGGAGGAGATGCAGAGGGTGATGAAGAAGAGGAAGGAGAGTGTGGGTTTTGCTTGTTTATGAAAGGAGGAGGCTGCAAAGACTCGTTTGTTGCTTGGGAAGAGTGTGTGGAGTCAGCTGAGAAGAACAAGGAAGATATTGTTACCAAGTGTATGGAAGTCACCTCGTTGCTTAAGAAGTGTATGGATGAACATTCTGATTACTATCAGCCGATTCTTGCTGCTGAGAAAGCTGCTGAAGCAGAGGTGAAGAAAGAGCTCGAAGCTGAGAAGAAGAAGGAAGAAGTAGAGAAGATCTCGGAAGAGGAGGTGGCTGCGATGAAGCAAGCTCAAGGGTGATTTGAGTGAGGATTTAGGTAAATTTTTTTCATCTAAATGTTCAAAATATTGGAGTTTGGGGATAAAAATTGCTTGTTAGGAACAGAGGAAATTACTTATAATGATCGACCATTTTGATGGTTTAAGTTTCTTCTCTAATTGAATATGCCATTTTGTATGCGAATAAGTTGATTGATTGAGTTCATCTGAATGAATACTCCCTTCTTTTTTTTAGATGATTCCAGAGAGGTTTTTGTTCCCTAAAGGTCATTACTTTGTTGATCCCATGAATGTTTCAGTTGATTCAATAGATATTTTGCTTTAAAGGTCATTACTTTGTTGATACCCATGAATGTTTCAATGATTATTTGTGGTTTGCTTTAGCTATTTCTTCACTTGAATGTGATTTGTTGCTTCTGACACAGTTAAAGGTCAGACCTTTTTGTAGTGGTAAGCTTCTGGTTCCAACATTTTCTAGTTTGTTTGAAGATTTACTTTTGTTGTTGTTGTTGTTGTTGTTGTTTGACTAAGTGATTAAGATACACTAGCATTTCTTTCTCACTTCAATTCATTATCGATCATGTTCTGTTTGGTTGAAGTCTCCTCGAAGATGAGAATCTTTACAAATTCCAGGTTTGCCCTGGCATGTATCGTTTGTAGGGAGATATGAAACATTGCACAACTTCATATCTGTTATCAGCCTCCATACATGACCATATTGTTTTTATTGCTTACCATGCTATTTATATGTTTAATTAAGCTTTCGGCAATCATGTTTAGAAAGAGCTTAGTTGTCAGCAGCCAAGCCAAGTGTGACTAACATTTAGCACTAGCTTAGTTGTTAGCAGCCAAGTATGACTGACATTTAGCACTGCCTTGATCATTTATAGCCTTATAGGGTTGGATCTGAAGGGTTTTTTTTTTTTTTTTTGCTTGGAATGAGAGAATTCAAAGGCCAGCATTGTCTCTGCATGATTTTCAAGTTACATGAATCTCAAATTCTGTCTTGTGAGTATGTTTTGAAAATATATGATCCGTGTGACAAAAGCCTTTTTCGACTATTCTTGTTCAATGTATATTTTGGTTGGAAACTATAAGTACGAATAGCAAAGTTGAGTAGAATGAATCATACTATACCGTAATGAAGAGTTTAAAGATTATGTTCTTTACACGATTCACCACAATCGAACGAGAATTTTGTGTTATATATGCAATTGATAATCTAAAAAGTTTGATGGGTGGCTTGGTAGATTAAAGTATTAAGTATCCTCGGTCTTCTGAAACTTCTATTAGTCTTAATATTCATCTTACAAGAAAGTGAAATATTAAGGAGCCACCCAGTAAGTGTATTAAGGAGCCACCAAATTTTATTGTACGTAGACACAGATAGAAACATAAGTATGTATTTCTAACAAGTATGAAGAAAATGAACAATTGTGTCTGTGTGTTAAGATTTGGCCGTGTCAGGGTACTAACCGTATTTTCAATATAGGAGTCATATCCAAAAGAATTATGTGAAGGAATTGTAATTATCAAATATTTAAAAAAAAATTGTAATTATCAAATTCCTATGTATATTGTGATTAACAAATCTCCTATTTGTATTGTACTTATCAAATCCCTATAGTGTATATATATTGTAATATTCTCATCTAATGAACTAATTTGTATGTAGGGCAATCGTTATCTCTAAATTGTATCATTCACAAACATATTTCAACCTAAATCCATAACATCCGATCTCTCTCACGGCCGGCATGGGGATAACGTCATCCAGGGATCTGAATCAAGAGAATTCCGATCCCAAATCTCAAAAAATTCCAGTCCAGTCAGAGAAAGTAGGAGATTCGTCAAGTACTCTTTGGAAAGATCAATTACAAGTGTTCATGAAGGGAGGTGCGTGGATGCAAGGAAACATATTGGACTTTTCAAGATTGCGTGGACAACGCTGAGAAGACGAATAAGGAACCTATCTCTACGTGTTATCCGATGTTGCAGAAGTGCATGGAGGCTTACTCTGATTACTATCACCCCTTTCTCGATGCGATGGAAAGTGCTGGAAAACTGATGATGAAGGATTTCTCGCCGTCAACTGTTTCGCGAGATTCAGTGGAATCCCCAAATCAGTTGAAGGCAAAAGAGGAAGAGGAAGAAAAGTTGGTTTTTGGGGTTTATGAGAGAAGGTGGTTGCAAGGAACCATTTAGAGCTTGGGAAGATTGCTTTGATGAAGCTGACAAGAACAAGGAAGATGTCGTCCTTAAGTGTGTGGGAGTTTTTACGAAGATGACCAAGTGTATGGATGCTCACTCTGATTACTATCATCCTTTACTCGCGTCCAAGAAAGCTGCAGAAGAACACATGGAGAATGAGCTCAAGCCTTTCTCTCGGAAACAAGTTGAGGGGGTGTTTGGGTGGATTTACGCATTTGTTATGGTTCCCTTAAATAATTTTTTGTTGAAAAAATGAATACTCTTCATTTTTATATGATTCCATAAATAATTTTCTCTAAATTTATTATTACTTTGTTGATGTCCATGAATGTTTCCGTCAACAAATCTTCTCCTCTTTTTGTGGTTTCCTTAGCTATTTTTCCATTTGAATGTGATTTGTTGCTTCTGAAACAGAAAAGGAAATGTCAGATCTTTTTGTTCTTAATTAGTGATTTGTCTTTTCCAGCATTTTCTATATTGTCTTACATCATGTTGTTTCACTTTGTGCTTAGGATACACTAGCGCTAATCATCTTGCTTCACTTGTGAAGAGGAAAAAAAATGCTAGTGTGGTTTTGTTGGGTGTAAAGTCTCCTCTAAGCCTGCCTTATGTATATGCCATGGATTGAGATATTAATTAGTTTTAAGTTATGTTTTAAATATTAGTTTTAATTATTTCTGATCTTTTAATCGAAATTTTACTAAAGACTTTCTACTTCATCGTCGACCCGATGTTAATTTGTACAAGTCGACGTCTATTACTCTATTAGTGTTGCACAAATTTTTGTTAATCAGAAACAATTAAACGTGAAGCTCCCTTTGTAATATTTATTATGTCGAGCTTATGGAAGATAATGGCAAGTATGTTTCTATCCACAGTTGCACTTCTCCTTGACTTTCCATTAATTCAAGAAAACACACAATTAATCAGAGAAAAAAAAAAAAAAAAAAGGAAAAGTTTTTGTTTTTGGAAACTTTTCCGTACTAAATAAATTAAAAACTTATGCAGAGACAATACTGGCTTGAAAGATTAGTTGAGTTAAACACTTATGCTGAGACATGATCACATCTGCATAAGTTTTTTTTTTTTACTTTAGTTAGGAAAGGTTTCCAAATCAAATTAAAAACCCTCGTCTTTTTTTTTGTTCCTTGAGCTTGTGAAAAGGTTTAGTTTTGGAAACTTTTCCTAACTATAATAAAAATAAAAAAAATTTGAACATGTGGATTTTCTTAAGCTATGTGGATAAAAATATTTTCCTGACTAAATGACATTGAATATCGTCGTCAGGACTAATCTGATTAGAAGATGTGTCACAAAATAAAATAGGTACGTATCGTTCTTCGTTCATATTTTGAGTACTGAAAAACATTTTAAAAAAAAGTTTTGTGTATTTTCTGAATTACGCAAAAATAGGGGTTGTATTTTTTTTAATGAATTTCTCCTCATATTTTGCTTGGTATAAATCAAAATTTGTTTCCTCGTTTCGATCAGTTTCAACTGATTCAGTTATTACAATATTATTTATAGTTTTGGATTCTAAAAAATTTATATATACCAAATTGTGGTTATTTTATTATATAAAAAACTTATATAGATATATTTTTCCCGTGCATTGGTTTATTTCTATTTAGTATAATTAACACTTCTTTTCTAATTTTAATCATTTAGAGCTTATTAATTAACTTCTTTTCATCAATTTTATAAACTGAGTTTTCCTGAAAATTAAATATATATTTTTAAAAATGTAAAGCCGGTGCTTATATGCATGGGTTAATTTGCGTGAGAAGGAACTACTTCCCTCCATAATCTATATAAACCCCTCTTAAGCATAATTTTGTACCTTGGCTCTCTAAAACTCACACAATTTCCCGTAAGCAAAAAAAACGCAGAACCATGGCGAGCGAAGACTGGACGGAGTTGATCATCCGATTCTCAATGAAGCTGCTGAGTGAAGATGGTAAGTTTAAGTGTTTCATGAATCGGAGTAGTACGTAGAATCTTGGGATCTTTCTTCCCATCGTTGATTTATTATATAAAAAACCACAAGTCTCTCGCCACATCACGGTGGGAGATATTTGTCAAGAGCTCTGAGTCAATCGTCATCTTCATCCAAGAGACAAGCAAAGCATTGATCGTTAGCCAATCTTCCAGATCCGGTGAACCCGCTTGTGGTTGAGGAATGGTTCCATCAAGGAAACCAAACTTCTTTCGTGAACGCAAGGCTGTCTTGAAACCACACGCCCATTCATCATAATTGTTTGTCTTCAAAATCGGATGGGAGATCACAGCTCCAGAATTGTCAGCCGCCGTCAAATCATACGGCGAGATCGTCCTTCTCACCTCAGCCACTACCGGAGGCGCTTGAGCAACAGTCACAATCGGAGGTGCTTGAGTTTCAGCCATTACTTGACAGTGAATTTAGCAAAGACAGATTTAGAAAAGAAAACCAGGATTACGCTCTGATACCATGACAAAACTTAGACAAGAAGCAGAGATTGTGTTTTGTTGTCTTAATCTTATTCAGGCGATAAAAGCCAGTACTTATACAAGAAGAAGATGAAACCTAATTAAAAGAGCTTACAAAGGAAAAGACTAAAATGGGGCAAATAAATATTGACTAAACCCATTGACTAAACTCTAATCGATGTACGTAAGTAATATAAAGTAGCAACA
Source organism: Camelina sativa (assembly GCF_030686135.1). Taxonomy (NCBI): domain Eukaryota; kingdom Viridiplantae; phylum Streptophyta; class Magnoliopsida; order Brassicales; family Brassicaceae; genus Camelina; species Camelina sativa. The sequence goes on along the minus strand of NC_141896.1, from coordinate 6,019,688 downwards.
TCTTCAACATGTTTCTCGGTATCACTGGGGCGAAGACGACTGGTGGCTCAATTGCTGTAAGGATCTTATCAGAGAGTTAGCCTCAAAAATCCTCAGCACGCCAAAGGATGCACGGATTCCAAAGACCTACGTACGAGCAGAAGGATCAAGATCCCAAACGGATGATATTGACGAAAGGTCCGAATCAGAGGCAGCATATGGAAGACTTAAAGGGACGAATCCAGAGATCATTCCCAGCTCACTTCCCGACGCTAGCTAGCTGAACAAGTCTTAAAGGAACGTCGAACATATAGCTTCCGGCTCTGTTTTTCTTTCTGCAGGTTCACTGTATTTTTCATTCGTCTCTTCTTCTCTGATCGCATAGAAACATATTATGTTACGCAACTTTAGTTAGATTTATAACTGATCGAAAGAAGATGATAAGAAAACCCAAGATCTTTGAGCCCTCTCTCTTGGTAATTAATAATACTCTTAAGTCTCTAAATTGTAAATCACAAGAGTTCTCTCTATCGTTGATGATTTGGTCAATTTGCTGAAGCACCCCTCTTCTCACCAATCCGTATAATGAGATCGCCATTTCCAATCTAGGGTCAATATTTTCTTCTTCCAAAACTGCTCATCCTGTAAATTAAAGACGACGAAGACGAGCAAGAAATATATGAGTGCCCAGTAGCTGCAAACACAATACAAGTAAAAATGATTAGATTCATGTTCGCAACTTGTCAACGTAATGTTTTCTTTTAATCGAAACCAGAGGTATTTGTCTATAAATTGAGAATTGACTGAAATTAAACACTATATAACTGGAATAATATCATTTATTAGCCTCTTATAGGATAAACAAAATACACATTATGTAATATACTCCACTGTCGATTATTAGATATAAAAATATTAATATACTGTAGTAGATTACTAGTATTCAATTTTACAGATAACCATTTTAGTCATATTTACTACCATTACTTACAAAAGAGACATTATATATAATACCATGTATTTTCTATATAATACTGTTCTATTTAAATAATATTATAATTATATGAAAGTTTTGAAAAAAAGTTAAAGTAAATAGATGAATTTGCAATTTTCATAAATAAAATTTGCTTAAACTAAAATGAAAATTTAGAATATTCTTTTTCAGAAAAAAAAAAAATACGTTAGGGTGAAAAACACATCTATTATACTATAGGTTTTGCTTTTATTTTGGAGGTAAATATAGATAAATACATTTGGAAACAGTCTCCTCCGCCTCTGTTAAAATTGTAATTATCAAATGTATGTTAGAATATTGAGAGGAAGAAGAAAAGAAATAGAACAAAACAGAGCAAGAGACAAAGTCTCTTCTCTTTTAAGAAGACAAGAACGAAATCTGAAATTTATATTTACAATGAAACTTGTTTTCTTTTGTTTTACAACACACTACACTTATATATAAGTTGTACGGTCGTAACCGTTGGTAACTTGTCACAACCGACAACTTGAAACAACAGATCTAATGACACACCTGTATACACACCTCTTCACTAACTATAGACACATTGTTCATTTAATTATAGAACATAATAAGACCAAACTCAATTACAAACTAACAATGTAAAGGTTAAAATATATTTTTCATAAGATCCGATCTCTCTCTCACACAGGTCACGGCATGGGAATCACGTCATCAGCAGATCTGAAACCGGAGAATCCCAATCCCAAATCTCAAAACAACTCAGAGGAATTGGGAGATGATGATTCGTCGTCGTCAAGTGTTTGGCGAGATCGATTACGAGAGTTTATGGAAGAAGGTGGTGGTTGCAAAGAATCATATAATGTTTTTCGAGATTGCACTGAAGAAGCTGAGAAGAACAATGAAAGTATCGGTAAGTGTTTGCCGATGCTGAACAAGTGTATGGAGGCCCATTCCGATTACTATCAACCTATTCTCGCAGCCGAGAAAGCTGCTTTAGAACGGTTAACCAAGGGTTTCAACAAGCTCCCAACGGTTGGGAAAGTTTCAGATCATCAACAAAACGACGAGGAAGAAGAAGAAGAAGAAGAGAGGGTATTAGCTTTCCTCAAAGGTGGTGCTTGCAAAGATTCCTTTATGGCTTGGCTTGATTGTTCTGAGGAAGCTGAGAGAAACAAACAAGATTTCATCACTAAGTGTGCTCGAGTCTCTGCTACGTTATCCAAGTGTTTGGATGATCATTCTGATTACTATCATCCGGTTCTCACTTTGGCTAAAACTGCTGAAGAACACATGGAGAAGGAGCTCGAAGGTTTTTTTTTTGTTTTTAATGTTTTGAAAATATATGATTGGTGTGACAGTCTTGTTCACCACATTCTTTCAAAAGATATGATTGATTGCAAACTAGGATCAGAGACCGTTCGCAAATTAGGTACGAAGAGTTTCAAAGTTGAATAGAAAGAATCATATAGACTGAAATGAACAATCTGAAGAATATGTTTTTTTTTACGAGAATTTACCACTAGTGATCGAACCTTATGTGTTACCATCTGACAGAACAAAAAAGAAGAAGAAGAGAGACTGTGTAAACAGTTTAATGGGCTTTGGTAGCTAAAGAGTATTGTATATTCACGGGTATTCTGAAACTACTAATCGTCTTTATCATCATCTTCATCGTAGTTGAACGGTAATGGAACCGACTTGAAAGCTCGGTATTTCCCGACATTGTTCAAATGCTCGTTCTCTAATCTGTTTTTTTCCACAATCCAAACAAAAACAGAGCGTTACTAATTGGAATGTTAATGCAACACATTTTGTGGTTGTCAGTGTAATTTGAGTTTTGAAGTTTTTTTTTTTTCACCTGAAGAAGTTCCATATACCACGACGAATGATCTCAAGACTAGCCACAATGCTAACCATCGTCTGTCTATGCATGAAGGAAAAGTGGAAGTCCAGAACCGTCTGGATCCACGCAAATCTCAGCAGGACATTCAGAACCTGGTACATGTTCCAAGATCAGTTGCTATAAAAACATCGTTTACTTGATGATGAAAAAGTGTTCTTGAGACTCACCATGGCTATGAAGTATACTTTCTTCTGAGGAACGAGGAGTTTATCTCGAAGCCAACGGTTTTTGGATTTCCTGTTTAGAAGACCCCAATCATGGACAAAGTCCCACCAAGTGCAGAATATTGCAGCTATAAATGAGGAGACAGCGGCTAAAACCCTCCACGCGACTTGACCTTTTTGGATGCTGTAAGCCGTTCTCAAGCAAACCGCCACTATAGTCAAGAAGTACTTGAGTCCGTTGTACCCTTGTTCCGGGTTTTTTTCCTCAACTAGCCGTCTCAGGCACTGTATGAGTAACAAGGTTTCGTTATGGACTGCTAAAATTTTGGATTTTTATTTTTGAGGGCAGTAACTATCTACCTGAAGGAGGCGTGAGACATAAGGGATGACAGCAACAATGAAGAAGAAAGTGTTGTAGACATCAGATTCTTTGCAAGTGCTTTTTCTTTTTGCGAAGTCTCCCCAACCATAGTAACATATATAGAACTCGATGCTTCGAAGCGCTTGAACCTGGCTAGTTAATTGATCTCCCAAGAAGAAATCAGGCAATGTAACCTGCATGGGAAAAGGACGGTCAATACCTAACTAGAATAGGAATTTTACAGCATTCTATTTGGTTGATGAGCTTATTTCATCTCTGATTAATTACCTTGTAAAGTGGAGCGGCAAGGCAATGAAACAGACAAGTGAGGAAGAAATAGCGGCTCGAGCGGTAAAAGTAGTTGAATGGCAGGATTAGAATCATGAACATAGCCTGTTAAAGTAGATCGAAAACACAAATCACAGAGTTACTATGCAATTTTTTATAGTAAAAAAACCTTAAAAACTCGTATTTCCGGGTTTGGGGACTTACAACAAGTAGGATAAGAGGAAGAAGTTCAGTTTTGGCTTTATAGTCTTTCGTTTTGGGGTCTGCCTCCATGTCAAGATTGGCGAGAACACAAAGCAATGCAAACACTCCAATGCTGAAACCAACAAGCAGGACTTGTCTGTATCCAAGTTCAGTACCTTGCTTGAACCCAAATATGAAGGAATAGTTTACTCGGTATCGCCTCCAGTAGTATATATTACCAGCATACATGATGATGTGCAGCACGATAAACCCGAATAAACTGCAAGCAACAGGAACATTCTAAACAACACATTCCAACACAAATGCTCGATATATAACTTCTTAAGATGGCCAAGTTACTAAGCTCTTACCTATAAAGAGGGAACATAGTATTCATGTATTCCTTCTGGCCTTCTTTTTCCAAGAGATTTCGGGTACGGATGATGGCGACAAGAGCCACTATAAGAGAGAAAACGCATCCAGCCGTGAAACCTGAAACCAAATTTCCTCATAAGCACCACAAAGTTTGAAAAATACAAATTGTTATGCAAGTTAATGATTTGTTTACCTGTAGAAAATGTAGTTCTATGTCTCTCTCGTTTTGCTGTAGGTCGTAGAATGTTCATTGCTTTAGCTCGATTAGCATTAGCAAAATGCTTTATAAATGTTGCTTCAACACGCTCCATGAGTCTCATAACCTGTCATAACAGAGCATGGATACGTGAATTGAAAAAACAGAGGAATTGATGAAGTTTACTTATCCAAATAAGAAAATTAATCTCATAAAACATCTTTTTACCTCATCAGAGCTTCCCAAGGTTGAACTATCAACCACTTTCATGTAAGTCCTCGTTGCACCTCTCGACGTTATCTATAAATAAAAAGACATTTCGTCGAACACATTACAGTCATTCTTCTGAAACATATAAAACCCTCCACAAAATCAAAAAAATCTCAAATCTTACCTTATCATACTTCTTCAATATCTTCGAAAACGCCAATACATTCAAAAAACTGCATAAAAATTATCAAAAACTCAAAATCAAAAAACCCATCAAAAAGAAAAATTCAAACTTTAAAGAAAAAAACACAAACGAACCTATAGCTTTTGAGAAGGCGAAGCTTATGATAAAACTCAATGAAAGCACGTTTGAGACTCTCTTCGACTTTCATCAGATTCTCTCTGCTGAATTTTAACTCAGTGTGATTCGGTACTTTGAGAACTCCTTTAATGGTTGAACGAGGCGTCTCTTTTGTGTTGTTGATCTTGACTCGATCAAGAACTTCGAGCGGAGCTGGTCTCGCTGCTCTCATTCTACTCGTAGTTACGTCGTTGACTGCTCCGGATGAAACCACCGAGGTTTCGTTTTCTTCTTCTTCTTCTTCGTCTTCATCAACTTCCATTAGCCCAGCTCTGCTCGAGCCTCCTTCTTGTATAACTTCCAAGTGCTCTTGACTTCGAATTTTCACTACAAATTTGAAATTTTTCGGTTTGGTATAAATTACGGTAACATAAAATTTAAATTAAACCGGGAATTAAATTTAACCAATTCTAATCCGGTTTTGGTACAGTGCCGTGTATAAAATGATCTAGCTTGCATGTAACCAAAACGTTTAGATGTTCAAAACCAGATTATTTAATTATATTATGAAGATATCATAAAAAATCCAAACGTATTAAAACAAAATTTAAAAAAAAAAAAAACAGTTCAGTAGGTAGTATATGACTCAGATTCAAGTGGACAAAATAAAAAAATCATTAAAAATCAAATCTCACTAAGATAATTTTAAATACCAAAAAATGACTTTGTTCATTGTTTAAGTCTGGAAAAAAATATATATACATTAACTCTAATCAGGATTTTGATACAATTGTTACGATATGGTTTGATTAAGCCGGTGGGAAGAAATGTAAACAAAATCAAATCCGTCTTTGATTACTAAGAAATCTTTTTATAAACATTATTGTGGGCTGGCACCATCAAATTTAATCAATCTTAGACATAAACTGATAAAAGTGGACCAGAATTTAAATTCGTGTTTCTGTCTTTCCATAAAGTCGGTGAGTTAGGTGACTAGAGTAGATACGTGTATTAAATTATATGCTTACTAGATTTGGCTCCGGCGGGAGTTGAAGCAGAGAGAGCCGCCGCGGAAGTAGCTATATCTGACGCTAATCGAGTTATCTCCACCGTTCTTTCTTCCCATCGCCACCCATCTGGATTCTCAACTTTGACACGAAACGCTATCAAAGCGTCCATTTGTTTGTTAAGCATGGCAGCTTCTTTCAAAACTTCTTCAACTTTCTCTTTGTAAAACTTTTCAACCTTGTTGAACTCATCGTCTAGTCTCCGGAAAAACACTAGCTCGTACTCTCCTCCTTCCTCCGCCGCCATCAGAAACGTTGTTTCGCAGCCGTGACCCGAGGTTGTGTTAACAAGAATCGGTCCCGGCGTCGTGGATGATGTTGCCGTCAACTGTACACCTTCTTCGACATCATGAGGATGACCGCGTTTGTGTCTTCCAGGGGTCGAGACTAAACCGCTGAACGCACGGTATAGAGTCATTTTCCGGTTTAGTCCTCCGCTGTTCTTGGCACCACCATGAGAAGGATGTGCATTGTTGGTTCTGCGTTGGAATCTGACGATTTCTTTGAGACGTTTTTTGAGGAAGTCGTAATCCATGTAAGCTTGTTGCCACTCTGGCACCATTTGAGACGAGAACTCTTTCCCGAACTTCATGTTTTGGATTCTTGAAACGAATCGAATCTATCTTTCTTGTTTGAATCTCTCTTGTTTATGTGTTTTTTTAAAAAAAATTGTTAAAATCTATACTTTATGTTTGTGTCTGAAGAGGAAGAGTCCTATATGGCTATATATATACAAAAGAGAGAAACAGAGAGACTAGGTCGTTTATGGTTTGTTTTTTTTTTTTTTAAGGAATGTTATAAAGATTATGATTAGAAAAATTGTTTCTAGTTAAAGTAATTAACTTTATAGCTTTCTGAATCATCTTTATTGAATTCTTTTCAACGTGAATTCAGAGAGGGCAACTAAAAAAAGCGCGTGGGTACTATATGTTCAAATATAGAAATTCGAAATCCATTTTTTGTTATTGCTCTTTCGGTTATAAATAATTTTATGTTTCTAGTCCTTACGGTATAGTAACAATTTGTCAAATAGATTTCGATATTTTACATTAACCGTAGTAATGTGAAACATCGTACTTCAGCTTTTACTTTTTAGTGTGAGAAATAGGACATTTTATTTCCCTTTATTTTACTCGTTCTTGCAAGAGATATATTTAAAAAATAACCGCGTTGATCTATCGGTTGAAAAATATAGGTGAGTAATATCCTATATTAATAAGAAGCACACTCTTAAAAAAATTGATGTGTCCGTCGTCAGAGAACTGTGTGCATCTTTTAATAAAATACCTTTAAATTTTTTACTTAATAACATTCACATGCCATTATATTTTTTAAAAAAATAATTAACTAAATAATAATTAGATATATCATTTTTCACACAAATTTAAATATCACATACTAAAACTAATTAAATAATTACATACTATTTTAAAGCAAAATTTTATTAAGATTTATTTACAAATATACAAGTCAAAGTTATATTGATTTCTTAAAATCAATATAAGTAAAATAATATAAAAAGGCTATTAAAACATATCAATTAATATAAATTTAATAAAAATAAAGAATATATACCTTATTAACCAGATAACTTATTAAACATATAACTTATTAACATAATCATGTTATTTTTTATGTTAGTATTATTACCATAATAATTTAAATAATAAGCTTTCAATAGTTATTATAATTGAATATAAATAGAAGTATATTACCCCTCAATTATCTCCAACTCATTAAAAGAAACTTAATTCTCAATAAATATAGATTTATATCTATTCATAAATAAATATAAAATGACAACAAATTAGGGGATATCATGATGTGTGATTATTTATATATATATATATATATATATATCTAAGTTTGTAAACTAATTAATCTCAACATTTAGTGTGATTAATCATAAAAAATTTAAATATTGATAACTAAATAGGAATATACGTTCTAATTGTATATTCATCTATGTACTATTAAAAAAGAATGAGACAATTAACCATTATCATTATAAATAAACTTAGTACCAAAAAAAATCATAATATATTTTAAAAGAGTGATTATTAGATTATGCAAAATTGTTATATTTACTCGATAAACCATAAATATAAATTTGATTTTAAAACACACAAAATATATATTGCCATAAATTGTATATTTTATAGATATTTTCTTTTCCACATTTACATATTTCACGGGTGAAATGTATTCTTACACGAATACGTTGATTTTGGAATTTTGGTCATTTTTCATAATGGTTTTTTTTGTAATAATCCATCGTTTAAATAGCCAAATCAAAATATTAAATCAATAAATTTGATTATCTTCAGAAAATTTAGCTTAGAATCCAATTGTTACTAACATATAATAAAATTAAATAATTAAACTACTGAGTAATTTAGTATATGTTGTTATGGTTACATAAGAAACATGCAAAATTGTTATGATTACAAAATAAAACATAAAAAGATATGAATTTGATTTTTAAACCACACAAAAGACATGTTGCAATAAATAGTAACATTTTATCAATATTTTCTCTACAATAAAATTTCTTATATATTCAAAAAACACAGTTTAAATAAATAAATAAAAAAACTTTAGTTACATATTATGTTTGACATAAATATATAGTAGTTTTAGGATAATAATTTTATTTATAATAATTTTTTAAAAATCGGTATATTTCGCACGTAGTTCGTAGTTAAATTATTAATCAAATAATATGAGTTAATTAGTCCCCTCGTAAAGATTCATAAAGATTAGTCTTAAATTGACTTATATGATTATGATTAATTAATCCATCAATCAGTGGGTCATCTCTCGAGAAATTTGATATCCCTAGTGGACGACTCTCTCTGGTCTCGGTGTCAGACCCACTTGGGCGGCTCAAGGTCGATATGGTAATAGTATTGTCATTGCTAAGTGAATAGTTTTGAACCTAAAAAGTTGCTTTACACGTAAATATGTATGCATAATTGCATATGATATAAAATATTCCTATTTGTAATTCTGTTTGAGTATTTTATGAACGTAAATTACGTGGCATGGCACTAATCAACGTAAGTTACGTACGTGCGTGAAAAAAATAAGAACAAGAAATACAAGATTGCAAGTTATTACGAAGAGAATTAAAAAAGCGGATTATAATCATTTGATCAAGTTGGTCAAATTATATAACCTGGTTTTTAACCAAACAAATAATTAGTTTTGAAAAGTTGAATTAATATGACACTTGAACGGACAAAGAACAAATGCATCACTTCTAGTTTTTTTTTTTTTTTTTGTATCATCACTTATAGTTATATCAAACAATAAGATACTTCTGGTATAATAATTAATAAATGTGACAAAATTGGTTATATGTACAATCAACATTCAACACTGCCAATCGTTTTCGAGTTATTTATATCTCACCAACAGCTGTTGATAGTCGATTTTAAAGGTCTCACATCGATCACCAATGATGAATTGCCAATGAATAGCCTTATTTTTCCAATAAGGCTATGTTTTTCACACCAAACAAAAAATAAGGCTATGTTTTTTCACACCAAAAAAAATAAGGCTATGTTTTAATTTCAATTTTATCACTTATATGTTATATCATAGTGTTGGATTGATATCCTTTAAGTATAGTACAATTTTTTTGTTTTTTTTTTGTTTTTTGTTTTTAAAGAGTAGTTTAAATAGTATATCAAATGGATTAGTTAAAATATAGCTATACTATGTGTATATCAAATGGGTATTCTTTATTCTTTATATCTATCAATATTAGTATCTATATATATATATATGTATGTATTATTAGCCATCCATTTTGACCTTCTCAAAACACTTAAATTAATTATCAGAGTACGTCGAACTAAAAGGAAGCCTTTTCACCTAGACCTAGCTATAGAATTATAATAAGTATATAAGAATACCATACTAAAAGTAGATTTTTTTTCTATTTTCGTACGTCCATATGTATTATAAATAAAATAAGATATGTTATTGGCAAAGAAAGAAGAAAATAATTATATAAGCGGATAGATTTTAGTTGACCAATCCCTGAATTAAATCGATCCAACAACCATCACGTCATGTCGTCATCCAGATTATTGACTGAGTTTTGTGGTTTTCGTGACAAGTATTTTTCTCAGGTCTTTGATTTAAAAATTGGGCCGATGAGTGAGTTATTATCAGGTTAGGTACCACGCGAGTCTCTGCGCGAGAAGCGGTTTTTATAAGAATCTGTGTTCTTCACATTTTGGTATTTAATTTTCCAAGACAAATTTCGTATATTTTGACAAAGAAAAAGTCTAATTGAGTTGACAAAAAAAAGAAAGTCTAATTGCATATTATCAACTGAATCAGTCCTATCAAACTTAAAGAACAAAAAAACTAAAAAGTATTCAAAATGGACGAAGTGTCTCTAATCCCGAGGCATTCTGATCGTGCCTTAACTGTAACTGGGTGTGGTGGTCTCATATCCCGTGGATTGTGGACCGTGGTCAAGGCAGCACACGAGAATGGAAAGTTCCGCTCCTTTACGTTTTATTATTTTTTACTCTTTCAAAGTCTTTTTTGTAATTATTATTATTAATTAGATGATACGACCAAATTATCGATAATTACTTTACTCTTTCAAAGTATATTAATTAATATTTATGCCTCTTTTAGTATGGATGGATTAATTTAGATTATAGTTTTTGGTTTGATATTTGGTTTTTTTTTTGATAAATTTTAGTTTTAATATAATTTTGAAAGACGAATTTTTTGATATTTTTTTCTTGTTTATTTACAAAAAAAGGAGAAAAGGAAGATGTCATGGCTTTTTCTTAAAATCTAAAATTATGTGGATTCTAGTTTTTGCCATTGAATGTTTGTAGTTGTTGTAATGGTTTTTTTGTTTTTATTTTTAAGAATCTACTTTTTTATCTATTCAAGATTTTGTAAAGATGGTTTTTCTAAAATTTAGAAGATTTTAAAAATCTAGGAAAATTTATTTTGGTTACATTCGACAAGATTCTCAAAACTCAAAAGTTGAAAAATCAAAATAACCAAACCGAATTCACCGAAATAGGAACCGTCTTGTTTGAGGTTTTCACTAAAACCGTCTTGTTTGAGGTTTTCACTTTCCCTATTAAAAAAATAGGTGACATTATTTATATGTTATGTTATTATTTTTTTTTATTTTGTAAAATGTAAAAAATAAAACTTATAATCTAGAATCCAAAAACTAAAAACTATAATCTAAAAACTATTTAAAATCTAATGAATGGCCTTTGTCAAAAATTGCAAAGAAAATCTAAAAACTGGTATTCCTATTATTCAGGCCATGAATGGTTGTTGGTTTTTAAATAGTTTTTAGATTATAGTTTTTAATTTTTAGGCCATCAATGGTTATTAGATTTTAGCGCTTATCAAACATATGATGAATCATTAGCGCTTACAACCGTAATCCCCACTAATTGAAGGCAACTCTGGACTGGTGCTGGTATACGGTCTTGTTGAACAACACCAACCGTGTGAATGGCCACAACCATTTGTTCGCAGAAGATTGGCAAGACTCTCGAGTACCTCCCTTGCGGTTGATCCGGCTGGCACCTGCGCAGATTGGACATCCCAATACACCACCACCTCATCGAAATTGAAAGAAGCCCAAGCCGTAGCCATAGAAAAGAAGCCATTGAAATGTAAACTAGGGTTTATGCTTTGAGAAATAGAAAGGTTTATGATGTGAGAGATCGTGTTTATATATGGGCTATAAGTAGGGTTTTTTTATGAACTTTCAAACTTTACTTTAAAAAAACTCATTATATATATATATATACCAGAAACTAAAAGAAAAATTAAAAATAAAAACAATTTAAAGAAATATACAAATATACCATTGATATCCTAAATTTGAATGCTCTTTGAGAAAGTTTAAAGAGATTTATTTCTTCTAAGGCCTTGAAATGTTTACTAGTTTTTAGGTAGTTTTTGGATTTTGATTGTTTGAAAATCTATTTTTTTATCATTCAAAATTTTCAAAAAATAGATTCCCTTAACTTTAGGGAAACTAGTTTTTGAGTGGTTTTTTTTCAATTTCAAAGAGAAACTAAAAGCCATGTTTTTGTGAAATTTTTTTCTTTCAATGATAATATGTTTTATTTTTGATTTTTAGATTTAAAAATCAATAGCAAAATCAAAAAACCAAAAAAATCAAAAACCAAAATCCAAAAGCTAAAATCTAAAAACCAAAAACCAACTAAAATCTATAAACCATTCATGGCCTAAAATCTTGATTGGAGAAAAGATAGATTTTTGAAAAACAAATCCAAAAATTATGTTAGAATCTATCACCATTCAAGGCCTATTTATTGTATACAAGATTATTTAAAGTTTTAAACACTATATGCTTATTCATTTCTGATTTTTATATACGTAAGTAAACTCAATGAACAACAATCATTTGCATCTAATCACTTTGTATCTGATTTTTTTTTTAATCTATAAAACTCATTAGAAATCATGAGTTAATGATTTATATTAATTTTAAATCAATCGAAAACGCTTGTTGTTCAAGAAAAAAATACTTATCTTATATTTGATGGAGACTGTGTGTACAGGATTTGTATAATTGACCACTAACTTACAAACTCAACACTTATTTTGATAGTTGATAATAAGTAAAAATCATTAATCTCATATATAAAAGTAAGGTTTTGGTCTCTCCTTATTGGTTGATTTTCATTTAATACTTTCTATTTTTTTTTTTGCTTTCTAATTGTTTAATTGCTTTAAATAATATTTAAGTCCTAATTAACACAATACATTTAATTCATACAATAAAATAAAATTATAACTGAAAATAAAATAAATTATGCATTAATCATATTCCAACACTCAATTTTATTCAAACACAATAAATACTATTTGTAACTCCAATAATTTAAAATGTAACTTCCATCAATTTTTATCATATAATTAAGCGTTGTCTCATTCTCTCATATTGACATTTTTTACTTTCTCATTTTCACATTCTCTCATTCTCTTCCACAATATCTCAAATCATTTTTTTTTATGTTTTCAATTTCTTATTTTTGTTGTATGGATTACAAAAAACCAAATGAAATATCATTGTAAAATTTTAATTTTAGAGACTACATGATATATATATTTTACATTGTTTTTATATTTAAAGATTCATCTCCATTATCTAATTTGAATTATCATCTTATAAGTAATCATTCTCTCCTCCTCTCTCACCAATATCAAATGTTGTTATATCTAATATGTGTTGTAAGAGTTTGATTCTATATTTTAATTTAGAAAGTATTATATAATTAACATTATTTTCAAATTTTATTTTATTTATATAAAAATAAAATATTTCTTTTATATTTCTTGCCTTTATAATCTATTCATATTTATTTTTAAAATTTCCATAGCTAAATTTAAATTCACATATGTTAGTTTTAACAAAAAATCAAGTTTATTTGAGAATCTGTTTTAAAAGGTTTATCTTCATTATCTATTTTAGATTAGCATCTTACAAGTCATTATTTTTCATACTCTTACAATATTCACCACATAATAAGATCATGAAGTTAAAAAGATCCATCTCTAATTCTCTATTATGTACTTTGGTTATCTCACATATTCATGTATCATTTTTAATAATTTAGAATGATCAATATAATTATCCATTTATAAAGTCTATTTTATTTTGTAAAGTCTATTCTGTTTTGTGATCCAATAGATAAATATGTAAAGATCAATATAATATTTATATTATTTAAGATTTGAGGTTTTTGAAAACAAAAAGAACTTAATTATAAAAAAAATTGATTTTCTTGATTTAAGCAAAATGAAAAAATGATTCCAAAAATAAATCATGTTAAACTGGAAGTGAAATATGGAAAATAATATAATTATTAAAATACCATTTAACTGAATCCTCTAAAGATGAAACCATTAGTATGAAATCTAGCACTATAAATTAAATTGATGAGTGAAAAAAAAAAGATTGAAGTTATTCTTGGGGTTTTAAAAAATCTTTAGATTGAAGTCCATATAATTTTTAAAAAAAAACTAATTTAGTTTGTCACTTCAAAAGTAATATTTTTAATTTGGAATATTATGTGTGAGTGTTGAGTTTATATCAACAAAACAATCAAAAAGTGTAAGTTTAAACTTTGATTGAGCCACTTGGTATTCTTTTTCTTTTAATTCAAAAATAAATAAAAATATTTATTTATAATTAACCCACTTTTAAAGACATTTAACTCAAATGTAACTCCTACCCAATAATTTTACATTCATTCCTCCCACTAATATATTTCTCTTTCAAAAAGGTTTTTGGTAAAATTTTAATATTTTTTAATTATTTAATTGCTTTTTTAATTATTTAATTGCTTTAAACTTTGAAATGAGAAATATTCTATATACAATAATTTTATACGTAGTTACTAAATTTTTTGATAATTTATTTGATTCAATTTTAATATACTACAGTCTTATGTTTACAATGTCATTAAGAAGAAATCTTTAAATCAATGTTTAATCTATAAAACATGATCATAAACATAGATTCTCTCATATTAGGAAAATGTTTAAATTTCTATATTATTATTTATATTAATATAGCTAATCAATTTGTAATATTTTTGTAGTATTGGTTAATTATTTTTTTATAGCAAAGTTTATATATTTTAAATTTTGTATAATAAATAACCATACCAAAAAATGTTGACAGGAGTGTTATTTTGAGAAATTGTTTCAAAATTTTTTGAGATTCATACATTAGTATAATTTTTTTGAGATTATACATTAGTAAAACAATATTTTAGTTTAAGAAAATTTAAGAAATATAATCAAAACTATTATAAATACACGAATGCGTGAACTAAGTTTACATAAAAGCTTAAGTAGGCCTTGGCCTTTTTAATAATGGGCCTTCTACATTTTGATTCTTCAATAGATATTCTTTTATTTTCTAAGTTAGAAAAGAACTCATGTCTGTGACATATTATCCACACTCTGTATTTCACTGATACTAACCCCGCCAACGGAAAACCACCATGTCAGCCTCCGTCGCCGTCGTGACGGGTTTTCTCCGTCTCCCTTCAATTCAAAAGTCTCAAAACTCTTCCTTTCTCTTCTCTCGACCCAAGAGATCTTTGGTGAGACCCATCTCCGCTTCAAGCTCAGAATTGCCGGAAAATGTTCGGAACTTCTGGAAATGGCTGGGGGACCAAGGAGTCGTCTCCGGGAAGTATCCGGCAGAACCTGCGGTTGTACAGGAAGGATTAGGACTTGTAGCCAGGCGTGATATTGGAAGAAACGAGGTCGTATTGGAGATTCCTAAGCGGTTGTGGATAAACCCAGAGACAGTTACGGCTTCCAAGATCGGACCTTTATGCGGAGGATTGAAGCCGTGGGTTTCAGTTGCTCTGTTTTTGGTCAGAGAGAAGTATTCACAAGAGTCCTCGTGGAGAGTTTATCTTGATATGCTTCCTCAATCTACTGATTCTACTGTCTTCTGGTGGGTTTTCTCCTTCTCTGATCATCAGTCACGGAACTGTTTGTTCAAAGTTTGGTTTCTCTGGCTCACAGTTAGCTAATGATATGTCTTCTTTGTGAAATGCTCCAGTACAGGTCAGAAGAGGAGCTTGCTGAGCTCAAAGGTTAATCCTTTTACCCTTTCTTCTTCTTCTTTCCATATACAGATCATTGTTTAGATTCACACCGACTGGTTTGGGAATTAGCTGTTGATTCACTAGTAGTAGCTGATGATGAATCAAGGGATAGTTGAGCAAAACATTATTTAACTTATGTGGTTTTTGTTGTTTGGCTCAGGGACTCAACTGTTGAGCACCACATTGGGTGTGAAAGAGTATGTGGAGAATGAATTCTTGAAACTGGAACAGGAGATATTACTGCTCAACAAAGATCTCTTCTCATCCCGCATAACACTTGATGACTTTATCTGGGCGTTTGGGATTCTCAAGTCGAGGGCGTTTTCTCGCCTTCGTGGCCAGAACCTTGTCTTGATCCCTCTTGCTGATTTGGTAAGCTCCAGTAAATAACTATCCATATAAGCGACAGCTATATTCTTTATTCAGATAATGTCTTAGTTGCAAAGAATCTTCATACATTGATGCAGAGAATCTCTGACTACAATGTTTCACTTTGAACAGATAAACCATAACCCTGCGATAACGACAGAAGATTATGCATACGAGATCAAAGGAGCTGGCCTTTTCTCTAGAGATCTCTTATTTTCCTTGAAGTCACCTGTTTATGTTGAAGCAGGTCAGCAGGTAAACTTCAGACACTGTTACTTAGTTTAATCCCTCAAGAGTATAAGATCAAACCCACTTAATGCTGTGTGGGTGGTCTATTCCACAGGTATACATTCAATATGATCTGAACAAAAGCAATGCAGAACTTGCTCTGGACTATGGTTTTGTGGAATCAAACCCTAACCGAAACTCATATACTTTGACCATAGATATACCCGAATCAGACCCATTCTATGGGGATAAGTTGGATATTGCTGAGACTAACGGGATGGGTGAGACCGGATACTTCGACATAGTAGACGGCCAGACTCTTCCCGCTGGCATGCTTCAGTACCTTCGGCTTGTTGCCCTTGGCGGTTCAGATGCTTTCTTATTAGAATCTATCTTCAATAACACCATATGGGGCCATCTTGAATTGCCTGTAAGTCGTTCAAACGAGGAACTAATATGCCGTGTTGTCAGAGATGCCTGCAAGTCTGCTCTGTCTGGTTTTAGTACCACCATTGAAGAGGTATATATATGTTCGAGCTATTTTCTTGTACTGTCTTTGCAGCTACTTTACACTCATTTCATTTCTTGCTCGTCTTCATTGTCTTTCGTAGGATGAGAAGCTTCTGGAAGAAGGAAAGCTTAATCACAGGTTGGAAATTGCTCTTAAGATACGGATTGGTGAGAAGAGGGTGCTTCAGCAAATCGACCAAATCTTCAAGGATAGAGAGCTTGAGCTTGATGTTTTAGAGTATTACCAAGAGAGAAGGCTCAAAGATCTTGGTTTGGTTGGCGAGCAAGGGGATATCATCTTCTGGGAAACCAAGTGAGAATTAGCTTAGCTCGTATAGAAGTCCTGCAAGAACAAACTCAGGGCCCGAAAGAAGATCTTACTGGTTTGGTCTCCGACGGCAAAGAGTTGAATCAACCTCGAGACAAAAGAGTTAAAGGAAGAGACCACAATCTGTATATTAAGCTATTGCCAAAAAGCAACTTTTTTGAAATTTCTATAAGATGAGACAAAATCTTCTTTTAGTTACATCTTAACTTACGTAAAACAATCAAATTAAGATCAG
The DNA here is from genome assembly GCF_030686135.1 of Camelina sativa. Taxonomy (NCBI): domain Eukaryota; kingdom Viridiplantae; phylum Streptophyta; class Magnoliopsida; order Brassicales; family Brassicaceae; genus Camelina; species Camelina sativa. The sequence goes on along the minus strand of NC_141896.1, from coordinate 6,002,347 downwards.
CAACTATGCAGGAAAGCTGAAAAAGTTACAAACAAAAAAATAGAAAAAAAAAACTCGGGGAAGGAACTATGCAGCTCCCGTTCAAGTATTTGGCATGCCGTCCTCTTGCAGAAGCAACGAGATAATATGCTAAAAACATGACTTCATCAACGTGTTAATTTGGAATTTCTATGGCCAAACAGGTCGTGGCAATTTGTACCTTCACAAAGACACTCTTGAGGGTTTGCGTAGAAGTAATCTTCCTCCTTAGGTTTGTCAGAGATTACTCTTCGTTGCGTAGGTGCCCCTGTTCGTTTCTCATGAGCTACCTTGACGGCTACTGCAAACTGATCCCACGTGAGGGTCTTGTTGTGATGCAAGTCTAGTAGCTCCACGAGTCTCTTACGGTCAAGCAGGACTGTCTTCTTATATCCAAGGTATCTGCAAATTCAACACATAAATACCAATTGTGTTTTTATATAGAATTACAGGTATGATTTGATTAACACTAACTTGTCAGTTGTCATGAAAATGAATGCATTCGATACCAAAACAATTACCTCCGATGACCTTCCACCACTTTTGCCATGTTTCCATCATAGGTAGGAATAAAAGTGTTGCTGGCTACAGATACCATAAAATCTAAAGCAGCCATTTGAGATGAATGGTTCTGAAACTGTTGCAGCTCCGTTGACTCCAGTAGCATTTCCTTCTTTACCTATAACAACATGTGTGCAAAACTTCTAAGAAAACATTCATATGTAATATAAGATGCAGTTTATCACTCACTGTAGCAAGAAAAGGGAAACCAGGACGGGTAGACTCACAATTCTCGGGAATGCTTCCCTTAAAACGGATAGCCTATGCTCACTCCCATAAATCTCACCAGCTGCAATGTATATCTGCGTATTTTTCTCGAATCCCAGTGCTTTTAGAACCAATGCTACCTCCTCTGGCGTCAGAGGACAAAGCCCTTGCGCCCTCCTCTCCTCAGAGACTATCTCCTTCTCTCTCCACCAGGGATATGTGTACCTAAAGAACACAAAAATGGACCCATACATTTAACAACAAAATATCATCTTTTTAGTCGGAACACCAATTCAGGGCAGATGTTTTGAAGACAAACCTCATCTTTTTTAATTCTTCAGCTTCTTCCGCAGTGCAACCATGAGTGCAGCCAGAGAAAGCTAACATGTCCATCTCATATCTCAGATGCAAAGCCACAAAAGGCCCTCTTTGTTGTAGAATTCGAACTAACTTAGATCCCAAAGCCTCAAGCTGTGGAGTGAACTTAAGTCCCTGGAAGTTCACCCGGCACCTGAGCCACTGTAGAGGGAGCGGAAGACCATTGTTTGCCAGACGGGTGTCAGTCCTATTGAAGTGTACAACTTTATGTTTGCTGAAAAGGGGTAATACCTGAACAAGAAATTTAACCAATCACAAATGCAGAAAGACACACTACTATGTCGTTGTGGTAAGTATAGTGTCAAAGGAAGCAAAACAGGAAACTAGACATGAACAGCACAAACCTACCTGCTTCAAGTAATAATTTTCATCAGACCAGCTCACAGGAGGCATTTCGAACATTTGATAACCATACTTCTTTGTATACCGTTTAGGAAGCCTCCTTAAGATCCGAACTTCATCTCTTAATGAATCAATGAAATGTCTCACATTAAAAATATCCTCAAAACCACTGCAAACCAAAACAAATTAGGATGCTTTAGATCGCTAGAAAGATAGACATATATCAGAAGTGAAAGATCTTCTAAAAAGATAGAAAGAATGAATACCTAGGATCAGACCAGAAAGATGTTTTGTCAAGCTCAGGAACAACGAGAGTGAGGTTTAATAGGCGAGCAACAGTCACCATATCACATATCTGAAAACAACATCAAATTCAGAATTTTGGAAAACATCAAATCTGAATCGAAAGCAATTAAAAGCAAGTGACCAACCGCGGATCGCATTTGATTCAATCCACCATTACAGGATACAAGTAGTATACCATTGCTTGTATAATTTCCTACAAAAACGAAATCAATAATCTCGTTAAAACTCTGAAGCACCAACGTGAACCCTAAACGCCGCCCAAAAAAATAGAGAGAAAACAAACACTGACTGGGAGGAGGAAGAGGAGGTGGCAAAGGAAGAAGCTCGATAGGGGCAGAGAATCTGGAAATCTGATTGGTTAATAAACCAGTGAAGATCCGGGAATGCCAAAGCTCACCGGCGGCGAAAAGCTGAACCAAACACGTCCAAACCAGAATGCTGGAACAAACTCTAACGAACCACACTTGTACACGAGGCTTGGGAACTGCCGAAGGAGGCGGAAGCTTATTATTAATATCGCTTCGCGCCTGAGTAGTAGTCACACTCTCCGATCTAACTTCCATCTCCCTCCTCCGACGATCGTCTTCGCCGCTTCATGAGATTAAAAAAATTTCTAAAACCTAAATAAAAAATTCTCCGATCTTGTGAATTTTTTTATCCTTCAAAAATGGAGAAATTGATAAAATTAGAAGAGAAACGCGAAATGAAATGCTTCTCTTCTCTCTTCCTTGTGTGTCAAAGGTTTGAATCTCGAGGTGTTTTTATTTTTTCCCGAGTAAATTCGAAATTAAGAAGACGAAGAAGAAGAAAAAAAAAATTCACGAGACGGGACAAAAAAAGAAAGAAGGAGGTGGTAACGGTGAGAAAGATGGGAAATAAGTTAATAACCGTCAAGTGTCTTCTTCATTCTATTTATTATTTTCCCCACAGAGACACAATTCATTCTATTTGCATTTTTTAAAAATATATCATTTCCTAAAGCTTTAACTTAACTAAATAAATACCAAAAGAAAAATATTAGAAAAACATAGTAGTAGCCTAATAAGTATTAAATAGAGATTCGAAGAAAAAAATATTAATTGTCAAGAACAAAGATTTCAAGAACATTCAACTCTGAATACTACTATAATAAGAAGAAGGAAAGAAAGATGACACATAATGCCTTTTTGGTAGTCGTTGTCATTCGTCGTCAACGAATTCACCTAATTGTTCTCTTCCTCCCTAACTTTATTTATTGTGTCAATCTATTTATTGCACTAATCACGTTTCAGTTAAGAAAAACTGTTTAATCTCTAATTAATATTGTAAGACTTATTGTTATAACTTATAAAAAAAAAAAAAAAAAAAAATGAAATGAAATTATCACTCATAACCTCAACTCAGTATTGTATTTGCTTTGCATTATTAACATCCCTTCCAAGAAAAGTTACTATTTCTCCTTTACCAAAAAAAAAAAAAAAAAAAAAAACTTGAGTACAGTTATTTTCTTGATCAAGTTTAAAATTAACATTTCTGAAATGATTTGAGTAAAAAATCTGGAAGAGTTATTTATATATTCTGCTAATTTTGGGGTTGTACACTTGAGAAGACAAGTCCAATACTCTGTGGGCCTTCATTTTATAGCCCAGTTGAGAGGTCTTTTTTGTGCAAATTAGAAGGTAACCCAAATGAGAGTTGTCAGTTTTAAATTTTTTAAAATACACCACGTGTTTCAACGAATGAAACAATTACACGTGGCAACGTACCTATGTTTGACTTTCTTTGTCTCCTTCCCTTCCCATTAACCCACAGAAGATTAGCTTTGAAACCGGTCAGATCGATTTCTCTCTCTCTCTCTCGCTCGATATCGGAGCCGCCATGGATCTTCATCGGAGCACGATTGTATTGTTAATCCTTTCAATTCTATCTCCGGTGACGATCTCTATGCGATACGAGCTGACTTCTGGTCACACGAAATGCATCTCAGAGGAGATTCACGCAAACGCAATGACCGTCGGAAAATACAGCGTCGTAAACCATAACGAAGATGATCATCATCCTCTTCCTCCTTCCCATAAAGTCACCGTTAGGGTAATACATCTTTGAATAATCTCCTCATCTTAATAATTTTATTCGCATTTTCCTTTCGATTTGATTCTCATCAGTATGTATAATGCAATGGTGTTTTTTAGGTCACAACGCCGAAAGGATTGGCTTATCACGAAGCGGACGGTGTAGAGTCGGGACAGTTCTCGTTTACAGCGATCGATACAGGGGATTATATATCTTGCTTCACCGCCGTTGATCACAAACCGGAGACCACGCTGACCATTGACTTTGATTGGAGGACCGGTATCCATACCAAGGATTGGTCTACTGTGGCTAAGAAGAGCCAAGTTGAAGTAAGATTTTCGCGTCTTCTTCTTGTTACTCTTTGAAGTCTTAACTTTGGTCAAACTAAAATCTCAATAGAGTTAATAGATTTTGATGCTTTTGTTTATATGAAGAATTTGAGCATTGTGCTCGGATGTGTAAGAATTTGGTTGCTAAGTTAGACCAAGACATTATGCTTGAAACTGGATATGAATTGAGAATTGCTCTGTAGTCTAGGTTTTTCTAGATTATGTTGGTACATTGGTCTGGTTTGAATAGGACTAGGCTTTTAACATACAACAGAGCAAGACTAGCTTGAAATGTGATATATAGCCTCTTAAAGAGATTGCATAGTTTTAAAGGAATGTTTTGTTAACGTTGCCATGGTCGTATCTTAATGTTATTTGGCCAGACGATGGAGATGGAGGTTAAAAAGTTATTTGACACCGTGAATTCCATCCACGACGAGATGTTCTATCTCCGCGACAGGTAATTTAATTACAACAATACCATGTTTTCCTTTCAAGTCGCTTAATCTGAGGAAGAGAATGACTCAAGACTCAAAAAAAAAACCCATTCCTCATATGGTATCATGCAGGGAAGAAGAAATGCAGAATCTGAACATATCGACGAATTCGAAGATGGCATGGTTGAGTTTTGTATCGCTTGCAGTTTGTTTATCGGTCGCAGGTCTTCAGTTTTGGCACTTGAAGACATTCTTCCAGAAAAAGAAGCTCATCTAAATTGTATTCAAAACCCTGAGACTATAGCGTTATATAACACAACTGATTTCATTTTTGTCGTACCAATTCATTTTCTTACTGGATGTTTCGGATATAGACAATTTAATACTGTCTGATATGATCGTAACATTCTCATTAACCTGCAAATCCAATCCAATCCATAAAAAGCTTTCATGTCACACTCTCTGTAGTAAGTCGTTTACTGTAAAACAAATGAAAAATATGAAAAAGAAACAATCTTTACAAAAGACAAGAAACAGAAGAGAATAATAATAAGCAAACAGAATATCACTTTCTTGTTTCTGGTTGTTCTTGTTTATAAATAATGATTTTGGTGTATTATGAAGTGAATAAGCCCCAATGGTGATCTGATGGTAGAGTTTCCTTGATCTTTTCAAGTCTCTTGAGGATGTCCAGAAACGACGGTCTTTGGTTCATGTCCGCATCCCAGCATTTCACAATTAACCTATCATTAGAACGAAGACTGGTTATTTAACATGTAGACTAAAGCAAACCTGGTTCATATGGCCTTGTGTTTTGCTTACTCTCTTAAATCTGGTGTGCATCCTTTGGAACGGAATGTAGGTCTGTGTCCATCTGATACATGTTTGGCTGCTTCATATGGCTCGTGGTTCGCAAACGGTGGCTCTCCTTCAAGCATCTGGATACAATGTGATGATGAAATTAAGGTTAAAATTCTCTGAACTTTGGTTCTGTTTATTAGAGAGAGAGAGAGAGAGTTTTTTATATATTGTTAAGATTTTAGTACCTCGTAAAGTATCATTGCAAAGGAGAAGACATCAACTTTCTTGTCATATCTTCTATGCTTGAACACTTCAGGAGCCATATACCGGTCTGTTTTGTTGCACAAAGAAGAGAAACAAAGGAGGTGAAGTTAGAGAAATGAAAAAACACAAAAAGGGAGATGACATCTGCTTTTACTATAAAACAACACTTACAGCTTCCGGTTTCACCAGTCATTTTGTAGACATCGTGAGAGTTTTGAACCTTTATGAGTTTGCTTAGCCCAAAGTCTCCAACTTTCAAGTGGTCTGCACTTGAATTAACCAGAAGAACGTTCCTGAAACATAAAATGCGAGAAGCAGTTTACAAACAGCAAATATGAAGTAAGAAACTGAGGAGCTATGAAGCAATTTTGATTACCTTGGTTTAAGATCTCGGTGAATGATAACATTTGGTTCATTGTGAAGATATGTCATTCCTCTGTAACAACAATAACACTTAGGCCAACTATGATGACCAAACTTTCAAATGATATCTCGAATGTTAAAACTTCAAGTACCTCGCGATATCCAACGCAAAGTTGACAGCGGTTGCTGGAGTAAGACCGCCCTTTTCCTTGAGGTATTGATGAAGATCTCCCTGTGAAAATTATATGAATCATTTTTAGTTAGGCAAGAAAAGAAATTGCAGAGATAAAAGACAGTTGATAGCGAGAACCTACCCCGCGCAAGTATTCAGTGATTAACATAAGAGGCTTTCTTTCGGTTACAGCTCCTAAGAATTGCACTATATTAGGATGACGAAGCTTAACTAGCAAATCAACCTCATGCCTGAAGTCCTGACTGCATCACAGCAAACATGGAAGTATGGAACTTATGAAACACAAGAAACTTAGGAAAGAGCAATTGAAATATAAGAGAGAGAGAGAGAGAGAGAGAGAGAGAGAGAGAGAGAGAGAGAGAGAGAGAGAGAGAGAGAGAGAGAGAAATAAGAACTTACATAACCAGTCTATCATCTGAAAGAGATGGAAGAATACGTTTCACAGCTACTGGTGTTCCTCTCCAATAGGCTTTCACAATCTCACCAAAGGAACCCTAACAGAACATGCGACCAACCTCCAATCAGCCAAAAGAAGCTCACTACACAAAATCCATCGTATTGAACTAAAACGCAGAGAATGCTTAAAATACAAACCTTTCCAATCATAGCGGCATTTGAGAAATCCAGCTCAGCAGGTTCAATTTCCCAGTCACACTTCTTTGGAATCGGTGGTGGCACAGGCTTTGGTTCAAAGTGACTTCCATTTTGACCCTGCATCAAGAATTTAATCAGCCAGATACAAAAAGGGACAAGTAATGAAAACACTAAAGTGTCTCTTTGAATCTCTGAAAACAAGTATAACGAACAACACTGTAGTAAGCAGCTACTTCAGAGAGAAGATGAAAAGTTCCTAAACTTTTTGAGCTTTTTCAGCAATCACACTACCTACCCTAAAGAATGAAACAAAACGGACAATGTCTAATCTAAAGCTATACACATTACAAAGATCAGAAGGAAATTCAAAAAACTCACATAAGACAAACCGCCATGAGATTTCAGCAGTTCTATCATCTTCTGCTTCCTAGCTCCTTCTGCATCAGCCAAAGGCTTCAACCAAACCAAAAAAAAGAAACAATTTCAGATTCGTTATCATAACAAAGTTAAGAGATTTGAACGGAGGAACACAAAAAGGAAGAGTCTTTTCTATACCGTGTTCTTCCACCTATCCTGAGCGTTGACATCAGCACCAAACTCGAGCAAGCATTTAACAACATCAAGCCAACCGTGAAGCGAAGCAACGTGAAGAGGCGTTCGTTTGTCATAGTCTCTGGCGTGAACCAAAGAAGGATCTTCCTCCAAGAGTTTCCGAACTGCAGCTGCGTCGTTTTGGTGCGCGTGCCACAGAATCAACGACGTTCTACTCACACGTGCCTTCTCCTTTTGTTTGTCGTATGAAGACGGTGAAGGCACGCTCGTTCCCGCAGCAGCGGCTTGTTCGCCACCGTCTCCAGCCGCCGGTGGATCAGAACTCATCTCAAACCCGATTCAGCTAAATTGAGAGAGAAAAAAGATGAGATTTTTTAAAAAGGGTTTCGATTGAGCGATACGATTACACGCAGTGATTGAGGAATCAATCAAATTCTTTACTGTGAAATCAGATTAGAGGAAAAGGGAGAGAGAGATGAGTCTATTTCTTGTTTTCTTATGTTCTTGCTTGTGTGAACGTAGATCATCGCCGTTAACTTAGCCGTCAAGTTGATGACTTTTTCATCCGTCTATTTTAGTGAGTTTTTAACTCTGTCACTCACCGTTATCTCTGACTTTTCTCTTTTGGTCCTTTTTATTATTAGTGACCGACTAAGAAGGAGGCCTACTTTGGGAAGGAATCAAAGGGATCAATGATGTGATTAGTTCTTTAGAAAGTTTCAGAATTTTATTGAATACTGTAATTTTAGTTTGGATTTGGTTAATTTTGAAGAAAATTACAATAAAATGTGATGTAAATTCTTACAATAATACAATGTTATAAAATTGAAAAGAAGAATGGTCACCTTGATTTTACCCTTTTTAAGTTAAGAAAACATAAGTAAAACAAAGTGATAAGTTAATACATATCATTTCATAAATTATAATTTTGACAAATCAATACAAAAATACTATGGATCATATAATATACCGTTATGGTCTACCTGAAATGTAGTAGTCAACGATCCGGATAACATGGAATCACATCTATCACATGACTTCTATTAATACACACGTCTATCCCTTTGGCATCTATTTTTTCTTTTATTTTGAACAGAAAAAGTCACTATTTCTCATGTTAAAAATTTCAATTTACTGTACATTGGTCATTTTGTCAACTGATCATTACACCAACCATGACAAAAAAAAAAATCGAACTGTAAGTGTAAACTAGTGAATTAGCTTTAAAAGCCTTCAAGTAAAGATCACACAGCTTCAAGAGAATTATGAGGAGCAATATCAGTATGGAGCACAAGTAAAATGTATATATACAGTATACACACACGGTTAATTACAGTTTAAGAGTATATACAAGTATAATAAATTATTGTAAGGTGACCTACAGTGTTTCACAAGCTATTTACCATCCCTTAGGTCCTCAAGAGAACGCTTACGAGATCCAAGATTACGCTCCAGCGTCTGAGGTGTGGGTGGTGTTCTTCCCCGGCGGAACAGCACTGCCAGTGACCTTGTTTTTCGACAAAGGTCAAAAACCTATTCAAACAAAAAAAAAGCAAAGCAGATCATTTCAAATGTTCCAAGGCAACAAATTTATAGAATGAGATGATATCGTTGTCGCATAATCTTACAGATGAGGCCTCAATCTCAGCGACGCCTTCACACCCTTTTCCTCCACCTTGTAATAGGTCACAGTATCTAACAGCCTCATTCACATCTTCAAAAACCTTTTCAGATAAAAAAAAAATATATATCACATTTTCTTGATTTCAATAGGGTGTTGGAAGTGATTCATTGAAAGTTACTTACCAATACTCCATCTCGAATGTCTTCTACGAGCATATCGAATTTAGTTTTGGGTCTAGACTGTTTTGTCTGTTTGCTGATCCTACTAGGAAACAGCAGTCCAAGCTCTTTTTCTACTTCACTGTTACAAACGGATTGCTACTGTTATGCAAGCAACATTAAAAAAAAAAACTCTAAACCTATTAAAAATAAGCTTGAGTGGAATAGAGTTTGGAACCTGTGGTTTGTTCTTGTTTTCATGGTGCAGATCTGGTTTTCTCTCTGTGTCAGTACATATACAGGCTTCGAGTCTCCTCTCCATGGGTTGGACTCCAACACTGAGATGGTTGTCAAAACACAGTGAGAGAGGGTTAGGTCAACGAAAACACCAAAGCAAGATACACAGAGCACTAGTGGAACAACATCAATTCATAAACTTTAGACCACTTATGTTCCCATCCTAAAAGTCTATGTTTCTGATTTTCCTATGCATCAGCATTTCTGTGAAAGATAAGATGATAAGACCGTGTTGTGCAAGAAGTTATGGCAACTAGAAATCAACAATTTTCCATTTTCCATATCATAGTTACAGCTAAAAGCCCTCTTCTCCTAGAGAGCTTCACTGACTGTATGTGACACAAAGACTAAACTCTGGAATTGTTCAACAAAACGATATGATTCCTCTTAACGAAGACAACGCACTAAGGAATTTAAACTACTGCAAAATTACCAGATTTTTCTAGACAAACTTCAAGAAAAAACTATGTATAAGTTACATTGAAATATGCATCAATGGAAGTATCAATCAAGTTAAAAGATTTAAACGCAGTAATTGAAAGCGCAGAGCACAAAATCGCAATAGCAACCTCAGTTCAGGAGCTACGATGAGTAAACCTAATTGATTAAGAGATTTATACCATCATAGCTGGTGGAATCAAACGTCTGCTCTAATTTCCGACGCATCTCGTAAGCACGAGACGAAACTTGCCTTACAAACTCATCGGAAGTACCAGGAATCGTACCGTCCAAGTGAAGCGCCCGCTCTACTTCCTCGCTCTCTTCTTCTTCATCGCCACCAATCTTATCTGATCCTCCTCCTCCTCCGCCGCCGGTCGATTTACAGCTAACGAACAGTCTTCTTCTCGAAATCGAAATTCCTCTACCGGAGCTGGACAAGCCGGAAAAGGAGGGACGAAGAACACGAATCGATACTGATCGTGAAGTTGAAACGGAGATCGTAGTAGTGGTCGTCGGAGGAAGTATTAAAGAAGGAGATACAGATATCAGCGACTCCATTTGAACTTCCTCTTCTTTCTATTATTATTCACTCTTCTTAGAAATCAATCGGAGAAATTAACGATTCCCTTTTGCTTAGGTTTTTAATTTTCTCGGGAAAATTCACCAACGTAACGTAAACGACTCAACGAGTAGAAAAAAACTCGTGGAAGCAGCAGCTGAATCTGCTGATATTTTTCCCTTTGGCGGGTCCCACAGTTGATCCAGAACCTTCTATCTCATTCCATGGTTTCATATGTCAACAGAGTTCAAACATTCTAATGGAGGGGGGCTTTTAATTTGATATCTGAATTAGAAACACATATATATTACAAAAATACGTAGAGAGGTTACATAAAATGCTTTTTCACTTTCAGTTCAGTCGTTTTATATAAGGTCATGAACCAGTTGTGCCAGTTTCAGGAGAAGATAATAAGCCGTTAGATACGGTTTCATCATCATCAAGCTGTGTTGATTCTTGATCAGGGAATACCTCGAGTCGCATAGACGGAGCAATGTTGTTAACATGAAGCCATGTTAGTTCCCATAAGCTATCTCCACCAAGTGCACTTCTTTGTAAAAGCACGCCTTTAGTCTTCATCACAAGCAATATGTTCTTCAGAAGCTCTGGCACTGATTCTTGGAGCTTGTCGCTTTTCTTCCCCCTTACTTTCACTTTCATGTATTTCTCCATTCGGGTTAGAACACCGAGCCATAATTTGCAGAAGGTGGATAACTGTGATAGCTCTTGGAGCTGCTGAAGAAACACTTTGGACAGAAGTTTGATCGCGAGAAGCAATGTGCCTTCCATGTTTCGATAGTCTTTCTGTGCCCCAGCAGCTAACTCAAGTAAGTCATCTAATACCGTGAAGATTACTTTGTCGAAGCATTCAGACCACATGCTATGACTTAGGTTGATCCCATCTACTCCCCCTAAACACTTTTGTAACAACTGTAACGCGTGGTTTCTGACATCCTCTCTCTGGACTAAACACACTTTTCTTAGTCCTTGCACAAGCCAAAACCACATTTCCCCAATATCTTGTGACATCTTCCCGAAATCTTCTTCTCCCATGTTTTCCTTAGCTGTGCGAGCCCATTTTGCCAAATATTCTAATGAATCTCCCATTAGATCGAGGGCACGGATAGACCGTTCGGATTGTCCCACACGTGATTCAGCAAACTGTCTTGCAGCATCCACACACAGTACATAATTGGCTGGATACAGGTGAGTTCCTTCAGACATAACAAACGATACCGCATTAAATCCTGCTTCAGAAGCTTCTGGGTGCCGGGCTGTGATGGAGAGTAAGGATGTGATTGTTCTCCATCCGGCCTGAGACCTGATGTGATTAGCATTGGCTTTCACAAGACGGCTGACTTCAACTGCAATTTGCTCACAATAGGCATCCGCAACACGTGCATCCAGTTTCAGCACAAGCTGAAGAGATCTCAAAAGTTCATCAGCTAGGCTTTCTTTATAAGGAAGTAGTCTCTGGCAGATCCGAAGTAGACCGAAAATAGCTTTATCCACTAAGTTGCAGGGCATCAACGTTGACTGAGCAATTGTAGCTATATGTTCATAGACGCCTTGCCAAAGGAGAACGATCCTGTCTCTGTTGTTAAGAGTGATTGCGATAAGCAATTCCAGACAGAAAACTGCAGTATCCTCATCTTCAGGAGAACTGGTTCCTTTTTGTGGCCTACCTGCAGCCCAAATGAGAGCACGTGCAAGCTGCAACAAAGATTCAGCTTGTAGAAACTTGCTTTCGGTAAATATGCTGTCAATGTGACACTTCTGAATTGTCTGAAGTGTTCGTTGATGAGCTGCAAGCTGTTGCTCAGTAGGCTGTGATCTTGGCTCTTCTGTATCAAGTGAGAGAAGCTGACTAAACCTTCCCATCAATCCGGAAGATCTCCTTGGAGTTCCCATCGACTGTAGATGAGCTGAAGATAGGGAATTCGCGAGAGGCTTTCCTTGTCCTTGCTCAGATGATAGCTCAGATTCATCAGCTGCATCACTGGCTACACGAGCTGGTAGAAGTCCAAGTTTATGTAGCCGTAAGATACAGTCCAAGATGTTCCTCCAACCCGTACGTATATAATCTCCATATTTGTTTGCAATGGTAAAAATAGTGATAGTAGCCATTCTTGCTTTTGCGTCATCACCAAATGCAAGAACGGGTTCATCAACAGATGATGGATTCAAGAGAGTTGTGAATTTGCAGAGAGACACAACCAGATCATCAAGCACATCTTCAAGATGGTGACAGGCAGATATTTTAGCAATAGCCAGGAATCCATCGATGCATGTCTGGTAAACGTCTTCATGTTCCGCATGGTCAAAAACGACTGATATGGCAGCAATGGTTGGACCAGACATAATGGCAAACATATCATGGTCAAGATAAGCCCTAGAATCAGCCATAATATACGGAGCAGTTTTTTTAGATTTATGCATCAAATCAATCCAACGGCTGGGAGTCATTTCAGGAAAGCCTGCACCTTGTTCTGGAGTAGTCCTGATCTCATTGTTGCAGATGGAGTGATAGAGTTCAGACAAAAATTCTCTGGGTAGATCATTTCCTCCATTGATATGCCTATTGTTGCGAATAAAATCCTCCTCTGTCATCTTTTTCTTTACTTGAACGTTGTGTTGATCAGTGTTAAGCATGATAATAGAGTATGATAACACAAGAGCAGCATCCTTGTTCGCCAGAATCTCAGGAGACTGCATATAGTATCTTTCAGAGAACGCCTCAAGCACTCTCTGTATTTTCTGAGATTCTCCAGGCAACCTGAAAGTTTCCAAGAAGAGTCGGAGTGCAGTATCCAAATTCATGTACTGGAAATCGAAAGTCCCAGCAAATTCATTGAGAACCTGAACACAGAATTCATCATGGTTTCCAAGAAAATCCCCAACAAGGTTCTTATCAAGCCCTGCAGTATATCTGAAAAAGCAAGCTACACTTTGGGGATCAAGTTTGTCAGGCAAAAGATGTGTCCCTTGGAGAAACTCTAACCCCTTCTTTGGATCCCTGTTAAAGTGATCTGCTCCAATCATCAACCTTCTCTTGATATATTTTCTTCTGCGTACAAATGAAACCCACTGATTTGGATCACTATAATTGTCACACTTAACCATCCAGAAAGGTGTGTACTCATCAAGATGGACAGGACCTAAGTCCAAACCAGTTAATCCATTACTTATTCTCTCAGCCATTCCCTGAATAACAGCAATTAGACCATCCAGAGCAAGAATGTGCATTGCGGACAAAGGACAGTTCACAGGAAATGTGCTCTTCGATAGAAGATTAGACAGCTCTTCAAAGACGTTGCTGCAAGTTATATCACAATCAAGATTGGCATACATCTCCACCATAAAACTCTTCTGCCTGCAGAAGTTCACAAGAGCCTCCATAGCAACCTCTTGCTGCTGGTACGAGGGCCCATATTTTCCTTGAGCAAGCCTTAGGATCACACAGGAAAAGAACGCCTCAAGCTGCAATTTGAGTTCGGTACGTAGATGTTGATACAAATTGAGCACAATGCTGCAAACCATCGAAAGAATAAGGGGGCTCATTGACAAGCCGAATTGCATCAAGTTACGAAATAACTCGTCTTGAATTAAGCTTAACAATCTTGGGTGATGGCGGATTGACGATCCACCAAGTTCAATGGCTGAGTTTATCAAATTCAACGCAAACAGAGGCACATCTTCATCAAATGCTATGGTGTTTGATCGGGAGCCCATCCCAACATGTTCAACCACATTTAGCAAAGAGCATAAAAAGTGAAATATTTCCACCATACTTGGAACTCCGTATGGCTCTGTCATTATATGCAAATCATATGGAGAAGCCGCCTTTCTGCTTCCAGGCCCAACTGGTCCATCATCCATCAAACTTTGGGCACCAGATGCAAAAGTTGCCACAGAATTTTCAGTGTCATACTCGGAATTACCATTTCCATCCTCGACTGGTTTACTCACAATGGCATAATCGTTGTCTACTCCAGCTTTCTGCAACCATACAATACACCATTAGTACTCATTCCACTATAAGTGATATATATGAAAACAAGAGAAGAACGCATAAAATCGCATCTGTTGGGAAAGTTCTTCCGTAACAAATTAATTATTTACTAGATGCAGAATTGCTAGTCTTCTTATTCTAATGGTGCTCTTTGACTTACACTAGGAAAATAAAATCAGAAAGAAGATATCCTACAATAAACTTGTACACCAAACAGACTTTAATCAACTGGAAAGGAAATAACAAGGACCCCAATTACATACCTCTTGTTTGATGCTTCCAGCTCTGTTGACTAGTGTACTTTCTGTTCTGTCAACATCTGGGAGATGGGCGAAGATACACCTTACTAATTCATGCATGGTGTGGCGAGCTACACGTTGCAATAACTCACCTTTCATTCCTGCTTGGTGGACAACACGAAAACAAGTATTGACGACAGTGCATACATGCTGATTGCTTAGCATAACTGATGCTTTATTTTTCATGCATGCCAGAAGAACCTGCAGTATCTTCATTAGCACAACCTCTTCTGAAGCAGGATCTGTCACCTCAAATCGGCAGCTTGTCACAGAATCAACAACCAAGTGCATTGCGTCTTCAATATTTGCAGTGTTTTGATCAATTACATTCAGATTTAAGATCTTGTAAACTGATGACAAAGCAATGCTGGTTATCGGTGCTCCAGTTTCATCCGAACGTATCACATCAAGAAAGGGCTGAAGATACAACATGGGACTAATCGTATGCCATGGCTGGTTCCATGAAAACACCTGTTTTCTAAGAGCTTTAAGTGACTGAATCAACGAGTGTTCTAGCTGATCATCACCAGACATGTATCGACCTCCCCATCTTACATTTCTTCTCATGACCGCTAAAACAGCAGCAATTTCCGTATCAATCATGCATGCTAAAGTGGTTGTATTGCTTGACTCATTACTCTCAAAATCCTCAGGCTCTTCCTCAATGGACTTAATTCCAGAATGCAACTTTAGGCGACCCATTTAATCTGTTCTAACTCTTCAGCCAGAGCCCAAGGCACTTCGATGCTTACGATCTTCCTGGCAGAATGTAAGGTGGATACAGCCAGAGCATATATTCTTCACAGATAGAGGCCAAACTCGATCATTTCTGGCCAAAAGAAAAACCAGACTAGATTAATAGTGTTATTTTAAACAGATAACAAATTCTTTTAGAGAGCTCTTAAGACAGAAAATCTCGTAATTTCTCACATCATACATTCCAGAGATTATCAAACAGTACAACGCTGTCTCTGAATATAGCCACTTCGTTGAAGCATAATATAAACCACAAGCAAAGAAGTCTAAATCTTAACCATTCTGATAATTTAGTAACTCTTTTCACAGTAACCTCGTCCATAGTAGTAACTTGTTTTGCAGATTTCCTAATTCGCAATTAGTTTATGAGTAGCTATTAGCTAAGCAACTAATTCTTACAATTTGATCCCCAAAAACAAAAACAAAAAACTAATTCCAACAAATCCCTAAATAACAAAGTTTGTATAGAGTTAAGAGTCACTAGTTCCGATGGGATAAGCTTAGCTACGATTCAGCAGACCAGTGACAGTGTCACGAAACCATACAAACTATTCTGGGTTCTTCAGATGAGCAAAAATCCCGTCAACACGAGAGAGAGAACTCGAAAAACAGATATCGCTAAATCTCAGAATTTGGGAAATATAACAGCAATGCGAATCAACAAGAAGAAGAAGAACTCGTTCGACGCAATCTAGTTCAAAAACTGAATAAACAAAGAGAGAGATAACTTCTGACTTAGATTTACGAGAGCATCAATGCCACAACGAAGAAACGATTAAAAAAATTAGTATACGAAGAAGAAGTTCGAAGAAACGAGATCTGTAGATTTACTTACTGTTTCCTCCAGCGATTCAAAGATCTATCGCCGGGCTCCGACGACGAGAAACAGAAATGCTTTTGAGGAAAGCACGATCGGAAAATCTCGGGGAGGGAGCAAATGCGAAGAGAGAAAGCAAAAAACAATAAAGTAAGTGATTGAATTTACGGAAACACCCCTGTCTGGCAAAATACCCATATTTCTAAGTAGAAGGGTCTGTAATTCATGATATTTAGTGCTTTAGACCCCTAATATAATACAAATGGGCCTGTGATAGGCTCATACTAAATATACAGGCCCAATTAATGGAACCTTAGTGCAAGACTTGATCATATCACTTTTTGTCATTTTCAAAGAAATGGAAAAATCAAATCGTATTAAATTCTATTTAGAAAAAGTATATGATACAAACAACTGTAATACTACTATATAGTTTTTATATGATATACAAATTCTGTAGAAAAGTTGAATAATTCGTTTTCTTTCATGTTGTTGAGGTGGTTGTCTTTTGCCAGTTTGTCCTTATGGATTAGTGGGAGACAATACTTTTTTAGAGTTTTATAATCGAAAAATAAGTAAACCTAATTAATACTAACTTGCCCAACATAAAACTATGTAAGGAATTAGTATACACCAATAAACATTTTATAATCATAAGATATTTATGACTTCTTGCTTTGTCTGTTTTAGGTATTCTTGCATCCGAAGGACATGTCTCTTTCATGTTTAATTAGTGTCAAAGAAAAATGAACAATCATTTAATAATTTATACTACTTTATAATATGTTTATCAATCTATGATTCATCATCATCATTATATGCAATAATAAAAATATCTAAACAGCTAGCTACATTCATAGGTTGTGGACGAAAAACGTTAGATACTTTTATTCATTAGTGATTGTGCGTAAATACTAAATAGATAACAAATGACATGATTTTTTGAAGAAAAAAAAATGTTTTCAAAATGATTAGATATTCATATGATTTACATGTAAATAGTAATTCAGATCAAGAGAGGATTTTGTTTTCTTGTAATGTAACAATGAAAACTGTATTAAATACTATATTAGGGTCTGTTTATTGTGCCTATTGATCTAGCAATCTGTTTTTTATTTTCTACAAACTCTAATCCTGATTTTATAATGTCGTAGGTTTTGTGGTTGCTTCTATTAGCTCATGTTTTGGTTATTTCTTTGTTGTGGTGGAGTTTATTGTGTCTCTTGAATCTTTGATTCTTTTTAGATGGGCTACATTTGCATCTATGGCCTCTGTGTTTCTTGAATCTTGATTCTTTTTAGATAGGCTACATTTACATCTATTTCCTTAACGAAATTAACATTTCTGAAGAGTACTTTAATCCTTTGTATTGTCGATGCTATTAAAAAAATATCAAAATAATACATAAATTAATTTAATAATCGAGACTTATTTTAGTTTAGTTTTTTTTTCTACTAATCAGTTTTGAATATCTATTGAAAGTTAAAATTAATATGAATATAATCAGTTTTGGTTTAAATGGAGTTGTCATCAAATTTATTGTTAATTCACTTAATTTTTCAAATTTAGTAGACACCGGGACTCCAACTAGATAAATGAGGAAAAGTTATAACAAGAAAATACGGTGGCATCACGTAAGTAAATACGTCTTGATTGGTGTTTGTAAGTCTACCAACTACACTTACAAGTTACAACTGCCCAAGCTCTCTTAATTGGAATTTAAAGCTTTACCCATTAATATCTAATCTTCCTGTTCAAATTAAGAACTATTTTGGCAAAGACCATCCTCAGAGAAAATTAAAATTTTGAATATATGCAATTAACTTATTTTAGTATTTCAGATATACATATATGTACATGTTTACCATTATAAAAACTAGACCTGGTTTGCTTGGAAAAAGTGCAGCCAAAGGTTTTTTTCTTACCTACCTAATTTTGTATCTTTTGGGTGAGAAAAAAATAGCCATCAATTCTAACAAATTTTCTTTATAATATAATATATTATCCCTATGCTTTTTTAATGATAGGAAGACTTTATAATATTAATGTTCGAGAGTTTTTTCTAGCAATAGAGGTATATTTCTTTCCGGAATTTCTTTTTGAGTAATTTTTATATATTGCGTATTATAAATAGTTAGTCTTAACTTTATAAATATTGCCAATATAGTAGTTACATAATTTTATTTTTGTGCGGAAATGATAGAATAAAAATCCAGAAAAATCATGGCCCAAAAATCTTGATTACTTTCTTTTGCTATAGAAAGTAAAAAAAAAAAAAAAAAAAAAAAAAAAAAAAAAAAAAAAAAACGTACGATATACAAAATATGAGCCGTCATTAGCACAGTTGAAATAAACAAGAATCCCATTCCTTCAAAAAGAAAATAAATAATAGACAAGAATCCTTTTTCCTTTGCAATAACGTCATTTTTAACCAAAATAATTTATACCATCTAGTTTAACCGGAAGTGACATGTAAAAAGATGTAACCATTTAGCAAATGAGAAAGAAAACATATAATCTAAGTGGAACTAGTCTAAGTTTTGGCAGTCTTAAACATAATTTAAAAATGAGCAACTCACCTACTTTAAATAGTTTTCGTTGGAATTTATACAGTTTTTTTAAAGTGAAATAAATAAATCTTGTTCCACAAACATAGAGAATCAGGTAAGTCTCTTTCATACAACAGCTTCAACCAGAAGATTATAAAATGAAAATAAAATACTGTAAACTATAGAGAAAAAAATAAAATCAATGATGAGAATATATCTCCGTGGACTAGTTTACTCTCCTACGAAAAGGACTTCGAACTAACAAATGGCTTTTTATTCACCTTTTTTAGCTCAATATTGTGTTTTTTTTTTAGTAGACGGCTTTAGTTGATGTAAAATAATCAATTAATATACTAAGATCGAATGACAGATTAATAAATAGTATATAACAAACTGTATTGTACAACGACATATAGCAAAAACATTTCCACCACTATACCAACATAGTAATTGCACACTAGGCATTAGCCACTACTTTTGTATACGAACCACGTCGAAGTACCATGTCTTGTTTCTTTCATGATTGCCTATGTGTGCCCGAATATGTTAATTAGGGGAAACTATAAGGATCCCATATTAACTACTATGATCACAGAATCCATGCATCACACAATCATCTGAATCCCTTCATAAGTTATATGGAGATTAAAAAAGAAAAAAAGATGATGGTGGATAGAAAAAACTGATGTCGTGTGTGTGTCTATCAAATTGGCAACATGCATTAACTAGCTAATTTTGTGTAATATTATAGGTCGATCGATTATAAATTTATACTGATAGCAATAGAAACATATACTACATTGGTTAAATTATAAATGACGTTTTAGTACATAATTTTTACACATATTAGGATGCCGTATACATTAAGCATGTGATCCTCGAGAACTTCACATACGAATCTCTTCTTTTATTTTATTTTTCTTTTTATAAAGAAAATGTTAATTCATTGTCCCAACGAATTAGACATTTTTTTTTCTATCATTAATATCTATATGGAACTATAATTTTACGTTCAGCTGATCGTTAACATTTTCTTTGCCATTGTGTGTTTTCTCCCTTAAAGATCGGGTTAAAAAGGTTTGTAAAAATGGGATATGTGTAGTACATGAAATCGATGAGGAAGAAGACAGGGTATTAAAGAGAGGTTAAGAAATTAAGATCATCTTTCCATAAATGGCGACACGTGCTGTAAATAAATAAATAATAAACTCATATGTTCTGTAATGTAATTAATACGCTGTTTCTTCTTCTTCTTATCTTACCCGCGCAAGCGAAGTTCATGGGTCAATCAAAAAAAATAACAAAATTACTACTTTTTTTTTTGTTACCAGTAATAATAATCATTGAAGTGGACAACAACAATTAAAAACAGAGAGAGAGAGAGAGACAAAAGAAACAGAGAGATTAAAACGGGGAAGAAGAGATGACTTTGGTAAAGGATCCGAAGAAAACGGGTTACTGTGTTATTCTTAATCTTCTCTTAATACCTCTCTCTCTCTCTCTATTTTTCTTCTTGTTTATATTTTTGATTTGACAAGAAAAGGACAGAGAAACAACTTTAGACAATAGAGAGGCAGAGAAAGAAGAAAGACGAAAACAGAGGATTTTTTTTTAATCCTCTCTTCTTCCTCTTTTCTTTTTGCCCCTTCCTCTGGTTAGTTTTCTTGATTTGCAAATTAATCTTTGTTTTTTTTTTTTTTTAATGGGTCTGTAGTAATTCTCGTTTTGGATTAATCTCCAATTTAAACAATGCTTTGATTGTGTTTTTCAAGATTTTTTTTTTTTTTGTTTTCTTATCTTTCACGTTTCATTCAAATGGCTGCATTTGTTGCGTTTGATGATGTTATCGATGTTTTGCTTATATTTAAAATATTCTACAATTTCAAACCAAGTAGAAGTAGGCAACAAATTCAAGAAAAATATAAACCTCATTCGAATTTTCTTTTTATGAAGGTCTTGAAGATACATGAATCAGCATCCCATTGTTATGAATGTTTTTGATGCATTCCCTTATGTAAACATAACTTCTTACAAGAGATATCTCTGAAAGTTTTTTTTTTTAAAGGTAAAATATACAATCTTTTGTTGGCATCTTATTTTTATTTCAGACAAGAACATTGATATATTTGGTAATGGTCTTCTTCTTATCTTTTTTTTTTTTTTTTTTTTTTTTTTTTGTCTTGATATTGTTTTCCAACAGGCTCCTTATAAAGACTTGATTTGGTTTGAGCTTAGCTGGTGAATGTAGTAGTAGTCTCCAAAGAAAAAAATATGGGTGGTTGCGTTTCTTCCCAGAGAAAGCTAAGCAACAAGCTTCAACAGAAGAAGCATAAGCGTGGCAGATCTGGCAAATGTCGGTCCAAAATCTCGGCTTCGATGCCAGATGTTCCTATGAAACGAATGAGCAATGCCAGTGTTAGGGATTTTGCGGTGAGCGAATATGTTCATCTTGATTTCGACAATGCTGCCAAGATGATGTGTAAGAGAGCTGAGTTGTCTAACGCTAACTTCCATGTCACTCAGCTTCAATGGAACTGCAGCCAAATCGATGGCAACCGTATGCACCATTCTCTCTAAATCTTTATTCTGTTTTCTTTTTTCTTCTCTAAAATGTGTTTTTCTTGAATCTTGATTAGTCTTTTTTTTTTTCTTCCTATTTCCAGGAATATCACATGAGGAAGCTTGGTATGATTCATTTAGCTACATCGATTCTGATTCTGATGATGGTTCAAATAGTAGTGTCTTCGAAGGTAAACATTTTGCAGCTAGATTGGTTTGTCAGTTTGTGAGTGTGTGTCTGAAAACATAGTCTTGTTTTTTTTTGTCAGATGCAAATGCTTCTGCAATGGGACAAGTGATTCAGTATGAAGAGTTCTACGAAAGTTACCTGAAAATAGATGGAAACAAAGCTGAGTCATACTCAAGCAAGAATGAAGTTAGCATAAAGAGAAACCAAGTGGCTGATGAATCTCACCATGAGACTTACAAGACTTCCACTTGTGAAGATCATCAAGATCACAGGAAGAAGTCATCAAAAGTTGTTATGGTTTCTGTACGAAGAACATCTATCGATAGCAAATCAACAGCATCTGATTTCTGTAAGAAGATAAAAGGATCAAACAAAGTATCTTAAGTTTGAAACCCTCTTTTTTAACTTTCTTCTAATGATTTTGTATATCTAAATGTGTAACAGCTTCAGCTGAGAAGCTCTTGTACCGTCCAAAAGCCGGTTCTGTGATTCAACGTTCATTGGGAGAGAAACTAAGCAGTCAAGGAAGCTGGTCAGAACTTTCTCCGTCGAATTTCAAGCTCCGTGGATTGAACTTCTTCAGGTTAGGATTCAAAGTTTCAGATCAAGAAAGTAGACCAAACAGTTTTTGTATTCACTCTTAATTGTATTATTGTTTAAATCATCTTCAGAGACAAGCAAAAGTGTCCTGCACCAAATTGTAGTCCTTACATACCAATTGGAGTTGATCTATTCGCATGTCCTAAGAAGATCAACCACATTGCTCAGCACATTGAGCTCCCTAACTTGAAACCAGCATCATCACAGTTTTGTGATATTCCTAATCTCTTGATTGTGAATATCCAGCTTCCTATGTATCCGACCTCTATGTTTGGTGACTATGATGGTGAAGGACTTAGCTTAGTCTTATACTTCAGATTGAATGAGAATTATCACAAAGATATCTCATCTCACTTTCAAGAAACCATCAAGGTATGATTGATAATGATGGATCTATATATAGCCTAGTACTTGTTATGTTTTTGTAAAGAGAGAGATTTTAAAAAGATTTGGGGTTTATGCAGAGATTTATGGATGATGAAGTTGAGAAAGTCAAAGGATTCACAAGAGAATCAACAGTTCCATTCAGAGAGAGGTTGAAGATCATGGCCGGTTTGGTAAATCCTGAGGATCTTCAGCTAAGCTCTACTGAGAGAAAACTTATCACAGCTTACAACGACAGACCAGTTCTTTCTCGTCCGCAACACGACTTCTTTCGGGTTAGACTACAGCTCTTTCTTTGGTTTTCAATAGATATTACTTTAGATTTCATTTTTAGAGCTTTGTGTTTAATGTTAAGTGTGTGTTGATCATTTGGACAGGGACCAAACTACTTTGAGATCGATTTGGATATACACAGATTCAGTTACATATCGAGGAAAGGACTCGAATCATTCAGGGATAGGATCAAGAATGGGATTCTTGATTTGGGTTTAACTATTCAGGTACTTGAAAATCTCCTAAACCACTTTGGTTTGGTTAGGTATTTTCTTTATTGGAGTGTTTCTCAAGTAAGCTTTTTGTTCTTTCTGACACAGGCTCAATCACCAGAGGAACTTCCAGAGCAAGTACTGTGTTGTGTCAGGCTGAACAAGATTGATTTCGTGAATCACGGACAGATTCCAACGCTTTTAACTAACAAACAATGATTGAGCTTTCGGGTCTGATTCATTACAAAATAACAGAGAGAGAAGGATCAACCAATCAATCAATCCATGGGGAGAGCAAAGACACAAAAGCAAAAACAGAGAACCTTTTCATATATTTGTATTGTAGAGACAAAAGAAGAAGAAAATATCAATGTCTTTTTTGGAAACCATATCTGCTCCGCAAATTATTAATTCACATGAAAAAAGATTCATTTGTACAAACGTCATTATTTCTTACTCTCAGTCTCACTGTTCAAAAGCCCTTTAGAAACAAACAATTGCTCTGTAAATCTCATTAAGCAATGACAATGAGCAAAATGAACTATAAGCAAGCAAATTTGTCTCATTAGCCATTATGTAATAAAATTACAAATAATAAACAAAAGAAAACAAAACAGTTTGATATTACAACATTATAATTTCATCCACAAAATGTAAGACCTATATCCTTTACTGAAACAATAACACAAAAAGATACAACACAAAATAATCCCCCCTGTAATTTTCTTCCTCATGTACAAAAGAATTCACATATTAGTAAAACAGAAATCTGAAAACCTAAAAAGCTTCTTTTAAGTTTTACACCAGAACATAGAAGAACAAACCCCTTCTGAAGCTCTTTCTTTCCTGCAAACTGCTACATTTCTCAGACAAGTGTATGTATGAGTGGAATTTGAAAAGCTTTATCCTGAAAAAGGTTAGAAGTTTCTTTTCTTCTCTCAAGTTGTTTGCTCTTCTTTCAGCCTTAGACGCGCAACGGGCTGCTGCTGATTTATGTTAGCCAAACCGCCATGTCGATTATCTGGCCTTAACTGTGCTGCTGCAGCAGCTGCATGGCTGCTTGATTTAGCTGCTGGAAGGTCATGGTTATGTTTTCCTTCATATGTTGTTACTACAGCTTTTGGATCTGTTGCTGCTCTCTCTACATGTTTCCTCACTCCACATCCTGGTGTTGTGCACTTGTAGTAGCTCCTAAGGATCAAAAAACAGAACACATTTAAACAAGAATGTTATTAGACATAAGCTTTATTGATCACGATTCCACCATTCAAAGTGTATTACCTCGGATAAGGATTCCCTTTGACAACTTTTTGTCCATATTTGCGCCACCTATATCCATCATCTAGAAGATCAACTTCACTCGTCGTTTGGACAATAATTCTAGGCTCTGTCACGGTTCTATGTGAAGCAGCAGGAGCTGGTTCAGAAACCCGAACTTCTATACTTCTGCATACTCAAAGCTCTCTCTCATCAACAAAACTGATAATATGGATTGTAATCAATCATCAACAGAGCTTATAACTTTACCTTCTCTTGGTATCAGGCTCGTTTTCATCTTTCTCTCTTACACCAGTTTCTCCATTACCGACTTCTTCACTGTCACTTGCCTCAGACATGTGCTCTGTTGTAGTAGCTTGACTTGCTGCTTCATGTTGATCTCTCTTAGTCTTGTTGGAGCTATTGGTTTGAAACTGTGATACCGCCAGTTCAGAACTCCCACGGTTGTTATTTAACGAACTACTCCCATTTAGATTCGCGGTGCTATCTTTGTTTCCTCGCTTAGTGTTTTGAGGAGGTTCGTGATTGTGTTGACCTTTGTAGATGATTTCCGTTACTTGTCCATCAAGAGATCTCTCAACCTTCTTCTTGACAGGACATCCTTGACTCGTGCACTTGTAATAGCTTCGAGGGAACTCACTGCCTTTAACTTGCTTTTGCCCATATTTTCGCCAGTTATAGCCATCATCAGCTGGTTTGTCAACATTAAGAGGCTGTTGTGACCTGTGCTCGATGATGGTTACATCTGAGGTTTCTCTTTGAGCTGGTACTGAAGAATGTGGAGCCGAGGTCGGGACCTGAGCTTGACCAGATGAAAATGATTGAACTTGAGAGGAAGGAGGGTACTCGGTTTGTGGCTGCATATTGGCATTGGCTTGAACTGCTTGAGCAGTAACCTGAGCTAGAGCTTGCTGATGTGTCATTCCATATGATCCCTGCACATTGTTACATTTCGGGTTAGAACAAGAACCGCTAAATAAACAAAACCGAGCACATACAAAAAATAGGTAAAGACAGATTCAGAGTCAAGAAAAAGGAGAGCCACAATAACCCAAGTCAAAAACAACCCTATCAAAAGAGAATATAGCAAAGGCCTGTCTAAAGGAACCATTTGGACTAAGCACCATAATCAAACATACGAGGTCATAAGCACCATAATCAAACATACGAGGTCATAAGCACCAAGAAATCTTCCAGAGGATTTATACAGAAACCTTAAGCAAGCCCAAATCTTGATCAACAAGCTCCTCCTTTTGTTGTTCTTCTCTGAAACTTCCTACCTATTTTACAGTTGAGTTGCAAAGTTCCTTCCTTTAGGAGAAATCCTCAAACCTCTAATAATCCCTAAATCAATTCTAATCTCATAGTGTCCAAATTTTGACCTAAAGAATGAATGATTCCAGCAAAATGGTTACAAAATCTATAATTTGTTGGAATAATACCTAGATTTGCTAACAAAAACGTGTTATTTTTTTACCACAGCAGCCAACAAAACAAAAAAAAAACAAGAAAACAGCTCAACAAAGAAAACACACAGTTTCCACAAATAGATTTTTAAACTTTCAACCAAAAACCCAAACAGAACAAAAAAAAAATGGTTAGAGAGATGATGAATCTAAAAAAACCTGAACGGGAGAGAAAAGACCCAAAAAGCTAGGTGAATCGAGCCGCATCGCCGGACTTAAACCAGGAGGTAAGGTGAACATCGACGGCGATTGAGATTGAGAAATCATCAAACCGGTGGGTCTGTTCTGTTTGAATCTCGGGTCAACATCACCACCACCACCACTCGAGCTATTATTATTATTATCATTCCCATCACCACCAATTCTCTGGTGGTAATCACTAGCACCACCCGACGCAGCAGCAGCAGCAGTGGCAGGAGAAGCCATAGCTCCAGCAAGAAGCTGAGAGAAAGACCTAAACTCATCGGAATCAGAGAACATATTAGAGACAAGAGTCATCGGACCAGGACTAAATCCAACGCCACCGTTAAAGAACATCTCACTAAAAGGACGTGGAGGAAGAGATAAAGTAGGTCGCGACGGAGCTCCGGTAGACTTTGATGTCGACGGAACCTCTTCTTCCTTTTCCGACATCGATCTCCAAAATTAACAAACGGAAAAAGAAAAAAAAAAAACCCCAACAACTCAATTATCAAAAACAAAGATGAAAAAAAGAAACTTTTTGGTTTCTCAAATCTAAAATCCTTTTTGTATATATCTGTATGTGTGAATCCGTGTCGTGTTTCGCTTCACTTTTTTTTTTTTTTTTTTGCCGTTTTGTTTTCTTTTTAATAATACTATATCTCTTTTTAATGGAGATTTTAGAGTTTTGTAGTTGTCCCTTGTTCTGCTTCTTTCTGGAGTCTTAAAATGGATCTGAAAAACATAAAAAGATTAATTAACACTTTTTGGGTTTGCAGTAGAAAGTCCACGCTGCAGCTATGTTTTGTTATGTAATGTAATGTAAACAAAGCTCTTTCTCCTTTTCCTCTCTCTCTCTTTTTTATTTTTTCCTGTGTGAAAAAACAATACTAGTAAGTACTTAATTTGGTTTATTTGAGTAAATAATATTGTTCAGACTTCTTGAACTAGTTAAATTTATTTATTTGAGTTAATTATGAATGAAGTGAAACACATCTCCACATGTATAAAAATCCAATAATTAAGGAGACAGTAGAAAAAATTGGAAAAGTAATAATGTTTCACATCAATTGATATTTTTCTTGTCGTTTTGTACATTTAATTTAAAGGTTGAATTTTTGTCCTATTAGTTAGTAGTATATATGTATATTTATCTCTATTTTTCTATATAAACAAATATATCATTAAAAAAACAAATATCAATTAAAAGATCATGCATATTTCTAATAAAATTTACAATACTTTAAAATCTTAAGCATTTTTAAAAACTTTCTGAGAATGCAAGGGTAAATGAATGAAAGAAAAAAGAATTAATAGTTTTTACATTTTAAGAGATGAAGATGAGTATTACTAATTCCACCACGACAACATAAGGTTACGTGACTGAATCTAACTTATTATTATTAATCCTTTTGATATAACAAACATAAAACATACTATGAATCTCTTCTTAGTCAAAGCAAAACAAAAAACTGTACCAAATAGATCGATTTAGGTTTTCTCACCTTTACAAAAAGCGTCGGTTTTGTTGTTGTACGGTGAACCTGGAGCGAACGAGGCTCGGACATCCCCGGACAAGGCCACAAGCTACTCCACGTTGTACGTATCAGAAAATGACAACTCACTTTCCGTTTTTTAAGGCCCATTTCGTATCTTAATGGGCTGTCGAATATTAAGCCTGCCTAATCATACATACCATGAGCGCTGTTTTTTCTAGTTATAACCAAATAAAAAAACAGGCAGTATAAAATACATGTTATTTCTGTAATACAATTTGTTTTTTTTTTTTTTTTTTTCTCTAAGTGAAAGCAATGGATTTGTATACGTATAAATTTATCATAGTATTTTTTGTTTTAGTGGACTTTTGGGTTGTAATAGGAGGAAACGTGAGCTGAGGAAATAAAGAAAACTGGCAACATTGAAGAGACATTTGACTTTTGCAAGAGAGCTAAAGAGATAATATTATTATTAACATTCTTACTATAATCTATGTGGGACACACGTTGGCTGTAGGAGTTGAATACCTTTCATTTATTACCCACAAAGATATGTGATTGCATTAATAAATTCGATCTAAAACAGTTTACAACAATTTTTTAATTTAGTAGTAGTAGTAGTATTTATTTAAAAAATATACAAGAGCTTATTGCAGCTTCGTTAAGTTTTCATTAAACATGTGTCCTTTGTTAATCTCTTCTTAAGTTTTTTTAATTAAATTAAGGGAACTCTGAGTTTTAATAGATTATTAACTATTGTCTACTAGTAATTGCTTTCATAAGTAGAAATGAATAGTACTATTTAGATTTACTTTCACTTCTAGATACTATTAAACTGATACTTTTATGAGGTTTGTTAGCATTTTTCATTAAAATTATAGTCCATATATCCTATTATGGTATTGCTTATACGTCTCTACCCAAACGCACGAGTTAAGACTTTGCGCATAATAGGTTAGAATCATGAGTGGAACACGTTGACATTTGGGCAGCCAATCAAACAGAAGGGGCCGGATAAAAGAAAAAGGTTGACGACAATATAATGTCTGAGTAAAGGAAGACTAATGAACACTTAAGACGATGAAGCTCATAACAAAGAGAGTGAGAGGGTCACATAAAAATCAGGTATCTGAGTCATTACTCTCTACTTTTTTTCTCATCCAGTTTCATAAATCGATAGAGTGATGATTTCATATTTTCCTATACAACATTATTTGTTAATGTGATGGACATGTAGAACTTAACCTGTTGGAGCAGATCTAGAGTGTCATCGGTAGGGAGCTTGAAGTCATTCTTGGTGCTACCATTGTCAGACAACAAACTGACCTGTAAAATGATATCACAATTAAAACGCACGTTAGAAATGTCAATCAGCTTGTTGCTGGATAATATAATTTGTGGAATTAGGCCCAATGGGCCTGAATATCAGAGTGAGTCAGCTTATGAATCAGTGACATGATGTCATGATGTGTTTTGTTGGTTTCTCAGCTTTTCTTAATATTGTCGACGACCAGGACAGGTGCTGAGGTAAGCGGGGTCTATGAGCGTGAAAGGTATATCTCGCGATGGGATCAAGATGACACGCGCCGTTTAATGCCTACAAAGATCGTATAGTTAAGTGTGCGAGCGATCACAGGTGATTGGTGGTGGAGACTTTGATGGACCCCTTTTGATTCTTGCGGATTCCCATATTTGTAGGTTCTCTTAATTAGATCGAACACAGATTTAAACATCGATATATACTGTATATAACATTAAGTGTTAAAGTAATACTTAGTTCGATAGATTATATTGGTAATATTAAAATTAGGATTATAGTTTGATGAATTTGTTGACAAGGGAATGAAGAATATAGATTATGACGGTTTAATTATATGATCAATTAATACATCAAAAGCTTTCTTAAAAAGCATTTGTTTGATGATTCTGAAACGTGTATTATTAGTTGAAATTGATGGAAAAACATGTGAAATAAAGCTGTGTACTGGAAAAGTTACCTACGTGTTGTAATTGTAGTCTAGTAGTAGTTACTACTTACTCTAGTGTAAATTCAGATTGGTATCTTGTAATCATTTCTATACGACATCTAGAAACGTCTTTAGAAAAAGAAAAAAAAGAACGTCTCCAGAACTAATTTTTTTTTAAAACGTAAAAAAAACAAAGAGATAAGTTGTCGAAAAGGAACTTTGCATAGCCTTTCACCTACTACGTACCTCGTTATTTTTATTTGGACGTTTAATACCCAATGGTTTTGGATTGGAATAAAAATATACCAAATAATAAAAACGTGTCATTTAAAACCTAAAATAATAAGTTTTGTTATTCTTGTACACACGATTTTTCAACAAAACTAAAATTCCAATTTTAACCTGGTTATCTAATTAATTATTAATTTTTAATAGATTTTTTTAGTTTTCTGTTAATCATATCAAACCGATAATTAAACCCGGTTCATAACTTAACCGGAATCTCAATTTCAAAAAATAACCGTAAGTCGATGCTATGCTGCAGTCTGAGATGTGAGAGATTCGTCATCTTCCATTAGTTATCCAAGATTTTGAAGCTTACCCAGATGGGATTGAGTTTCGCAGTTGCTCTAACCCCAGAAATATAATGCAATCTCTCACCTTAACTCGGTACCCAACTCCAATTTCCCCGCCAAGACTCAATCT
Organism: Camelina sativa; assembly: GCF_030686135.1. Lineage (NCBI taxonomy): Eukaryota > Viridiplantae > Streptophyta > Magnoliopsida > Brassicales > Brassicaceae > Camelina > Camelina sativa. Next base: position 5,972,128 of record NC_141896.1, on the reverse strand, counting down.
TTACCCGCTAAGACAAATCGCAGTTTCTGTTCTTTCAACTCCGACCACCGGTATTAACCGTCGCAAGATGGCGTCGTCTCGCCGTGAGTCTGCTTCATTTATTCTTAATTACATAACTAAATATAATCCAAAAGTGAGCGAAGGTAGGAAGAGAGACAACAAGACTTTAACCAAAACAATAAAATCAAATACCAAAGCTCTCCTTCTCCCTGTGAAAATAATTAAACAACGCCAATTCCAAAAAGAATATTTACTTCACTTTTTTCTATGTTGAAACAATTAAACAAATCAATCTTTCTCCTCTGGGGAGAGCCTTCGCTTCAACTGGAGAGACTGTACTTTGTTGAAACCCCCATTTGCTAACTCAAACTTTTAACAGTCTTTTGGAGCAAACAAAAGGCTTTCAACGAAATCAAACAACACACAAGTTATATAAGAAGATTCTTCTGTTTCAGGCTGTGCAATGTGTCAAATGAAATCACCCGGATGAGCTTGATTTACTACCTTCTTTCTCTGGATCTTCAATCTGCTTCGGTAATAGATTCAAGAAGCTTCCTTGGTGTGTTGTTGTCTCACCAGATGCTTCATCTTCTGTTCATTTATTAACCGTCGCGAGATGGCGTCGTCTCGTCGTCTCGCCGTGAGATTGCTCGGTGGTAAAGATAATCTGGGTTAATTACCGGTTTGATATGGTTAACAGAAAACCAAAAAAAATTCTATTAAAAATTAATAATTAATTAGATAACCAGGGTAAAATTGGAATTTTAGTTTTGTTGAAAAATCGTGGGTATGAGAATAACAAAACTTATTATTTTGGGTTTTAAATGACACGTTTTTATTATTTGGTGTATTTTTATTCCAATCCAAAACCATTAGGTATTAAACGTCCAAATAAAAATAACATGAAGTATTTTTTGGCATTTTTCCCCTTTAGAATATGATTGGAGCAAATATATATGTTCCATAAAAGAAACCGTAGATACTAAAATAACTATTTGTTTATACGTCCACTTCTAATCACATTATATAACAATTGATCATATATATATATGAGAATTTGTTAAAAATGCCCCTTTTGATATACTCATTTTCAAAAATACCCTCTTTTCTGGCCATTTTTATTTTTGCCATCTTTTAATTTTTAATGACCATTTTACCCTTAGATGAAAATTATTTTATTTAATAAAAAGAAAAACAAAATTTTCCCGCCAAAAAATTTCCGACATATTTTCCCGCCAAAAATTTTTCATAAAAATTTTCCCGCCAAAAAAAAAATTTCGACAAAAAAAATTTCCCGCCAAAATTTTTCCCGCCAAAAAAAATTTACAAGGTTTTTAAAAGGTTTTATAAGGTTTCTACCTTATAAAAGCCTTATAAACACCTTATAAACACCTTGTAAAGGCTTTTACAAGATTTTTTAAAGATTTTTAAAAGGTTTTTTAAACAACTTGTAAACGCTTTTACAAGATTTTTAAAAGGTTTTAAAAGGTTTTTAAAAGGTTTTTAAAAGGTTTTCAAATAGTTTTTAAAAAAAATTTTAAAAGGTTTTTAAACACCTTGTAAACGCTTTTACAATGTTTTTAAAAACCTTGTAAAAGTTTTTATAAGATTTTTAAAAGGGTTTTAAAAACCTTTTAAAAGCATTTACAAGCTTTTTAAAAGCATTTACAAGGTTTTTAAAAGCGTTTACAATGTTTTTAAAAGGTATAAATTTCAATATTTTTGGAGGGAAAATTTTTCGTTTTTGGTGGGAATTTTTTTTTTTTGGCGGGAAAAAATATTTTTTCGGAAAAATTTTTCGATTTTGGCGGGAAAATAAAATTTGGCGGGAAATTTTTTTGGTGGAAAAATATTTTCGATTTTGATGTCTGTACATTCTTGATGGCACTCAAAAAAAGGTAATTTGGTCATTTTATATATAAAGAGAGGTAGTTTTAAAAATTGTCAACATGAAGAGATATTTTAAAAAAGAGGAATGGAAAAAGGGGCATTTTTTAGAATGCCCCTATATATATTACATTTTACATTTTATTGGAAAAAAATAAACACTAAACACTTACAACTAATTTTGATTAATTTGTCTTTTTTTCTACTGATAAGTACAAAAAATACAGGTATTTTGTAAAATACAGTACAGAATGATACATGCACTTTTTTTATATAGGATCCAGGCAAAGAGCAGTCATAGGTCAGAGGCTATTAAAAGGACAACCTAAAGAGATTTGTACTATATTTCTGAGCACAACAAATATTTTTCTAAGCTGACAAAATTAATGTTGTATATATAGTTACTAAACCAGGATTATACGAAAATTATGTATCTAAACCATTTTACAGTATTTTGGTTTACCAATAGTAGTGTTACTAACTTAACTTACATTTTTGTTTAATAAGAAAATTATACTAGTATGTAGAAGGGTAGAAAGGGAATACATACGTTGGTTCTGGAGACAAAAAGAAAACATTTGTTTCTCTCTCTCTCTCTCTCTAATCCCCATAACGATCTGTGTCCACGAATCTAGGATTCCGTTTCGAACTTACAATTTTTGTAAAGACAAAACAAACCACCTACTTACACCTTAATTACATCATCTGCCATTTTCCATTTTATTAATTCACACCCAGAGAGCATCTTCTTCTTTATTCTCCTCCTTCCTTTTTTCTCTCGTCTTTGTCGACAAAATTCGGTGATTGGCCCTTTCAAATTCCAAGTATAATAATAGTAGCATCCGTACACGCGCAAGCCGGTGAAAACGATGTAATAAACTTAAACCACAACTAAATTAATAACTAAAAAATGTTCAGTAACTACTAACTAGTAAGGTTTTTTTTCTAATTTTTTCAAATGGTCATATTTTTCTTCTTATCTGTTTGTTAGATTTTTTTCATGACAAGGAATAAATAAATAAAGCATTACAAAATGTAACGTAGTCACACTTGACAGACCACTAAGTTACACACCATCAGTATCTTAGTTATGCCCTTATCTGAAAGCTACTACAATGTCAATGGAGTATTATTACTTTTTTGTAGTGATTTAGGCCCAAATTCTATATTTGGAAATGGGCTTATCATCAGTCTTTTTTAAGGAGAAAAGAACAAAAAGCAAAAAATATACTAGATTGAAGAAAAATCATATATATATAATTATATACATATGGATATAGTTATATGCTTAGTATTTTATGGACAAACAGTCAATAGTTATATAAATCAATCATATACCTAATCAATAATACATACTACATTTTGAATTGGGTTATGACCTATTTAGTCCCCGGGGACTTCCTCGTTGGGGTTCATACGGATTTATTATACAGACTGTAGTAAGCTGGTTTTCATAAAGTTTTTGAAAAATCAAAATTAATACGAAAGGTGCAAGATATTTATACTACCATTTAAGATACTCACACAGGTTGATCATGATTACAATCGCAGTAAAATGATTAAATGGTAATTATTGTACCGTTATGAATTTGGTTAGATGGTTTATTCTACTTGTAAATTTCGTTTATTAATTGATACCAATAACTTTGACATTTTTTTTTAACCATTATTAGAGTAATCATTTGTTTTGTACAGTATGTAGTTGGAATCAATATTTTACACATGAATCTTAATTACGTTTGTATCTCTTTAGTTCTGTTTAATTCCGGTTTGATTATATCTCCAAGTACGGTGTTTCAGACAAAAAGAAAAGAACGAACTAAAACAGATCTGGATTAGCTATAGATTTTATTGGAATCTACTTTTGCAGGCTACAAATACGAGATAATTTTTAAGTGTTTAATTCATTGCTTTTTGTGTGGACAAGTGTGGTTTGTCTACGTTCTTTGATGCTTTTTTTTCAAAAATTTATGTAAAAAAACTTTTGGAAAGGGACTATCTTTATGTAACAACTCATGAGAGATTATTTATTTTTTTGCATTTAATAAAAATAATACTACAGTACTCCGTATGTATAGAACTATAGATTACTCCAATAAACTGACGTACGCGTTAAAGACGAGAGAGTATTTTTGAAATATAATTTTTTCTTTTTCTTTCGGGGTAAAAGGGAATGGAGGAAGAGCTAGTGGGAGACGAGTGGCAAATAGTTTACCTTTTTTTTTTTTTCAATTTCAGTTTCAATTATTTGTTATTAATAGTGTTTAGTGAAAAATCTATTTCCGATATGATAAAATATGAGACTGTCACATAACTTGATTAGCTCATACTCCCTCCGTTTCAAAATATAGGATGTTTTAAGCAAAGTACGTAGATTAAGAAGCTTTTACTTTTAATAAGTTCAACCAATTAGAAACAATACTACATAATATAAAATACTAAATTAATCGAAAAGTTACATTAAAATTTGAAAACATCATATATTTTAAAACAACAAACTTCTCTAAAACAAAAAAACTTCTCTAAAAAAATTGTCAAAAAAAAAAAAAAACTTCTCCAAAACATATTATATTTTGAAATGGAGGGAGTAACTCTATAGTTTTTTTTAACCATCATTGATATCCTTAAAAAACTTAGATCTATGTTGTTGAATCAATAATACGTGTTTTATTGTGACTCGGAAGTATAATTTTGTTTGGTAGAAAAAACTGAGGAAAATTGATAGTTGCATTGCATGTGTATATACATATTTAACATTTAATAGAATTATGATTACTATTTTGATTCGCAATGAAATCAATTTGGTGGGACACACCATAAGAACTATGATAGGACCCTTGACTGTTTTTCTTTTCTTTTTTAGTTTTCTGATGAGAGTGACATTTCCGAAAGTATACTTTGGACCACTTTTAAGGTCTATATCCCAACTTATCTTTGAACCCAAATAAAAGCATTTTAACAACTATTGATACTTGTTTATTAATTATAATTAGGACTACATGACCTTCGATCTAATTGTTTAAGGCTTCGATCGTTTTTTTTTTCTTTACTGATTATTTGAAATTCAGTTTACCTGATTTTCTAAAATAAGAAATCATAATAACGTTGGTAAGTTTTGAGGAGAAAAAGATAGATATAAACTTTGATTTTGTTTGTGATAAAATAGTTACCATATGTAGATCTACCATATATGTTACTCCTATAATTTATTCCAGATTTTATTTTTGTATAACTACTATTCTTGGATTTAAAAAAGTAAAAAAAAAAAGAGACAATGTCATAAATTTTCCGATGTTACCTAAAAAAATATACCAATACGGAATTAACCATGTGGGTTTGTGACATAAGAGACAAAACATAATGATGCCATGCCACACAACAGGCGAAGACCGTAAGGTTTGTTTGTTTTATTTTTACTTTTTAAGTATATAACTAATTACCAAACTTCTTTTTTCACGTCTAAAATACCAAAATAATTTCAACAAATTTAACTTTTTGCAGAATTTTAAGCTTTAATGAATAAATTTTCGAACTTTGTGCATATTAAAATTTTATAAAGAGTTTTGGTCACATCCATAGTAAAAAAGTGATAATTATTTTGTTACTCCTTTAGGGGTCATTTCTTCACAGTTGTTATTTATATAAATAAATATACTATAACATATGTGTGCTGGACCCTAGCTCTTACCAGATTTGATACCAAACACATCTCTGGAAATTCAATCCTATTAACAACATTCATTTTTTTTCATATACAAGTAGACCTTTAAACATCTAAGCTTATAATTAACCACAAGGTTATTGGATATCTCGTTATTCCATATTCTGATTCTGAATTTTGTTTTTTAAAGCCTACTTGACAATTTTATTGGTCATCAATCCAAAAATTTGTAGAAATCTTAATAAACTTCTTTAACTCCACAGAGAAAAAAAAACGAAAAAGTTATTCCACATTTACAGTAGCCAACGAGATAGAGCCTATAGAAAAGATTTTAGGTGGGACCTACATTTTGTTTGCTGTCAATAATTTATTAACTACAGTTTTATTTTAAATTTATAGTAGTATTTTAAAAAACTTGAGAGAGGCGTAATTGTCAAAAACCAGAAAAAAAAATATACAAAAAAGAAATTTAGGCCTAAAAACATAAAAAATGTGTTAAATAAAGAAAGCGTAATCAATGGGCAAAGGATTTACCATGTATATCCTTGACGAGTGACGACATGTTCGGTTTGGATTTTCATTTTTTTCTTTTATTTATTTTATTTGATTACTATATACAGAGTATTAATCGCTGTAAATAACAACACTTGACATTATATCATTCATTACTTCATATATAAAAATATGTTATATATATATATATTTTTCAAATACTTTAAAAACTTTCTAGGAGATTCAATATATACACAGTTTAAAACTTTGAAAAACTAATTAATTTATGGTAACTAACACAGTACGTTTCAGAATTAAGTTGTAGGATAGACCACTGACCGGTATAAGTCGATATAACCATATCAAACTATTGCAATACAAATTGTTTTGAATTTTCGTATTAACAAAGCACAAGAAAACATCCCAGAAGAACACATTACATCTCCGTTTAAATTGACCACACATCAGCATAAATTTGTTTATTTTTTCTTAGTAGACGAAAAAGTAATTAAATACATTAATTTTTTTTTTTATCTTAAAGAAAGCATTGAAAAGAAGATGAAGAGAACCTAGAAGATAACCCCCATTTTAGATTTCAGCAATAATTTTACTTCTACTGCTCACTGCTCAATTAATATATTTTTTTTTTTGTTTGCAAGAAATTTTTATTGAAACATGTAATATAAGATATTTTAACAAAAACAAATTTTTAAAAAATGGAAATATCCTAACTATAAATAGAATTTCTTATATAGAAAAAAAATCCAGTTTATCACTTAACAAACAAAATAAAGAAATAGTTTCACGACTCACGAGGCCAAAAAAACTAATATCATTCTGATATTTTGGAAAAATCCTGATTTTTCTCCTTCTATAATATGTATTAAAATGTTAAAATTTTTATTATTACATTCCCACAAAAATAAATAAAAGTGAGTTAAGAGAAAAAAATAAAAAGGGAGAAGAAAAAGCAGAGAATAAAAAGGGAAGAGAAGAGAAGACCGGATGTTGACAAAAATAATTTTCATGTCACACTGTTACAAAAGCCAAATCCCCCCTCTCCGTCCTCGTTTCCTCCTTCTCATTTTCGGATCTTTCTTCTTCTTCTATAATATAAACAAACTCTCTCTCACAACCTTCTTTATCATCCTCCTCCTCCCCTCCCCCTTCACAATAGAAGCAGCAGAATTTTTATGTTTGATAAAAGAGAGAGAGAGAAGAGTGGCCCAGTAGATCGAAAAAGATGACGATCTAATTTTTTCCATTAATGGTGTTTTACGCTATAACTCTTATACCCTTCACCCTCCCCATTTCTCTACTTGAGAGATTCGACTATTTTTTTTTTTATATATAAAAATTAAATTTTTAATTTCTTCTGAGAAAGTATCGAAGACGAGCTTGGCGATAAGAGGATGTGGGTTTGAGGTAATTAAATCCATAAAAATCCCATTTTTATAATCTCTTATTAATTGGGTTTAGTTTTGTCTTATGAGTTTTGGAGTTTGGAGATTTCCCAATTTCACTAGATAGATTATATATAAAGTAGTATTCTTTCTTCTCAATTTGGTACAATCCTCCTTTGTCCTAATATGTTTCAGATTCTTTTTTGTTATCTAACTTATAGATTTCAACTTTGATTTTTTATTTTAATTGCTCAAGATCCTATTTTGACTCGTCGGCGTTTACAACTCTCATCCCCTGAGTCAAAACCCTCTTGCTATATATATATATATATATATATATATATATATATATATAGTGTTTACTGTTTGACTTTTGGATGATGAATTTTTGGGGGATTTTAACTAGATAAGATGGATTACGGCCTCATGGAGCTTTTAAAGTTCTTGTTTATGTGGGCAATTTCAGTTTCTTTGAATTTCAGATTTGTTCATCTCTGGCGGAGACTGAGGTTTTGTATTTTTTTGTTTGTTTGTTTGTGAGCAGGAATGGGAACAAAGGTGCACTGTGAAAGCTTATCTGGTGGATATCATCACTCTATGGGAGATCTCAACAAAGAGTCTAACGGTTGTAGATGGCCATTGTTCTACACTGACACTAAAACCTCTGCTGCTCCTCCTGCTGCTAATGATCAATGCTACAATGCCTTCCCGTCCCAGACTACTTCATTTGGTTATGACAAAGATGTTGTGAGAAGGACAATGCTCGAACACGAAGCTGTTTTTAAGACACAGGTTTACTTACTTGAATATTTTTCTCCCTTCTCTGGCATTTTCAGCTTTATTTTTGTTGATTTGTGTTTTGTGAAATTTTGATCCTTTATAACCAGGTTTTGGAACTTCACCGGGTGTACAGCATACAAAAGGATATGATGGAAGAACTGAAAAGGAAACAGTTGAATAACGAATGGGCTCCAATTGAGGCATCGTTTTCATCTCAAGCTACTAATGTCGATGCCCGTAAATGGAAAATCCCTACTTTCCCGGTTTACGATAGGCCATCCATGTCTGTGGTTGAGGATAATGGCCATTCTCCCATGAAAGGAAGCAGTTCTCAAGTGGTTGTTGGCCCTGTTTCATGGCAAAATGGAGCTAGTTCCAAGAATGTTGAAATGTCTGAGGCTAGACCGACTAAAATCAGAAGAAAGATGATAGACCTTTGTCTTCCAGCTGATGAGTACATTGATGACAATGACGAAGTCCTGGAGCTAAAAGATCACAGGGTTTGCAGCACCTCTAGTCAGCTTCCTAATGGAGATGTGAAGACTGAATCTCGCGGAGATGGGTTGAGGATTAAATATGGCTCGAGTAGAAGCAATGGTTTGGCTGACTTAAATGAACCACTTAATGCTCAAGAAACGAACGAATTTGCTTATGGTCATCCCCGTGACTTGCGTAATGGTGAGTTTCAAGGCCATATTCGCGACTATGGAAAATCTCTGAACTCGAGTAGTGTAAGGGAGCATGTTCCTGTTGTCTCTCTGCATTCAGATGAGAACAATAGACCAAAAGTTTGGCCACATCAGCCCTTAAGAAATGGTAAGATGATCCATCATGTTGTAACTGCCATTGTTGGATTTCTTCCCTGGTTACACGTGTTTCTTATTTTTTACCAATGTTTTTCATGTAAAATCTGCCATATGCAGATCATTATACTGGCACACACAAGTCTGCTGCTCCATTTTTTCAAGCGGCCAAGCCTCTTGATTCGTCGTCTCAGCATATGCAAGTTCTGATGAACAGTTCACAAAGAGTTACGAGTGTACCTAATTCTGGTCCACCAAGTAAGCCACTGTTCTGGAGAGAAAGAACGTTTATTGATCTAGAGGCTGATACTGATACCAATAGTAGTCATGAAGCCATCACTCATCAAAATCACGTGGAGTCAAGTTTAGCTTCTCACCAACAGCGCCACTTGTATCCGTATAATCCTCCAGATTCTGCTGTCTCGTGGAACCATTTGCAGTCTTCTTGGCAAAATCCTGGTTTTGGATTTTCTCAGAAAGTTGCTTCAGCACAGAGGTATCCGGTTCTAAACTTGTCTGACACACTGAGTGGTAATACTCAGAAACAAGGGTTTCTTGGAGATAGGTTGCAGTATGAAAACAATTCTAGATTAAACTCGGGGTGTGGGAATTCCAGTCGGTTAAACCACAACATGTTTTACAATGAGTGTTCCTCTTCATCAAAACCGAAGTTCGCAGGGACTGACTCTAATTATCCTAACGGAGGAAGAAGTGACTACAGCTCGGAGATGAAGTTTGTGAGAGATTTGAACTTAAATGTGACACTTTCAAATACTTCTGTTGTTGAAGTCAGAAAGGATGAAGAACGCTTGGCTACTTTACCATGGCTTAATAAACCCAAGCCTGTTTGTAACTCTGAGATGGCTGATGGGAAAGGGAATCTGAAGAGTAATGATGTTGTTCTGAGTTCTGCTAGTAAACCATTGGATATTAAAGATGAGGCAGGAGACAAAGTTCAGAATAGTATGTGGCTAGAGAGGTTAAAGTCTGGTTCTTGTTCCAGTAATCCGGAGACTGAGAAGTTTACTGCTAACATGGAAATTCCTGGATCTGCTTTTAAAGATCAATCCAATGCAGGAAAAGGTAAAGTCCAAAACGTTAGGATGCTAGACATGAACGAACCGTGTGATCCTCTTTGGGATGAAGATCAGCAAACAGAGGAACAGGTTGTGACAAAGGTTTCGGTTAGTAATAGGTGTCAGATTGATTTGAATATGTTGGTTAGTGATGATGAAGGCGAAAATTGTTCTGTTCCTGCCAGTTCAAGTTCAAGACAGATGAAATCGAAGGCCCCTATGTTAGATTTGGAATCTGTTCCTGAGTCTGATGATGAAGAAGAAGATGATAATATCTGTGGAGAAAAGCCATCAGAAGACATCCAAGTTGAAGAAAAAACTCTAGAGAAACCGCCAGAGTTTGAAAAACTAGCAGCAGAAACAATAGTTTCCATCTCTTCAGCTTGCCTAGATAGAGAGCCTGAAGTTGCTGCTTCGCCAGAAGTTTCTGAAACCATCATCCTTCACTGGTTTGCAGAAACAGTAAATGCTCACAAAGAGAATCTGGACCAAAAGCTCGATACTTTATCGAGGAATCAATCACGTTCTATCGAAGAGATTGATTACTTTGAGTCAATGACCCTGCAACTACCTGAGATCTCAGAAGAAGAGTATATGCCTAAGCCATTGGTTCCTGAAGACCTCAAATTGGAGGAAACTACAGGAACCACGCTGGTAACGAGCCAAAGACCGAGAAGAGGAAACGCGAGAAAAGGGAAACAGAGACGAGACTTCCAAAGAGACATTCTCCCTGGACTTGTGTCTCTTTCAAAACACGAAGTAACAGAAGACATTCACATGTTTGATGGGTTCATGAGAGCAGCAGGAAGCTCCTGGACTCCAACCGGTTTAACAAGGAAGAAAACCGGTACAAGAGGAAGACCAAGACGAGTCATAACAATCCCTGCTGAACCGGTCTATATCCCGGTTCCAGCTCCAGCTCCTGCTCAATATGTTCATCAACAACATGTTGTGAGCAATCAAAACAACAATGGTGAGACTGAAATGAGTTTAGAAGATAGAAGCTTTGCAGGTTGGGGTAAGATGACAAGAAGGCCTAGAAGACGACGATATCCTTCAACTACTACAACTGTAACTGCAAGTAACCAACGTTCATCATCACACGCACCTTTCACGTGACAATGATGTTTGAGACTTTGGGAAAGTGACTATGAGATTATTATTACTGTACGAGTACGATTTTTTTCAAAAAAGTTGTCGTATAGAGAGAGAGAGAGACGTAATATAAGAGAACAGTTTGTGATAGAGATTTTTCATCGACTAATTCTTTTTTCTTTTTCTTTTAGCTTGGTCATGAATACATGAAGATATTTTTATTCGTTCAACCACTTTTTTAATGGTGTTCCATACCGATACATTTTGACATACAGTACCGTTTCGGTTGATATAGTAAAATCTAATTCGGTTCGGTTCAAATATTATGATCTAATGGGCCTATTTCGGTAACTTGCAAATATATGGCCCAACGATGGTGCAGAACAAAAGGGTAATTTTGGAATGTGACACTGATTCTCGTGAACTGCTTAAACACTTAAAAAAAGACAATATCTCATCTCGCGACACGTCGTCATCTCTGGAACTTCGGACCGTCCGATCACAAGCGTCTCAGCTTTTAACTTTTTGCTAATCTTCGTTTTCGTCCTTGGATCGGTCGATATTTGTACTACACCCCCAAAATTTTCTGAGTCGCTTCCAAAAACCCACAGATCGTCTCTTTCGTTTGCGTTTGCTCACTTCTCAACGATGTTTAGTCGTAGCTCTTGCAAGCTTTCGCGGTCAATTCTATTTGCTGTTTTGTTTATATATTTGTTTTTGATCCGAAAGTTTCGAAATTTTTATGTTGTTACAAATGCTTTAGTTACACATATTGCATTGTCGATTTGGCTTACTTCAAAGGAACAAAATTTAGCAGCAGTAGCAACGTAGCACCAAATCTGAGATCGTGAGCTCGACTTATCCGTTTACAGAGGAACAATGTATATAACATTGGCGTATGAACTGGGACAAAACAGAGAAGTAATCGATTAACGTCGAGTACTATTGCTCCAAGCCATTTGGGTTTTGGCGTAACCGCTGAATTCAACTTTGGAGAAAAATAGGAGCTATAGAGTATTAAGTAACACTTGTTGATTTTCGGGTGTACCATGTTGTGCCTGGGAGAGATGTTCTAAGAGTTGTGTTGTAACGGATCCTTTTTAGTGGAACTGAGTGATTTTGTGTCTGGACGGTGTAACCAAATTTTGCGTGGGGCTGAGAGGATTGTTTGATAACTCTAAGCGTTTGTTTTATGAAATTAATGGACACATTCTAGATTGATATATACATCATTGTCTCTGTTTCTTTAATGTCCATTTCTTGAGGTTGTATTATTTTAGGAAAACTAGTAGCAATACCAAATCTCATGTCTTTATTAATTATTTAGTAGTGTGAATCAGGAAATGAAACACTAGTTTAACATAGAAAATTAAAAAAACTTTTAGAACACATAGAATTTAAAGAAACGGGAGAATAAGCATAAACACAACAACACAGATGGACACTAGACTATGATCACCTGAATTTAATTATTACACTCACTCGTCACTCCCCATACTAACATAAAACGATGCTTAAAGTTATTTAATTTATTATTAGACAAGAATTAAAAGATCAAATCACTTCATGAAACCTTGGGCCGTCTTGGCAAAACCTCCAAGCCCACCACCAGACTCTTCACCGTCTTTCTTAGCCACCGGCTCAGTCTGACTTACTGGCTCAGCCTGAGTCGTCGTCGGAGGAGGAACACCAGCGCCGGTACCGGTGGCGTGTGACGACTCGTAGTCGTTGAGATACTTCTCGGCCTTGTCGAGGTACTGACCAGTTTTAGTCTTTTCATCGTAGTTACCGTATTTCTCGGCGGCGTCTAAGATATCAGCGGAGGCTCCGGCGACCTTACCTTTGTCAAGTTTGTCTGATTCGTTACGAGCTGCGGCTTGAGCAGCTTCGGCAACGACCTTGGCACTCGCCATGAGCTCGGCGTTGGAAGCTGGTCTTGTGGCTGTTTCTGTTCCTTCGGCTGCAACAGGCTTGTTGTGTTCTGGCTCCTCTGGTTTCGAGCTTGAGAGTTTCTTAACTTGCTCGGAGATGAAATTCATTTTTTTTTTCTTTCTCTTCTCTGAATATAAAAAAATAGTTTGTGTGTTGGATGTATGAGTTAGGAGATGGAGGATATCTCTCTATTATTTATAGACTGAAAAAAAAAGATATTTATCCACTACAAGAATATTCTTTTTAGAAACTTAAATAAACGAAATCACGGAAGTATTATATGGAGAAAATAAACAGATGATAATTATTAAACCATTTAAAAAAACTGTAATTAATTACTATGAATAATACAAAAAAATTTCTAATCACTTTAGTCTATCAAGCTAAATACTCTTAATTAATAATGTTATTCACTGTTGAAAAAGTATAGTTTTGTTCGTTGAGAGGATAGACTAATTAACTAAAGTTGATATCATTATGGTTTCTCTTTGTTGTCGTGGCGGAAAAGAACATTTACGTGATCAGTTATTATTAGTATACAGTGACCAATGTGGTGTTCTCTTCTCGATCACACAATTCATACGTGGTCTTTATGCTACAAAAAATATCACAAAATATCTCTATGGAATTATCGTTTTCCATTAAAAACTGTCGGTCGTAGATTTGATGGGTGATATATAACTCCCATCACTTGATTTTGTCGGTTGCGTAATATACAAGTTACTTTTATAATGACAAAAACCAAACAGTACTAGGTGGGACTTTATCATTATACAGGTGTACTACATAAAACAATTCTTGCGCTTATATGAAGTGACGTTAATGGCCCATTTTTGATACTATGTTTGTACCTTAAACTGGATTAGCTTCACTAGAGTGTGACAAATAGTACTTGTTACGAAGTGTTTCATTGGGTCTTGTTGGTTTCAAAACATTGTGTAACAAATTAACATTGAGCGTTGTGTTAAGAAAGTATCTTTGTTGCTTGCCAACAGCTCTCTGTTATATACATTTTGGCTTTCAATATCATCTTTCTTTAAACGAAACCCATGTACAATCACTCATGCACACACACAATATAGCTACAGTTATCTAAGGATCATCTGTTTTAGTGTCAGAAACAGCATGCCTTTCCAGGGAGTTCACCGGTACTACGGATAACCCCGGCTTTCTCCTTCACCTTGAACTCTTTGCTCTGTCTCTCTTTCTCCGCCTGAGCTCTGGCTCCAGCAGCTATCTGTTCGATGTACTCCGTGTCTTCTCTAAATCTCTGCAAACCTCTCTTCCTCTTCTGTTCTTGTTCGCTCTGCTGTTCATGTACCAAACCATTTAGAGAACAAAAAACTCAAAAACTTTCACTCAATTATATGATAATGATCATGACATTAGATTATACAAAGTCATTATATTGTCAACCTCAGATATGTCCAGCTTCCTTCGAGCTTTGTCCCTCTTCTTAGCTTCCCACAAATCGATCTTTCTGTTTAACTTCTCATACCTGATTGTGTGCAGTACATATGTGATATGTGAGTGTAACTATAACACACATAAATAAACTTTTGTGTGTATTGAGACTTACCTTGCTTTGATCTTAGCTAGTTCAGCTTTTTCCCAAGCATCAGCTGTAGAATCATCTTTTCGACTAGTATGCTTGGAACTCTGCCTATTCATTTCCCTAGGTGGAAGCCGCAGAGGCGGAGGTGATAGAAGAGGAGGGGGAGGAGGTGGTGGTGGAGCACGACGTTCTGATCGTATCCTGACCGGTGGTTGTACCCGTGGCGGTTCAGAAACTTGTTTTCTTTGTCTATCATGTTTTTCCCCTGAATCTTCATTCTGTTTGGTATGATCTTCTCTCAAGTTCATGGAGAATGTCTTTTTTACTGACGATGACTTTCTCACTGGAGACTTTGGCGTGGGGTGTTTATGATCTCTCGTCTCTGAATCTCTAAACGAAAGTTGTCCTGTGTCAACACAAAAACGTTAATATCCAGTAACCATTTTAATCTTGAGTTAATCCGAACCTCACCTGAGAATCTTCTTGATAAGCTTCTTGGTTC
Organism: Camelina sativa; assembly: GCF_030686135.1. Taxonomy (NCBI): domain Eukaryota; kingdom Viridiplantae; phylum Streptophyta; class Magnoliopsida; order Brassicales; family Brassicaceae; genus Camelina; species Camelina sativa. The sequence goes on along the minus strand of NC_141896.1, from coordinate 5,956,942 downwards.
CTCTGAAGGAAACTTATCTTCTCTTCTGCTCTTGCTCCTTGACAAAGAAGGTCCAAGTTCAACGCCATTCTGTTTTGTTTTACAATTTCGAACAACAAGAAACTTATATTAACGAGAAAAGCTTTACTTCAATTGACCATAAGAAAGAGTCTTTCTTAGAACCCTCACATGATGATAACTCTCTAGCCAAGTTTCTTCAAAAGTGCTTATGGCATAAGCAGTGGCTGCAACTGCAGCTGCGTGATCCATGTCGCCAATCGGATCATAACTTTCGCCACTCATTTGCCTCGAGAACTGCTTCTGTAACCAGTTTGAGGGCTTCTTCTTATCTACCACAACACAGATAATGAACAGCACTAATGTGAAACTAATCAAAAGATTGATAGGCTATCAAGAACAAGAGAACAAGACTTATGCGGCACCTTCTTTGAATGAAACAGACTTCCTTGCCGGCACTTTTTTCTCTCTAGTGGAGCTACCAACCTCTCTATTTTTTTCCTGGGAAGCTGGATGCCTCCTCCTGAAACAAAGATGTCAACATTTTAAATCAACACATGCATATCTATCTATATGTATGTGTTGTTGAATAGCAAAGATGAATCTGGAGATTTGGTGATTTACCTTGTCTGCTTGATCAAGGTATCCATTTTCAAACTAAAATATGGTGGGAGGACTTGAGAAGGTTTGGGTTAGATGTGTCTGAGGGTTTTGGTTTTTGAAGGGTTTTTGAGATTATTGCTTTGCATGCAAGTTTCATATTTGGATCATAAAGGTGTGCAGGTAAAGTTAAGAACACTTTTTCTTTCTTTTCCCTCTTCAGCTTTTTGGTTCTTTGCTTTCTCAAAAGGACAGTGAAAAGAACAAACTAGATTGCTTTCTATTCAATTTTCATATATGGATAAGGAATCTTTTACATTCAGAAAACACATCAAGTACAATATTGCTCAAACATCATGACAACCACATTACACTGCCAAATTACTATCTGAAATGAAACAGAGTTGTAATATGCATAACTAAACAAGGATGTCTACGTCAGAAAGTTTGAGGACCTTATGTGCACCAATCGCCTTCGCGTCTGTTTTGAATGCGTTCCCTTCTATGTACCTGCCACATACATCCACCAAGAATTAATTGACAACATGGATGTTATATACTGTCTTCTTTTACAAAGAGATCAAAGAGAGGTTATGAACATACATTTCTCTTAGATTCGGATGCTTGTAGAAGGCTTCAGGGATATTCCCACTAAATAGGTTGTGGTCCAAGTGCCTGAAAGTTTAATTACAACATGCTCTATGGATGTAAGAAAGCACATGGGTCCTTCAGATCAATTTTTAATTACGTATTTAGTTGAGGAGAGAGGCCTACAAGTTAGTTAGTCTTGGTATATTGGCTAGTGCAGAAGGTATTGCTCCAGTCAATTTGTTGAAAGACAAGTACCTGAACTCAAAAGGATAAGATAGGGAGAGATAAAAAATGTAAGTGGTGTTCATAAATCAAAAGATGTGATAAAGTACTCACAACATCTCCAGGTTTGTTAGATTTGCAAGCTTGTTTGGGAGTTCACCAGTGAAGTAATTATTGTTTAGAAACCTACAACCAAAAGTTAACTCAGGAACAATATTATATATCTGATGGCTAAGTCTCAAACTCACTTACAGGTTTCTAAGAGCTGGAAAGCATCCTTGTATGCGTAAAAGATCGCTTATACTCCCAACTAAGTGATTGCTGCCAACATCCCTACAGACATGCAAAACATGACAAAGATACTAAGTATATCTGAACTCTGTTGATTGATTTACAGGAAAGAGCATTGAACGTCAGAGATTACAAGTGGCGAAGCTTTTGTAATGTTCCCAACTCTGCTGGGATCCGCCCAGTAAAATGATTCTCTTGAAGATGTAGGTCTTGGAGCTCATGGAGATTTGCAAGCTCTTTGGGGATGTTTCCTTTGAAGTTGTTAAAACTCAGGTATCTGAAATGGTAAAAGCATGTTACAGATCTCAAACAAAACCCCTTTAACTATCCCAGACAGGAGCTAGGATTACTCACAGATATGTAAGACTCTTCAAACCACCAATTTCAGGAGGCAGAGCATTTTGAAGTTTATTCCATCTCAAATTCCTGTTTACAATACACAATAACAATATCAAAACAAAGCACGCAGCCAAAACTCAACCCCTTTTAACATATGTTGAGAAATAATGTGAAAGAACATTACAGTGTCTTAAGACGCTTAAGGCGCCCAATTTCTGAAGGAACAGGTCCTGTCAATTTGTTGTTGTGCATATCCCTGACAAATTCATAAACCCAATCCCTTTAAACAATCAATACCCTAGCATCAGAACTAACAAGATTGCAAGTCAGTGAAACTTACAGAACGGTGAGATCTAAGAGCTTCGTTACAGCCGTTGGGAATTTCCCAACTATCGACATTGAAAACACTTCTCTGCAAAAAACATCACAAACCAATTTTAAGCGAAAAAAAATAAAAAAGCCTCAAACTTTAAGAGATTGTGAGAGTCAAAAAGATTACAGCTTGACGACGACACGGTAATTGCCAACAGTGGAACAAGTGACGCCAGACCAAGGAGGCAAATGTTTATCTCCACAAGGATCATCTCCAACCCAAGAGTACACCACTCTCCACCCAACTAACCTCTTTATCTCATTCAACGCTTTCACTGCTCCCCCCAAAAAAAACAAAACCAAATCCGACGAAAGATCACAACTTTGAAACACCACCAAATCGGAAACAAGCTAAAAGTATCGAAATCGAAAGAGCTTACCGTCTCGTTTAAGTGTTTTAGCAAAGGAGACATTGATCAGTAGCAACGAAAGAGCGTAAATCCGGAAGATCAGAGACAAACTCAAACGCAGAGCCATCTTCAGAAGATCTGTAGAGCTTACGAAATCATGAATCCTTCGTGGGTATAAATATAAGAAAAGAATCAATTTTGTAAACTGGGCAAAAGTGAAAATGGTGTGGGAGAAAGAAGAAGGATTTATTTATCATCGCCATGGAAAGCAAACTTAAAGCTCAGTGGAAACTAAACTAATCCCGTCACGAATTAAAACGGTTCAAATTCCTCAATATTATTTTAATTAATTTCTTTATATAGGCCGAATAAGGCCCATTTTATTGGGCTTTGATAGACCCATCTCTAAGAAGGTGATAAGTCATAGATCATCATCCATTGGTTTTGACTTTTGAAAATAGCTAACCACCACAAATCACAGGGAACGCTAAAACGCCGCCGTATTTATCACTGTTTATATATAAACTTTCATCTCCGGCGCTCTGCTCCGGTAACAATTTATTCTTCCTTACATTCCTCCGTCGCAATGATCGTCAATTTCTCCTTCGTCCTCCTCCTTTTCATCTCCGTCTTCGTTTCCTCTGCTAATGCGAAAGCTACAATTTCTATTTCCTCCAGAGCTCTGAATCGATCTGGCGATTCCGTCGTGATCCAATGGTCCGGCGTCGATTCTCCATCAAATCTCGATTGGTTAGGCCTCTATTCACCGCCGGAGTCTCCCAACGATCACTTCATCGGTTACAAGTTCCTCAACGAATCCTCCACTTGGAAATCCGGATTCGGTTCGATCTCTCTTCCTTTAACAAATCTCCGATCGAACTACACGTTTCGGATCTTCAGATGGAGCGAATCAGAGATCGATATGAAACACCAGGATCATGATCAGAATCCTTTACCGGGAACCAAACATCTTTTAGCTGAATCGGAGCAGCTGAGCTTCGGATCCGGCGGCGTTGGCATGCCGGAACAAATCCATTTGTCGTTCACGGATAAGGTTAACACGATGCGTGTCATGTTTGTAGCTGGAGATGGAGAGGAACGTTTCGTGAGATACGGAGAAGAGAAAGATCTGTTAGGCAATTCCGCTGCGGCGCGTGGGATGAGGTACGAGAGAGAACACATGTGTGATTCGCCGGCGAATTCAACCGTCGGGTGGAGAGATCCTGGTTGGATTTACGATACGGTTATGAAGAATTTGAACAATGGCGTTAGGTACTATTATCAGGTAATTAACAAAATCCGAATCTAAAGCTTCTAGAAGATATATGTTTAGATTACAGGATTTGATTAATGGATTCTATGAATTAGGTTGGTAGTGAATCTAAGGGATGGAGTGAGATCCGTAGTTTTATTGCTAGAGATCTATACTCAGAAGAAACTGTAGCTTTTATGTTTGGAGATATGGGTTGTGCTACGCCTTACACTACATTTATCCGCACACAAGATGAGAGTATAGCTACGGTGAAGTGGATCCTCCGTGATATTGAAGCTCTTGGTGACAAGCCAGCTTTTATTTCACACATTGGAGATATAAGTTATGCTCGTGGTTACTCGTGGGTATGGGATGAGTTCTTTGCTCAGATTGAGCCTATTGCCTCCAAAGTTGCTTACCATGTTTGCATTGGTAACCATGAGTATGATTTCCCTGCTCAGCCTTGGAAGCCTGATTGGGCAGCTACGACTTATGGAACTGATGGTGGTGGTGAATGTGGTGTGCCGTATAGTTTGAAGTTCAACATGCCTGGGAACTCTTCAGAACCCACGGGAACGAAAGCTCCTCCGACGAGGAATCTTTATTATTCTTATGATATGGGATCTGTTCATTTCCTGTATATCTCCACAGAGACGAATTTTGTTAAAGGAGGCAGTCAGTATGAATTTATAAAGCGAGATCTAGAGACTGTAAACAGGGAGAAAACGCCGTTTGTTGTTGTGCAAGGACACAGACCGATGTACACTACGAGCAATGAGGTTAGAGACACTATGATTAGGCAAAAGATGGTTGAGCATTTGGAACCGCTGTTTGTGGACAACAATGTCACGCTTGCTCTATGGGGACATGTTCATAGATACGAAAGGTTTTGTCCGATAAGCAACAATACTTGCGGCAAACAGTGGCCAGGAAGCCCGGTTCATCTTGTGATTGGTATGGCTGGTCAAGATTGGCAACCAATTTGGCAGCCGAGACCAAACCATCCAGATGTTCCTATATTCCCTCAGCCTGAACAGTCAATGTATCGTACGGGTGAGTTTGGATACACTCGTTTAGTTGCAAACAAAGAAAAGCTCACTGTTTCATTTGTGGGTAACCATGATGGCGAAGTTCATGATACTGTTGAGATGTTAGCTTCTGGGGAAGTAATCAGTGGGAGTAAAGAGAGTACTAAAGTCCCAAATCTTAAAGCCGTTTCTGCTTCCGCTACGCTGATGAGAAAATCCGAATCTAATACCTTGTGGTATGTCAAAGGAGCAGGCTTGATGGTTGCGGGTGTGGTTTTAGGGTTCATTATCGGGTTTTTCACCCGGGGAAAGAAATCGTCGTCTGGTAACCGTTGGATCCCAGTCAAGAACGAGGAGACATAATATTGAACTGAGTCTAATTAGGGGGCATGATTTGTATAGGATCTCTTTTTTACCACGGTGTTGGGAAGAGAACATAAGTTTTTGTACACTACAATAATACTGATTCTTGTTAGATAGTGTCTTCTTGTGCTTATTATTTGTAAGAATTTGTGAGTATCACTACGATGTTACAGACTGAAGGGATTTTGCTGTAATTACATTATGTACTGTTTGAGTTAATATATATAAATACAACACTTTGGAACTGCAGAGTCGAATCAACTAAACTAGGCTTCTGTTCGGTTTTAGTTTAAGGTTTCTGGTTGAAGCATATTTGAAACAAATTGAAACCAACTGTGAAGTATGGGATTAGTTTGGTGGGGTTTTATTCTCAGTTTGATAGTTTAATGTTTGATTTAGAATGGATCGATTCAGTTTGTATTAGGTTTAAACACTTCGATATAATATTGTCTGTAAAATTAATAAAAACAAATGAATCAAAATGTGTTGTTAATATTGACAATTTTTGTAGCAAAGGATGAACAAAGAAGATAAAATTTCAAATGTGTGAAAGTAAAAAAAGAGAAGATACGTAATAATATACATATAAGAACATCAATGTTTGTGAAAGGTGGTGGGTTGCTTATTTGGAAAGCAAATGACGTGCCCGTTGATTAGCTCCTTTAACACGAGAGTTAAGCTCATCAACATCGTCGCCGAGATGATCAAGAGCTTTGTTTTGCCTGCAATTTGGTACCAACAATAGTAATAAGTATTCTAAAAACATAAAGCATAAAATGTATTGAGTATATGTATGTGTGTTATCTGACTTGTCGATCTCAGATCCCATATCAACAGCCATGCTCTTAAGGTCACCCAAAATGTCACTCAAATCTGAAAGTCCATCATCTTGCTTTGCCTTCTCTTGCTGCATTTAAACATAACATTTTTAACAACTTTCCTTCACTTCAAGATATCTGCAAAATTTGTAAAAATGAAGAACACACACCTCAACTTTCTGCAACGCGTTTGTTGGTTGGTCTAGTGCAGGTTGGCTGCTCGATCGTCCTTTCCCACCCAAACCAAGTTTCTCTCGCTCTTCCTTGTGATTCTCACCCTTCTTCGACGGTTTATCTAAAAGTTCAACAGCTCTACTAAACATGACCACCATACACATAATATAATCCAATCAAGAATCAAGATGATACGAGTTATTCACTAGTTAAGGATCGAGTATTTTCCTCTAATCTTCAAACAGCAAACAAAGATGATCATCTTATGATCAAGAATCATGAGCCCTAAAGCGTGAAAACAATAAGTATTGAGATGATATGAGTTATTAATGAGGTAACAACATGATCATCATACACATAATTTTATCCAATCAAGAATCAAGCGCTATGAAACGTTAAAAACAATAAAGATTGAGATGGCATGCATTGTATAACTAGGTATAGATTCTGTAAGAAGGATTAAAACCTGGTGTGATCATAGGTCCTGAGATAGTTTTAGTCTTCTTTGGTTTCCATGGCTTTGAAAACATTCCTCCTAAGTTGTTCAAAAGCTTCTCTCCCTGAATTAACAAACATTTTCATCAACACCCCCATAAAACACATAACCTATAATTTCACCATTTTGTAGATCAAAGATAGTAACAAGAAGAATAAGATCAAAAGCTATACCCGGCTAAGATCTTTATCCATATCAACAGCCATCTCATGAGTCCTGTTGATCTGTTCACCTTGGTCATGCAACATTTCGAGCGTTCTTGTAGCATCTGACCTTATATCTTCAGCGATTTTAAGACAATTGTTAACACCTTTGGTTGTTTCTTCAGCTTTATAAACCGCATAGTTCTCTAACTCCTCTGTGGTTTGGCTCTGCAGACCACCGGAATCGCGGAAACCGTTCTTGTATTTGTCGTCATCGTCGAAATCAGGTGTTACAAGGATTGGTTCTGAAGAAGTCCTTCTTCCTGCAGTGATTGTTCCTCCTTTGTTGTTTGATGATTCATTGGGAAGCTTATTGTTTCCCGGAGATTTCAAAAATCCAAACATCTATTCAACAAGGAAATAACGATGACGATGATTGATGAAAGATTATCAAGAACTTGTTATGAAAATGTTAAAAAGATTGAAAAATTCCGAATCAGGAAGAGAAAGAATCTGATGGGTTACCTGTGAAATCTCTGAAAATATTCTGATTAAGAAAAATGGCTATCCAAAAATAGAAACATGTCACCTGTGATAGAGATATGTAATTCAAGAATGGATCAAAAGAGTCGTTTCTGATTCTCTCTCTGTTTGTTTAATGTTGAAGGGATTTAGAGATGAATGGAGACGCGTCAGAGAAGGATCCACCGTCACGTCACAGTCTTCTGCTGCTCACTATTTTGGGACCGTTAGTAATAACCAAACACTCTGTTTCAGATACGAGGTTTATCTCTAATACTGTCCGTTCTAGTTCAAGAAAATACTGCAGATGTTGATTACTGAAATAGTAGGTACAGGGAGTGAGATTTGTATTAAGAATATGAACAAAAAGTTAGTTTATTAAACAGTTTGAAGATTTTTTCTTCTTCTTACAACAAAATCTAATTCTGATAACAAAGGCAATAAAATAACCTAAAGCATCAAAAACACAGAGCTTCAAGGGTCATAAACTATACAAAGACTCCCTGAAACTTCCAACTTGAGATTTTCTTAAATAATGCATTTACATACACAAGATTCAGAACTTAAGAGCAGAGTAAATAATGGAGAACTGAGATCGTTCTTCATTTACTTCCCTCTGGAAAAATCATCCCACGGGTCTTGACCAAAGATCTCATCAATGATGTTTGAAGTTGGAAGCAGATCAATGTTCTTAGTCCAACAATGATCTGGTAGTATCGAATCACAAGGATCAAATGAATATGAATTATCCACAAGATCATTGCAGTGGCGCCAGTAATTCCCAATGTTGGATTCTTCTCTGTTTCTAACTGGACATCGAGAGTAGATTACATTGGACTGGTATTCAAAGGACATGTTCGAATCTGCATTAACATTAGCCTCTTCCTCTTCTTCTTCTTCGTCGTCTCTTGAGAGGCTTTTCTCGGCTTTATCATCTGATGGAGTTTCAGCACCATCAAAGGTGTTGTCATACTCTACTTGCCACTCGTCATCATCACTATCAACATCCAGGCTTTTAGAACGATTCTGGATAGCTCGTCTTCGCAGGATAAAGACATTGAAATAATAACTCACAATTTCCTTCATGGTTCTCGAAGGAAACGCAGACTTTAGGTTTTTCCAGAAATCCCTGTCCAGTGAAACCGGATTGGAGTAAACAACCTCGTGAAATAGGTCTTCCTCATCTTCAGTTAGTTTACCGGCAACTTCCTCCCCCATCTCACAAAGACCTAAGTCCAGACATCTGTCGTATCCAATAGTTTCAAACAAGTCTTCCCTGTTTTCCATGATATGCTGCTGCACACATCTGGTGGAACCTTTATCCAGGCAAATGCATTCCTGTCTTCCTTTACCAATTTTGCAAATCTCGGTTTCACAGTCAGGCATTGGAATCACGCACTTCCCCATCACAGCCTGACCTGACTGATGACTTGCCTCTTCCTTGACACATTCAGGAATAACCGCCTGGTAATCACGCCCGACAGGAACTTGTTTTCTAGGAGACATCGGAGAACAATAAACATCTTCCGAGCAAACAGGTCTCCAAGGTATATCTGACTCAGGAGATTCATGAGAAAGGGTAGACTGAGTCGTCGCTCCAGACGACTGAGTATCTTCCTCACACACACCGGTTGTGATCCAAGAGAAAGGCGCATTGGTCTGAAAACCCTTCTCAAGATTCTCCTCACATTTATACCCATAGAGATCACTTATATCATCTCCTGCTTATAAACCAAGACAAACAATAATAATCAAGCCAGCTGCTTAGGTTTTATCATGTTAACCCTTCTGCAAGAAGCATATGATTATTACCTATGAGACCTGACTTGTCCAGTGAAACACGATATGGAACTCCTTCATCTAGCTTGGTCAGCTTATTGCAATAACTAATCTGTCTTGCATGCTTAACGTTGAGCTCTTGGACATCCTCACCATCAAAAGTGCGCTTGTAACCCATATTTTTGAGACTGTAAAATAAGAACCAAAGCCATTTAGTTACTTGGCGTGAAGGTTATCTATAAGAACCACAGACTCACACTGACAAGTGACAAGTGACAACAATAAGTCTACTTCACCAGTAAAATAATTTAATTAGAGTACAAAATAATAAAAGAAATTAACCCCAATTTAATTTGAGTAAATTAAAAAAAAATCCCCAAATTAAAAAAAACCCTAACCCTAGATTTCAATTCACGGATTAAATCACCAAATCAAGAATCAATAACCAAAGAATCGGTTAATTATCAGGAAAACAAACAAAAGCCCTCAATTAATTGACAGATCTGACGAACCCTAGAACATCGAGATCTACGAGACCCTCAAATCGGACAATAAAAATTGGGGGAAACTGAAATTAACAACAGATCCGGTAAACCTATTGAAGGAAATCAACATCAAAGAACAAAAATTAATCAGATCTGTTGTTTCAAGATCTAGATCTGACTCAAACCCTAGATTTGACCAAAACAAAGCGATGATAACAAAACAGACATCGATTGAAAGAAGAAATCAAGAGGAGAAAGGATATTACAATTGATTTGAAGATCGATCTGGTATAAGGAAGGGATCTGAAGAAAGAAATCGAAGAAAATTTTGTAAGTTGGGGAAAAAAAAAACAAATTGGGGGAATTTTAGGATGCGGCTAGGGTTAAAAATTCGTGCTTTTTTTTCGATTGGGGGAAAAACCCGATTTTGAAACCCGGATTTTAATTCGGATACCGAGACAACCTCGAATGAGCTGTACTTTATTTAAATCTTTACAGAATTTGAAATTACCAAATTATCCTCGCCGTATACCATCAACGTGCCTCGCAACTTGTGTTGGCATATCCGGCTCGTATCTATCTTCTTAACCGGTAACGTCGGCACATTATTAAAAACCGGAACAACCGAATTAAACCGGTTCTAATCTTATAAGCCCTAAATCCCCAAATTAAGATTTCTCACGCGACCATTAGCATCATCATCACTCTTCTTTGCTTTCTTCAACCTCTCGAACAACACTCCCGATTTTGCTCTGGTAATGTTTGATTTAGCTTGATTTTTTCGTCGGAATTGTTAATTTTGGGAGTCTATATTATAAAGTTTGATGCTTTAACTTGTTCTGGAGGATTGAATCCGTTATATGTGAATCTGGGTCGTTGCGTATATGATTGGATCTAAAGTTTTATATTGACTCCATTTTGTAGGTAGTGTGATAAAAGCCAATGGCGCTAGTTGTGATTTGTGGGCAACCTTGTAGTGGCAAGTCAATAGCTGCAGTAACCTTAGCTGAAACACTGGGAGAGTCAGAGACGAAACAGAGTGTTAGGATCATTGATGAGGCTTCGTTTCATCTAGACCGCAACCAAAACTATGCTAACATGCCTGCAGAGAAGAATCTGAGAGGAAAGCTAAGGTCAGATGTTGATAGATCAGTTTCAAGAGGCGATATTGTTATTGTTGATTCGTTGAACAGTATCAAAGGTTACAGATACGAGCTCTGGTGTATAGCACGTGCTGCTGGGATTAGGTATTGTGTTGTTTACTGTGATGTGGATGAAGCTCATTGCAGGCAATGGAATAAAGAACGTAGTGATAGAGGTGAGGCTTCGTATGATGATGGTATATTCGAAGATCTGGTGAGAAGATTCGAGAAACCTGAGAGAAGAAACAGGTGGGATTCACCTCTGTTTGAGCTGTACCCTGCTCGACAAGGAATAGACAAATCCTCTCCTGTGATTTCAGAGGCTGTGACTTATCTAACCAAGACTGTTGACTCCAGAACGCAAGATGTGAGGATTCTCCAACCAAGTATCGCCACTCAGGCTGCTAGATTCTCAGAAGCGAATTCTCTTTACGAGTTGGACAGAGCGACACAAGAGATCATTAACGCGATTGTGGAACAACAGTCACTTGGTGGGGCTATAAGCAGAGTTACTCTTGGCAGTGAACTACCTCCAATCGAGATCTGTAGACCTATTGGACTACCGGAGCTAAGGAGGCTTCGGAGAACGTTTGTTAAATTGATGGGTCAGTCTAGTTTAAGCGGGCCACCATTACCAACTGATGCAGAAAGTGCTAAGAGACGTTTTGTGGATTACTTGAACAGAGAGTTTGGAGGTTAAAAGACGCTTGAAATTTGTGGGTAAAACAACGTTTTTACAGTTTGGTTCTGTATTTTCTTAACTCAAGTCAAGTTTCCATCCTTGTAGTTTCTTCAATGAAATTTTGGGGCTAAATTGATGTGTTATAATAATGCAAACATGTATGATCCTTACTTATATGGATATGATTCGCTTGGTGTGCCTGGATGAATTTTTGTTCTGGAACAAGAGTACTTAGCTTGCTCCTCATCATCATACAGATGAAAGCTGTTACCAAACAATGCAATTTTGGACAATCGAACGTAACGATCCATTTTTCTTTCTTGCGAGATTGTCGTACACATTGGACTCACCTCACATGCAGTGTGGAATATACGAAAAAGAGACTAGGCTTTGCGTCCTTTTGTCAGCTCTGCTTTTTTCATCTCTGCCTCCTTGTTCTCTAGTTGTTTTATCTCTTTAGCCCACAAACCAAAAAAATTACGCGTCAAAGATGGAATCGAACGTCAAAATTTGGAGATGCGGGGGATCGAACCCCGTGCCTCTCGCATGCAAAGCGAGCGCTCTACCATTTGAGCTACATCCCCATTTTAATTAATGTGATACACTATGAATTATAATAAGAGAGCTATGTGAGCCACTCCAAATTGGAATAGAGCTACAGTTTCCAAATTGTTTAGAAAATTTGGAAAATCGTTCACCTCGTGTTAGATGTCATCACTATAATAATATTCCAAGATTCAGTCATCGTAGCAGTATATATTCATGAGAATCAGAGACGTTGGTTGCTTCGTGAGAATATATATATATAGCAATAGCACCTTGCAATCATTGAAATTTTTTCTGTCATCTAGCTATAGGCTTTTTATTGAATTCATTGATTTGATTATTCTAATTGACTAACAACAATTTGTTGTTGTTGTTGTTGTTGTTAAAGATTAACTTAAAGTTGTCAAAGGTAGCCTGATGATGTTAGTACCTCAACTCAAGTATAGCCAAGCAAGCTCCGATCAAGTTCAAAGATGCGATTCCTCCACTACTACAAGCGCAAAGCCAAATCCACCACCTAATAATGGCTTAAAAAAATATTAAAACCTTGGTCTGTTATTAACACATGTTATTTGGAGAAATCTTTGTCCCCCCATGTTATAATTAATTTTTTTTTTTTTTGTCTCCTTGTGTAATAATAGCTGTTCAAGAGATGTTTTATCTCACAAACTGGTCTCTCCTAGTTGATCCCGCCAGCCATATTCTCTGTTGGAAAAAAGATAGCTAGCTACACGAAGTATTGGTGAATACATGGTCACACATGCCAAGTATAGTATTGTATACTCAACTACACAAAGTATATGTATTACATGACCACATGTATGAACTATATGATGTTATGCAGTCAACATCATAGACATATAATCTAGTATACCGGTCAGTTGACTCCGGCGAAGACCGACGTTGACTCCGGCGTTGACCAACACTAAAAAAATCTAAATTAAAAAAAAAATTATTATAGTAAATTATTTATGGGTTTTCATGATTAAAAGACATTTTCTATTCAATATCCAAATATTTTATATATATCTCTAATATATTCATTCTTATAATTAATTACTTTTTATTTTTCAAGCTAAAGTAAATAGTTAAATAAAAATCATTTATAATTATTTTTTAAGATATAAAAACAATTTATAATTATTTTCAAGATATATATCTATATATATATAAATCTCTCATAATCAGATTATTTAATTATTACAAAATCAATAAAATTAAATTCAACTACTTTCATTAGAAAATAATAGTGCAAAAGATTGAGTATATGACTCTTTACTCTAAATTTTGCATGGTAAATGTTATAAAAAAGTTTAGACACTCTTTACTTTAAAATTTACAAACTCAAAATAACATATAACCAACAAAAAATTAACAATATTTACTTTTAACATATGAACATTTTCATTTTTACTCTCTTTTACACAATTACAATATGTTAAATTATTTTTTAGAAATTTTTTTTAAGGTTTGAGTTCTCTATATTACATTTAGGATATATTTAGGAAATATATTAAAAATATCTTTAGATATTGAATTAACATATAAACAACAACAAAAAAATTTACAATATTTACTTTTAACATATGAACATTTTCATTTTTACCCTCTTTTACACAATTACAATATGTTAAATTAATTTTTAGAATTTTTTTTAAGGTTTGGATTTTCTATTTTACATTTAAGATATATTTAAGAAATATATAAAAATATTTAGATATTGAATAGAATATTTTTTAATTAATACAAACCATAAATGATTTAATATAATAATTTCTTATTTTTATTTTTAATTTTAGAAAAAAATTTGGTCAACGCCGGAGTCAACACCGTCTTCACCGGAATTAATCAATCAGTGTACCAGATTGTATGTCTATAGTGTTGAACACATGACGTCATATAGTTCATGCATGTGGTCATGTAATACATATATTTCGTGTAGTTGAGTATACAATAATATAGTTGGTATGTGTGGCCATGTATTCACCTATACTTCATGTAGCTAGCCATCTTTTTTCCAAAAAAAAATGTGGAGGAGGATATATAGTTCAGGAAATAAAACAGAGAAGGAAAAAAGATGGCTAACTACACGAAGTATTGGAGAATGCATGGTCACACATACCAATTATAATATTGTATCCTCAACTACACGAAGTATATGTATTGCAGGACCACATGTATGAACTATATGACGTTATGTGGTCAACACCATAGACATACAATCTGGTACACCGGTCGAATAATTCCGGTTAAGACCGACGTTGACTCCGGCGTTGACCAACATTGACCAAAAAAAATTGTATTTTAATTTTTTTTCTATGAAAAAACAAAATAATAAATTACTATATTAAATTATTTATGAATTTTCATGATTAGAAAACATTCTATTCAATATCTAAATATCTTAGGTATCTCTAATGTATTTATTCTTATAATTAATTAATTTTTTTTTTAAAGCTAAAATAATAGTTAAATAAAAATAATTAATAATTATTTTCAAGATATTAATAGATTTTATCTTGATTTTAGGATATGTTTGCAAAAGGATATAGAATAAGAGGATTTTTGCAATGCCCTTATGTTATATATTGAAAATAATTATGTATCATTATATTTTATCTATTAAAAGTAAATAGTGTTAATTTTTTTGTTATTGTTTACATGTTATTAGGAGTATGTAAATTTTTTTTATACCAAAGAGTATCTAAAATTTTGTATACTCTTTACCATGCAAATTTTAAAGTAAAGAGTCATATACTCAAATCTTTTGCATATTATTTTCTAATGAAAATAGTTGAATTTGATTTTATTGATTCTTGTAGTATTCAAAATTTTAAATAATTTGATGATCAGAGATTTATATATATAAAATCATTAATAATTACATATGTTATATATATATATATATATATATATATTTCTTGAAAATAATTATTAATAATTTTATTTAACTATTAGTTTAGCTTCAAAAATAAAAGTAACTAATTATAAGAATGAATACATTAGAGATATAGAAATAATTAGATATTGAATAGAATGTGTTTTCTAATCATGAAAACCCATATATAATTTAATATAATAATTTATGATTTTGTTTTTTAATAGAAAATATTAAAATACAATTTTTTTTTGTCAATGTTAGTCAACGCCGGAGTCAATGCCGGTCTTTGCCGGAATCATTCGACCGGTGTACCGGATTGTATGTTTATGGTGTTGACCACATAACGTCATATAGTTCATGCATGTGGCCATGCAATACATATACTTCGTATAGTTGATGATACAATATTATACTTGGCATGTATGACCATGCATTCTCCAATATTTGAGGTAGCTAGCCATCTTTTTTCCATATTTTAACTATTAAGTACAGACAGACGCAGAGCAAGAAAAAAAGCTTTACAGTACACTCTTCTCTAATCATATCACATCAGTCAGTCACAGACTGGTTGTCTGGTTACTTCGTTTTCGCCATTGTTTTCGTCCAATTCTTAAGAAAATTTCTCTTTTCAACCCCCATTCACACTCACTCTGCTTCTCAAAACCCTTTTCTTGACGTCGTCGTCTTCGATTCGTTGGTTCAGGCTTATTTGATTTTGTTGTCCTCGTCGAGATCTCATTAGAAAAAATTACGAGGTTCGTTGTTCCTGCCTGCCTGCCTCATTTCGTTTATGATCTAGAAACAATAAATTCTTGTAAAAAGGTACAAACTTTATATCTCCCTCCCTTTTTTAAGGAAAACAAAATTTGATCTGAGAAAATTTGGTTGCAGGTTGTTACGTTTCCGTAATTGGCCTACATCTGGAATCTAACCAAGATTTTGTTATGTATTGGTTCTGAATTTGGCATTTAGTACTGTGACTGATGCTCTTTCCTGATTTGGATTTTTATTCTTTTTGAGGTTTGAGGGTATGGATTCAACGTGAGTCAATCAAATGTTGCCTATAAATGTGAATCCTTTATGGCTTGATTAGGTCTATATGATGTTAGTTGGATTTGAGAAATCTTGGTTGTATAGTGTAGATAAAAGCTGACCATGAAGCTGGCCTCAGTTTTTGGTCTTAGACCACGGATCAGCGGTTTACTATTCTTGATCCTTGGTGTTATTGCTCTCATTACCATTTTAGTACCAAACTCTGATGATGACTCTTCTTCAACTACGCGAGGGCCACCACATAACGTTTATAGTAACTATGGGAGGATTAAGGAGCAAGCAGCTATTGATTATCTAGATCTAAGGTTTTTCTCCTTAGGGGTTAATCGGTTAAAAGAGTTTCCTTTATGTGGTAAAGAGAGAGAAAACTATGTTCCTTGTTATAACGTAACAGAGAATGTACTTGCTGATCGGAATTGTGGGTTTGCAAGAGAAGAGGAAAGATGTCTGGTTCGTCCTCCCAAGGATTATAAGATACCACTTAGATGGCCTGTTGGTAGAGATATTATATGGACTGGGAATGTCAAGATTACTAAAGATCAGTTTCTTTCATCAGGAACTATGACTAAAAGGTACTATTTGTGATCACCATAGCTTTGTTATGCAGTTTCAGCAGCTAGTGTTGTACTATCTTAATCTGTTTTAATATACTTGTCATTAGGCTCATGTTGCTTGAAGAGAATCAAATTACATTTCACTCGGAAGATGGCTTGCTCTTTGACGGGGTCAAAGATTACGCTTTTCAAATCGCTGAGATGATTGGATTAGGAAGCGATGCCGAGTTTCCTCAAGCTGGTGTAAGACGTTGTTCCTTCTTTCTCTAGTTCCTCTTGTCATTGATCGTTAATTCTGTTTTCAACAGAAACTCCTATAAGCTGTCTTCCTTTTTCATGCAGATACGGACTGTGTTAGACATCGGTTGCGGATTTGGTAGCTTTGGTGCACATCTAGTGTCTTTGAAAGTGATGCCTATATGTATAGCAGAGTATGAGGCAACTGGAAGCCAAGTCCAGTTAGCTCTAGAGAGAGGCCTTCCTGCGATGATTGGAAATTTCTTTTCGAAACAGCTTCCATATCCAGCTTTATCATTTGACATGGTTCACTGTGCTCAATGTGAGATTACTTGGGATATAAAAGGTATTTATCTGGTATGATAGTCTTTCACTTATTTTGGTTAACATCTGTGAATTTGGGTTTTTGAAATGGAACTTACAGAGTTATGCTTTCAATTTATCTGCCCTTAAGCAGATGCAATGCTACTCTTGGAAGTGGATCGTGTTCTCAAGCCCGGGGGTTATTTTGTTTTAACATCCCCTACAAGCAAAGCACAGGGAAATTCTCCTGACACTAAAAAAACAAGTATCTCAACACGAGTGGATGAGTTATCTAAGAAAATCTGTTGGAGTCTCTCAGGTCAGCAAGATGAGACGTTTCTTTGGCAGAAAACAACAGATTCTAATTGTTATTCATCTCGGTGAGTATGAGAACAGAGTATTGAAGCTTGGTTTTTCACTCACAGTCACACTGATGTCTTTATTTTTCCTGCTTGCTGTAGCTCGGAAGCTTCTATACCTCTTTGCAAAGATGATGATAGTGTTCCGTATTACCAACCCCTTGTTCCATGTATAAGTGGAACCAAGAGTAAACGATGGATTCCTATTCAGAATAGGTCTACAGCTAATGGTAACTATTGATTTTGGCGAGTCATTGTTTGTATTCATAGCTCATACTTTTTTGCGATTAATGTTCTTTCTCCGAATAAATTCCTTTCAATAGGTATTAAACCTGAAGAATTCGATGAGGATATACAAGTATGGAGATCAGCCCTTAAAAACTATTGGTCCTTGCTTACACCTTTGATATTCTCAGACCACCCGAAAAGACCTGGTGATGAAGATCCTGTCCCACCTTTTTACATGATACGCAATGCCATGGACATGAATGCTCGTTATGGGAACCTGAATCACGCCTTACTGAAACAAGGGAAATCAGTTTGGGTGATGAATGTTGTCCCAGTCAAGGCACGTAATACGCTTCCTATTATACTTGATCGAGGTTTTGCCGGCGTTTTACATGACTGGTGAGTGTCTGTTTTCTTGGATTTACATATTCCATAAAAGACAATCACATTTATCTGCCTTAGGTGTCTCTAGAAGACTCAGAGCATGCTTTTTCATTGCTTAGATCCTCCGTTTGGCTTATAACATATGTTTCTTTGCCATTTTAATGCAGGTGTGAACCATTCCCTACTTATCCGCGAACATATGACATGCTACATGCCAATGAACTTCTCACACATCTTAGCTCAGAACGGTGCAGCCTAATGGACTTGTTCTTGGAAATGGACCGGATTCTTCGTCCTGAGGTTATTTTCTACACTTCCCACCATTTCTCATATGATCCTAATTAGGGAATTCATAAGCTGAGAGAAACTTAGCC
The DNA here is from genome assembly GCF_030686135.1 of Camelina sativa. Taxonomy (NCBI): domain Eukaryota; kingdom Viridiplantae; phylum Streptophyta; class Magnoliopsida; order Brassicales; family Brassicaceae; genus Camelina; species Camelina sativa. The sequence goes on along the minus strand of NC_141896.1, from coordinate 5,938,377 downwards.
TTTCGTGAATGATTGATAGGGATGGGTTGTGCTAAGCGATAAGCTTGGAGTGATAGAGATGGCACGTACACTTGCTGCTCGTGTACGTTGGGAAGCACGGGTCATAGATCTTCAAGACGGAAGTGACCAACGGCTCCTCGTTTGTCAAAAACCTTTCCTGAAGAAGTAACTCAAAACAAGCAAGATGTCAAACTTTTTGCTTCTCTGCACCATCCGACACTAAGTACAGTATTTTTTTAATAGGTGATCTCTCTCTTCTTTTCAACAAATTTCTGAGTTTTGGATATTTCAAGAACACACAAATGTTTTATATCTGTATACATTACGGTCTTTCTGTGGAATCAGAGTCTCACTTTGCTTTGAAGATCCAAATGATGATACTTGCAAATCCTGGAGCGATATCAAGAAGATGAAATGGAGACTGAGATTTTCTACTAATAGGGCAGATTTATCATCATCATATTACAACATTCTTTTCATATTTTCTTCCTCTTCTGTTTTGCAAACAAATTTGCAGTTATATATAATTTCTTTCATTCATCCATTATTGCACATTATTGTTTTCAGTTTTATTTTCTGCGTTTTGTAATTGTTTCCAAAGGATCTCTCGTATATATTCATAATTCATCTACTGCAGTCTGCAACAAAACCAATTGTTCTACAGAGAAAAAAAGTTGATAGAAGAACATCAGTTAATAAAATATAGTTTTCAGCGATGTGTAGTAGTACCATTATGACTTTGTATGGTAATAGAATATTTAGTGTTCACTAAAATAAAATAAAAAAGAAGGTAAAAAAGTATTTGGAGATGCGGGGGATCGAACCCCGTGCCTCTCGCATGCAAAGCGAGCGCTCTACCATTTGAGCTACATCCCCAATTGCTATATATAAGTTTCAAACCATATCATATTACATGGCTATGAGTCTCTAAGCCAGCTCATATGAATATGGTGAATGGGGTTGATGAATAAGTGTGTAATGCATTAATTAAATTAAGCTTTACGTATGCATTAACTAGTCAAAACCATTCTTAAATTGAGTTCAAAGTTTAAACCATTAAACAAACAAAAATCGGTGTTCAAACCCAAAACTATTACCGTTTCGGTCGTGTACACACACAACAAGAGAAGTACATACCCCTTTTAAAAGTAATAGAATTATATTATTGAATTTAGAAACGTTTCATCAGAATATTTTGACTCATCAATATTGTAAATTTCAAAACTGTTTTATTTTGCACATAAAACGTGACTCATATCAAAAAAATTGCTAAACTAAAGATGCGTTAAATACATAATTTACCAAAGATGCATTATTCTGGCAACAACAAACAGAGAGGACCCCGCACGCATATCTTGCATACGTAAATGCATTATGTTCGTCGATACATGTCAATTCTTCAACTCTTTCTTTTGTACGTTATAAAAATCAACCTATTATATAATAATATATTTATTTTTTGAAAAAGGTTTATTTTATTTCAGTGTACAAGTCAATACAAAAGAAATCCTCGTTGGAATATTGGAACCAAAACACTAACTTACAAGGTTTTTTAACAATGTTTTTCTTTTTTTGTTTCTTTCAATCTCTTTATTAAACCACCTTTCATTTTCTAATACTCTTAAATTTCTGTACATCTCTCTCTCTCTAAAGCCATCATCTTTTAGTTCTTGGTCTAAGGTCAAAGTTTTTCTTTTGTGGTTCTCCTAAACACCGATCTTAGGACTAATCATCATGAACGTGTTTTTGGGTCTCTTGCTTCTCTTGGCCTTCACCAAATCTTCAAGTAAAGCTTTCTTCTTCTTCTCTATTAATGATTTAACTCTTATTTTCTTATTTCCTTAATCAAACTTTCTGTAAAGGAATGATCTTTTCACAAACATCTATTATCATATAGGTTCTATAATATAATTTAAAAGATTTCAATCTAAAGCTAAATATATATCTATCTCTTTCTAGGTGCAATTTACTGTCTCTGCAAAGATGGAATAGGAGAGAAAGAGCTTCAAACAGCAATAGACTATGCATGTGGAACCTTAGCAGATTGTAATCCAATCCATGACAAGGCTCCTTGTTATCAACCTAACACCATCAAAAGCCACTGTGATTGGGCTGTTAATAGCTATTTCCAAAACGCAGCTCAAGTCCCTGGAAGCTGCAATTTCTCCGGCACTGCCACTACCAATCCAAACCCACCTTCCAGTAAAGTCAACCAACCACCCCTAAAAGTCTTAAGTCTTTGGATGATAAAGTTGTGATGTTAAAATGATGTTCTTTTTTTGCAGATTTGGGTACTGGTTGCATCTTTCCTTCAAGCCCTAGGTTTGTATGATCACTTCCATTTAACTTAAAAGCTGTCTCATTCACATTAAAACGTGAACTTTACTTACTATTTTATAACAGCTCCTCTACAAGATCACCTCCATCAACTACACCACCAACGGGAACAACTCCACCAACTGGAACAACTCCGTCCAACGGAACTACTCCGTCCAATGGAACTAATCCATTTCCAGGAACTCCGTTCCCGGGAACTCCTCCGGTGTTTGGTCCAACAGGAGTATTCAACCCAGGCAACCCAGGCAGTGGTGCTTCAAGTTTGGTCATCTCCTCTGTTTTCAGACTGTTTCTCATCATTACTAGCGTTTCTATGGGATTCTGATGTAAGGTTGGGATTTGGCCACGTGTAGAGAGACAAAGACATCCACTTTTGATTCTATTATGAGTGGGAACATGAAGCTCAGGCGTTTGTTGGGCTTTCGTCTATCTATGTAAAAGAGGTTGCTCTAATCGAATCTTGAGTAAAGAAAGAAAAACAGAACATTAAATCTTAGTGATGAGAATGGAAACAAACGATTTCGGAAGTGATGAGTTTTATGATGAAGACCTCTCAACAACAACCTTACCAACTCATTTCTTGTGTAAAAAAAAAAATACTATATACAGCAATAATTTATTTTGATCAATCATAGAGTACACCAAGTGTGGGGGATTTGTTTTATTTATTCAAAAAAAGACCAACCAACAATGAAAGAAGTGAAGTATCAACTATACAATTTAAGTAGTTAGATTTTGGTAAGAAACACACCTTCAATAATTCCCAACCCCCCAAGGCTCTAAGATATACTTTCAACCACTTGCCTGTAACAAGTCTCTCTAACAAACTCTGTGATCAGTTTAGCCACAGTAGCCGGTTTTTCGACGTGGGGAAGATGTCCACAGTCTGATATTTGTGCCACTCGAGCGTTCGGTAATTCTCCATGCAGTCTCTGCATTGAAGAAGAAATGATTTAGAACTAGAGAGACCATTTTAAATATAGTTATATAGTGTTAAGAAAAATCTAACCCAAGCGAGTTTGTTGCTAATGATTTGGTCATCCTCTCCCCATAGTATCAGTGTCTTCTGTGAAACCTGCAGAACATAATTCTTTTCAGTAGCCTGCAACAGATTCTTGGTTTCAACTTTTCCAAAATCTAATTGAACAGGAAGTGGTTTAAAAGAAAGTACCTTTTTAATAAGAGAAGTTACGTTGTATCCTCCGCTAGTCATAAAACTAACAGTTGCATCTTCCCACCAAGGATATAAACAATGCAAGCGACCAATCTAGATTGAGAAGAAAAATATAAACAGATTGAGAGCTAGTTCCTTGTTTACCAATAAGAACTCCTTAGTAAGGCTTCTTTACCTTTGTCCAGTCCCAACTTGTTTCCAATGTAATACCATTGAAACAAATGAAGTTCACGTATAACCTTAATGGAATACTCTTCAGTAGATATACCTAAAATCCCAAATTCATATACCCAAAAAAACATAAAGTTAACATAGCTGAGAGTTTTACAAAGAGGATCATCCTCCAGCATAGTCAGGGGACTGTTATGTATAGAAGTTGATGAGAACTTACCCCAGCATAAGCTGCTGCTTTGGGTAAAGTTGCCAAGTCTCCAGTACCTTCAGCGTAAACGCTTGCGTCCATTAAAACCAAGGACTCAACCTTAATACATTCATAAATTTCTTCTCATAGTCAATACCTTCTGAACATGTTTACTAATAAACTTCTTTATGAGAAATAATGTAAGCTCCTTAAGGATTCTACAAGTACCGCTTCTGGATGGTTGACTGCAATATCAATTGCAACAGCAGCACCGAGGCTAGGCCCAACCAAAACCACAGGCCTTTTAATATGAGTCTTCCAAAACTATGGTTCCCATACAAGAAGAGCCAAATCAATTCCCCTCAACTAACATGAAAGCCACATTAAGTAAAGAAAATGACTACAAACCTTGTAAAAATGCTCTCTTTTAGACGTTACATCACACGTTGGAAGTTTCCCTAAAGAGAGAAGCATGGAAATTGCATAAGTGCGAGTAAGAGAGAAAGGGAAAGGAAGTAAAAGATAAGAGAGGGGGAAAAGAACCTAAATCAGAAAAACCCCAACCAAGGATATCAAATGCCCATGTTTCTAAACCAGCCTCTTCAAGCAATGGATAAGTGTATCTCCACTCTAAACAAGAACTGTTTGACAAGAGTTTTACACTTAAAAGATACCACATAATCTGAATTAAGATCAAACAAATTAGTACCTATCAAATCCATGCAGAAGCACAACAGGACTTGTTGTCTCGTTCCGTGTCAGCGGTGTCACGCAACTGCTCATAATACTTTTTTCAGTGAAGCTTACCTAAGTTAAGTCAATCAACTTAACTGTCACATGACTAAATTGCAGCTAAGAAAATATGAGAAGCTCAAAATTCTCAATCATCATGAAAGGATCTTACTTAACCGATTTGAAAAAGATTTATAGTTGTAAAGGTGTCACTTACAGATACGGGAAGCCTCTCGATTCTGGCGGCGAGCTTCAGAGCAAACTTGTCTTTGATTCTCTCAACATCGCTCGGCAAAAACGTCGGGAATTTCTCCGCTGCCACTTTGAACGGCCGTTTCAATTTGAAAACCGGCAGAGAAACCGCCGTCGCCGTCACCGTTGAGAGCATCATGGAAGACGACGCGTCTCTCTGTAATTCTCTGTTTCACTGGACGGTTGGTACTTGATAGAACAGATATGACAAGTGGCAAGTAAGTCCATCCTAGGTGGCATAATCCCAACCACATATTCTTATAAACTACGGCTAATTGAGCTTCAATCCAACCGTCCAATACACACAGTCGCAAATTTTAGATTTCTATTGAGAGAACTTTAAAAAGTGTGACCAAACAATATTCTGATGTAACAAAAGGCTGATGAAACAACAAAAAACAAAGTATACAATATGAAATATGTACTTAAAGCTCATCGCAAGAGCTTCATTACGTCTTTACCACATTACGAACAAAGCAAATAACATTCAAATGAAAGCAAGAAACATCATGACTTTTGTTTGCAGGGTTCCACTCCACCAAAATCTCAATCTACAAGCTTCCCATCTATCTCATAGAACAAACGGTTAGAGCTTTCGCTGATTCTCTCAGATCCACGCATAATCTTCTTGCAATCTTGATGCCAATGATCCGGCATAAACTCTCTCAGCTTCACCTGAGGATCTTTTATATCAGTGTTTTTGTAAACCTCTCTTGCAGGTAAAACATGCTTCAACCAGAAATCAAACAGTGCAGGTTTCATATCCTCCCAAAACGCAGTATCTCTCCAAACTCTAAAGAGACTGCTTCCTTTAGGAGTCCAACAATACAAATCCAACCAATCAGCATCCACAATCTCCATCAAACCTTGAAGCTGAGGAACACAACTCCAAGGAACCTTCTTCCACGGATACACAACTTCCTCCCCATTATAAAACGGGCATTTCACTTCTAACACACCGCTTGAAGTAACACCGTCTTTAACTACATTAATCACTCCATCAGGAGAAGCTCCTAACCAGTCTTCTTCAGGGCTTTCACCATTCTTATACACAAAGAACTCAGGCATGAGAATCTCGTTACCGGTTAACTCGTTGTATCTCTCTAATGCTGCAACCTCGTTATCAGTGTCCCAAAACGTAGCTCGGTTCCCACTGAACTGTTTCGATACCCCGATTTTTCCAAACCAAAGATTTCGTCTACCGTCAGGCCAAAACCCAATTGCACGCGAGAAGTTACTAGCTGTTAACCTATTCTTTCTCAAATCTTGCCAGTTCTTACGCCAGTGTTGAGTTGATTCCGAAACTGGTGATGATGATGATGATGATGCTTCTTTCTTTGTAACAATACCAATGATTTCTGAAATTACCTTTGAATCAGACTCTGGTTCGCTATACGGAACGTGCAACAGACGATGACAGTAAGCTAAATCATCACTGCCAATCAAAAAATCAAAAGTTCAATTTTTTTCCCCAAATTAGTTTCAATTCGAAAACCAATTTCGTGAGATTGCTATTACAAAACAAATGAACTAGACTAAATAACTAGACAGAGACTACTAACTAACCGTGCACGCTTGTAAAAAATACGACGAAGCATATCGGCGACGGCACACCGGCGGTGGAACTGACGAGATTGATTCTGAAGTTTTTAAGGGTTTAAGGAAGTGAAGCGATTATGTTATCAAAACTCTCAACTCATATAACGAGTGGGCCTTATTGGCCCAAACATATTTTTACGAATTAAAAATCAATTTACTTCGGTTTGATACGGTATAACTACAATGTTATTTCGGTTTGAGTTCGAATTGAAAAAAATTACGGATTGGAGACGGTTCAGTTCGGTTCGATTTCTGTGAAAGTAAAACCCTGAGAAAATCTTTGGAGCTATAACTGTGTCAGTTTCTCTTATGGTCGGAAAAATCTCTGCTCAATTAGTGTCTCTCCGCTTGCTTATTTCCAAAATTTCATGCGGGTTTTTCCGATTCCAATACTCTCACATGTGAGAGGATTGATTCGAAGAGCACCCTCTTCGCGATTCTACGTGGTATCTGCACTCGCCCGGAAGGAGAACTTTGCAATCTCACAGTCGGAGCAAGTGAAAGAAGGTAACTTTGATTGTAATGTATTGGAGTTGAATGAAATTGGGGTTCTTCGGGTTTTGAATACTATGAAGGATGATCCTTTTCTTGCTTTGTCGTTTCTAAAACGAATTGAAGGAAATGGGTCTTTGCCTAGTCTCCGAGCTTATGCAGCTGTGATCAGAATCGTTTGTGGTTGTGGTTTGGATCAAAAGTTGGATCCTTTTTTTATGGGGTTCATTAGAAAAGGAGATGAGGGACGTGGTTTCACTGTCATGGAGTTGTTTAACGCCATTGGAGAAGCAGAAGTGTCATTGGTGTTGTTGACTCGGGTCTCTACTGCATTGGTTAAAGCCTTTGCTAATCTTCAAATGTTTGATGAAGCTGTTGAATTTTTCTTCCAGTCTTATTATTCCCTAGGTCGTGCTTCGGATATAAAGGCTCTGAATTTTTTGTTGAGCCGTATGATTGCTTCTGGGAGAACTGATTTGGTGGTTGGTGTTTTTTGGGAGATTGAGCGGCTGAGGTTGGATGCTGATGCGCATACTTATGTGCTTGTGGTTAAAGCATTGTGTAGGAATGATGATACAGAAGGAGTAGAGAAGCTTCTAAGTAGACTGTTAAACTCAGAGACGAGGAATCCTTGCGTGTTCTATATGAATTTCATTAAAGGACTGTGCTTAAATCAGATGGCAGGTATAGCTTATCTTCTTCTCCAACCATTGAGGGATGCAAATGTTTTGGTGGAAAAGAGTGTTCTTGGAATTGCATATCGCAAAGTGGTTCGTGGTTTATGTAATGAGATGCGTATAGAAGATGCTGAAAGCGCAGTTGTTGACATGGAGGAGCTTGGGATTGATCCGGATGTCTATGTTTACTCGGCTTTAATTGAGGTACATCGCAGGAGTATGAATGTACCTAAAGCTTTGGATATATTTAACAAAATGGTGGAGAAAAGAGTAAGAATAAATTGTGTGATTGTAAGCTCAATCCTTCAGTGCTGTTGTCAGATAGGAAAGTTCTCGGACGTTTGTGATCTGTTTAAAGAGGTTAGAGAGATGAACATTCCTCTTGATAGGGTTTGCTATAATGTTGCATTTGATGCTTTGGGAAAGCTAGGCAAAGTAGACGAAGCCATTGAGTTGTTCCGAGAAATGAAGGTTGAAGGAATAGCTCCTGACGTCATCAACTACACGACTTTGATACGTGGTTGCTGTCTACAAGGTAAATGTTCTGAGGCCTTTGATTTGATGATTGAAATGGACGGAACAGGTAAAACACCTGATATTATTATATATAATGTACTTGCTGGTGGATTGGCTAGGAATGGTCTTGCAGTAGAGGCACTCGAAACTCTGAAACTGATGGAAGCTCGTGGGGTAAAACCCACTTATGTTACACACAACAGGGTTATTGAAGGCCTGATTGTTGCCGGTAAACTAGACGAGGCTGAAGCGTTCTATGAGAGTTTGGAACATAAATCTCAGGAAAACGATGCAAGTATGGTGAAAGGTTATTGTGAAGCTGGCTGTCTTGATCAGGCCTATGAAAGATTCATTAGACTGGAATTTCCTCTGCCCAAGAGTGTGTATTTTACTCTATTCACTAGTCTTTGCGCCGAGAAGGATTATATCAACAAAGCGCAAGACTTACTGGATAGAATGTGGGAACTTGGAGTCGAACCTGAGAAGAGCATGTATGGAAGGTTAATTGGTGCTTGGTGTCGAGTTAATAATGTGAGAAAAGCCGGGCAGTTTTTTGAAATATTACTTAGTAAAGAGATTATCCCTGATTTGTTCACGTACACAATCATGATTAACACCTGTTGCCGGTTAAACAAGCTGAAGCAAGCCTATGCTCTTTTTCAAGACATGAAGAGGAGAGATGTCAAACCTGATGTAGTAACATACACAGTTTTACTCAATAGCATTCCAGAGTTGGATATGAAAAGGGAAATGGAAGCCTTTGATGTTAAACGAGACGTTGTTTACTACACAGTCATGATTAACAGATATTGCCAGTTAAACGACCTGGAGAAAGCCAAAACTCATTTTAAAGAGATGAAGAAGAGAGAAATCGTACCTGATGTGGTAACATACACAGTTTTGCTCAGTAACGATCCAGAACTGGATTTTACGAGGGAAATGAAAGCCTTTGATGTTAAACCAGATGTCTTCTACTACACGGTTTTGATTGATCGGCAGTGCAAGATGGGGGATCTTACAGAGGCAAAAAGAATCTTTGATCAAATGATCGAAAGTGGGGTGGATCCTGATGCTGCGCCTTACACAGCACTTATAGCTTGTTGTTGTAAGATGGGAAATCTTAAAGAGGCGAAAATGATATTTGATCTAATGATTGAAAGCGGGTTAAAGCCTGATGCTGTGTCGTACACAACGCTAATAGCTGGTTTTCGTAGGAATGGATCTGTACGTAAGGCGGTCACACTTATGAAAGAGATGTTGGCAAACGGGATTAAGCCGACTGAAGCTTCCCTGTCTGTATCAAAGGCCAAGAGACTCCGATGATGATGAAGAACCTATATTTAAATGGTCAAGTGAGCATGTGGAAGCACAGTTATAGATTTTGAGAACAAAGTTCTTTGTCAGTTGACAAGTAATGTGCTTCAGTTTTTAAGAACGAAACTGGTATAATGAAGAGACGGAAAAAAGACAAAAGGCAGAACTGAAGCTTGTCACAGAGGAACCATAAAGGTAGAAACTTTACTTATCACAAAACCATTTCTTAGAAATATATCCGGTTCAAGGAATAAGCTCGACTAATTCACAAAACTATCACTGCAGGCATACAAGAAAAGCACAATGTGCGGCTTGTGGCAATAACGTTGACAAGAATGGTTAGGATTCATAAGCTTGAAACAGGGGATTTTCAATGCTCTATTTGTACCCTGCATTTTCTTACTTATGGCGTCATCTCAACACAGGAAGTAATCTCCAAAAAGCATCACGACGACAGTATAAACTAACACGAAGTCCTTTTGATTGTATATATTTGTAATACGTAGAAAGGTCAACTGTAATTCAATAACCAAACAAGCCTTGTAATTCAATGGTGCATATAAGCATGTTCATAAATCTGTGCATAATAATTAAAAGAAAACAATTCAACACCCATAAGTAGGTCTGTGATATATATTCATGCATGCAGCAGTTTAGAAAAGTGGAGGAATTAATATCTTAGTGGGGGAACAACAAATCAAAAAGTACAGAACTATTCTTAGTGGGGATAATCATAAAATCTTATCTAGTCTTAATTATCAACAAGAGAGGGGTCTTTTTTTCTTTTCTGAAGATTTACTTATCTACGCTTCGGCTTCGGTTTCTTCTGTTTCCACAAGTTGACCAGATAAACAATTCCCTCCGTGAGAGTAGCTTTTCTGTTTTCTTTAAAATTCCAAAGCTCAGGCACTATGTACCTTCCACTGCCATTATACTCGTTCCTTTCTTTTAGCGCTTGTGTCACAGCTGCATACACTTCCTCCCCCAACTCTTTCCTCAGCTCTTGTAGCTTCACATCTTCTTCATTCAGTTCTTCCTGCAAAATCGTTATAGTCTCTCTCATGTTCTTAAAACTGCAGGAGCTAAGATATCATCTAGAAGCATTGTTGGAAGAGAAGAATATGTTTCTTTACCTTTGGGTTTCCATCTTTTACGACGACCTTAATCGGATGCCAAGCCGAGTCTCCCAAGTGCTCTTCCCACAAGGAATAGAGCTCTGCGGCTTTATCATCAGCTTCTTTGGCTGGATATTTCTCTTTAGCTAGTTTTTGGAATGGTTTCTCATCCAATGCTCCCATTCTCTTCACACCAATGTAAGCTCGTGCGGTCAACTGTCGCATTGACTGCATAGCTTAAACGACATGAGTAACAAGTACCAGAACATAAACGGCAAATCACTTATACTATCATCCGAGTGTTGGTTCTATTACGAGTTACCAGGCAAAAACATGGAGGCTTACATTGATCAGAGCCTTGCGCGCATCCTGTAGCTCATCATTAGTGTAGCCATGTTTTACAACAAGAGCTTGATAGATTGACTCTTGGAATTCCCACTCCTCTTCTTTGTCCTTCAGTTCTTCCTTTGTCGTTTCTATCATCTTCTTTATTATTGGATCTTCACTTTCACCTTCTTGCATGTGTCCCATGACCTGCAAGTCACCCCTCATACGCTCTATCTCTAGCTCCAATGCCTGCTCAGCATCGATCTGCTGCTCCAGCTCACGAACTTTCTTACGTAATTCATCTTTCTCCCTCTGTAAACCAACAGCCAACTTTACAACTATGACCAAAAATCAAACCGACAGCAACTTGAACATTAACTTTTAAAGTGTATATAGCCTACCTGTTGCTGTTCTGCCAATCTCATCATGTCTTCATCAGCTTTGTGTTGCTCTTGCATTGCCATTAAGTTCTGGCAGAAATTTAAGATTCCAAGAATTATTGCTAAGATCAAGATAGTACAAGGTAAAGTTGTGCAAAGCATGTGAATGTTACCTTTTGTTTTTGCCATTGAAGCTTTCTCCGCTCAGTCTTATTCTTAGCTTGACACGTATCTAGATATTTCTCCCGGTCTTCATATGCTTTCCTTTGAGCTTCCAGATGAAGAGAAGCGTTTTCATGTTCTTCGTAAACACTGGCCAAATAATCACGGGAAGTTTGCTGCATAATACTCATTTCTAATCATTGAAAAGTAAACTAATCAGTTTCCAAATAAATACAAGATCAAGCAAAAATTCATATCATGGAAAGAGAACATACGTTCATTATGTCTGTCGATCATTTCATCCTTCTCTCTCATTCTTTTCTCAAGAGCTGAACTGGTTTCTTTGTATACGCTCTCCATTTGTTGAAGACTACTGCTTTTGGTCTCCAGTGTGTTTTCCAAGTTTGAGACCAGTGACAATGTCCTTCTATGATCTTCTGCCTCTTTACCAGAAACACTCTTCAAGTCCCCTTGTTTCCTGAGGTGGTCACCAATATAATGTCTTGAATAGTAGTCATCTTGTTTTGCTACCCAACCATAAAGTTTATCACCTCGATAACGAGTGAGATCATAGTCTCTCTTCCCACACTGATTCACTTCAAAGTGTTTCTCAAACATGGTCGCGTTTCTGAATCCGTCCCAATCTTTACCAAAGTCAACAATAGCAAAACCAGTAAAACCAAGTCTTCCGTTCCACAGTGGCGTGACTTTGAGGGGATTAAACCCTTTGCTGGCCATATCTTCCCTTATCTTGGTTCCACTCTCACCAGCATACTTTCTTGTTTTCTCAATAAAAACTCTTTTGATATTCGCCAGGATACCTTTCCAGGGATGCACAAACATCTGATCCCCATTACCAGCAGCCAAAGAATCCAGCATCTGAGGATAATTTGGAGAAAACTTAACACCATGGCTGAGACCAATCTGTTGGACAGGTTCTTCTTCCTCTTTCACACCAGCAATTAGGCAAGGTCTTTTGGCAGGGGATGATTTGTCTTCATTGCTAAATGAAGAGTTTGGATTATCAGAAAAATTTGGTCTTTCTTCACCACTTCGTCCAGGATCATCTCCTGAGACAGACTTCGGTTCAGCTTTAACAATATACGGTGAAGTAGAATTTTCAACGCTTATCAGTTCTCCTTCTTCAGAACCTGACAAAGTAGAATTCCAATTTCCGGTTAACTCTTCTTTAGGATGGAAAGAGACATCTTCTGGAGTTGGAGTAGGATCGGGTCTTTCCCGAGGGCGGAGATACTTCCTCATATATCTCTCGAGTGCTAAATGTCTAGCTTTCTCTCGGCCATCCTTAGTGCGGGAGCTATAGCCAATACCAGAAGCATGTCGAAACAAGTCATCAAACTGGTAATCACGCTTTCGATCTCTGTAGCAGAAGGGACATCTGAACAGAGACTCTGAGATTTTGACCTTCCTTGTACCATCTTTCATTTCACTGTAGTATCTGTACTCCAAATCCTCCAGCTCTCTTCTGGTATACATTGCAACCCTACAAGACAAAACATCCCATAATATCCACAGTAAGCCAAAAGAAGCTGGTATATCAAGTCCCATGATGATGGTAGCATAAAACCCTTATCCTTAAACCCTGAAATTGACTAAACCCAATTCCAGAAACCTAATAAAAATCACAACTTTTCAACACCTAGACGAAGAAGACACGAGTAAGACAACATCCCAGTAAATTACTAAAGATGAGAACGAAACTAGTGTAAAACCCTAACATTTAACCCAACTGCATTTCTCCAACACCCAAAAGGGATACTCAAGAGTCAAGATCAGAAGAACAAAATGGAAATTGCGTATCTTCACACGACAAACCCAACGAAGAGAGACACTAAAATGGACCAACGAACTTAAAACGAAATGACACACAGACATAAAGAGAATTTCACGGAAACAGTTCTATAAAAGAAACAAAATTCGTAAAATGTCTGTACAATAAGAGCTGTTAAGAAGATAAGCGAGAGAAGTAGAGGAGAAGGAAGCAAACCTTTCAAGTGCTGCCACGAAGAACGGCGACGAGTCTCCTCTTTCAACCAGGTGGGGGAGAGATTGATAGCGACGGGTAAACCGTGACTGGAAAGAAAAGAGTGAGAAAAAGACGAAAAAGAATTGCAACTCCCATTTAGCGTGTGTTCTATACTGGACCGGATTGGATTCATCATATCTAAACCAAACCGAACCAAAATTACATTCTCATTTAACCGATTTTGAAATTGACTGGTTTGATTATTTCATACCGAATTAATCGAGCAGATACAGAATGAATGTATGTAATTTCATAATCGAAAGTTTTTCCAAGCGAGATTAAGGATCAAGATTTCATATGTTGTACCAAATTAATCGAACCGGAATCGAACATTGTAGAAATTAAATGTTATTGACTGGGTGAACACGAGTTTCTGACTATAAAACAAGCGTGTTCCTTTCATTAGCTGATACTTAGGGTACCAAAGCTTCCTATTCGACCAATGGCCAATGCTTTTTTTTTTTCCACCTTTTTCTTGTCATAATATTTAATACTACTAAGAGAATACATTATCCAAAAAACAAATATTGAAATTGAGAAATCCAACAAAAATTATCTTTAAAAAGAAAAATGCTAAAAACTTGTTTGTATTGCAAGAATTCATGACAGACTCTTACACTATTGACTTTACTCCATCATGTAAATGTTGAAGTCCCTACTCATTGCCCGAGGAGGAATGACCAATGTTTTTTTTTACCGTTCTCTTTTCAATTTTATTAATAACTAGATAATATCTCACGCATCCCGTGGATTTGAAATTAATATAACAAAATATAATTATATACTTTTATAGATGTTTAGTAACTTATTGATTAAATTAATTATTTAATAGTTTATAATACATAAATATTCTTTTAAATAAGTATTTTTCAAAGTTTGTACAAAAATTATAAAAAATTCCCTTTTAGTTATGGTTTTATAGCTTTCTTAGATCCTTTAATAGTTTTTCCACTTTCCAACAAATGCAAGAAAGTTTACCTATTATTTATGGGGCATTCTCAAAAATGCCTCTTTTTCCAAACCCCTTTTTAAAAATACCCCTTCATGTTGACCATTTTTAAAACTACCCCTCTTTATATACAAAATGACCAAATTACCCTTTTTGAGTGCCAGCAAGAATGTACAGTCATCAAAACCAAAAATATTTTCCCGCCAAAATTTTTTTTTTCCCGCCAAAATCGAAAATTTTTCCCGAAAAAAATTATTTTTTCCCGCCAAAAAAAAAATTTTCCCGCCAAAATCGAAAATTTTTCCCGCCAAAAATATTGAAATTTATACCTTTTAAAAACATTGTAAACGCTTTTAAAAAACTTTTAAAAGTGTTTACAAAAAACCTTGTAAATGCTTTTAAAAAGCTTGTAAATGCTTTTAAAAGGTTTTTAAACACCTTGTAAACGCTTTTAGAAACTTTTTAAACGCATTTACAAGGTGTTTAAAAACCTTTTAAAACCCTTTTAAAAATTTTATAAAAACTTTTACAAGGTTTTTAAAAAACATTGTAAAGCGTTTACAAGGTGTTTAAAAACCTTTTAAAAGTATTTTTAAAAACCATTTGAAAACCTTTTAAAAACCTTTTAAAAACTTTTAAAAATCTTGTAAAAGCGTTTACAAGTTGTTTAAAAAACCTTTTAAAACTCTTTAAAAAATCTTGTAAAAGCCTTTACAAGGTGTTTATAAGGCTTTTCTAAGGTAGAAACCTTATAAAACCTTTTAAAAACCTTGTAAATTTTTTTTGGCGGGAAAAATTTTGGCGGGAAAATTTTTTTGTCGAAATTTTTTTTCAAAATTTTTTGGCGGGAAAATTTTTTCGTCGGGAAAATATGTCGGAAATTTTTTGGCGGGAAAATTTTGTTTTTCTTTTTATTGAATAAAATAATTTTCACCTAAGGGTAAAATGGTCATTAAAAATTAAAAGAGGGCAAAAATAAAAATGGCTAGAAAAGAGGGTATATCAAAAGGGGCATTTTTAACAAATTCTCATTATTTATTATATTATTTAGATTCATTATAAAGATATATATTATTTGAGATGACATTTTTCCGAGATGATTGATGAAGTCATATATAAAAATTATATGGAAAGTGATTCAATTATATCAGTATAAGTGAGCCAAAACTTAACTTTTATATATTTACAATTCACAATAATTTGGTTTTAATAAATTAATATAAACATATTATATATATATATATATATATGTTAATTAACTATATAATGATAAATGCTATATGATTAGAATAATATTAATAAGAGAATAGAAATTGAAAATAGTTACATAATAATTTCATGTGAATTATTTATATTAAAGTAAATAAAAATAAAAGCAAAATAGAAATTACGCGACATATCTTAAGGATGCCAAGTATAATTGAAAATAAAACTATACATCATGATGTTTATAATATAGCAATAATATATATGTAATACTAATATCCCAAAAAAAAATTAAGAACAATTTAGATGATAGAAAATTTAAATATTTCATCATAT
Organism: Camelina sativa; assembly: GCF_030686135.1. Taxonomy (NCBI): domain Eukaryota; kingdom Viridiplantae; phylum Streptophyta; class Magnoliopsida; order Brassicales; family Brassicaceae; genus Camelina; species Camelina sativa. Next base: position 5,922,401 of record NC_141896.1, on the reverse strand, counting down.
TTCAAAACAAAAATATCATATATATCATATCTTACATATATATCATACACACATTGAACTTAACACATATTGAGCTCTTACATATAGTATATAAGAATTACAAAAATGCAATAATTAAATATTAATATCTATTATTATATATTCTATTTTTAATTGTCATTAATCATTCATTAGAATATTATAAATACTATGGAGGTGGAAAAAATAACATAAACACAAATAAATAGTTGCACTTAATTAAAATTTAGTGCCTTAAAATATGGATATGATTACAAAATATTTGATAGAATATGTAAGTTAATAAAATATGTGAAAAAATCATAAATTTATTGTGAATAGAAAAACAATTTGTATATTAGCTTTATACACAATAAATTTTTATATTCAATTTTTTTATGTTCAAACAATTTCAAGCTAATCAAATTGTAAATTTAAATATACTTTTTGTTCTCTATTAAAAGGAAATATGTATTCAATTATTTCTCTATAAATATTTATAAATTTTATATATTAAAATATATTTTAGTTTATTATAATTAGAGTGAAATTACAAAACACATTAATAATCATATTATGTGAATTATTTCTATTAAAGTGAAAAATAAAACAGAAAATTATTATTGGAAATTTTGGTTAAAAAGTAGAAGAAAAATTGAACATCTTATAATATTACTTTGATTCAAGTTGTTTTTTTTACATATGTTAACTCTTTAGGTGATAGGTGTCAAGTTTCTAGAAGAAATTTTTAGAATAAACTCTATATTAAAATATACTTTAGTTTATTATAATTAGAATGAAATTACAAAATAAATTAATAATCATATTATGTGAATTATTTATATTAAAGGGAAGAAATAAAACAGAAAATTATTGGAAATTATGATTAAAAAGTAGAAGAAAACTGAACATCTTATAATATATCTGAAACAAAGATTGGAACTGAGAAATCAGGCAATGATAATTTGACATGTTGGAGATCTTTTTGTGAGATTATTAAGCTCCTCATAGATATCTGTATCCGAATAGTATTGAGGACAACCCATGAACCTCAGAGTCAGTTTCTTGAGGACTGCTGAGTTTTCAAGAAAGTAGCTCGCTGTTTTCAACTCCTCTTTCCCCCAGTCAAACAATCGTTTCACCTCAAGAAACTCGAGAGCCGAAACCAAACACTGAGGCACATTTATGACTTTGAATTCCTCCGTCCTCTCCTCCACATAAGGAATCTCCTGCAAACACCAGGGTACTCAATTTATAGACAGACCATCCACTAAAACCACAATGTTGTTAATCCAAAAGCCATAAACAGTTTTTACCAAGATCAAGTGTTTCAGGTTCGGGAGACTCTCAAGAAAGACTGGCAAAAACTGTATGAAAGAGCTCGGGAACACAGCATGTAAACGGGACAAGTTGTTGAATTTGGGAATCACTCCTACTTTTGAGTAAAGACCAAGGACCTGCAACAACAACCAAAGGAGAAAGGATACTAGCGAGTGAGAGTTTTTCCAACCAGACAAAAGACTAAGAATTGTTATATATTACCTTCACTGTTTGATGAGAGATGGTCATATGTCTAACACTAGATATCCCAGTGAGAAAATCACAGATTTCATTTCTCTTTGATAAGTCCTCCGAATCAAACATCCGGCCAGACTCGACAATGAATTTGATATCAAGGTCAACCATGAACAAAGAAGTCAGGTTCTTGACAACGATTCTATCAAAATGGTCTTCTTTGAGACTCATATACTCTAAACCTGGAGCATCAATCTCAAACGTCTGAGCCACTCCCAGATTACCATAACACCCATACTCAACCGGAGCAGTAAACCTCTTCAGGCTCCTAGATCTCACACGCGTAACCACCGATTCATCATCATTAATATCCTTTACATAGGTGAGTTCTTCAAGAACAGGACAACCTGAGACGAGCTTCTCCAGATTCATAGTACTACCACCACTACCACTACTACTACGCCATCTAAGTCCTTGAAGATGCATGAATCTAAGACAAGGCATGTAAACTAAACCCTCAGGCTCCCAAAGACCAGAACACAAGAGCTTTAAAGAAAGCAAAGTCTTGCTGGTATAGAGATTCAAAGGCATAAACTCGATACAAGGATAAACAAGACCATCATCAGCATCTTGATACAATGTATTGCTCTTCACATCTAGAACCTGAACCCCGCGGCTAACCGCATCACCGATCCGATCCTCGAACTGGGGGATCTGATCTCTACTGTAATCAACTTTGAATTTAAGAAGGCGTGACTCAGGGTTGAACTGGAGAAACCTGTCGATGAAACGAACCATCTCAAGCTCGTTCTGGTTTTTGAAAGAGAAATCACGGCAGTTTAAGTCAAGCCCAGGGACATGTAGCCATAGATTCTTCCACCTAGTCGATAACACGCTCGTCTTCACCGAATCTTTCGTCGGAAGGTGTAGGAGTATTTGAGTAATCAAAGATTCCGGTAGTTCGCTAATTCTATCGTGACGAGGCATCATCATTCACCCTAAGAGCTAAGAGCATGAACAAATAAAAAATTAATCCAAAATCTAGGGTACACAAAAGTCGATTTGGTATAAAATAAAATAACAAAACGAAAAGACTCACCGTGGATTCGATTCGTCGGCGGGGATTGTTAACCGGAGTTGTTGTGGGTTTAGCGATGAACTGGATAATGTGAGAACTGAGGAGGATTCGGAAACTGGTAATTTATTTACGTTCGAAGCGATTCCAAGAGCGCACTGCTGGAATGCCACTTCCGGAAAAAATTTGATCGTGAATGCCACCCTCTTGTTTGTAATAAAATTAAACATTTTCTTTTAAATCAAAACGCATGAAAATGTCTAAAAAACCTTGTTAAAATTCTGATATTACTGATCCAACCAAACTATTCGACCCAAGTCCAATAAAATGGATCACCCGATCCAATGATCCACTTTAAAATATTTGTAAGAATTACAAAGGTAAAAAATTAGAAAAAAAAATCTTCGACCTTCATTCTTCTCTGATTTTCTCCGACAATGGCGAGTGGACTCTGCAACTCCTCTATCGACTTTGATTCTTCTCTTCTCTTCCCCGGCAACGGCAAGTCTCCTTGATTAACTTCAATTCTTCTCCACTCTTCCCTGACAACGACGGCAACTCATCTTAGGGTTTTCTCCGACAACGGCGAGTGGACTCTTCAACTTCTCCATTGACTTTGATTCTTCTCCTCTCTTCCCCGGCGACGGAAAATCTCATTCTTCTTCTTTCTTCCCCGGCGACGGCAGGTCTCCTTCGTCGAATTGGATTCTTCTCCGCTCTTCCTCGGCGGCGGCAACGCTTCTCCGGTTTTCTCAGACAAAGGCGAGTGGACTCTCCAACTCCCTTGACTCCTCCGTTGACTTCGATTCTTCTTCTCTCTTCCTCGGTGACGGCAACTCTCATTCGTCGACTTCGATTCTTCTCTGCTCTTCCCTGGGACGACAACTCTTCTCCGGTTTTCTCCAACAACGGTGAGTGGACGCATCAACTCAACCGTCAACTTCGATTCTTCTTCTCTCTTCCCCGGTGACAACAAATATCCTTTGTCGATTTCCATTCTTTGCAACTAACCATATCGCATCTTTCAGCTTCTGATGGTTCTCCAAGTACCACCAACCAGATTGTATCTTTTGATGGTAATGCAAGCTTCTCAACATATAGTTCTAAGGGGATTTGGTATTGATCACTCACCAACGGATCAGGCCCTCCACAACTCCTATCACGGTAGTGACTCATTCACTATTCCGACTCATCTACGAGCTCATAACAATAATGATAATTGATATGATTATGTTAGTAACTAATGTCCATGGCAACACTTGACATGTTTTGTATTTCAATTCTGTATTTTGTTGTGTTGTGGATTCAGAAGTTTAGAAGGAATCAAATGATAGAGAAAGAATATAGATGTTGAGAAAAGAAGTGGGTGAGCTTAAAGAAGTAAGAGATGGGAAAGAATATCTACTTAGAAGCAAAAAGGAGCATAATATGGAGCTTTCACCGAAGATTAAAGACTTGCAGCAGAGACTAAGAGACTGAGTTTTGTTTAGTTGTAGATTATAGAATTATATGGTGAAGGTGAATTTTTATGTACAACTAGATTATATAGGTACAACTTACACAATTTCGGTATAACTTGAACTACTTGGTGCAACTGTATTACATGGAGCAATGCTTATTGTCATTTAAGAAAATAACAAATTAATTAAAATTTATATTAAATTGAATATAAACCTGAATCATGTAAAAATGAATATAAATTGACCTTTGGCGGCGAGATATTCATTTAAAATAATCTCACGTGTGGTAAAGTGGGCAAAGACAGCAAAATATTAATAAAAAAACTATTTGTTATAAACATAGTTGATCTAGTTTTCCAGTTGTACTATCATATTTATAGTTGAACTCTTGCGATTTTTATGAATTTTCAGTTGAACTATAATTTAAATTATTAATTAGAAGTTGGCCACAAGATTTATTACTATTAATTAGCATATACCAGGTTGTTATAATACAATTTTCCATAAAAACCTGATTTTCACCTCTTTTGCTTTGAGGTGATTACTTACTAAGTCTTTCTTATACTAGAAGGAGTGTTTTGTGTGAAAACAAAAAAAGATCGTTACAAAATTGATAAAATCAATAAATTATGGTTATATTGATTTAAAACAGTTTATTTATGTTTGAAAATGTTTTTCAAATTTTTTTTATATAAATCTTAATTTATAACTAATTATTAGAATTTACTAAAAATACAATTTAGTAATGCCTAGTTGAGCTAGTTGAACTAATGGTATTTATTAGGAAAATGATAAATTTGAGTTTTATTTATTTATAATTGTTTCTTTTATACTTCAAGATATTTTTAGGATCCTCAGAAATCTTAATTTATCGTTTTCATATTTGTTGAATACAAATACAAATACATTTATGTTCCTAGGTGTACCTAGTTGAATTTAGTTGTATGAATAATAATTTATATCAGTGTCAACTACAAATATACAAAAATCATAAAAGTATAACTATGAAAATGAACGTACAACTATATACTTAATTATCTGTCAGTTGTACCATTTGTACTATTTTGACATGTGAGTTGTTCCATTTGTACTATTTGTACGCTGAAATATGACGAAACATCGACCAGCGATATTGTCGGTGAACCGGCGAGATGATGAGGAGTGAACCGATGAGATGGCTGGACGGTGAACCGGCAAAACCGATTAGGGAAAACATAAAAATAAATCGATTTTAGTATAAAAAATAAAATAAAAATAATTAAGTAAATCAACTTCATTAAGGATAAAATGGGGATATCACATTTTGGGTGGTATGCAGACTCTCAAGTGGTATGCAAGATCAAAATTTTCCTGTAAGTGGCATTCCAGCAATAAATTCCGATTCCAATGCCAGTTTTTGCGTTTAGGAAAACAAAAAACGGTTGGCTTTATTATTACCGCCGATCGGTTCATCTCTTATAACCGAAGTCGAACCGAATACCAAAAATCTCGGTTCGGTTCGGTTTATTCGGTTCAATTTTATCCCAGGCCTCAAACACTCAAACAATCTTAGTTTCTTGATCTACGTAAAATTGACTGAGATCCATGTAAAGTAGTTTGGAGAAATATATAACAAAAAATTTAAAGCATATGATCCAACCTACTATAGAATATGAAAACTACAAAATAGTAAAAAATAATTGTAAGGCTATGTTAGTTAGGTTATGTATTTAGTTTGAAAATGTATTATATTATTTGTTATTAATTCTTCTTATTTCATATTTCTTAATCTTTTATTTGTATTAATTAGATGTTTAAAAGTAAAATGAAAAACCACATGAAAATTAAGAACTTGTATTAAAATTTTATAGAAAATATTGAAAGAATATTTTTAATGAACGAACAAAATGTTAATGTGACAATAAAAAATAAATCATATGATATCTGAGAGACTATTTTATGTATTATAAAAACACATACTTAAAAATATTTTACATATGTTTTGCTTATTTTTTGTTATTATCTATTTAACATTTCAAAGAACCAAAAAAATGACTAATTTGCTGTCATATATAAACAATCACAACTATAATTTGTATTTATATAGAATTTAATTTAAACTATACTCAATATATCAAACAATCAAATAATTTATATATATGTGATTTTATCATGTTCCCAGTATTTTTAACCTTTTTAATAACAAATGTCATTTTAACCTAAGCATGACTGGTAATATGTGTTTTTTTTGTTCAATCCACTATGACAGAACTAGATTGGTTGTAGACTTTAGTGTTTTACTGTATACAATATAGAGAGAAAAAGCTAAAGCTGAGCCATGTTCTGATTCCGTCAACTTTGATCAAGCTTGTATTTATGCGTTTAAGAAATAAACAGTTGCCATTATTATTTCTTTTATTATTTCTTTGATTGATAACAAAATTTACTTTTTTTCCCATTGACCCACTCGTACGGACCGTTTTAACATTTTTGGTTCGATTAAGCATTTGAAACACTAAGTCCATCTTTATTGCTACAACACATATTGTATTCTTAAGGATTTTAAAATAATAAAAATGTTGAATAGTGGGTATAACTGTTCTTAATAATTGAAAATTGTTCTTATACAAGAACTGTTGAATGTGTGTTCTTAAGTATAGACTATTATTTAATTATTTTAGTTTTTCTAAGTCCCACATTTACTGACCTACAGATCTTGATTGATTTTGAGTAGCATATTTTGGATCTGTTAGTTTCTTGATCTATCTAAAATTGACTGAGATACATATAAAGTAGTTTGGAGAAATATGTAACAAAACTTTAAAAGCATATGATACAACGAGAACCAACATATCAGTTTCTAGTATTTTGCCAAACAATTTTGATCTTAAAAAGGCGATAAAACTTCACTCGATCTTAGCACCAGAAGTGTGAGATATCCAATTTGCTCTCCAAGTAATGGAAGGTGAAAGAAGACGCTCTGTTTTCCAACCTCCTGATCTTAGCTACATAGGGGAAGAAAAAGAAATGAAAAATCAAAACTTAGAACAATCACTTTGATGTCATGAAAACACCAAGCTTCATCATCATACTGATCTAAATTACCTTGTGGAGGAATTCGTCATAGTGTTTATCCATCCAAGCTTCTCCTTCCGAATAAAAAGATGTGCTTTTCCTCATAAGGTTTGCTAAAACCATCGCGTGTATATACGATTTCAACACATCTGCGGCCGCTGAATCTTTGTGCAAGATCACACTAACATTTCCCTTTCTGTGAGCCAATAAGTACTTAGCTGCAGGAGTGTGCAACAGCCAACAGACAAGAACCGAGTTTAAGTCAAATATAGACAGAGAAACTAATGTCCCTGAAAGATTATGGAAAAAGAAATCAATCTAACCATTTTTGTATGAAGAAGCTCCAACACCGTTTAACAGCTGCATCCTGCACATAATATTGTCAACCTCAAACCGATTCTTTCTCTAAACCAGCGACAATCTATTCTCTTTTTAAACCATCATCTGTGGTAATTGAAGTATTGAACTTACATCTCTAGACGAGGGAGAGAAGAAACTCTGACTCCTAAGTGCACTCTCGTATGCAATATTTTTAAATCAGTTGATCTCAGTGAAGCGGCCCACACAGGCATAACACCCTCCATTGAAGAAACCTGTTCGGGAGAGAGAACTGGTGACATGTTTAGTTAAAGAAAGTTACTGATATATGATGCAATGATAAAGAGGATCCAGTTAAAAACAAAGGGAAGTCACTGTCTGAAACGTTCTAAAAATCAATAACACTTAGACTACCTTGGCCAGTTTGCATGAAATGTGTTAGAAGAATCGAACTCCTCTCGAAGTTTAGTGAATTCAATACAAGACACCGGACAGCTCTATAGTTTGCTGAATATATAAGAAAGGAAAACCGTAAATACCACAAAATTAGAGATATTCTGATATGATCCAGGCTTCAACCTCCATTTCTAACTTACCATACATATGAAACACTGTGAGAGAGAGAAACGAAAACCAAATAGCCAAAGGGTTTCCAGAGGTAAACCGAGCTAGCAGCATTCCCAATGACATCCCCATCATAGTTGCCATAGTCTCTTGGCTTCCTTCCTTTCAATAGATAACATAAACAAAAAAGTACTAAAAAAGTTCACATTATAGTTTCTAAAATCATTCACAGTGAAAAAAAGTTCAAATACCTTTGCAGATATATCCGCTGCATTTTCTTGGAGAGCAAAGTGCTGAGTTAGAGCTGCTCTGGTTGCTCCACTTGCAACGCCAGCTAATTCAAGTAATGGAGATCCAAAAAACGTTAAAAACCGATGTATCAATCACAGAGGAAATCTCAAGTTCAGTGTTTGATGCAAGTAATGAAACTCACTAAATGATCTTGACAGGCTCCCTAAGCAAACCACAATGATGAAGGCAGATGGAAACAAAGGAGAAAGAAGGTCCATTAGCATTCCTGCCATAAAAGCAACAAAGCTTGTAGTCATTCAAAGTCACTGAGAACCAAATGAGGGCAATGATTGTCAAGTGTAAATGTGGCAAGTAACTATGACTGGTGTGATGAAAGAAAACAATAGAACATACCAATATCGTTCATAAGGTCAGCAACAAGACGCCACATTTTTGCATTACTATCCAGGTTGGACCCCTGAAGAACAGAAAATCAGACAATTCCCACATTTTACTAGTACTAGAGGCTGATATTGATACTCAGCAAACAAAGAGAATCAATTGCTGATAACAAAACATCAAAGTTCTCTCTCATAAAACAAAGGGAAGAGAATCGATATGTAAATGATAGAGCAGAATCTACTATATAGACACCTGATAAAATGTGAACAATATGCCACCAAGCATCCCAGTAAAATCCCTCAGAAACCACTGCATATTACAAACAAGATATAACAACCACAATCCCTTGCAACTTATAGTGCCAGTGAATTCTAAAGTAGGAGACATGTTATATATATCAGCAATAGAAGAAACTCACTTGAAATGTAGCACCTATAACTGTTGCGGATTTCTCACCAACGCCAATAGCACTCAAAAGAGCCTGAAATGAAACTAATCCAAATCAGAAATGATGCTGCAGCAGACAAAATTAAAGAACTCAAAAGCTCAAAACTTGATCTCACCTGAGTGGAAAGCATCATCTTTATATAAGTTGAGAGCCCCTGCAAACAAAATACAACATAGGCGAGTCACAAATCACAGATCAAATTTTACAGTAGCGATTAAGGCACACAAAGCATACTCTCTCACATTACCTGTAACGTGTCCCATAACTGAAACCCTACATAATCCGGAGTTACACTACCAGGAAAGCCCTGCATCATCATACAAAGTACAATTCAGACGAACCCTAATCCGAAGACCAGATTTTAAAAGGGAAAATGAAAGAAAGAAAGAAAAAAACTTACCTCCGGTACAAATGCTTGAAGAATTCGTCTCCATACATGATTGAAGCGATTAGGAGACCTATGATCAATCACCAGCATGAGAAAGTTTCTCAATTTAGTTGTGAATTCTCACTGAAACTATAAGATTTGGTTGCAATAGAAAGAGGAACAAAAGATGGAACCTTTGGATGGAGAGAGCAGTGGAGGCAGTGATGGTTGCAGTTCTGAATAGCTTAGTAGAAGACGAACCATTCCATTCTTCAAGTGTCATTGATGCGCAATCAGAGACTTCTTCTTCTCTCATGGCGAAATCTTGGCTTCTTTTTTTTTTTGTTCTTCTTACGTTGTGAGAAAGAGAACAAAAGTTTGACTTTTTCACTTAATTCAAATGTTTTAAAAGTTTAAGACTTTTTATGTGTTTTTTTGGACTTTGGATTGGGTTTCAATTGCAATTGAATAAGCCACTGAGACCCAAATTGTGAATTAATTGACAACAACTCAGACTCGCTGATGATTGTGGACATCCTAGTCTACCATGAATGTTTTGAAATTGGGGTTCTAGGCACCAAAAGAAATGTTAATGCTAATGAGTGTTGACCATGTCTTTATATGCTTTAGGACTACGTCTGAACCTTAAAACCCATTTCGAACTATAAAATAGACACACTTTTAGTTTCTCATTTCCTCACTCATCTTTTCATTTTTTATCTTCTGGTACTTATGGTGGTTCTTTTTGTTTCAGGCTCTTCTTGTGAGACATGGGAAAGCTTGTTACAGTCTTGATGACTATTTTGTTACTTCTTGGAGCAATTCAAGAGGGAAAGTCTCATGGAGACCAACCTTTGTCAGCAATTGCTATCCATAGGACATCATTTGATCTGAATGAAGAATCTTATATCAAAGCCTCTCCAACAGTTCTTGGAACTGATGTAAAGCTTTCCCTTTTTTTCTTTTGATATCAGAAACATATGCAAACTCTTAATCACCACCGTTGATCTAACTTCAGTGCTTATTTTCAGGGTAACCATAGTGACTGGGTTACTAATTAATTACCTTTTATCGGCTTTCCTTCTTCTTTATTTCCAATGTTTAGTGGGTTTTTTTTGAGGTTCGAACTTCCATAAGTATTTATTAGTCAAATGAATCCCATAGTAATTAATAATTACACTAATTCACTAACAAAATTTCCACGTGTAGGTAAAGAAGAAAAAAAATTCAAATTTGGTTTGCTTGTTTTTTGCTTTTTATTTGCTAAAAATTTCCTTAAAAAACACTTAAATTTAAATTTCACCAAATCACAAACTATTTTTAAGAAATAGTTCAAAAAGTTTAATAACATTATAATATATATATATATATACTGTAAATCATTATAATAACATTATAATATATATATATATACTGTATTTATGTTTAATATATTGTGTCTGTGTAAAGTTTACATAGTGCTAACAAAATTGTGGTGGTTTAGTGTAGTATTTAGAGAGTATCTATGATCAATCTATCTATACTATTTAGTTTGTGTTTAATACTTGCAACATTTTTATGTTTTATAAACTGTTTGGTACATCACAAATCATTTGAACAGTTAGAGATCGGTTTTTTAAAATTAGTCAGTAGTGACTAAAGTTCAGGTTGTATAATTTTGATTAAAATGTGTAATATTGTAAAATTTGAATAATATTTGGTAATATAAAATAGAAAAAAAAAAAACATTATGCAACATTTTGGGCCAGTTTTATGTTTAACCACAATTTGATGGGCCACGATTATATATATTTAGTGGCCCATAACATAAATCTTCCAGTCAAACATGTTGATCATCATCGAATGAATCTCCGAAAAATTAGTAATGTTTTTTTATGAATTGGATTAGAAAAAATCAAATTCAATACATAATATGTAATACAAATCTTTGATGTGATCAAGAAAAAGTATAATAATTAAATCATATAGGTTTTGGTCTTATATAAAGTAATTTGAGTTTTAGGGAGTATATTTAATATAATATTCTAAATGATTTGAGTTTTCATGAGATTTTAAATAGGATGTATTGAAAGTATGATTTTGGACGATTTTGTAGAATTTAAGAAATTCTGGATTTTGAGAGATTGAAGTGAGTTTTTAGGATAGTTTGGTGGGATTTTAATGGATTATATTGGACGATTTTAAAAGGTTAGGAATAAAATGGATTTGTGAACAAAATTAACGACTTATTATGGCGGACCTAGATTCTTGATCCAATAACAACAGATTCTACATAACATTTAAAATCTTTAGAACTCTATTCAAATCTCAAACCAATAATCCCCATTTAATTCTCTCTGCAAGAATTTCATAGACAGTCCTATGCAAATAATGTATTCTATAGTGAATGTGATGATAGTTTCTTGCTTTCTGTAGTGACGTTATAAACACAATGAAAGATTGAATGAATGAGAGTCAAAGAGAAATATCATCCTAATATTGTAATGTCAAAGAGAAATATCATTCTAACATTGTAATGTCAACATTTTTCTTTGACTATCATTCATTTAAAGAAATTTCAGATTCAATAACACTAGATTTGATTAGTGATTTTCAAATCACTAGTTGAATAACATGAGATTTTAAGAAACCTCCAAAATCTTTTTAAATCCATGTTTCAATACACTCCCCTAAATGATTTTGATGATTTTAGAGAAGTTGATATGATTTGTTTCAAAATTCTTTCAAATCCCACCATAAGATTTGAATTTATGTATTTTTAACTAAAGAAATCCTCTCAAATCTTTCAGAATCTGAATTAGTAACTAATGTTTTTTAAAAAAAATTAAGGAAAAATATTCTAATTTTTTTTTTACAAAGACTCCAAAAGTTGTTATAAGTAGATTTAAATCAGTTCTTAGACCAACGTTTTTCTAAGAAAGTTCGATCTCTTGGTCAAAGCAACAAACCATTAGATGGAAAACTAGACTATCAAACCATCACATAAACTAGACTAGCTTCAACTTTACTATCAAAAGTATTTACCAAAGAAGCCAAAAAAAAATTTAATCGGTGAACGGGAAAACAAGAATGAAGACCGTTTCCTTAAAGCTTTTGTTATTGGTTTCTCTACTTGTTGCTGTTGTCGGTACGTAAAAAAATATATATATATATATATATTTTTTTTGATACTGTAAAAATATATATTTCACTGAAGAATTGTGCCTATAGGCAAAAAAAAAGGTTTATTTTTTGTCGGGTGTGTTTTAAGAATAAAATCTTGCTATTTAACATTATTGTAACTAGATATAACTTTGAAGTACGGTCAGGCGACGTTATCGAGGAAGCTATTGCCTTAAACACTCTCGGCGCTGGTGGAGCTTCGGCTCACCGGCGTCGGGAAAACTTAACCGATTTGTCCTTATGCTTCAAGATCCTGCTCCTTTTTTCTCTCTGTTTAAGTTTTCCCCATTTTTTTCCCCTTTTGTCCAAGCTTTTCAAGCTCTTTTGAACTCTTTTTACCCCGACGGCTGTTTATCAAGCAAAGGACAGAGGTGGTTTCCGGTGAACTCCCTCTCTCAACTTTTATCCGCACCACAAGAACAGAAGCATCTGCAAGTCAGCGAGTTACAAAAATCGGATCTCCTTTCGGATCTGAAATTTTCTCGATCTGTACTTCACTTCACCCCTGAAGAACCCTCACCTTGGGCTTCGTTACTGGCAGGAGGCATCTCTCTTGGACCAGTAGATGCGCCATGCTCAGGGGAGACGTCGACGGCGCAAGGCGATCTTCTTCTAGGGGCAACTGCTAAACAATCTGAAACGAGTAAGTCTTCTTGCCTCCCCGCCGTAACATCGGACCAAACTCATACCAAACTATTGATGCATCGTGTACTTCCGATGAGCCCGTGTTCAAGGCAAAACTTTCAACCCTCTCCGGCCAGCCGCCTTGGTCTCTCTCTGTTGATAGCCAAAGATCGATTAGGGCTTCCCTTAGTGGACCCTCAATCAGTTTTTGGCCCATTAAGGCCCCAACTAATTAAGCCCAATAAGTGTGCCTCAATTCCAAATCCGTTAAAGCCCAGGTACGACCTCATATCTAAATTGTCGAAGTTAAAACCTAGTCGACGGTGTGATCAAGATTACGATGCCTATGGATTCCATCGGAGAAGTAATTCACTGTTGTTACTATGGCGGAACTTCCATCTTCTGAAAACCCTGGTAGAAGTATTCCTTAAGGCTTTGATTTATGAACCTTATTGTTTGAGTTTGTGTGGTATTTGGTTCCCGATTCCAATTCGTCCGAGCATTGTCTATGGCTATGGTTTGTCGACCAGGTCTCATGTCTCGGCGAAACTAGTGAACCACCTCAAGCATCAGAGCATCTCGATCCCTGCTCGAACCCTTGTCAAAGCTCTACACTCTGTAGCTCTTCTCATGCCGGCGAGAATCACAGCTCTGCCCCTTTACTCAACGCTACTTCGTCATGTTATTACGACAGTGGCAATCTCTTCATCCATCATGGAAGAAGTATCGACAATCCTTGACCTCACATGTACCAATATGCTTCATAGCTTTTGGCTCAAAGCTCTCAGGAATCAATTGTCGATTAACCTTATCTACCTTGTTTATTTTTGCTGCTTTGTTATTTTGGCATTGGGGAATGCCCATTTCAAGTTTGTTTTAAACAATGGATTCTCAGAATCCTCCTTATTCTGTATTTGTTATCTTTTTTAATGGAATGAAAGCAAATGTTTGACCAAAAAAAAAAAAAAAAATAACATTATTGTAATTTTTATTGTTTCTTATCTTTTATTTATATGTGCAGAAAATGGAGTTAGCATTCAAAGTAATGGAAGTTCTCTTAACAAAAACTCTTGTATATCAACATGCAGCGGCTGCCAAGGTGCTCGTGGTGGTCGTGGTGATCCCGGTCCACCACCTACTTGTTGTAAGAAGGATAGTGACTGTGATAAGTATTGCCCAGAGGGAGGTGTATGCAGCAACCAATGCAATTGCGTTTGTAAAATGGTTAAAGTGATGAACTATAATAATGTTCAATGCCAAACAGATAATGATTGCAACATGAAATGTTCAAAGCAAGGGTATTGCAAATTGGCATTTTAAAAGAACACTCAGGTTTTGTAAAATTGCATATGATGCATACTTGTTAATTACAATGAAATAAAACCATATTATTAAAATAAACAAATGCCTGCGTTATGAGAATAGAAAGTATAATGGTCCATTATATGGGACGATTCATGTTGTTGCTGGAGGGGGAGGAGCCAATCGACTCTTACGTGAAGATTACAGTTTGGTCACACTACCGCGTTTGATCGCTCTAACCTTCAGTTTAAGTGTTTCTCGTAAGTTTGTATCGGCTTTCCTTCATCTTTATCTCAATGTTTATTGGGTTTTTGTGTGTGTTCGAACTTCCATATGTATCTATTAGTAATCATTTTTTTGTTAGTCAAATGAATCTCATAGTAATTACTAATTACACTAAGTCGTTAACAAAATTTCCACGTGTAGCTAATTAAAGAAGAAAAATATCCAATTTCTTTTTGCTTTTTGTTTTTTGTAAAATTTTCCTTAAAAATCATCCAATGTTATTATATTTAAATTTCACCATGATCACAAACTAATTTTCTTTTTTAAAAATAAAAATTAATAGAATATTCAAAAGAAAATTCCTCTATTGAGCATATCAAAGTAATGTTTCCTTGGCCGAAAGTTTTGAGTTTTCTGTTACCCTTTTGTAGAACAAATGCATGCGTTTTGAGAAGACAAAGTACAAGCGTCCATTAAACGGGACAATTCACGAGTTGCTGGGGGTGGAGGAGCCAATCTAAATGATTTCTCCGACGTGAAACCTTACTGGAGTGCTCGGTTATTCCTCAGCCTATTATTATGTTAAGTACGTACTTTCGGGGAACCAATGGGAAGAGACAGCCTTCAGAAGCTCTGGCAAAAATACAAGGTCGACATCGCTGTCCATGGCCACGCACATCACTACGAGAGGACATGCACTGTTCACCAGGTTAAAAAATAAAATTTCTCTATATGGCATATCAAATAATGTTTTCTTGCCCGAAAATTAATTTTGAGTTTTCTGTTACCTTTTTTGTAGAGCAAATGCATGCGTTCTGAGAAGACAAACGTCCACGGGTCCATTAAACGGGACCATTCACGTTGTGGAGGAGCCAACCTAGTTTATTTCTCTTCCGACCAACCGAACTGGAGTGTGATCAGTGATAGAGATCACGGGTTTGTCTCACTTACGGCATTCAATGGCTCCTACCTGCGGTTTGAGTACATGAGAAGCAGTGACGGAATGGTCCACGACTCGTTCGAGATATCAAGGGGACTACAGAGACATCTTGGCGTGCTCGTTTGATAGCTGTCCTGCAACAACGCTAGCGTTTGTAGGAATGAAGATGATAAAAATGCCTCGAGGTTTAAGTGTTTAACGAAGTTTGTATTATTGAGAAAGAAAAAAAAAAACTAATATCAATTAGTAATAAGTTTAAGTTGTCCTGCAACAACGCTTGCGCTTTAGAAATCTTGAAGATAATAAAAAAGAAAGGACGCCAATGTTTATTGGGTTTTTTTGGTTTGAACTTCCTTAAGTATTTAAAATTTTCTTTTCGTCCATAAGTATTTAATAATAATCATTTTTGTTAGTCAAATACATCCCATAATAATTACTAATTATCACTAAGTCACTAACAAAATGTCACGTGTAGTTAAAAAAGGAAAAAAAAATTAATCTATTTTCCTTTTTTTTCCTTTTTTTTTCCTTTTGTTTTCCTTTTGTTTTCCTAAAAATCTCCTTAAACATTCACTCAATATTATCACTTTAAATATCACCAAATCACAAACTATTTTTCCTTTAAAAATAAAATAAAAAATTTAACAGTTAGACCAAAGTATCATAACATTCACATAAGTTTCTCAAAAACCAAAATTTCCTAAAAATCTCCTATAAAATACACCCTTTTTACTAAAAAATCTCCTAAAAACACCTAATTGTTAATTATTCCTTTAAAATATATATCACCAAATCACAAACTATTTTTTCCTTAGAAAATAAAAACTAACATTTCCACCAAAAACTAAGCTTCTTATTAATAAAACTAAAAGTCTAAAAAAAATGAATGCTTTTTTATTTTTTTTTGGTTCAGAGTTCAGACATTAAAAATCTTAATTTCCCTAGATTTAAGCAATTTTAGGGAATCAAATTTAAGCTTCGATGTGAATTATACTCCATAGTGTCATGCAAACTGGCCGTTGACGAAACAAAGTCTCTTTTTTATCTATTCTTGGGGGAATCTCAAGAATGGTATATTACTTTATTCAGCTGACGTTTTTAAAAGACTAGTCTTTTCTTTTTGTGCAACAAAAGACTAGTCCAAAATCCAAATCATCATCTTCTTCTTCAAAGTTACAATCTTCAAAGTTTACTGGTAATGTCCTCCTCATTCTGTTTCTTGAATCCAATTGTTAGTTCTTTTTTTGTTGCTTCGATGCCTTGATGATTGTGAATATACATAGGTGTTTCAATTTCTGCTACATGTGGTTTCATTTGTGTTTCAGACATGAGAGGATCGACGATTGTTGCAATATTGGTGACTGTTTTATCAGTTCTTGGAGCAATTCAAGAAGTGAATTCTGATAAAGACCAACCTTTATCAGGAATTGCTATCCATAAAACAACATTCCATCTCAATGTAAAAGCTTATGTCAAAGCCTCTCCAACAGTTCTTGGATCTAATGTAACAAACATTCTCTTCTTTCATCAGATCTTTTCATAGTTTTTGATGATGACATTGACATGGTGAACTTGGATGCGACTTATTTTTTTTTGCAGGGTCAACATAGTGAATTGGTGTTGGTTAAATATAGTTCTCCGGAACCATCAGATGATGATTGGATTGGAGTGTTTTCTCCTGCAGATTTCAAGTAGTTTAACACAATCTCTTTATCAGATTAGTACTTCTGAGATTGAAATTAATAGAGACTTTGTAACACTTATATTGTTCCTGCAGTGCCTCTACTTGTCCAGGAGATAACAAAATGGTGCAAACACCTCGACTATGTTCTGCCCCAATCAAGGTCCTTTGTTTTTTGCTCATTGCCTGATTCTGCTTTTCTTCTTTGCAGCAGGTCTTTAGCTTTTTCTTTCTCTTTGCAGTTTCAATATGCAAACTTTAGTAATCCAAGATACAACCATACTGGAAGCGGTTCCTTGAAGCTTCAACTGATCAACCAAAGATCAGATTTCTCATTCGCGCTCTTTTCTGGCGGTTTGTTGAATGTAACACTCTTTCCACCCACAACTTTTCTAGCTTTACAAGTGTTTTTAGCTTCATCTTAAACCATTCCTTGGTTGTTGCTTTTTCCTTGTGTAATAGCCAAAGCTTGTGGCAATCTCAAACAAAGTAGCCTTTGAGAACCCAAATGCACCAGTTTACCCGCGTTTGGCACTAGGCAAAGAATGGGATGAAGTAAGATTCTAAAACTCTTTTAATGATCATTTCCTGTACTACTAACTCAAAGAAGTTAAAACGAGTTTGTATATAGATGACAGTAACATGGACTAGTGGTTATGGACTCAACTTAGCTCAACCTGTTGTTGAGTGGGGAATTAAAGGAGGAGAGAGTAAACTCTCACCTGCTGGGACATTGACCTTCGGCCGTAACAGTATGTGCGGTGCTCCTGCAAGAACGGTTGGATGGCGTGATCCCGGATACATACACACAGCTTTCCTCAAAGAGTTATGGCCTAATTCCAAGTATGTGCCATGTGTTTTCTCTGTTCTGAACCGATTAAATTAGCTTCGTGGAAGAATCACTGAGCTTTGGTTTGGTCAATATATAGGTATACCTACAGAGTTGGGCATAGACTGTCCAGTGGTGCATTCATCTGGAGTAAAGAGTATCAATTCAAATCTTCTCCTTTTCCGGGGCAAAACTCTCTCCAACAAGTTGTAATCTTTGGAGACATGGGAAAGGTTTTGATCTTTTAGTCTAAAGCATATAAGACTGTTCATTGTTGTAGTCGCAATACCATATTCATATACTTTTTCTTGTGCCATGTGGTTGCAGGCTGAAGTTGATGGCTCAAACGAGTACAACGATTTCCAACGTGCTTCTCTCAACACCACAAAGCAACTTATTAGAGACTTAAAGAAGACTGATGCAGTATTCCACATTGGAGATATATGTTACGCAAATGGATATCTTTCTCAATGGGACCAATTCATAGCACAGATTGAGCCAATTGCTTCCACTGTTCCATACATGATTGCAAGGTTTTGCCTTTTGGTTTCTTTGGAAAAAAGTTTGTTGGCTTTCTTGATTATTGAGTCTTTGACAATTGACTCTCTGCAGCGGAAACCATGAACGTGACTGGCCCAACTCAGGTTCATTTTACGATGGTTTAGACTCTGGAGGAGAATGTGGTGTACCAGCTGAGACAATGTTCTACGTACCTGCTCAAAACAGAGCCAAGCTTTGGTACTCAAGTGACTATGGAATGTTTAGGTTCTGTGTGGCTGACACAGAACATGACTGGAGAGAAGGAACAGAGCAATACAACTTCATAGAGCACTGTCTAGCATCAGTTGATAGGAAACAGCAGCCGTGGCTGATATTCATTGCTCACCGTGTGCTCGGTTACTCCTCCACATCGTTCTATGCGGAAGAAGGCTCTTTTGCTGAACCAATGGGGAGAGACAGTCTTCAAAAGCTATGGCAGAAGTACAAAGTCGACATTGCAGTCTACGGCCACGCACATAACTACGAGAGAACATGCCCGGTTTATCAGGTAAAAAACATCCACTACAAAGCATATCAAAGAATGAATGTTAGAAAATGAAATAACTCCATTGTTCTGTTTCTTTTGTTTTCGTGTAGAGTGTATGTACGACTCATGAGAAGAGCAACTACAAGGGTCCGTTGAATGGAACGATCCACATTGTTGCTGGAGGTGGAGGAGCTGGTCTTGCTGAATTCTCTGATCTTCAACCTAACTGGAGTCTTGTAAGAGATAAAGATTACGGATTCGTTAAACTTACAGCGGTTGATCACTCTAACCTTCTATTCGAGTATAAGAAGAGCAGTGACGGACGAGTCAATGATTCTTTCACAATATCAAGAGATTACAGAGATATCTTAGCTTGTGCTGTGGATAGTTGCCCTGCAACAACACTTGCTTCATAGAAGTGACTTTGCAACTGCTTGAGCTCTTCTGTATTCCATTGCTCCTTGGTCTTTTTATTAAACTGTTGGGAGTGTTTACACATCAATTATACGTACTTTACAGAGAGTCTGCTGGGTGGAGATATCATAAATGAAACTTGGCTTAAACGCGAAAGAGCTAGAGAAAGAATCATTTGATGATGATACTTTCATGTTCACAAATATTACACCCTAGAGAAAAAAAAAAAAAAAAAAAAAAACATGAAAATCTTGATCTTTCATCAAGATTTGGGATTTGGCATTCATTCTTATAGCCAAAAACCAAAGATCCAGAAGATAAAAAACAACGAGAAAAAAAGAAACAAAGAACAAAAAGACCGCAACACTTTGTTGACTCTCGTCACACTATTCGGTTTCTCTGTTCCGTTGCTTCCGCTATTAGATGAACATCCTGCCACGATCTTCGGGCTTCTTTCATCATTACAACTGTGTGATGATCCTACAACACAAACATAGATGAAATCACACTCATTCTACGATAACACAAGTTCAATGACAAATATAGAAACTATACCATAGTGTTACTTTACTATTAATACGAATCTAAGACCAAAACAAAATGTAATGAAATCTACTGATAAGCTAGACGAGCTACCTCCTCCTGTTGCTCCGCCTCCACCTCCATCGGAATCAACACAGAGTTGTCTATTAGAAGAAACCAAATGTCTCTGCAGAAACCCACTTTTGCTGGCAGTGACCCATCTCTCATTCTCAAAGGACACCGTTTGGTCATCAGAATTCCCAACTTTAAAACTCTGTCTCTCACATCTCCTCCTCTTAGCTTCCATTCTCCTCAAAGACTGCATCTCTTTCCTTTTCCTCCATTCCTGATTCCTCTTCCATCTCCGCCGGTAACGACGTCGTTCTCACTAAACCGACCGTAAGGAAAGGTATTCTAAATTTTTTGAATAAGAAGATTTAATCAATTCTTTTGTCAAAGTTATACCAACGTTTTTCTACGAAAGATCATTCTCTTCTTAGTTTTAGAGCAACAAGTCAGTAACAATGGCCAGTTTCAAATTCTTCGGGTGGTCAAGATTGACCGTTGGTTAAGGATATGGTCGCCAATAACCAACTGTTAATCGTCTTCACTTCAGCTGAATCGAAGCAAAACACCGAAGGAATAGCTTACCAGTGGAACTACTACGTAGTGGAAAACCAATGTGAGTGTGATGAATGAAGATACCAAATTTCCGGTTTAATTTTAGTTAGTTTAGAGATAAACCGATGAACCCCAGTGTGGGTTATTAATTTTCAGATGGAGACGATGGAGTTAAACCAGATACGTGTAGCAATAGAGGAGAATCTGCACCCTTACCCAACAAAAACAAAGCTTTGGTTTTGGTAAATCATTTCAAGACAGTTCCGGTTAAGATCTTGACTTGTGAGGATAACTCTGAACAACTTGTCGATATGATTAAGACATGTTACTTAGCCGCAGGGAACCGATGGGCCAATTATGTTGCCGTCAACTTTTACAAGGTAAGATTATACTTTTACAACGTAAGTATATATTAATATATATGGTTCAAAAACATAACTAAGTAATGAATTTTTTTTTTATTTTTTATTTCCTTTGGGTTGAAACAGAGGAGTAGTGGAGGAGGAACATTTCGAGCAGTTGATAAACTAAATGGAGAGCTTCTATGTGGACGTGATGATGTGCATGCTTGTTAATTTATTATTACTGCCAATAGTGATGAGTTAGTTCTTGACTACTTTCTTCGTGAGCTTTCTATGTGTACGTGATTCGATGCTTGACTAATTTATTCGTAATGTCCAAAAAACGATTTGACGTATTTGCTGTGCAGATCGAGTGTGACTATATTATTAATCGCATGAACATAACGTGGTAATATGTAATCAATTATTTTAAAACAGTATCAGATCTGAATATCTGATCACATGTACTGTGTAGCGCAATAATATGATGTTTAACTATGGTTAAGCAGCTCTTCCTTTAAACTATGATTAAGTTCATGATTGGTTACTTGAGTTAGAATTAAAGTGATACTATGGAAATAATAGAATATTATGTGTTTAATAAATTATCAACTAAAACATGCAAAATAACCTAATATTGTTTGTTGTGCAGCTCAACAAGTTCGGCACACTGGAGTTAGATTACAAAATTCTATAGCCAAACTTTAATCATTCATTTAGATTAAACATTTTAAATTAATCCGCATTATACCAAACTTGCAATAGATTATGAGGTGGAAACTAATTTCCACATGTGTTGCTAAAGAAAGAGTGTCAGAAGACATATTTTATAATCAGGAGATCAGTTAGTTAATTTAGTTTGATTGATAATAATAATACAATACTAGTAAACAAAATATATACTAATACTAGTCTAATTCTTACTATATGATTTAGAATCAATCAATTAAAACAACAAATTCAATTCACTAATCTTCTTTAAATATTAACATTAAGAGGAAGACTTCGTATACTGGTATACACTTCCTCTCTTCTTGACTCTTCTCTTTTCCAAGAAGTTTTCAAAAGAAATAACTAGTAACCATCCATCAACGACTTACGACTTCGTCGACGGCTCATTCACACACATTCGTTCCTAAATTTCTTGAATAAGGAAACCAAAAATAGCAAATCGACAACTATAGTTTGAATTCATTATTGATTGATTCTTCTCAACTGTTGATGACTTTTACAGTTTGAAATCATTATTGATTGTTACTTTGTCATTTTTGCCAACTACACAATGTTTACAACCTTACACATAAATATTATTAGATATTTCTTTTTCAAATTCTTCTTACAAAAAAAAAATCTTCATTCTTTCTTTCATTTTTTCCATTTCCACTCTCCAAATTTTTTTATACATAAAGATTTTTTAAGTTTCAGACACAAGAAAAGAACGAACAACAAAACAAAGGTATGACAAAGTGTCGTGGGAGAAGAAGGTTACATCTAAGCAACATATACGCATTCATTCAAAGGTCGTAAATCGAGTTTTCAAGAAGACCATTCTCAGATTGGAGGACCTGGTTTCTCACGCGTCGTTTACTGCAACGAACCTAATTCTCCGGCGGCTGAACGACGCAACTACGCCGGCAACTATGTCCGGTCTACTAAATACACTGCGGCTTCTTTCATACCCAAATCACTCTTCGAACAGTTCCGACGCGTCGCTAATTTCTACTTCCTCGTCATCCGAACCTTATCCTTGACTTCTATATCTCCTTACAGCCCCGTTAGTTCTCTGTTACCTCTCGCCTTCGTCATCGCCGTGCGTGAGTATGGTTAAAGAAGCTATCGAAGATTGGGGTCGTAAAAAAACAGGTCTTTAATCCAAATCTTCAAATTCGTATTTTGTAAAAATTAAAACTTTAAACTTTTTTAAATCAAAGTTTTGATTTTTACTGATTTAGGAGTTGATAAAGACGAGTTTTTTCCGGCGGATCTTTTGCTTTTATCGTCGAGCTACGAAGACTCGATTTGTTACGTAGAGACGATGAACCTTGTTTGTTTAAGAGTTGTGCTGAGTTTGGAAATATTGGAAACAGGTGATTCAAAACTCAACTGATCCACCACCGAAGAGAAGCAGGATCGAGAGGAAGATGGACAAAATCATCTACGTTGATGTTCGGTGTTGTGTTTTTGATGTCTTTTATTGGTTCGATTGTATTTGGTACTGAGACAAGAGAAGATAGAGTGAAGTCTGGAGGAAGAACAGAGACCAGACGATGCTGATATCTTCTTTGATCCAGACAGAGCTTTTATGGCTTCGGTTTACCATTTCTTCACCGCCGTGACAGCGGATCGTGAGAGCTTGATCGATGAAATCACAGAACGGATGGAACGAGATTTAATTATCCTCGGTGCTACTGCTGTTGAGGACAAACTTCAGAATGGGGTATGGCTCTTTTAAGACTAATAATATGTTTTGGTATTTGGGTTGAGTAGGAGGACTATAACAGGTTGAACTTGATTGTGGTTTAGGTTCTGGATTGTATCGACAAGCTAGCTCAAGCAGGGATAAAGATTTGGGTTCTAACCGGAGACAAAATGGAGACTGCAATCAATATCGGGTAAGACAAGTAACACAAGGGATAAAGATTTTTGTTTTTTTTGTTCTCATGTCTGAATCTATACATTGTTCTTACATTTTTTTGCCGGAATCTCTACAGATTTGCTTGTAGTTTACTAAGACAAGAGATGAAGCAGATCATCATAAATCTTGAGACACCACATATCAAAGCATTGGAGAAAGCTGGAGAGAAATATGCAATTGAACAGGTACTTTTTATATTTGTAATTCAAACAGTAATATGTTTTCACTATCTTTTAATTTAGGACTTAGGAGATTAATATATGGACCGACTATGTTTGTAGGCATCGAGAGAAAGCGTGGTGAGGCAAATGGAACAAGGGAAAGCTCTACTCACAGCATCAAGCAGCTCGAGCTCTCAAGACGCCTTTGCGTTGATCATTGATGGGAAGTCACTAACATACGCTCTTGAAGACGATTTCAAGAAGAAGTGTCTTGATTTAGCCACAGGATGTGCCTCTGTTATTTGCTGCAGATCGTCACCTAAACAAAAGGCATTGGTAATGTCTTTTCCCGCGGAAATGGTTTTTTTACTGGCTCTAGTATTGCGGTTTCTGGATTCACTAATAGAAGATATTATTTGTTTTCAGGTTACGCGGTTGGTCAAATCTGGAACCGGCAAGACAACTTTAGCAATTGGAGATGGAGCAAATGATATCGGTGTTGGAATCAGCGCGGTGTTGAAGGAATGCAAGCCGTTATGTTACTTAGAGCGACTCTTGCTCATTTCCGTTACTTAGAGCGACTCTTGCTCGTCCATGGTCACTGGTGTTACAGCAGAATCTCATCAATGGTATTCAATTTTTCTCTCTCAGCTGGAACATTCTCCAAATAAACTCTATGCATTTTTCCTAACTAGGTTATTATTTCGCTCTTGTGCAGATTTGTTATTTCTTCTACAAGAATATAACTTTTGGTGTCACAGTGTTCTTATACGAAGCCTACACATCCTTCTCTGCTCAACCCGCATATAACGACTGGTTTTTATCGCTATTCAACGTCTTCTTCTCTTCGCTTCCCGTCATTGCGACTCGGAGTTATTTTCAATTGAGTGTATAAAAACCTTGAAGACAGCTAATTATACTATCCTATATACGCATGGGCCAAGGTGGCATACATTTTCTTATAAAAATAGAAAAAAATGAGTTCCCTTCTAAAATTTTCCGGCCTGCTACAATATACTGTATTATCTTAGAACCAACAATGATCATCATGACACATTAAGTAATTAAGGCCTATATAAGAGAGTATTTTAATATTTTCATAGTATATGATCGAAACTAAATGAACGGTCCAAGTCGAAGGCTTTCTTTAGTTCTAGGGCTCTAGAGGGAATTTACGCATGAGTCGTGTTGTAAATCCATTTGATGAGAATACATATTTCTTCACAACTTGTCCCATAACTCTAATCATTACGAGAAGCCCTAAGAATTAAACCACGTGGGAAAGTGTGTTCCTTTTGTCAGTTTCTTGTCCCATTAGAAAAACTTGTTACATGTGGAAACACTTGTGAAAGATTCTACCATCCTACTTAAAGTTTGGTTTGATCTTACAGTTTATTAGAGAGTACACTTGTATATAGTAGAGAATATACTTGTGAATAATAGGTTGGTTAAGGATTCTGGAATATCCGGTTTATTAATATACAAGTGTACTCTCTAATACAGTTACCAATAGTGATGATGTACAGGCAGTACAGCTAGCTAGCCAAAGGTCAGTATGTCAAATTCGTCTCGTTACTTTTAGACTTTAGGGAATTAGATTGAGCCGATTATTTTAGTTTTTAAACTAAAAGAAAAAACTCAACTTCAGATGAATCAGATCCGATTCATATATATTTGGGTATTTGACCAATTTTTTTTTATAGAGTTGAGGCTGGTCAGACTAATTCCATATGTATGTATATATTCAAAAAAATTGGTAGCATGCAAGCTGACTGGAACTGAAATCAGATCAAGTGTAAATCTTGAAAAAAAAAAAACAAGATCAAACCTAGATCGATCCATGGAACCGATTATACATGGCGTTATTGCCATGCCAAAACGAGGCCGGATTAAGTAATTCCATTATGACATTTTTTAAATCAATAATTGTGGTTAGTTTTTATTGTACTTGTAACTAGTGATTCAAAATCTCCCATGTGCTATAGAGATTATAAAGGTGCATTTGAGAGATACAAAATATTTGCATGCAAACAAATAAAATGGTGTCCTAATTGTGAATTATTTTTAATAATTTTTTTTGTTATGAGGGTCAAAAATAATACTGTATGTTAGTTATTAAAGAAAAAAAATTGAATATATAAATATATATATAATCTGTTGTGGTATTAGAGTTTGAAATAATTTATAAAAGATTTATGTTTAAGTATACTCTGTCCCAGTAAATAATATTTAGGCCCACCATGCACACTTTATATATGTAATAAATAAAACCGCACATAAAATCTAATAGTAACTAATTACCCAATTTTTTCTAAAATTCCTAATAATTAGTAAGCTAATTATCATTAATTATTAGACGTAACAATAGTTTGAATGCATGGCTTTAATCACTATACCATGCACCAAACGACTAATGGCATGAATCATTAAATAAGAAAATTTACTGGATGATGATCTCCAATTCGACGAATACCACCAACTCAACAAACATAACTAATAATTACCTTTAAATAGTTTTGAATTGATTATAACTTTTTTGTCCAATTCAAGAGTAGAAACAATTCAAGAGTATAACTTTTTTGATTATAACTTTTTTGTCCAAACGATTAATGACAGTTAGATATCTGAAAATTTAAAACTTTGGAACGGAACGATTTTTTTTATTTATAGGAACGATTTTGGAATATCATCATCTAGCAGAGCCGGCGCTGAGATTTAGGTGGCTATAAACTAAAATAAAAAAAAATGACTGTTTTTTCTATTTAAAAAGAAAAAAGGAAAAAATGTATCTTTGGAGGTTCAAACCTGTAACCACTTACCTTAGTTAAGAGTAGTTTACCAACAGAGCTAGTAACTTTTTTGCAAAAAGTAGACTAATTAAATACTTATTATAATTGCGGCCGCAAGCACTAGCTTCACTTTCTTGTACCATTAGCCGGTTCTGTCAGCAAGCAAATGGTATATCTATATGATATTTTTTGTCAACATATACGCATATACTATATATATATATGAAATTTAAGAAAAAAAAATGAATTATCTTTGGAGTTGACTGTATCAGTAATTCAGTATGTATGACTACAAAAGTCAACCATTTTACAAAACAATATGCACACCAACCCTCATGATTTCACAGTTGGCCAGCTCAAGGCGTGTGTCTAATTATTATAAGTTAAATTTATTATATTTTCGTTTAGTATATGCTTTTGAAAATGTAAGATGTAAATGGAAATGGGTGATATGATTGCATTTTGGTTTATATGTCTTTTTCGAACAATAATACGAATTATAGTAGTAATCATAAGATAAAGAAATGAACACAAATTAAAAGAGACTTATATTAATTAGAATAAAGAGGGTACCAAAAGATTAAGAATATAAATTATAATAAAAAAAGATTAAGTAAATATGTTTCTAGATCTAATTAAGCATGATGTGTCTATCTATATACACAGCGACATTTATTTATGTTCGAGTTAAGTGTATCAATACAATAAAAGTACAATGTCTTGTTTTCCTATTCTGACACATCAGCTTCTGTATTGAAGCAGAGATTGACACATCATTTAAAATGGATAGCCAATAAAAATATTTGAATTAATACAGCTAAGATTTATAGATCAATTAAAAAACTGTCTGGTAAAAGAGAAGAAACATGGTCACTAAAAGAAAAAGACCATTGGACCACTGTTGTAATAAAAGCCCATATGTGTAAATGAGTTTGTTTAGTGTAAGATTTAAGTGACAAGACAAGAAAACGTAAATATTACTTTAATATATGATTTCATAAAAATAATAACAAAAAAATGCATCAAAAAAATGAGCAACAAGAAAAACATATATTAACAACAACAAACGGAAAAAATCTAAATTAGTTAAAAATGCAATTTTAATTTCATTGGAAGATATTTTAATTTTTCAAATATACATCTAATTTTTTGGTTTAATGAAAACTGAACGTTTTGGATTAACTATATTAACATCCAATATATTCAGTATTGTTTTAGTAAGAGAAGAATGTAATTTTCAAGTAAAAGAAACAAAAACTTCTTTCTTAATAATAAAATTTAAAATATATGTAAAAACTAAATTTATAAAATTAAAAACTCAAGTATCATATGAAAATATAAATAATACTAAAAATACAAATAACCATTGAACTATCAAAAAATTATGAAACTTGATATCAAAAAACATATATATTACATCATGAAATCAGAAAACTTGATATCTCACAAATATGTTTTGTTATGATATGGTGATGTGCTGAAGGTGTGGAAACCGCTTTGAAATTAGCAAGAAAATAGGATCATGAAAAAAAAAATATTCTCATAGATGAAGTACTGACTTTTCAGGTTCTTTCTTTTTAAGAATTGTTATTCACATCAGCATATTACAAATTTGGAAGTCTATTTTTACAGGCTATAAACGTCACTTATTGTGGCTGCTTTCATGTCGTAAACAATATATAATGGATTAAATTTACCCGGTTTAAATGTAAATGATTGTAATAACAAATACTACGAAATTACAAACTATTGTAGGTTTTTTTCAGTCCATTTCTATATCTTAGCATTTTATAAACCATAATTTTCATGATTAACATAATTTCAAAAAATTAAAAATTATATTTTTAACATCAAATATATTTTAAAATGTATAGAAAACATCCCGTGGCATCGGGCGGGTCTAACCTAGTTGAAAATAAATAAGCCTTGATTTTGTATTCTGTTGTTGCAATTTAGACTATGGAAGGAAATTGTTTTTAAATTGTTTTTTTTTCTTATTTTTCTCATTTTGGAATTTTGGTTTTAAGCTATATATATAATATCAAAAATAGCAACATTTACACCTTCCGTTCTCGCATTCCTAATTAACAGTCGTCCACATGCATGTTTTACGAACTACCTATTATTTTTGAGTGAACTACCTACATATGTATATATATAATATTGAACATAATCTTTATTTTTCTCTTAATTTGTGTATATATATAATATGCATTGATGATTCCTATGAGTTTGGATCCAAAACGAGGGATATATATGGATGATACGGGGAAGACAATATTAAAAGAGAGCCAAAAGAATCATACTGTATTATATGTCTTATGACCATTTCAATGTCACAACTCACAATATAATAACTACACTAGAATATGATTCGTAATAGTGCACGAGTTGAAATATTTTTTTTTGTTTATTTAGTAATTTTTATTTAAAACATTGTATATGTGATTATTTTATTTGTTTTGAAAGTTTTTTTGGATGGAACACTGTACCATAAAATTATATATTAAATTTGACTTATGAAAATAATATATATTGTGTAAGATATATCCTAGTATATCTAGATTTTGATCCGTGGTATAACGCGGATTAAGTTGTGTGATAAAAATTAATTTTTGTTTATTAATTTTATTTGATTTATTTAGTGTTTAACATTATATATTGTATTTTGATTGTTAATTCTAAGACTTAACCTATAGTATAGCGCATATTAACTTTAGGACCAAATATGTAACGTATGTTTGTCAAAATCATCGTGACCGAGAAAGCCTACTAAACAATATTATTTCAAACTTAAATTTAATCTGAGAAATCATATTTTTGAAATTTTAACCTTGTGCTCTAGCAAGAAATCATATTTCTTGAAATTTTTTCATATTGTAGTGACAAATCAAATTAGAGTGTATATAATTTTTAACTTTTTGATCTATCATATATTTAAGATATTCTTAAAAATATCAAATTAAACTATTTTTTAAGATTCCAAATTAAACTATTTAAAAAGTTTATCATAGTATATAAAACTATACAATTCAACAAAAAAATATATGAAATAAATTTAAATATTCAAATTTTGACCCGTTATCCAGTCAAAATTTTCTGATAAAGTTAGGTAAGATTTTATTTTTAGTACATTTGGAAATCACTTGTAATCTGCATAAGAGTGTAATTTCTGAGATTTTTTTTGTCTATATATAGTTAGTTAAATATTATTTGGAGATTTATTTTATTTTTTAATATATACTTTTTAAGAGGATCTTAATCCTAAATCTATATAACCTATCAAATAATTAATTCATATATCTTATTATATAATTAATCTTAGTTATAATCTATATTAATATTATACAGTCTACCAATTTAAAGTCATGTACTTCTATTTTATTAAAAAGAACTAGATTAGGACCCGTGCTAGAACACGGATTGAAATTTCTTTTATTTATATTATAATATATGATTCCGAATATCACGATTAATGCTAGATTAGGACCTTAAAAACTTTTAAAATCAATCATATAAATTATATTTTATTCTAAAATTATAATATAAATAAAAGGGATTTCAACCCGTGCTCTAGCATGGTCCTAATCTAGCATTAAGGTTTAATTTTTAATTTCTGAATACAATTCTGAAGAGCACGATTAATCTTGTTAAATTAGCGAGATTTGATTCCTTTTTTATGATTGAGAATATATTTTTATCCCTTTAATAACTTGTTTATTAATGTGGTTTATGAATAAAATATGTGAAAAATAAATTGGTAATATTGTGATTCTAGATATTTGGAACCATATATGTGATCTTCCGAAAATAAAGTTTGGAATATCCATGAACTATCAATTTGGAATAACTTGTTTAAGATTTTCTGTTACAATTAAGATTTTATTTGTTACAATTAATATATGGATTAATTCATAATCTATGCATAACCTATTTGTAACCATTTATTAAAATTATAAAGTCTACCAAAATAATGTTGTGTACTTCCGTTTTATTATAAAGGAATAACTTGTTTAAGATTTTCTGTTACAGTTAAGATTTTATTTGTTACAATTAATATATGGATTAATTCATAATCTATGTATAACCTATTTGTAACCATTTATTAAAATTATAAAGTCTACCAAAATAATGTTGTGTACTTCCGTTTTATTATAAAGGGGATATCCCAAAGTCAGCGGGAAAAAGCAAAGTGAAATTTGATTTTATTACGGTTTTGTTTAGTTACGCTTAGTTAGTCTCTTCAACATCTATTCTTTGATCAGCTTGGTCAATAAGTTCAAGATGTATCAATTCAAGAGCTTTTACTACGAAACTAAAAAGTGAATTAAAAAAAATTCGAACCGAAGAAATGAAACTCTAAACAATTGAACCGGAAACTAAATCGTATGGGTCAACTAATAACCGGAGTCTCCACAACAAACTCGGGGATATAAGGCCATCCACAATGGGGAATACTTGGTGTGTTCTTAGCCCATTAAAATTATAAATATAATGAATAGTGGCATAAGAACATGTTGTCTAGTTCTTGATGTAGAACTGATCTAGGCTCAGTTCTAAGCTGATGTGGCAAGCTGTGATTGGATACAATTTTTTGCAAACAATTTTTTACAAATTAAAAGAGGATTTGATTTAAACTATGTATTAATTAAATAAAATGTTTGTTTGTTTTAATTAAGTAATATCTTTGTTTTTTTTTTAATCTTTAATGTTTTTTTTGTTTCATAAGAATTTGGTATTGTATTTTGAATTTTAGTACAAGTTTTATAAGTTTGCAATTTGAATGTTATTTTTATAGTTTTTATAAATGTAATATGTTTAAAAATATTATATTATTAAATCTTATGATCGTAAACATGTTCTCCCAATAATTAACTTTTTAACAAAAAATCTTAGCTACCGATCTTAGATTATTTTCATAATATTTTTACTCTAAAAACATCCTAAAGTGTTCCCCATTGCGGATGCCCTAACAAACTCTACTCTCATACCCAAACAGTCCCCAATTTTCTCAACCCCGCACCCCAAAAACAAGAGTCTTTGGGTCCGAATGGTAACCGCGGATTTGGTAGTGCGGGACAAAAAATTTGCTAGTGCGGTACGGTTCAACTGCGGTACGTGCGGGACAAATGGATTTGCGGGATAAGTGCGGTTATTCCAAAATAAGCGGTACAAAATAATGTTTGATTGATGAAAAATAATTGACAGTGCGGATTTCATATTATTTTATTAATAACTAGTATAAGTATATATTTCATTTGTTTTGTATTAATAAATATATATTTTAATTTTTAAATTTAAAATACCAAAGGTTATTTAAAATTAAATTTTAATAAATACATTTATTATTGAATCAGTTACTAGTTCAATTATAAAAAAAGGTACAACACAATAAAGAACCATTATATTATAACTTTTTAAAACAACATTTGAGTTATATATATTTTTGTTTGTATAAAAGACTTATTGAAAATAAATCAAAAATCATTACCTATAATACAATGAGAAATAATAGTGAGAGAGAGATTAATTACTTTATTATTTTGTATTATTTTTGTTACTCGGTTCTCAGACTCCTTGGGTCTCATTATTGTTGACGAGAGTTCGATGAACTCTGTGAACTCTGTATTGATTGTCTTAGCTTTATTTTATTTAACATAATTTAATTAAAACAAAAATTGCTTTTGTATGTGCGTTATTTGACAATACGCTGGGTATTAGATAGTTACACAAAATATTGCGGTCCATGAGTTAATATCTCACCAAAAAAACCGCAAACTAATTTATTTTTCTCTTTCTTCAAAACCGCAAATTTAACTAAAACTTCATGAATGGTGTATAAAGTGAAGTTTAGAATAACGCACTTTGAAATCCGCAATATAAGTGTTTCCATTCAAGACCTTTGTATAAATGATATTTCCCAGTTCTCTCTTTCCCAAGAAAGCTCGAAAGAGAGTGATCTCAGATTCAATTCAACAATGGCGGAAGAAGCTAAAGCTAAAGGAAACGCTTCTTTCTCTTCCGGTGACTTCACCTCCGCTATAATTCACTTCACCGAAGCCATCGATTTTGATCCAACCAATCACGTCCTCTACTCTAACCGTTCCGCTGCTCACGCTTCACTTCACCAGTACGCCGATGCTCTCTCCGACGCGAATGAGACGATTAAACTCAAACCGTACTGGTCTAAAGGTTACAGCCGTCACGGAGCTGCTCACTTAGGGTTAAACCAGTTCGATTTGGCTGTAACGGCTTACAAGAAAGGTTTAGATATCGATCCGACGAACGAGGCGTTGAAATCGGGATTGGCTGATGCGGAGGCGTCTGTTTCTAGGTCACGCTCTGCTCCTCCGCCGAATTCGTTTGGTGATGCTTTCAAAGGACCGGAGATGTGGAGTAAGCTCACGGCTGATCCTTCGACTAGAGCCTTTTCGCAGCAGCCTGATTTTGTCAGCATGATGCAGGAGATTCAGAAGAACCCTAGTAATCTCAATTTGTATATGAAGGACCAGAGAGTGATGCAATCTGTTGGAGTTTTGTTGAATGTTAATTTCAGGTCGCCGCCGCCTCCTCCGGGAGATGACTCGGAGGTTCCTCACCCTGATATGGGTCAGAGTTCTAGGGAAGAAGTGCCTGACGTTAAGAAGAAGCCAAAACCTGAGCCGTTGGTGACGGAAGAGAAGGAGAAGAAAGAGAGGAAGGAGAGAGCCAAAAAGGAGAACGAGCTTGGGAATGCTGCGTACAGGAAGAAAGAATTCGCAGTTGCCATTGAGCATTTTTGTAAAGCTATTGAGATTGATGATGAAGATATCTCATATATCACAAATCGTGCTGCTGTTTATCTTGAATTGGGAGAGGTATAAAATTTACATATGTATAGTGCTCTTTTTTATGTTGATGATAGGCTAGAATGATGATTTTGCTTGGTATTAGGGGGACAATGGTGATTAGTTTTTGATGACAATGTGTTTTGATTTCAGTACAATGAGTGCATTAAGGATTGTGACAAGGCAGTGGAAAGGGGTAGAGAGCTTGGGTCAGATCTCAAGATGGTAGCTAAAGCTTTGACTAGGAAAGGGACTGCTTTGACCAAGATGGTGAATTGCTCGAAAGACTATGAACCTGCTATTGAAGCTTTCCAGAAAGCTGTTATAGAGCATCGAAACTCTGATACATTGGAGAGACTGAACGAGGCAGAACAAGCGAAGAAAGAGTGGGAGCAGAAGGAGTATTTCGATCCCAAGATCGGGGATGAAGAGCGTGAAAAAGGTGTTTGATTTTGGCAACTTATTGTGGTCGTGTGGGAAAAAAGAAAGCTTATAGAACTGCAAAAGCAAGAACGAGATAGCGTTTTTACTGTTGCTGATATGGTGTTTCTAATACAGGTAATGATTTTTTCAAGGAGCAGAAGTATCCTGATGCTCTTAAACATTACACTGAAGCAATCAAAAGGAACCCGAAAGACCCAAAAGTAAGGCCATTTCATCTTTCATATGTACTCAAGTTCTTCTACTATGATTCTTTATTTTGACTGTTTGAGTAACTTCCTACTTTTTTTTGCACTCTTGTTAGGGATATAGCAACCGAGCTGCGTGTTACATTAAGCTAGGTGCAATGGCTGATGGAAAAAAGGATGCAGAAAAGTGTATTGAGATTGATCCAACCTTCTCTAAAGGATACAGCAGAAAAGCTGCAGTTCAATTCTTCTTGAAAGAGTATGAGGATGCGATGAAAACATACCAAGAGGGTCTCAAGCATGATCCGAATAATCAGGAACTTCTCGACGGTGTTAGTAGGTAATATTCACAGATACATAGAGATTATTAACTTTCTTCTATCTATCGCCATGTAATTGCTAAAGGTTGGTTCAAATCTGTTCTGCAGATGTGTGATGGAGCCTGCTTCATGTGAAACTATCCCGGAAAAGGGAGTGTTGAGTTTAGAGGTGAAGAGGTTTGTGAAGTGAAAAGAAGCAGAGGTAAAGAATGATATTTAAAATGCTAAAATCTTGTGATGGAACCAAAACAGGGAATAGGGATTTTTGAGATTTCTCATGTTGGAAGTGTTTTGTGAAACAGGCTGTTTCCAAGGCTGGAGAAACCGTACAAGCTGTGATGTTGGAGCCTGTCCCGAAAGATGCAATGCTGAGTTTAGAGGTCGAGACTTTTGTGAAGTGAAAAGAAGCAGAGGTAAAGAATCTAAAATCTTGTGATGGAACCAAAACAGGGAATAGGGATTTTTGAGATTTTTCATGTTGGAAGTGTTTTGTGAAGCAGGCTGGAGAAACTGTACAAGCTGTGATGTTGGAGCCTGTCCCGAAAGATGCAATGCTGAGTTTAGAGGTCGAGACTTTTGTGAAGGGAAAAGAAGCAGAGGTAAAGAATCTAAAATCTTGTGATGGAACCAAAACAGGGAATAAGGATTTTTGAGATTTCTCATGTTGGAAGTGTTTTGTGAAGTAGACTGTTTCCAAGGCTGCTGAAAAAGAAGTGAAGGTGTTACAATACTATATTGTTTTAAAGGATTTCGAGAAAACCCCAAAACTGGATCAGTGTCTAGATGCCATTGATTTCAATCAGTGCTGCATCTTGGTCTCGACTTTGAGCAAAGCCAAAGAGCTCCAGCTCTTTCTTCTCAACATGAAGTACCCCGTAGCCACCAAATTGGAGGAAGAAGAAAACTTTCGAATACTTGTTTCTACTCATTCTCTCTTACAAGAGATAACTACTTTGAAGAGAGTAAATCTGCTCATCAGTTATGACATGGAACTGGATAAGTTTGCTGAGTGGGTGAAAGGCAATAAGTTTGCCCCCAAAGTGGTCGCCATCATCTTCATAAATTCTTCCCCATCAGATTTCAAGGTAGATGGATCAAATTACCTTGAAATCTGATAGGGAAGAATTCATGAAGATGATGGTGACCACTTTGGGGGCAAACTTATTGCCTTTCACCCACTCAGCAAACTTATCCAGTTCCATATCATAACTGATGAGCAGATTTACTCTCTTCAAAGTAGTTATCTCTTGTAAGAGAGAATGAGTAGAAACAAGTATTCGAAAGTTTTCTTCTTCCTCCAATTTGGTGGCTACGGGGTACTTCATGTTGAGAAGAAAGAGCTGGAGCTCTTTGGCTTTGCTCAAAGTCGAGACCAAGATGCAGCACTGATTGAAATCAATGGCATCTAGACACTGACCCAGTTTGGGGTTTTCTCGAAATCCTTTAAAACAATATAGTATTGTAACACCTTCACTTCTTTTTCAACAGCCTTGGAAACAACCTGCTTCACAAAACACTTCCAACATCAGAAATCTCAAAAATCCCTATTCCCTGTTTTGGTTCCATCACAAGATTTTAGATTTTTTACCTCTGCTTCTTTTCCCTTCACAAAAAAAAGTTTAGATTTCACCACACTTGTCTACAGACTTTTCTGCAGATTTCACCAGATTTGTCTACAAAGTTCACCAGACTTCACCATACTTGTCTGCAGACTTCACCAGATTTGTCTACAAACTTCTCCAGACTTGTCTACAGACTTCACCAGATTTGTCTACAAACTTTCCCAAACTTCGCCAGACTTGTCTGCAGACTTCACCAGATTTGTCTACAAACTTCTCCAGACTTGTCTACAGACTTCACTAGACTTCTCCCACCAGACTTCTCTGCATACTTCACCAGACCCTTTGTGTTGTTTGTTTCAAAGATAACACCATCAAAAATTTTCAAAAGATACGAGTCTCTACATTTTGATTCAGCAATTTAAAAATACATTAGAAAATCAATAAAAAAAAATGTGGCAACTAATGAAAAATAAAAGTGTAAAGACACTAAAAAATTAGCAAAGGTCTACAAACTCAGCCGCATACACTGGAGGCTCATAAGTTTTCATTCGATTGACTAGCTCAGGATCCTTTGCAGCTATCCAAAGATCGACTGCCAACTTCAAACGAGTAAACTTGATGTTTTCATCGTCAATCAAATCAAAAGGTAGATTACGCATGTGACACTCGATATACTTCAGGGCATAAACTCCACAATCACAATTTAAGCGATTTAATTTAGGTAGCATAGGGACCTCGATGATTTCGTATTGACTCAACAACGGAGCTTCCCCATCAATCTTTTTGTGAATCTCCTTCACAAGACGAGAGATGACATTGGCGAATGACTCAACGTGTCTTCTGTTGTGATATTGATTACAATCGAAGACTTCAATTGTTCTTAGGACGAAGTTATGCAAACTGAGATCCAATAATTACTATTAGTGAAGACCGGTGCATAAATTCTGTCCAAATCTACAGCTCCGCTTTTTCCTGTCTTTTTATGAGATGGCAATTTACCTTTGGCATGGCCTAAAAAAGTTTATTCCAAGTGTGAGTTTGTCCTGCCGATCTAAACTTGAAGTACTCGTTTTTGATGTGCACGCTAAATTGACAATTCATGAAACCAACATGATCCAACTTTAAGCGGCCTAAAGATGTATGCTTCCAAAATATATACATCATTGCATCCATTTTCTGAAAATATTTACTGAAAATATTTAAATAAAGTGACTTTGCAACTGCTTGAGCTCTTCTGTATTCCATTGCTCCTTGGTCTTTTTATTAAACTGTTGGGAGTGTTTACACATCAATTATACGTACATTATTTACAGAGAGGCTGCTGGGTGGAGATATCATAAATGAAACTTAGCTTAAACGCGAAAGAGCTAGAGAAAGAATCATTTGATGATGACACTTTCATGTTCACAAATATTACACCCTAGAGAAAAAAAAAAAAAAAAAAAACATGAAAATCTTGATCTTTCATCAAGATTTGGGATTTGGCATTCATTCTTATAGCCAAAAACCAAAGATCCAGAAGATAAAAAACAACGAGAAAAAAAGGAACAAAGAACAAAAAGACCGCATCCGTTTTCTTTTCTTTGTACCGATTCTTCGATTTTAAAAGGTCGAAGAAGAAGTGTTGACAACGATATGGCGAAGAGGACGATCGACATCTCCTCCGCCACCGTGTTTAACAAACTCAGCTGGTGTCAAGAAACTGCCGTGGCAAATGCACATTATCCTCACTTCCTCTCCTTTCCCGTACTTGTATAAAATCCCATCAACTCGTCTTCCGTTTGGCCCGTCCCCTTTCGTAAACACACACGGCATGTCAAACAAACCAGTAGTAGAGTTAGCCATCATCCCTTTGCCTTTCCTATCCACCGAGTCCTCTCCTTTCTCATTCTCATTCTCATTCACTTTGTTGACTCTCGTCACACTATTCGGTTTCTCTGTTCCGTTGCTTCCGCTATTAGATGAACACCCTCCCACCACCTTCGGGCTTCTCTCATCATTACAACTGTTTGATGATCCTACACAACATAGATTCTGATAAGTCTCCCACTCATTCTACTCTACAACAAGTTCAATGACAAAATATAGAAACTATACCATAGTGTTACTATAAATACGAGTCTACCTTGTTGATTCTTGTTGTCCAGCTCTGATAAGCTAGATGAGCTACCTCCTCCAGTTACTCCGCCGCCTCCTCCTCCTCCTCCATCGGAATCAACACAGAGTTGTCTATTAGAAGAAACCAAATGTCTCTGCAAAAACCCACTTTTGCTCGCGGTGACCCATCTCTCATTCTCAAAGGACACCGTCTGGTCATCAGAATTACCAACTCTAAAACTCTGTTTCTCGCATCTCCTTCTCTTAGCTTCCATTCTCCTCAAAGACTGCATCTCTTTCCTTTTCCTCCATTCCTCTTCCATCTCAGCCGGTAACGACGTCGTTCTCACTAAACCGACAGTGTAATTCTCCGGCTCAGCCTCCTCCATCCCCGTTACAGTCGTCGCTGTAGAGTCGTCATCAAACGGAAGAGTTCCGATAACAGAGGAAGATCGTTTGAGCTTACGAGGAGTCTTGTCAACTCCGAATCGACCTCCTAAGGACAAACCAAGATTCAGCTCGATCGCAGCCTCGTCATCGCAGTCTGTTTCTCCGGTACCTCCACTTCCAACACCGTTTTCAGACATGAAACCTCGTAACAGATCTCTTGGGTATTTATTTATGTCTAGAGAAAGATTTGTCGTAACGGTCAGTTCTCCGTTACATGCCCTTTGTTGTTGTCTACTTGCTTCCCCCATAGATTCCGAAACAAACAGATTGAAATTCAAAAATGATGAAGAAAAAAATAGAAACTTTGAATTCTCACATCCGATCAAAAATCCAAAAATGTTATGATGGATTTAAACAGTAAAAAAAATATAGCAAATTTTTCACATCAAAGTAAAATTAGAAAGAGACTCCGGCGGAGTTGTTGTTGTTACCAGAGACGAAGAGGTGGTTAATTGAAAAGCAGAGACGGAGAAGGAGAAGAAGAAGACTGTTTTAGACATTAGAGAGAAAGAAAAGAGAAAGAAGGAAGGAAGGAAGAAAGGAAAGGAGAGGAGAGACAGAGGCCTTGACTGAGAGGAGGAGGCAAGTGGCCGCCGAGAGAGCTGCCTGAACGACACGTGGCCGGTGGATTACGTCGGCGTTTCCATAGTGCTCCTTCAAGAAACGTGTCGTAAAGTGACTGAGTTACCCAGTGTCCCGACACGTGTCTTCCAGGTAAAAAGATCCGTTTTCTCCTTTTCCCCCTTTTTTTAATTTATTTTCTTTTCTTTTCTTTTTGAACAAGTTTTTTTGTAGTATGAGTTAAAAAATCTCAATCACAACCAAAAGAATTCTTAAAACAAAAATTAAACAAATAATTTCGTGTCATGAGAGTTAGAAAATTATAGCACTTGGTTAACTAACTAACTAGTTACTAATCCTTGGTTATGGTTGATTTTGATTTCAGAATTAAAATTTTGGTATTGTAAAAATTGAGAGAGCAAAACAATTTGAAAATGATAAATCTAGCGACTCGACAACGTCACTCACGTGGGATTAGACCACAAGGACCCCACGAAGCAAGCAAGTTGATTGTGAAAAAGTGAACTAAGGAGAATAAAAACACTTCTATGTTTATATATTAAAAAAGCAAATTCATCAATAGACAAGTAGTAGTATAAGCTTAAAAGACTAATCATGATAATATATAAAGTATTAGTATTACTGATGGTAAAGTTTGATAATTGATGACTAAAAATCTTTTGATAGGGAATAGTTGGATTAAACATAATGAGCATGGCTTATTGAAACACAAGGGTCTGAATTATATGTATAAGTGATAGTTAGGTTGGAGAATGAAATCTATAAATTGAAAAGAAGATTTTTTTAGAATCCTTGGTGGGTCTCTCCTTTGTTGAGTCAAGTGGGGGACCGACGTGTAGAACCAACCATGCTACGTGTTCTCCACCCGTTGGTTTGTGGAATAGACCTTACTGAGCTAACTCAACTCATTCACTTTCCCCATCACAAACCAAGCCCATAAGTTGAGGGTTGGTTGCCGTTTCAATAATTCAAAGTCTTTTTTGTTTGTCTGTCTGATTTGGTCATATATAATTTGGTTTTTGCAGACCGGACCAGACGAAGCCTTAAAATTTTTTTAGAAATAATGTAATCATCAAATTATTGTCCAAAACAAGATGTCAAATGAAAAGAGATAAACCTACTCCAAAAAAACCTTCTAATCTCTCTCTTTCTCTCTTCCTATAAAAGCTTCCTTCAGATTCTCAATGAACAAAATAACAACAACACATCAGAGTTTAAGAAAAACAACTCTTTTAGCCTCTGGATTGAGCATTTTCACTGCCAGCTTTTACTGTTCCGTTCTGGTGAACCTTTCCATTACCATTGTTAGATTCACCGTTGCGTGATTCGCCTCCTCGTCTATCATATCCATTTCTTCCATAGCCTCGACCTCCACCATTAAAATTGTTGCCTCGAGGCCTAAAACCGTCGTTTCTGTAACCATTCTCGCTCCTGTAGCCTCCGTTTCGACTTGAGGGTCTTCCATCGTTGTTGCCTGCAGAAGAATCAATGGTCTTTTACAATCTTGAAGTTTAGATCTTGGAGACCAATACAAAATAGTAACGCTTTTACTCTAGCTTACCTCGTTTCTCTTCTATTGAAACTCTTCGGTTTCCGATTCTGATGGCTAATTCTTTGTGAGCCTAGAGTTATGTAGCAGGACATCATCAGAAGAAGAATACCAATAAATCAGAAGTTATAAGATATTTGCTGATGTTGAAAGTTGAAACATACCTGGAGGACCAATTTCGTAACTTCAGCAGATTCAAATGTCACAAACCCGAAACAGTTTCCCTTTAACTGAAAAAATGAAAACGTTTAGATGGTTCATATAATTCAGCAGTGGAACAAAGCGTAACATGTTTCCTCTAAAGAACCATTCTATAACAACTCACCCTGTAACTTCTAACTTGGATACCATCTTTCTTAATCGCTCCAAAACCTTTGAATGTTTCATTGAGTTGCTCGGGTGTTGCATCCATAGGCAAGTTTGCAACAAATATGGTGGCACCATCCTCGGCTGACACATGAAAATATGTAAATCATATTAAGACATAGACAAAAGTGGAAAAGAGTTGGTTTTCCTGAAATGTTAGAACATTGATTTCAAACCTGGTTGGTCGATTGTTTTGGCAGAAGAGTGTTCAGGAACAGGCGCAGGAGCTTTGGGTTTGGGAGCAGCACTCGGCTTTGTCACAGGCTTAGGTTTAGGCTTTGCAGGAGATTGGACCTAAGCGTAAGTAGCAAAATCTTTAGATTACCTAAGCAAAGATAGCGCGAGAAATTTGGATTTTAGTATTTTACACATAAAGAGGACTCACCATTGCTGCAAATGATATCTTGGGAGCATCCACACCATTGCTGTTATCTTCCTTCACAACTTTTTCCTCCGGGGTTTTGGGATGTCCATTTGCTACTACAGCTCTCTCTGGTCTCTTCTCTGTAACTTCAGTTGTTGGTTTCGACGCAGGTTGTTGAGTAGGGATAGTAACTGGCTCAGCAACTTCATTTGTTGGCTCTGCAGATCATAATCAATATTCTCATGAATCCTGAAATGTAAAACTGATATTCTTGATTGACAAAAACACATTGGCAAATAAATACTCACCCACTGCAGTAACTGTTGATTCAACCACTTGAGGAATCACTGCCTCGACCTCTTTCTTGCTAGCTTCTGGTTCAACAATCTCATCAGCGACATACCTAAAGACATCGTTCAGG
Source organism: Camelina sativa (assembly GCF_030686135.1). Lineage (NCBI taxonomy): Eukaryota > Viridiplantae > Streptophyta > Magnoliopsida > Brassicales > Brassicaceae > Camelina > Camelina sativa. The sequence continues at coordinate 5,880,530 of NC_141896.1, read as the reverse complement.
ACAAAGTAGCTTCCATTCTGGGGCACAAGGAAAAAGGATTGAGTAAATCTCATTCTTTCCCCATCTTTCACGGTCAGTAAACCAGTGACTAGAGTAACAACGCCATTCTTGTAAGATGCTTGGGAATCAGCAGTCAAAATCTGAATCTTTGAGTTCACGTAATCGAAGGACATGATCTTGTCATTGATAGCCTGCAAACAAAATCAAAGAAACTCTAAAACTCAAAACTTTGCTTCCAAGTAAAAACTAAAAAGATTCTGCACTTGTTGGAACTCAAAAACAAACACAGAAGAGCCATCAACACCTAATCAAACAATGAACTTTTACGATTCATCTAATCGAAGCAGAAGCTTACTTTTAAGGATTTGACAGAATCCATTTCTCCATCAGAACCAGGGCGGCCTAAAACACTATCCTCGCGATAATACTGATACACTTCCGCTGGTGATTCATACAAGTGGTTGTAGTACTTCTGAACAAACGCATTGCCCACAGTGTGTGGATCCATAACTGGAGCATTCGATTCGAGTGCCATCTCTAACTAATCACAAGAAAAGATTCATTCATTAGCGTCATACAAAACAAAGTAACGAATTCGTTTCATCTGAATCAAACAAGAGAACTCAGTACAAAATCCCACATTGTCAATTCCAATCTACGCAAAAAGGAATTCACAAAACTCAATAGATCCTCTAGCTTTACTTTAAGACTTTTGCCCAAGTAGTGAATCTATAAAAACTGAACTCTAAAGATCTAATCTTTAAGGCTACACTACACTTTGAAGTAAAAAATAAAGAAGAAAGACTCAAGCTTTTACAGAGGAATCCACAATAAAGGAGAAGACTTTAACGCAGATTCTATAAAACCCAATTGAAAAAGTGCGGAAGCTGCAAGAATAGGTATATGAACAATGAACAAAAGCAATTACCTTTGGACGATGAGAAGAGAGAAGCAGAATCAAAATCTCAGATCAGTTCGAAGAGAAGGGAAGAAGAAGACAGAGTAAGGAGATATGAATATAATATTTATATATAGGTATGGTGTCAATCTTTTTAGGGTTTTGACTTAGAAATCTCAGACGAGAATTGGGGATTTTTGTAGGGCTTTTGCTACATATTTTTTTCCAATTAACATTATTATTTATGGTATAAGGAGGGAAATTTTCCTTGGATTGTTATTTTTGATGATTATATTTGTAGAGTAATGGAAATTTTTGTGGCTAAGAAATTGGGAATGTCTCAAAAGAAACTAAAGAGATAAAATGGGAAAGTTCAAATAAATTTTTGTAAAAAGGTCAAAAAAGAAAAAAATAATGATGAAAAGCCCCCGGCGAGGATCGAACTCGCGGCCTTTCGCTTACGAAGCGAACGCAATACCACTATGCTACGGAGGCTTTTGATTATCTTATAAAGTATTTTCTTTAAATACTAAATCTGAAAATTAACATAGATTTTAAAGTGTGAAAACATTAATTTGCCTCTTTTCTAGTCTCTTCCCAAAAGAAAATATTAATTTTAATTTAGATCTTTATTTTGTATTTTGAAATCATAACATATGAAGTGAAATATATTTTATAACTTGTAACTGAACTACAAAAGAATTATGGTTGGATTCTAAACATTAAATTTGATATAAAACAACTGATTGATATAAACAACAATATTGTTATAAATTTTATTCATTTTGTGACTGAAAGAGAACAGTGCGGTTATATCAAATGTTAAGAGAGGTTTTTTTGAAGTAAAACGAATTAACCTATTAAAAAAATATCATAATTTGGAGATAATTTGGAGTTGACAAAGCTAATCAATGCAGCTGGAGATTACAATAAATTAGGTACTCTCTCCTCTATGATTTCCGATACTGGATGACAAAACTTCCACTATGCTCATTAGAGCATGTGAACCGAGAAAAGAACATGGCTGCTGACAAGTTATCTCAACATGCTACAAACATAGATAATTTGTATCTTAGTTTTGCGTCACCACCACATTGGTTGACAAACTATTTGTATCCAAATTAATAAAATTAGATGTTATAAAAAAATAAAAATAAAATCATATATCCACAGAATTATTTATGTGCTAGTGTGAAACTGTGAATGTGTTACTCTACGATACATTGTCGGCCCAATTACTAGCAAACGGTTCGTACAGCCCATGAGTCATCGGACTTAATAAAAGGGAATCTGTGCTCGAGTATACAGGGGGGGAGCCACATACACAATTAGACAAAGATAACAAGTTTTGCTTATTTATAAAAATTTATAATTTTATCACCAAAGTGAAGCCAAAGCGATTATGGTGGGAAATGTTTGAACAGTACATGCGATACGAGCTATAATATATCAAGAAGTGTTTCACGAAACTTTTGTGAATATATTTTAATCTTATTATAAAGCTTAACCTGTATGATTTAAAATCAAAATAAAAAAAATAAAAAAAAAGTGTAAGGTTGAAAAACTTATACGACCAGTAAAACACTAAAACAAACCTTATCTTTTTATTCATAGAATAAAATTGTACATCTAACGACATAATTTGAAGCTAATATAATAAACTAAAATGCTTAAATAACTCACGTTACGGTAACTTACTACTAAGAAATGTTCGTAATAAATTATTTTGACTTCATTTTAGTGTCACAATTTTTTTATTTCTTTGATAAAATACATATAGACACAAAATATTGGGAAACGTAAACACATGCATATTTTTACTACTTAGATAATGACATTTTTTTTTTGGTCAAAGAAAATGACATTATATATAAATTTTGCATAGTAAATAGAAAGCGTTAATCTTTCTATTAAAGACACTCTGAAAAGTAAAATTTTATTACACAAAATAAATATCATCAATCGAACATCTTTTCCCCCTAATTAGCTAATGCGAAAGTAACTCAAATGTAATCATCGGTTTTGTATATACTTGTTATACAAAAAAACTCTAGTGAATTTTAGATATAAAAAAGAAAATTTGAAAATAGATATATTTATCCAAATAAAATGAGATCTCAATATACAGTTTATTTTCAAAAATATATTGATTTTTAAAAAATATATACCCAATCCATATCCTTAACCACATACCAAACAAGGGGAAAGGAAAATACAAGGTGATGATGACAAGAGAATGATATTACTCTGGTTTGGTTATGTTTGAACTGAACTAGTCTCTTCGCTTGCTAAGGGTATGAAGTCTGGTTATCCAGACATTGACATGATTGGCCTCTCACTTTCCAGTTCTTTTCTTTTTTGTTCTTACATGTTTATTCCTATGCTTTTACTTTTAAAATCTATTTTGGACCCACAGCAAAAACAGATGTCAATAGTAAAAATACTCCAGATGTACTAATGTATGTTTTTTTTTCAACCATTAAGCCGTAACACACTCGACACATTAGTTATATCTTTACATTTGTAGAAGTGGGACTTGATCTTTAATGTGATAATGTTTTTTACAATTAGATTTACAAATGGTCACTGCACTAAGGTCACTTCATTATTAATGTATGTTTTCCTATTAAAAACAGTGTAGAACATACACCTTTTCATTTACAGTTTTAGGTCATACATACAATTCTACATAAATACTTAATTTTAGGTCAAAATTTATTAACTAGTTTCAAAAGCTTTATCAATTATTTTATTTGTTAAAATTTCACATAAATATAATATATATATATATATATATATTCATGCAAACTGATAACAAAATACTTTAAAGTATAGACATGATAAAATATTATTCTAAAAAAATTAAAATATGAAAATAGTGTCAAATTATACTAGTATATAAAATGATAAAAGTGATAAAAATATTTAGTGATCATATTTGATTAATAAATTAATTTCAGTTATTGATATTTTAAAATTACAAATGTAGATAGTAAAATAATATCTGAAATGAAATTTGAAATTATCAAAAAAAGTTCACTAAAATTTAGATAGTTTATGAGTGGTAGTTGTGATGACATTACAAAAATATTCTATATACATTAATAGATACTCAAACATTTAATATGATTGATTCAAAGTTACAAATTTGTTACATTATTCTCAATCAATTAAAAAAAATTGTTACAACAAAGTCATTGATTACTAAAGTGTGATGTAAATGATGTAGAATTGCATGTAGATCATATGAGATGGATGGTTGTGATGTACAAAACTAATTTGTTATTTCTATTTTGATGTTGTGTTATTTCAATTAAAACATTCTTCATAAATTGAATATAAATATAAAGTTGTAGGCTTTTTAGATATTTTATGTTACATGAATGCAATTATATGTATTTATTTATTTAGTGATCAAATGTTGTTAAGTAGTTAAACTATTATCAAACATTTCTCTATTGTTTTTTTTTTTGTGATCAAGCTTTGTTATTTCATTGAACACCGTTATACAAATATGTAATGTTACATAATTCTATTTGTTTGATCTAATTTATGATTTTGTGTGTAAGAGAGAATTGTAAGAACATTGCTGTGTATTTTTCTATGTATATCAAAGTATGTCAAATAATTAAATAAGTTTACCAAAAATTAACATATATTTTTTTGTGACAAAAATAAATATGTATGCTTTATGTTTTGAACTTTGATTTTGTAACTTCAAGTTATAACTTTTACCAAACTATTTCATGTTACTTATGGTTTTTTTTTTTTAAGTTATAGCGCCTTACTAAATAGGTATGTAAATATACAAAATTTACAAAATCCTTCAACTAGATATTTGTTTATGGGTAACAAATATGTATATGATACTCTGATTTTTCTAGTTAATGCTACAAACTCTAATTTAAATGAATCTATGTTATGTGACACAATTACATTTGTTTTGACCTACTTTACACATTTGTTTTTAAAAGTGAATTGTACCAACAATATATGTCTTCATATATTTACTGATTAAAGTGTATCAAATAGTTTAATGAATATAGAAAAAAAAAACTATAAAGCATTTGTTTTACAAGTGATAGATAAATATGAACACTTCATATTGACAAATAAATATGAATACTTCATGTTTTTTTTCTTTATTACAAGTTATATCTCTAATCAAACTACTTCAGGCTGCATAAATATATTTTTCGAACTATTTCATTATCTTGTTTTCAAGAAAGGATCGTAATTGCATGTATTTGTTAATCAAAGTCCTACAAATAGTTGAATTAATTTATGAAACTATCAAGGTTTTATGTTTAATGATAACTAAATAGGAACATTTCATGCTTTGGTTTTGCTACTTCTTATTATGATTCTTTTTAAAAGTATTGCATGCTACATAATTCATTTTTAAAAAACATTACTCATGTTCTTGTTGTAAGAAAATAATGTAACTTCATTTCTATGTAAGTATGTATTTATCAGACAAATTCTACCAAATATTTCAAGTACTTTCAAAATAAATATCATGATTTGGTTTTGCCACAATTACAATTCTAAATCTCTAATCAACTTGTAGACGCTTTTGCTTTTAACAGAATTGCAGCTACATTTCTATATATTCATGTATTTATTGGTCAAATTTGATGATAATATAACTAGCTTATATTTTGAGAAAAAATATTAATTTACTAGAATATTGTGGAATGACATTGTTTGTTATTAAATATGCAGTATTAGAAAACATGTCTCCATTATTTTGATTTTCGAGTCTGATTACTAATATAAACTAATATAAAACTTTTAGCGAGTAAAATAATAATTAGCCATAGATAATATTAGTTCAAACTTCAAAGTCATGTAAAAGAGTGAGTAAAAAAATGGTAAAACATTAAAAATATTTGTTATTGATTATAACAACGAAAATTATATGTCATATACTAATCACAATCGACAAGTCTTTTTAAAAGTTGAACAATTTTCATTACTAATCTATTAAAATCATATAGTTAGTAAATTTATAATATAGGTAATCAGTTACTAAGTTAGGCAAATAATTTAATAGGTCAATATGAAATAGGGTCATAAATACATAAAGAAAATCAGAATCGTGAAATAAATTATTAGTATTAGTTGGTCCATTTACTACAACTGATACTAAAAGTATATATATGTGAAAAGGAGATATGGGCTTCGCTGTCTGTCAAGTAAGTAATAACTGTATACACTAATATAAAATACAAACAGTAAATTCAAGCAGTAGAAAGTAGCTGGACGAAGCAGGCCTAAGCCTACAACACTAGGACTAGTAGACCATAACACATCACAGAGCTTTTACGTGTTTACTAATGTCAGCTTTCTTCTGTATTTTCTTAATCATCACTGCCCTTTGTCTCCCCTTAAAATTATATTTTCTTCTCAACGTAAATCCTAGTACAAGTATATATATTAATTTATGTATCTCTTGTACAACTTGTTAAGTAAAATTGGCAATGTAAAAATTGAAAAAAGAGCACAACAACAGTGATGTGCATAGTGTTACAAAAAATTACAAAGGACCACGGGAAGAGAAGGCTCTCTCTCTTATGTTAAAAATCACACGTCAAAGATTTTTCTTCTTCAATTATGATACTGATATTGACTTTACTATTGATTTGACTCCTTCCACGTGTCTCGTTATGTTAACTCGAATAGTGAAATAAAAAAGCCTCCTCGAACCTTTGAGATGCCTCCAACGCTTAGCCATAACGATCAGATTTTTGTTTTTAATCTTCTGTTCGCCGTTGAACCAAAAAAAAAGAAAAAAAAAAAAAAAAATTCTTCTGTTCGCCATGTGAGCACGCCTTGCCAGATGTATTAACTGCACCGTTTGCATCTAACTCATATTTATGAGTGTGAAACAAAAACAAATTGGAGTTCTCTTTGCTATTTTTGAGTTGGTGTTGAAAATTCTTTTAATTGATATTTGCCGTAAAAAAAAATTGAATGGAACAGTGAAATGAATAAGTGATAACAATTTGATTTAGAAACTAGTATTCATCTTTCTTTTTAGATTCTAGTCCTTTAAAATTGTGGAATGATGAAATTGTCGACTGTTAATCACGACTTTCACATAATCGTTGATAATAAAATTTTGATTTCACGACTGAAGTTAGTGTTTTTTTTTTTTTTCTTAAGTTCAGAAAAATGTTTTCAAATAAAAAAGATTAGTATGTCACACTAAAATATGAATAAATCCGTACAGTTTAATAGTGGCAAAGACGGCTACGATTCCCTCATATCGATTCTTCTTTAGCATTCTTTCTCTTTTTTGATACTAAGTACTAGTATTTTATAATTTTGGTTAATTAACTTCCACCCATTTATTTTAAAATTGTATCAGGAGAGCGAATGAATCTTTTCAAATTATTATACTATATATAGATTAGCTGTTTTAGCGTGAGGTTGATATTGATATTATTCATGTGTTCTGAAATGTTTAATAAAATAGATTGATATGGTAGTAAATAGCTTATCCTATTATGTATTCCTTTTTTTTTTTTTTGGACAACATCCTATTATGTATTCCAAAAACAGTTTTTATTACATGATTGAAAATATCTTGACTTTGTTCCAATATTTTACGCATGACACAACTACAATTTGCCAACTATTGCAAGAAAACATACCAAATCTTTGGCTTTCAAATCTTCACACAAACCATATGAATCACACTATACTGTCTCCTGATATTTTATACAAAAATGATGGGATTCGATTATTAGAAAATCTCCATAACCCTTACAAAATCAAATTTCATTTTTTTATCATCAAACCATTAAATTTTAGCTAATATTAGCAGATTATAATTTATTTTATTATACTGAATATAAATGTGGCGGTTTTCAAAAAAGTTTAGTAAATAACAAAAGAAAGCAACATAAAAAATCGCTCCACCAGTAAAAAACCATTGACCAGCAATGCAAATACAAATTTAAAACATTTAATTCACCATTAAAGATTGATACCGTATTAATTAGTTTTTAAAAAAATATAAACGATGCAACTAGTAAAATCACATCTATTTAAAGACACTTCCCATGCACAAACACTTCATATCTTCATCATAAACTCTAAACACTCCTCTCTCTCACACTCCCAACAACACACTCTCTCTCTCTCTGCTTCCATAACTCAGCCTGAGATGTCTTCGGAAGCTTACGTTCTGTTCTTTAACAACCTGAACCTTCTCACTGTCGAAGCCTTTGCTTTGATCTCGCTATTCGTAGCGACCGTTGCTTTCTTCCTCTCACCAGGTGGGCTCGCATGGGCCTGGACCGGGTCATCCAAGAACCAGGTTGCGATTCCTGGACCATCTGGTTCTCTTTCCGTCTTCTCCGGCGCTAATCCCCACCGTGCTCTCGCCGCTCTTGCAAAACGCTTCAAGGCCTCTTCGTTGATGGCGTTTTCTGTTGGGTTTTCGCGTTTCGTCATCTCTAGTGAACCGGAGACGGCTAAAGAAATTCTGAACAGCTCTGCTTTTGCGGACCGCCCGGTTAAGGAGTCAGCTTACGAGCTACTGTTCCACCGTGCCATGGGGTTCGCACCGTATGGTGAGTACTGGAGGAATCTTAGGAGAATCTCTTCCACTCATCTTTTCAGTCCGAGGAGAATCGCGAGTTTCGAAGGTGTTAGAGTTGGGATCGGTATGAAGATGGTGAAGAAGATCCAGAGCCTTGTCACGTCGGATGCTTCTGGTGAAGTTGAAGTGAAAAAGGTCGTTCACTTTGGTTCTTTGAATAATGTAATGACGACTGTGTTCGGTGAAAGTTACGATTTTGATGAAGTTAATGGAGTTGGGTGTTTCCTAGAGAGGCTGGTGAGTGAAGGCTATGAGTTGCTTGGGATATTTAACTGGAGCGATCACTTTTGGCTTCTTCGTTCCTTTGACTTCCAAGGAGTGAGGAAGAGGTGTAGAGCTTTGGTCTCTGAAGTCAACACTTTTGTCGGCGGTATAATTGACAAACACAAGATGAAGAAGAGCAACAATCTCAATGGAGAGGACTTCGTTGATGTCTTGCTTGGCTTGCAAAAGGATGAAAAGCTGTCTGATTCTGACATGATTGCTGTTCTTTGGGTAAACTACTTTCACTATTTTTTTTTTCCTTAGGATAAAAGTTTTAATCTTTGAATGTGAGTTTTGTGTCAAAGGATTTAATATTTTGATTTTTTTTTTTTTTTGTTAGGAAATGATTTTTAGAGGGACAGACACTGTTGCGATTCTAGTGGAATGGGTTCTTGCTAGAATGGTTTTGCATCAAGACATCCAGGATAAGCTCTACAAAGAGATAGCTTCTGCTACAAGTAACAACACTAGATCCTTGTCTGACTCCGACATCCCAAAACTGCCGTACCTCCAAGCTATTGTCAAAGAAACCCTAAGGCTCCACCCACCTGGTCCACTCCTCTCATGGGCCCGCCTCGCTATCCACGATGTTCACGTAGGTCCCAACCTTGTCCCTGCTGGAACCGTAGCTATGGTCAACATGTGGTCCATCACACACGACGCCAAAATCTGGACCGACCCTGAAGAGTTTAACCCCGATAGGTTCATTGGTGGTGAGGATGTGAGCATCATGGGCTCTGATCTTCGATTGGCTCCGTTCGGGGCCGGACGTCGCGTTTGCCCTGGTAAAGCAATGGGTCTAGCTACTGTCCATCTTTGGATTGCTCAACTGATTCAGAATTTCGAATGGGTTAAGGGCTCTTGTGATGTTGAGCTCGCTGAGGTTCTCAAGCTGTCTATGGAGATGAAGCAGCCGTTGAAGTGCAAGGCCGTTCCAAGGAATGTTGGTTTCGCTTGATGTATTATCGGTGTCGGGTCCTAAGTTTAATGAACTATGTGGTAGCACTACTAATTAATAATTAATAATAATTAAGGTGGGAAGGAAGTTAGGGTTTTGGCACGTTGGTCGAACTTCTTTAGGGTTTTGGTGTGACGTTTCTATTTTGCTTTGTGTTGCTTCATGTTATCGTATCCCCTCGGTTTGCTTTTCAATGTTTTCATATCTATAAAATTGATTAGCTAAGTATGCAGTGTGCAACTCTCTTACTTCTTTCCAAAATATCGCGTACTATGTTTTCATTTCTTTGCTTTTTCTCTGTCAAGAGTGCTATATAGTTGATCAATTATGCTTAAACTGTTGGTTAAATCTAAAGGTGCTTAAAAAGTTGAGTTTTGCTTGAAAGGTATCATAGAGGACAATATCACTTGTTTATGTTAGCATGTTGAGCAACGTGATCCGAATTCCTTACATGTGAATAAATCATCGGGCAGTGGAGATTAGACTATCTATTATAATGTACCATATTTTGGATCAGCTACAGTATTTTCTTGTTACACATGCTGATCCATCATTACGAGTACATGATCAAAATTTCCAATCTGAAAGTTGGAAAATTACAAAAAAAATACACCATTTAATATTCATATATGAAAATGACGTTTTACATAAATTTAATGTCTTTTATGCACGATAATTCTACAAATCCTCGTCAAATTATATTAATTCTGACAATACTAGATACTGACATCCACTTTCAAATGGTTTAGTTATTCGGATAGAGTCACTTAAACGGATTCATTAAGTGCCTGATTATACGTTCTAAATGACCGATACATGATTACATATTTAATATTTGTTGTTCACTTAAAAGTTATATATGGGACTGGAACTAATGTTTTGGCATATTTATTGTATACGATTAAATTTGTAATGTTAGGCCTTCAAAATAATTTTGAAACACTTTTTTTGGTGAATTGTCAGGTTAGCAACCACAAGTTGATAAAATACTGAAAATTAAATTTTAAATGTGCTTGAAAATGACGTAGACAACAATATGAGAGATAAAGGAGTCAAGAACAACAATCATAATTCAATATATTCCTCTCTTTTGTTTTTCTGGAAGAATATAGTTTGTCCCATAGGAACTCAACACCCTTAAAAGTTCAAAAATTTTTATTTTTTAACATTATGTACATATGGATTAGATAGAACTTATGCGTCATTTGCATTAAAGATATATTGCAAGATCGTATCCTCGACGTTCCTCTTTTTTGTTTATGAATCTATCCATCGTTAAATTAACTATTCATTTTCCTTTCACCAAAAAAAGTATTCATTAAAAGTACAATTCAGTAATTAACAACTCCAGTGCACTCCTAATTTAATTATATATCGTAGAATAAGAATATGGGAAAAGCACATGAAGAAAATAGAAGGATCATGAATATATCTGTTTTTATAAGATGAATGTGTTTTATTAGGTTATGTATCGCAATTTGAATAAGTTTATTTGTTTGCTAATGTATCCACTATATTATAATTTTTATCGTTTCATTTGCTTGGTAGTTTGTCTACATTTTGATATAGATCTAAAACAACCGAGTTGGAATGTTAGGAGCGGTGACGTGTTCATATTATCTTTCAAATCATTACAAAATTGAAAATTTAGGACTGTTTCTTAGCGTTCAACTTATAACGATTATGTATTATATGACAAAAGGGTGGCTAGGGTTTTTATGCTTTTGGAAAAGAAAAAGATGTTTGCCTTTTATGATAAATAAAAGTGATACACATAATTAGTTCAACATGTTTGGGATATATTGTTGCAGCGGTCTTAAATATATTTCAATTCGATAATGACATTATTCTCTCTCTCTCAAACTAGCGTTACGATCACATGTATAATCAATGGCTGATATCGGACATACAAATGTTCTTATCGAAGGTGCTAAAAACTTCTAACACAACAAAAGGATATATATATACATTTTAGGATTTAACTACCCAACAAATAAAACTTTTCATTAGGCCAAAATAAGTGCAAGTTGCTTTCTTTCCCATCTCTTTCTTTATTTTATTTTTTTCCATATTCCCCTACATCGATTCTTCATATCTCCTTCATTGTAGATATGAATGATCCGTCACAAGCGCATTGGAACCAAAGGATCGATGTAAGAAATATAGAGTATATAAATGCAAAATAAATTATGTGGTCACAAAATATATATATGCTTTCTTACAAGATTCATTAGGTTAGCTAGTATCATCATTTAAACTTTCCCAAGAGAACATGTAATTTATATTATCACTTCAAAGCGTTCTAATTTATCTACGAAAATAAATCACCCTATATGTGAGCATTTAGTAAATGAAAGGGTTTTTTTCCAACGTTAAAAAGTAAATTCAACACTCACTAGTCTGTTTTTTGAAGTCTTCATTCATTCCAACTATCATGATAGTATTATAAAATTGAATATTTAAGAGCCCTCTTGGATAATTTCTGCCTCTCATTGGGCAAGAGAATTGGATCCTTCGTCTTAGGGTTGTAGACACTAATTAATTAGATCATTACTGGAGTATTTTTTTTTCGCTTTTGATGATCTTCAAGTGGCTCAATTAATGATTGCGATTCTTTTCTAAAAGCCGAATTTAGATGCTTTTGTTAAAGCCAAATATTCACTTGCAACTTATAACAATCGTGATTTTACCAATTTTTAATACGTCAAAGCCCAAAAAGGCTATGTATTTTCTGCGCCACTCATTACTCAATAGCACTCCCAAGAATATGAAAAAGTTGTATACACTACATATAAATGGCCAAGTACGTAATTAGAAATGAACAATTAATTATGCCTTGATTATTTTACGAACTATTTTCGAAAATAGATTTGGCTTACTTATCATCAGACGCATCCCTCTATATAGTTCAACAAAAATGTGTATTCTCGTTGCAAAACTTTAAATTGTACACAATAAAATAAAACGAAGTTGGTAGTGTACATGAGTGTATGTTATTTTTACTCTAAAAGGTTAAAGGTTACCTAATTTAAATGATTTTTTAGTTACACGAAAATAATTATTTACTGTACAGAATAATAATACTGATACTTCATATCTACAATATATAATTCAAACTTTGCTTTGCAGCTTAAGTACTAGTATGAGAAGTGTATTTTGTGTTGTTGTTACAATTAAAAATGAATTAGGTCCTCTTATGTTTTCACCTTTTCTTTCAATTCCTCAATCATTTGTAATTTTTAATTTTGCAAGGAAAATTTTAAGTTGTAACAAACATTTCCAACTTCCAATGAATGTACTATTTTACAAAATATTTATTATAGAATTTGCTAGGACGCTAATGGGCTCTCTTTTGAAAGCTTAGGCCTTCAACAAGGAGCGATCCATATGCCACTGCCGATAAAGAACTAAATAAACTTTCATTAACCAAAAAAAGAAGAAAAAAGTAAAAAACTACATAACACTCCACAAAAACATGGCAATTGCTTTGGGATTTTTTAAGGGATCTGGCATTCATGTGCATCTCGCACAATCACCAACTTGAAAAAAAAGAGTAGTTTATGGTCCTAAACTTGTAGCAAACTAGTGTTAGGCCTCAATTAATGTGTCTATAGACCCACTAAAGAATATGATTGATCCACCAAAATAAAATTTATAAACTTCTCTAGAATGATAGCTCTAGTTTCACCTGCTATAGCCAAGAACCTAGTATTACTAAACGTATATAATTTGTTGGATTAAAATAGCTATTAAGGTCACTATCATGACCTCAATGGTTTAGGTGTGGATCATTTATAAATTCCAAAATTGTTAAACAAGCTTTGCTTGAGAATACCGAAGAGGTGGTTATTCAAGGATTTAAATTGAATCAACATTCTTGTTTGATGCAAACAATAAATTTAAAAGCTGCTGCGGGGTTTCTTAAATATGAACAACTTAATCGAATATATGTTTTCTCATATATGTCTAATGTTTTTTAATCTATCTTTTAAGTACCATATGTTTTTTTTGGTTGATTTGTTTCTGGTTCTAAGGTTTGAGTCTTTGCGGAAAACCATAGAGACATGAAATTTAGACATAATTACAATCAATAGACTACTGGGTCCATATATTATTACCTATCTTTTGGGTAAAAAGATACTGTCATTTTTTTTGGATCCATATACTTTCTTTTAGTACTACATATCATGTTCTGATAGTCTTACTTATTATCTGAAAGATAATCATTACAGTTTTTTTTCAATTCAATTTGGAAAAGCTAATGTAAGAAGGGAGTCATGTGTCCCACAACTTGGGAGTTTGTCTGGTCTCTTTACCTGTCAGGGAAGCAATGCGGTGTTGTTTCCATGTGCAAACAATTTTCTATCCATATTTTACAATCATTGTACTATATTTTTTCTGTTTTCTATTTTATTTTTTTCCTTAAATTTTGTTATTTTCCCTATTTTTATTTAGTATAATACTAAAACGTAATGATTCATCTTCAATAATTAGTTATGCAATTATCTAGTAATATACTTAGTTAAACACTTCAAAATTCTAGTCCATCGGTTTAGTACAGAGTAACAGAGATATCACATATCAGACACATGTTGATACAGAGACACCATGATTCATTTAGGTATATGCGTGTGTATTATCACGACGGGATGGTGACAATAAAGTATGTATTTTTCGCAAAGATATGATCTTGCTGGTACTAGTCTCCATCTATCTCAATATTGAGTGGTTCCTTCACATTTTTTTCCAAACCCTACACACACATTATTGGATGGTTTCTCCTCTTTGAGAATGAACGAATATGAATGCCATACTTGGTAACATGGATGGATATGTAATAAGACAAAAGAATCGTCGCGTGGGCTTCTTCGCGATAATCTTCCTCAAAATTTCTAAGAAGATTTTCTTACACGTGTGTGATACCTTCATGAAAGACGATTAGGGATCCCTCATGCAAGAACCTCTCATTATTTGGACCTCCAAGAATTATAAACTTAGAAACCACGGTATAAATAACATATAGTAAGTTGTTGATTATCCCTTAATTCGACTCATAACTAGATTTTATACATCTTACTTGTTCCAAATTTTCCTACTGGTAGCTTGGTGCCGTTTGGAGAATGATGACACGCGATGTCATCCTATAGGCATCATAAATGGCCTTACCCACTAAAATGCAATCCGTTATAGCTTCGAAAAATATAATAGGATGTTAATTTATGCTGGTATATAAAGCGTTATTGGGCCTCTTTGATGTAGTTCATATTAGTGGTTCACTAAATACGATTAAATTATTAATATATAAGGTTTTACTTTGATAAATATGGCCTTTTATTGTCAACATATAAAAAGTGATTGAGGTTCACAATCACAAAAAGACATGAAAAAAAAGAGATTAAAAATAGAAGATAATGTAGTTTAAGAAGTATAGTTGATCTGGATGAACTTTACATTTCCACCAAAACATTTATGTATTATATATATAATTACATCATATTAAAATCAAACTATTTAACATTAACATGTGTTTCTCTTGTTTGTTTACTTGTAAATAGAAAATGGAATAGTGTGAAAAAAACAAAAGATACGTGTGTGACCTAAACAAACATTACTGGTGATTTTTGGGTCATTCGTGATACAATTCCTAAAATGTTGTAAAATCCAATATTGACCCGAAAGATATTACCCATTTACCCTTATCATCATATTTATTCGCATTAATATATCATAGTGCCTAAGATTCCTGAAAAGTGGGGCATATATGGTAAGTGTTCATGTGTCAAATTTGTGGGGCTTTCGATATGCCATAATTTTTATTTTATTTTATCATTAATTTATTTTTATCTGTATAAAACTTAGGCTTATAGATAATAGTATTGATGAAATTAAGAAAAATTAAGCCACTCACAAATTTGAAAATTAAAGAAATTAATTATAGAAAAGGAAAAAGAAAACGAAGTTATCCACATTACTTGCTTTTTGACAAGACACAAAGAAGTTGATTGGTCCATTTGTCTTTTATGAACTGACAGTTGTTTTTGTTACTTGTTTTAGATTTCTTATAATTTATTGTATTCACACATCTATTTATTCCCATAGAAACACCCCCCAAAAGCCAAAAAGATAAACCCTTCTTTAATGGCACAACTAATCTTCATCTCAAACCTTAAATTCTTCTAAATACCACCAAACCAAAATCCTCTTAAACAACCCTACCGAGCTTCTTCTCCTATAACTTGATTTTATCAAAGAAAAATTTGCAGGTACTTCTTCGATTTTATCCTTCTTAAGTTTGTTTTTTCACTTTTGTTTGTTTGTGTGTTTTACTTTTATCACGATATGCACGTCGAAACCCAGAAGGTAAAAATCTCTTAATTTCTTATAATTCTTCTTCTCTCCCAAGAGGCGTTTTCGTTATTAATTTATATAAAGGCAGATTTATTTGGAAGTCCTTTGTTTACACACAAACCAAATATATAAATAACATTGTTGCATATCTATCTATATGAATGTATGTAGACATGACCTATGTATTGATGGTGCAATTATATATATAATCATTATCATCTGGTGCTTTTGTAAAATCTATCTATCATTATTAACCTGTTGTTTCACTCATATCATCTCTCTTACCTTTCTCTTTAACTCCTTTGTAAGAAAGAATCCTCTCTTCCCTCGATTTGGTTTGGTTATATTATTTTATTTTGTATTTGCTGTCTTCTGAATATTTCAAATGCTGATTTTTGGATTTTTAGTCAAATTCGAATTGTTGAGAGTCAGAGCTTTTTGATCTTATCTCTGTTTCCTTAAAATGTGAATGTTATACTTCTTACAATCCAAAGCTGATCTCTTTCTTCTCTTAAAGCTTTAAATTCTTGAATCCCATTTTTGTTTTTCATGTAGAGTTGCTAAAAAAAAAAAAAAACAGAGGAAGCAAAATGGCACTTACTTGGACTCATAAAGACAGAGGAGAAATTAGGGTTCATGAGAATTTGCAGGAACTAAGCATAGACTTGGTAGATTATATAGCTGAGGTATCAGAAGCATCAATTAAAGAGCATGGTGCTTTCTGCATTGTGTTGTCAGGAGGCTCTCTCATTAGTCTGATGGGGTAAATATACAATTTTTACCATTTAAAAGTTTTGGAGATTTTATTTTCAGTCTCTTTGATTGATCTTTTAATGAGTTACTCAACAGAAAATTGATCGAGCCACCTTACGACAAGATTATAGATTGGGCGAAATGGTATGTCTTTTGGGCGGATGAGCGCGTAGTAGCTAAGAGTCATGACGATAGCAACTACAAACTCGCCAAGGACAATCTCCTCTCCAAGGTTAGCTGTTTTGGATTGGTTCTTGATAACTTCTAGGTGGAAGAATTCGTGTGGCTAGCTGCTTTTCTTGAATCTGCAACCTATTGACTTTTCTTGCTCCAATCTTGGCTTGTTTGAGAAAAAAAAAACTAATCCAGTCATGGTTCCGGTCAATGCAGCTTTGTGTGTGGTTTTTGTCTTGTTATAAAGTTGACTTTTGTTTGTTCTGAGAGTTGCAACTTTAATTTTTTTCAGGTCAATGTGTTTCCGAGACATATATGTTCGATTAACGACACAGTTTCGGCGGAGGAAGCTGCAGCAGAGTATGAGTTCGCCATCAGGCAGATGGTGAGAACACGAACTGTGGCTGCATCTGATAACAGTGATTGTCCCAAGTTTGATCTGATCTTGCTTGGGATGGGATCGGATGGGCATGTAGCCTCGCTCTTCCCAAACCACCCAGCACTTTTGGTGAAGGATGATTGGGTCACGTTCCTAACTGACTCTCCTAAACCGCCACCGGAGAGAATCACATTCACTTTACCCGTCATTAACTCAGCTGCTAGAGTTGTTGTAGTAGCCACCGGCGAATCCAAAGCCAATGCTATCCACTTAGCTATCGATGATTTGCCCAAACAAGAGAGCTCTGCATCCCTGCCTGCAAGGCTAGTCCACCCAAGCAATGGGAATCTGATCTGGTTTATGGATAAACCAGCGGGGTCTAAACTTGACAAGGTTTAAATTTTCCGAGTAGGACTTAGATATTGTTCTTTGTTCCAAAAGCGAATGGTTCTTTTTTTATCAGTGATGACCCTTTTTGTATGAAGAGCATCCGGTTTAAAAACATGTTTTTTTTTTCAACTTTTCTAACCAAGCAAGTTTCTCCGAACTACAAAATCTATTAACTATAACAATAACATGTTCAGCAACTTCAAGAAACAATCTTAACCTCAAAACTCTATGAGGTGATAGTGTGACACACATCTTATCCTACAAGAGCAAGGTTCATTACAGAATCCGGTAATGCTTACTTTCATTTAGGCATTGCCATTGTTAAGAGCATCAGCCTCGACTCTAGCCATAGGATCATCTTTGGTTTCTGTATCCTCTTCCATCTCACCTTCTCGGTCTTGTGCCAATTTCTTCCTGTGAAGTTCCTCAGCAGTCTCCATGGCAGCCTTGTTCTCTGCTTGCATCTTCAGCATTTCCTTCTCCTGTTGCTGCCTCTCAAACCATGTGTCTGCATCTGCCCAAACTGAAAGAAAACAAAACCAAAGAAGACACAATTGTTAACAATGACAATCAAGAAGCAAACAAATTAATCATAGACATGAGGCTCACTGACTTCTTAACATCAACGAGACAATTAGAGTCTACAAAAACACTAATTTCCAAACCCTAATTTTTCCAACAAGTTCCCCAATTACAAAAACCATCAACGAACACAAATCAAAATCACCAATAGCTCAAGTTAAGCAAAACTCTAGGGAAAAATCTAAGAACCAATTGGTAAAGCTAATTGCAGAATCAATAAATCACAAGAACGCGAAATTTTAAACCCTAATTTCAACAATTCCAGACTCATTCACAAAACCCCAAAATCAAAATCATTAATAGCTCAAGTTAACCAAAACTCTAGGGCAAAATCAATTAGAGAGAAAGAGTAAAAGAGAAACATACGTGGATGTGCAGCCCAACCCTGTTCACCACCCTTGATTTTCTCAGGGAGAGCATAATTAACAGTGAGAACACGACCGTAGAGTTCAGCTCCATCCATATTATCCATAGCAGCAGAAGCGTCTTCTCTCTCGAGAAAAGTAACGAACCCGAAGGATCTATGTTTCTGATTCGCTTGATCCAAAGGAGTCTTCACGTCTTTGATATCGCCGAAAGGTATAAACGCAGCGTGAAGAATCGATTCGTTAACCTCATCAGCTAAACCTCCTACATACAACGTGTTCTTCTGCATCGCTTGCTGCTGTTGAACTGCCGCCGCCATTGTTCCTACACCTCTCTCTTTCTCCGATTCAAACCTTCACAGAGCAATTGGAACAAAGGAGAAGACGATATCGATTTTTTTTTTTTTTTTTTCGTTCCTCTTTTCTCTGATATAAACGGGCTTTTTGGCGGTTCGGCCCATTAATATATCTATATATAAAGCCTTACATTCTATTGACCTTTTTTTGGCCCCACTTCTTGCTTGTTTGTGGAGAAATCTAACGAGGATCTTATAACTAATCCAATAATGGTCTTGGTCAATACAGCTTTGTTGTGTTTTGTTTGAGTTATAAATGTTGACTTTGTTCTGAGAGTTGCAAACTTAACTTGTTTTGACATTTTGTCAGACCGTGAGAGAAACTGAAAAAGGATTGCACATTATTCTTGTTAATTTCTGTCTCTTCTCGGCCTCGCATATGTTGTAAGGATTATATTAGACAACATTGATAGCAAAAAAATACGGGGGACATAAGTTTATAGTTTATACTTTATATTAGTCTCGTATGATATATACATTTTCTTTTCGTTTTCCATATAATTATTATTTTTTATTGATTCTCTCGTAGCTGTGGCCCACCATGATGCTAATTTTTGTTGTTGTTTATGGCACTGCAACAAATAATTTGCAAAGAGAAAAACAACATTAGTATCAAAAACTCAAAATAACAAGCTTTTGCACAAGTGGTAAAAAAGAATCCACTTACTGTAATGAGATGTCAAAAATCCTTATTCCCTGTTTTGGTTCCATCACAAGATTTTAAATTCTTTACCTCTGCTTCTTTTTCCTTCATAAAAGTCTCCACCTCGAAACTCAACGTTCCCCCTTTCGAAAAGGGCTCCATCTCAGCTTGTACGGTTGTGGAAGGTGAGCCTGATGTATTGGTAACTCTACAAGAAAGATGCTACTTTTTTTTTTTTTTTTACGGAAACAATTAATTTGCACACAAAAAAGAACAACGTTAGTATCAAAAACCACAACATAGCCCAAAAATGTACATTTTTGGTGCTCCAAACATACCCAAAAAGTATCCAATCATACACAAAAACATTCACTCATATGTATCGATCTGCATGGGAAGTTCCCTAAAATCGATGGAAAACCTCTTTTTCACCTGTTCAACATTTGAAAAATCGCTACCTTTAGATATCCAAACTCAATATTAATGGATTTGAAATTTATCATTTTATAATAATAATAAATTATGTTATAAATATTTAATAAATATATATTTTGATAATATTTAATATAATTTAAGATTTGAAGTCGAAAAATAAACCAAACTTTGAAAGTATTATTTCCAATAATTTATAATTATATTAAATTACATAGGTTAGATATATATTAATTTATTAATTAGAAAATACAGAGTTGCAAATATAAAATTCACTATTAATTTATAATATATTTTTAAATTTACTTCTCTGTCGAACCATATTACACAAATGTAAACATTATTAGTCGCATTTACTAAGTTGACTAAACATTTTTTCAATTAAGATATTCAATAAAAAAATAAGTAGGAATTAAATTTGTTAAAAGTCAAACTGGAAAAAGAGAAATAAAACAGAAATTAAGGATATATATATTTTTTAACGCTTCCATGAAGTATATAGTTTTAATTCGTTTTAAAAAAAATAGAATATAGAAAAAGGAAGAGACTAAAACAAAATAACAAATACAAAAAGAAAAGGAAAAGATAGTAGAAACAAAAAAGAATTGTACTCGTGACCTATGATGACACATAGGGTATATTCTATTGCCGACTGAACTAGCAGATTTAATCAGCTAGTGTTACTAACTAATCTATAACAACAAGTATAGAGCACGTGCCCAACCTACTCTTAAGGTAGATCCGCCTCTATCACCTTGCAACCAATGAATAAATCTTATGATTTTGTCTTCAAACCCATCCCCGGCGGAGATTCTGTTTATTATTTCCAAAGTTTGTTTTCTGCCTATTAGTAATGTGCCTCCTTTTTTTTGTCAAGCAGCATAATTCTTCTTGATATCAGCTCAAAATGTTCTGAATGGTGAAGTTTTTGGATATTATGAATAAATTAGTAAAGAATCGAATCACGTCCACATAGAAAGCTCACGAAGAAAGTAGTAAAGAAAGTAATCGAGAGTTAACTCATCATTGTTTGTAATAATAATTTAACAAGCATGCACATCATAACGCCCACATAGAAGCTTCGCGTTTAGTATATCAACTGCTTGGAATGTTCCTCCTCCAATACTCCTCTGTATCAACCCAAGGAAGAAAACAAAATTAAAACTCATTACTCCATTATGATTTTGAACCAGATTATGACATTTATCCTTACCTTGTAAAAGTTGACGGCGACATAATTGGCCCATCGGTCCCCTGCGGCTAAGTAACATGTCTTAATCATATCGACAAGTTGTTCAGAGTTATCCTCACAAGTCAAGATCTTAATCGGAACTGTCTTGAAATGGTTTACCAAAACCAAAGCTTTGGTTTTGTCGGTTAAAAGTGCAGATTCTCCTCTATTGCTACATTCATATGGTATAGCTCCATCGTTCCCATCTGACAATTAATAATACCACACTGGGGTTAATCGGTTATCTCGAAACCAACTAAACTTAAACCAGAAAATTGGTAACTTCATTCATCATCAAGCACTCACATTGGTTTTCCACTACGTAATTCCACTGGTAAGCTATTCCTTCGGTTTTTTGCTTCGATTCAGCTGAAGTGAAAACGATTAACCGTTGGTTATTGGCGACCATATCCTTAACCAACGGCCAATCTCGGCCACCCAAAGGCATAATTTTAACTGGAAACCAAAATTTCTTTAAACCAGAATCAGTAAACACTTTGGTTAACCCGTTTGGTGATTTGACGTAATCCTCCAAAAACAATGTCACGATCTCCAATGGATTCGCTGTCAAGAATGCGAATATCTCCTTGAATGTGTCTATCGCCCGATTCTATAAAGTGACATAACAAAACTAATCATTTACACCAAAACATTGCATGTTCGGATATATTTTTTCTTCCAACAAAAGACAAAACTGAAAGCTCCAATTGTTACAAAAGCAAGTATGAAGATTGAACTTACAAACTTGGTAATCTCAAAGCATTTTTCGTCAAACGAATGACACAACCATACATCTCCTTGGTAATCGTACGTATCTAACATCAATGCTCGAACACCACTCTGAACAAACAAAAAAAGGTAACATAACATTCAAATAGTTTAAGAAGAAAAGCATACATTGTTTAGTTAGTATTTGATTTAATAAAACGCACGTTGAGTTGTTGAACTATAGTATCTTCTTGGGTCGCCACATGAAGCAGTTTCCCTTCAATGGCAAATGAATTGTGGGTTGTCAAAAATGCATATTTATTAAACGGCATCGAATTGTTCTGTTACCAAAAATAAAATAAATCATTAATGCTTCATGCATGATACTTTTGATAAAAATAATAAATTAATAATCATGATTTTTTTTTAAAACTATATCGTAAATTCAATATTTTTTTTTTTAATTACTTACCCCAACGGAGAATGGATTTGTGATATTTGATCTAACGCATCTTGCATCCTCGATACCGCATTTATAACAACCAAGTCCAACATTGCAGTCTTCGTCCGACGAGCATTGATCGCCGAGCTAAATTGTAACATAGTAAATGACAATATCCGTAAATATCACCAAAAATGTGAATAAATTTACGACTAGAGGAAATTATGATGAATAATGATGAATATCCCAGAATTTTTTACAATTCTCATGACAGCTTAGGATCTCAAGATTGATCTGAATTTGGCTGTAGGAATGATAATTATTTTAAGAAAATTGAAAAGTAAATAACATTTTTCATGCCTTACCTCCAAACTGGAAGAAACAAAAGAGATTGCTGCGGGATGAAACATAACCAAGATTGTGACAACAAAGAAGAATTTGAAACTGGCCATTGTTACTGACTTGTTGCTCTGACGGTCTGACCAAGAGATCGATCTTTCGTAGAAAAACGTTGGTATAACTTTGACAAAAGAACTGATTGAATCTACTTATTTGAATCCTGTACATCTTGCAAGTGTACCAAACAGCTTCTAGTTCTACATCAACCTGCGAGTCAAATAAGGGATCGTGTATTACAGATATTAACCACCTACCTACTTAATTCATCCTCAACAACCTTATTTGGATCGTGTAGTACGGATATTAGCTACCTACCATATCTGTACACACCTTCTCAGAGCAATTGGAACCAAAAAAAAAGGAGAAGACGATATCGATTTTTTCATATAAACGGGCCTTTTTTGGCGGTTCGGCCCATTAACATATCTATATAAAGCCTTCGAGATCCTTGAAATCTACCCTACAATCTATTGACTTTTTCTCCCCAAATCCATGCTTGTTTGTGAAGAAATCTAATGAGACAAGACAAGACAATGCTGAAAAGAAAACGCTCGAGCTCGATCTCGAGTTTTGTATTAAAAAGACATCGTCGCTCTAGTGTGGAATTGCTACCACACGATGTTGTAGAGCTCATCCTCGAGAGACTTCCTGTGAAGTCTCTGCTGAGATTCAAGTCATTATCCAAGCAGTGGAAGTCCACAATCGAATCCAACCGTTTCAAGAAACGACAGTTTATCTGTGGTAAGCAATCACGAGGTCCAGATGTGCTTCCCTTCAAGATGGTGAAGCTCCAAGGAGATTTGTGTTTGGGTCGTCAGTAGTCTCTACGGTCAAGTTCCCTGCTATTTCCTGTGCGGTTTGCTATGGTAGTTGTGACGGCCTCGTATGTGTCCATGATGTCTGGGATCCGGTTGTTGTAATCAACCCTGCCACTAGATGGCAACAAAGTTTAAATCGTTGCGGCTTTGAACTGCTCAAGATGGATAGGGGCAAGAAAAGAGATTTGTCATTCCCATTTCATAAGCTTGGATTGGGTAAAGACAAAGTCACGGGCACATACAAGCCCGTTTGGTTATATAATTCATCTGAATTTGGCCTAGACAACGTTACTACTTGTGAAGTTTTCGACTTTCACACCAACGCTTGGAGGTACCTTACCCCTTCTTCTCCTCTTCGGGTGACTTCTTGCCATAAAGCCGTCTATTTGGATGGGTCACTTTATTGGTATACCGCCTGTGAAGAAACCAAAGTGCTATCTCTCGATCTTCACACGGAAACTTTTCATGTCATCTCTAAAACTCCCTTTCCCCATATATCTGTCCAAGACAACTACACCATGTGCGTCCTCGACAACCGCTTGTGTGTATCTGAGAAGAACTGTGCCCAGCCAAGTCATATGGTCGCTTGACTCTTCGGGCGGCAACATGACATGGAAGCAATTGTGTTCCATAGATCTCACCAAAACTTTTTCTTGGTTGGGGGAACCCAAGTTCGCACTCATACCGATTGCAATTCTGGACAAGAATAAGCTAATACTTCATGGTCGTGAGCACTTGCAAGCAATGGTCATACATGATCTCCATACCAAATCTTATGATTTTGTCTTCAAGCCTACCACCGTCGGAGAATCTGTTTATTATTACCAAAGTTTATTCTCTGCTCTACCAAATTAATTTCTTTGTACCAACTTGTTTGTAACCATTGTAAGTTTAACAATTAATACTGCATTTTAATTTAATAAAGATGGTTTTATTCAGTTTTCTTGTTTTCCAAGGCTTCTTATTATATTCAGTTTTCTTGTGTCTTGTTGTTGATGCTTGAGTAAGTTACCAGTCCTGCCTTGTCCCTATCTCCTCTTGAAAACTTGAGAGCTTATGAATATGAAAGTAGGTTCAGGATCATAAGGCATTTCTCTGATTTCTGTATGCAATGTTGACATGCAGAACGAATCAGAGTGATAACGTTGACATGCAGAGTGGTAATCACATGATAACCACAACCATGGTCACCTTGGTCTCCATCTGCCTCGTGATTACAATGGCGTCTATGTTGGTGGTGTGCAGTTATATTGTTTGGTGCTTTGTTCAATCTGTCGTTAACGTGTTTCAATCAAATCATCTCTCTCTTTTACTTCTCTGTGACAATCCCATCCTCCCTCTTTTTTCCTCAGGTTTTATTTGAATTCTACTTTGATCCTTGCTTGAAACGTTTCATGTTTCTGTTATAATCTCTGTTCCTCTGACTTCTTGTTGGGTTTTGTTTTTTTTTAGTTCCAAGATCCTCTTGCCTTTATCATGTATTATTTACCTGCTTTCTGTATCCAAAATGCTGAGTTTTTGGATTTGCAATTTATTGGAATCAGGATAATGATTTTACAATTTTACCAAAACGGTTTCAAGGTCCCATTTTCAGTCATCTCAACCGATCAACTCAAAACGTTCTGAATCGTCAAAGTTTTTGGACATTACAAGAAATTAGTAAAGCATGGAATCACGTACACAATAGAAAGCTCACGAAGAAAGTAGTCAAGAAAGTAATCAAGAACTAAATAAATTAACAAGCATGCACATCATCACGTCCACATAGAAGCTCTCCATTTAGTTTATCAACTGCTCGAAATGTTCCTCCTCCACTACTCCTCTGTTTCAACCCAAAGGAAAAAAAAAAAAAAAAAAAAAATTCATTACTTAGTTATGTTTTTGAACCATATATATTAATATATACTTACGTTGTAAAAGTATAATCTTACCTTGTAAAAGTTGACGGCGACATAATTGGCCCATCGGTTCCCTGCGGCTAAGTAACATGTCTTAATCATATCGACAAGTTGTTCAGAGTTATCCTCACAAGTCAAGATCTTAACCGGAACTGTCTTGAAATGGTTTACCAAAACCAAAGCTTTATTTTTGTCGGTTAACAGTGCAGATTCTCCTCTATTGCTACACTCATCTCGTTTAACTCCATCGTCCCCATCTGACAATTAAATAACCACACTAGGATTAATCGGTTTATCTCTAAACAAACTAAAATTAAACCGGAAATTTGGTATCTTCAATAATCACACTCACATTGGTTTTCCACTACGTAGTTCCACTGGTAAGCTATTCCTTCAGTGTTTTGTTTCGATTTAGCTGAAGTGAAGACGATTAACCGTTGGTTATTGGCGACCATATCCTTAACCAACGGCCAATCTCGACCACCCAAAGGCATATTTTCAACCGGAAACCAAAATTTCTTTAAACCGGAATCGGTAAACACTTTGGTTAACCCGTTTGGCGATTTGACGTAATCCTCCAAGAACAATGTCACGATCTCCAATGGATTTGCTGTCAAGAATGTGAATATCTCCTTGAATGTGTCTATCGCCCGATTCTATAAAGTGACATAACAAAACAAATCAGTTACACCAAAAAAATTGCATGTTCGGATATTTTCTTTCCTCCAATACAAAACTTAAAGCTCCAATTGTTACAAAAGCAAATATAGAGATTGAACTTACAAACTTGGTATACTCAAAGCATTTTTCGTCAAACGAATGGCACAACCATACATCTCCTTGGTAATCGTATGTATCTAACATCAATGCTCGAACACCACTCTGAACAAACAAAAAAAAAAAGTAACATAACATTCAAATAGTTTAAGAAAAACATACATTGTTTAGTTAGTATTTGATTTAATAAAAAACGCACGTTGAGTTGTTGAACTATAGTATCTTCTTGGGCCGCCACATGAAACGGTTTTCCTTCAATGGCAAATGAATTGTGGGTCGTCAAAAATGCATATTTATTAAACGGCATCGAGTTGTTCTGTTACCAAAAAAAAAAAAAAACATTAATGCTTCATGATACGTTTAATAAAACGATACAGTATATCTTAAATTCAATATATATGTTTTTAAATTATTTACCACAACGGAGAATGGATCTGTGATATTTGATCTAACGCATCTTGCAACATTGATACCGCATTTATAACAACCAAGTCCAACATTGCAGTCTTCGTCCGACGAGCATTTATCGCCGAGCTAAATTGATGTAAAACCTTAAATATTGTAACATAAAATGACAATATCCCTAAATATCACTAAAAATATGAATAGATTTTCAATTAGAGGAAATTATGATGAATATCGCAGATTTTTTTTAGAATTCGCATGACATCTTAGGATCTCAAGATTGATCTGAATTTGGCTGTAGAAATGATAATTATTTTAAGAAAATTGAAAAGTAAATAACATTTTTCATGCCTTACCTCCAAACTGGAAGAAACAAAAGAGATTGCTGCGGGATGAAACATAACCAAGATTGTGACAACAAAGAAGAATTTGAAACTGGCCATTGTTACTGACTTGTTGCTCTGACGGTCTGACCAAGAGATCGATCTTTCGTAGAAAAACGTTGGTATAACTTTGACAAAAGAACTGATTGAATCTACTTATTCAAAAAATTTAAAATACCTTTCCTTAAGGGTTAATAATTTTTCTTTTTTTTGGGCAACCTCCTAAATGGTAATTAATATCGTATTCTGAATTGGAAATCAAAATACTATGGTCACACATAGAAGGAAATAAACCATATTTAACTAGATTTAAAAAAATCAAATTCAATGTAATGCAAATCTTTGATGTGATGCAAGAAAAAAGTATAATAATTAAATCATATACATTACAACTTCTATAAATTAATACTCTATAAATTAATAAATACTATAAATTAATAAATTTTGCTGGTTCCAAATCGGGCCAGTGTAAAATATAGCAAAATTTTATACCATAATAAAATAATAATTATTTTGAAATTATCTTGTAAAATATGATCCTAATAATCATAAATTATAAATATATATATATATATGCTGATATAGTAATGTATGCTTTAAAATTTTGATTTTTTTCCAAGACCTCATATCTATAAAACAATTGTTATTTTGTATTTCCAACTATAGTAATATAAAATACTCTATAACATGTACTATAAATTAATAAATTTTGCTAGTTCCAAATCGGGTCAGTGTAAAATATAGCAAAATTCTATACCATAATAAAATAATAATTATTTTGAAATTATCTTGTAAAATATGATCCTAATAATCATAAATTATATATATATATATATGCTGATATAGTAATGTATGCTTTAAAATTTTGAATTTTTTCCAAGACCTCATATCTATAAAACAATTGTTATTTTGTATTTCCAACTATAGTAATATAAAATACTCTATAACATGTACTATAAATTAATAAATTTTGCTAGTTCCAAATCGGGTCAGTGTAAAATATAGCAAAATTCTATACCATAATAAAATAATAATTATTTTGAAATTATCTTGTAAAATATGATCCTAATAATATATATATATATATATATATATATATATATATATATAAATGCTGATATAGTAATGTATGCTTTAAAATTTTGAATTTTTTCCAAGACCTCATATCTATAAAACAATTGTTATTTTATATTTCCAACTATAGTGATATAAAATACTCTATAACATGTCATAAAATATTTATTTTAAAAATTCATTTTTTTTTAATATCTAGATATGCATCATTTTATTTTGATAGTTTTGTAGACTATTAAAATACGACAATTGATATTATCCATAAATTTAAGTTTATGTATGTCATGTGTATAAGTGATATTGTTTATAGTATTTATTATTTATGACTAATAATATTTTCTAAATATTACAAATTCAATTCTAAAACAAGAAAATTTATAACATCCAAAAGTCTAATATTCTTTTGCTAAAATTGTCTCAAATAACAATTTTTAAGAATTTAAACAATTAAAATTGATATCTATAAATTTATAGATAAATTAATATCAATATAAATTAATAAAATGTCATGGTACCAACATTATTAATTTATAGAGGTTTTTACTGTAGTATAGGTTTTGGTCCTGAATTAAAGTAGTATGAGTTTTAGCTATAAATGTTAAATACATTAATTCGTACGGATTATTTAGTTTTATTAAGGATAACATTACAGGCAAAAAATTTACTAAGGATACAAATACTAATATATATAGTGGTGATTATTTACGAAAAATAAGGATGGAAAAATCGTAAATAAATAGAATCATTTATTACATCTATGTTTATTAAAAATGACATGAAATTCACTAAGACCATCTCCAGTGCATATCTCTATTTTTCTCTCTAAAATAGAGTAACTAAAAAATAGAGCATTGTTTTCCTCCAATGTATTACTCTATTTTCAACTCTAAAATAGAGTTAGTGTAAAAAAATAGAGGTAAAAATAGAGTTGCTCTATATATAGAGTAATCCTATCATTTTTTCTATTTTAAAGCAAAATATAGAGTATGATTGGAGCAAATGTTGCTTTATAATAGAGATTTGACTCTAAAATAGAGTACCATTGGAGATGCCCTAAGGTAGTCAAATTACATCTACTACTAAATGGTTTTTTTTTCGGTTAATTTCTTAATTGTATAAACTTAAATTAATTTTTTTTTGACAACTTTAAATCTGAAAGATAATCAAAAATCTTATCGAGGACAAAACACATCCATACGTTTCATTCTTCAACTTTTCTGTCAACATGCTCTAAAGCTGCGTTTATTTCATAACAAGTGCTTTTTACAACATGCTCTGACAACTTTTAGGAATATAAGAAACTGTTACGACTACTAATTGCGTATTAGCAGTTGGGATTGGGGAATGAAGATATATGATTTGGGGAGGCGGCCCATCAGCTTTTGTTCACCATATAGAAATTGCATGGTAGGGTGACAAGATGATTGCTAGGGTTTCAGTCTTTCAGAAAACGGAGTTGTTGATGCAGTTGAGTTGTTAGGGTTTTAAGAATAGAGTTGCAACTTCTCTGCTGTGTTAAATGTTGACTATTAGTAGATTCCCAATTGACTTAAGTTTCAAAATAAGATATCCCACGAGTGCTTCCACCCAAATTCACCCTACAAAGTACAAACAAAATAAAAAACTTTCAATCGATTAAATAACATAATAGGCGGTGTAAATTTAATTATCTGTCATATTTTAGAATAAAGTTGTAATATATCGATTAATAATATAACTATTTTTCCGGACCGTTGTTAATTAATTAAGGTTTGATTTAGCAAAATCTAACTCAAAAAGATCAGATTCAGAACTTGAATCACTCTCGTATCCACCATTAGTATCATTCTCATCTCCTGCATTTGGATCTTTACACTCAACCCTTTCGACTGAACAGAGGCTCTCATAAAGCCTTACGTTTAGCTTCTGATCACTCTTCTTTAAATATTTCACGTGTTTCTCATCGAAGCTTCTCCTACGCGCGTTTAAACGCCACACGCCAGAACCTGAAACCGGCGAAGAAGCTTCCACGTGTGTCGTCACCACGCAGCTCTTCCTCCTTATCCTTTCTCCTCGTGGAGTCTCTACCTCCGTCGTTGACTTCAACTTTGACTTCATAAGACCCGCTGAGCGAAGAAGAGAGTTCAAGAAACTGGTTAGCTTCCTACCGCCGCCACTTGTCATCTCCTTCTGCGGCTTTGTGACGACGACTCTAGGTTTCGGGAGCTGCTCCTCCGTCTCGGGGTGTACTCTCTTCTGTCGATTCTCTGTCACAATGCTTTGTTTCTGAATTTGGATTCTTGAATACTCGATCGTAGTTGGTTCGTTGAAGTCGGAGAAATATCGAGTGGCTTCAAAGACGTCAAGTTCGCCGGAAACATTCCTTTTTCGGTTTGGTTTATTGATTGTCTCTTCAGATGATGAAGAGTCTCCGGCGATCTCTGACATTGTTGTTTCTTGAGTTTCAAGATTTGAGATAGTGTTTGGTTATTAGGAATTGTTGTTTGAGAAGAAAGATGGGTAAGTCATGCTTTATAGACGCAATGATTCGGTTAACTAAACCGGTCTAAACCCGGTTCATATATTGGTATACTATTTTGGAGTTAAAAATTTTGTTCAACTTATTTCGATCTCTTCAAATTAAACCTTTCAACTGATAGCATTTTTCATACCCAAACCAAGAAAATATCTCATACAGTAGACTTAGTTAGATATGCCCACGTTATAAATGTAACGAGTAAGATTAACTCTTTTGAACGAATCATTCAATTGCATACTAATGTTGTAAGTCTAATACTATTATCAATTAGATATGTTCTTATGTGTTCATAGGGGTGCCACGTTATTATCAATGGATATTCACACCTTTTTGGGCTGTCATGATGAAATTTCTCAAATCCTTTTATGGTCACAAAGGCAAAAGGCGAAAAAGATAAGATGACCCATTGATAAATTTGGTGGGGGAATTTATATAATGATTAGATATTCAGTAGGTACCAAAAAAAGTAAAAGGTCCTAAAATCAAGTTTCTTTGCATCTTGGGATTTTTTTTTTAAAGAATTTGTTAACGGTAACTCTCTGTACTAAAGAGCTTATTCAAGAAAAAAAAAATGCAAGAAATACATTGGGTAATCAAATTATTGTCATATTCACATAGTCACACTGTCACATTTATTATTGATGTACTATAAGCTTTGTTACTATTATTAGTTACTTAAATTTTAGAACAATCGGTCCTTTTATCTAGGTGGAATTCAACTGTTTCGACAATTACGTCACGGACAACAAACATAAAATGACCATAATTGATTGATCCAACGGTGTCCAAGTTCAAAGATGAGAGCAGTCAAAGAATTAATGGTGTACATGAACAAGTGGTGCTGGATCACTTACTTTGTCTTTTATTTTTCTTCTCTGACATCTCTCCAGTGTTTACAAAAGAAGGAACAAGGTGGAACTTGTATGTTTGTGGATTCTTATCCACAAATGAAATTTAAGTAATTAGAGATATACATTCATACAAAAAAGATTGCAATGGTTACATACGATTATTATAGCAATATACTAAGTTCAGTTTCTTTATAGTACATGTATTTAACGAATTATGATAACACTCCTTAAAATGCTACCATATATCTAACAAATTGACCATATTCAATCGCAATACATGAAATTTTG
Organism: Camelina sativa; assembly: GCF_030686135.1. Taxonomy (NCBI): domain Eukaryota; kingdom Viridiplantae; phylum Streptophyta; class Magnoliopsida; order Brassicales; family Brassicaceae; genus Camelina; species Camelina sativa. Next base: position 5,848,584 of record NC_141896.1, on the reverse strand, counting down.
ACGAATGGTTATGGTTTAGGGTAATATTAATAGATACCATAGTTCTAAAACTAAATTAACTAAATACCATCGGCTGGCTAGATGAGAGTAAGTATAAAGTCATAAACACCCTCATATGTGTGAGAGAGTTTAATTGTGTACTTAAAACTACATGTGATTTTTTTTTTTAAAAAACATGTAATGGAAACATGTAATGAGAGAGAGATTCAACGCTGGGAGGAAGAGAGGGGGAGAGAAGGAGAAGGAGCGAGGAGAGAGAGAGAGAGAAAGGGAGAGAGGGGGGAGAGAGGGAGAGGGAGAGGGGAGAGAGAGAAAGGGAGAGAGGGGGAGAGAGGAGAAGAGATTCACCTTTTCAGATTCAACGTAGGGGAGAGAGAGGGAAGAGAGAGAAAGGAAGGGAGAGAGGGAGAGGGGAAGGGATTCACTTTTTCATAACGCTGGGGAGAGAGAGAGAGGAAGGAAGAGAGGGCTAAAGTAGTCACATAAAGTGCAAAATTGTGCAATCTGAGCTGCTACTGTACCATTGTGGTGTTTACTTAATTTTGTTCCAAAATTGTGCTATTCAGTACATATTCTATATGGTTTAGAGTAATATTAATAGATACCACAATTCTAAAACTAAATCAAGTAAATACCATTGGTTTGGTTTTATGTTAGTAAATACCATCGGCTGGCTAAATGAGAGTAAGTATAAAGTCATAAACACCCTTGATAAACAGGTTTTCACCAGGGTATCAATTCCCTATGCAGTTGTAGTACAAAGGGTTATCAATCCAAATGGTTGTTTATGCTAGCAGGAAGGATGCAATCAGAACAATGCAAGTCAAACCAAGTAATTAAGGGGTTTTTATCTAACAGTCCTAAAATAATAAAAGGAATGAATATAAACAAAGAAACCACACGACCTAAGCACTCGATGCAAGCATTCAAGTACATGATCGGGTGGGGTGATCGAGTAAGCAAATGAAGTATGAACAACTCGAGGAGTTACTCGATATAGGTTATCGTGTACCTGATCGGGTAAGAGATCGAGTGATGAATGAAAATGCAAGCAATTAAAATACGAAAGCTTCTAAGGATGGGGTAATCGAATCCTAAGTATTCCTGACCAGTACAGATGTCTTACATGCATCAAGCAAAGATTTCCTAGACAATGAATCTCTAAAATTTTGTTAAAACACTCTCGTGATAGAAACAATCAACCTTGATCACTCCCCTACCCAACTCTCGTTGGAGAAACATGACCAAGCATGCATTAAGATCCGATTCATTATTGTCAGTAAAACCCTTACTCATCTAATCTCTTAGGCTAAGTGAGTAAACCTCTAGCATTGGTTGATTCAAGCATCTCATTTACACCTCTCGGTGGTAAAATACCTTAGATCTAATCTCACCCTCTCGGTTTGTTGACAGCATTAAGAATACCAATCTAGAAGGAAATCTATTAAACATATACAATCAACTAAGAAATCCTAACCGATCAAGAACACAAAATCATCTATCCCATCCCTAGAAAGTTTACTACACTACTCGGAAATCATAACAAGAAACATAGCAGCATATATGAACGAAAATTGCATTATAATAAACGGTAGAGTAGAGAAGTAAGAATACAAGATAGAAATTTAAAGAAATGATAAAAAGTTATGAAAATAAATCTAAACAAAAAGAGAAAAAGTATTTTGAGTCGCTCAGTTCTCTCACAGAAGCTCTCGCTCTCTAGTTTAAGGGTCTGCGGCGTGCTCATTTGCGAGGAAGGAGAGGAGGGATTTATATATGGAAACCCCTTTGACCTAGCTTCCCAGTCCTGCCCGAGGGTCTACTCGATGGGATACACGAGGATAAGGTCGGGTTACTCCTCGGGTATATCTTCGGGTTGTTCTTCCAGCTCTTGGATCCTCCTCGATCGTGTTGGGGTTTAGACTTGTTTTTCCAGCTCGATGGCTCCTCTGGGTACATGCTCGGGTTTGTCCTTGTTTTTCCCCATTTTAAGCTCTTAAGCACCTGTTTTCATCCAAAATATGCAAATGCAAAAATGCAACACCCTAAATGGCCTAAAAGTGAACTCCTACAATTAATGACCTAAAAATGCTAAGTTAAGGGTATGAACAATGCAAAATATGGACAAAAAAGGATGCTAAAAACATGTAAATTAGAGAGTTATCAGCCTTCATATGTGTGAGAGAGTTTAATTGTGTATTTAAAAATACATGTGATTTAAAAAAAAAAACATGTAATGGAAACTTGTAATGAGAGAGAGATTCAACGCTGGGAGGGAGAGAGGGGGAGAGAGGGAGAGGGAGAGGGGAGAGAGGGGGAGAGAGGGAGAGGGAGAGGGGAGAGAGAGAAAGGGAGAGAGGGGGAGAGAGGAGAAGGGATTCACTTTTTCAGATTCAACGTAGGGGAGAGAGAGGGAAGAGAGAGAGAGGAAGGGAGAGGGGGAGAGAGGAAAGGATTCACTTTTTCAGAACGCTGGGGAGAGAGAGAAAAAGGGAGAGAGGAAGGGAGAGAGGGCTAAAGTAGTCACATAAAGTGCAAAATTGTGCAATCTGAGCTGCTACTGTACCATTGTGGTATTTACTTAATTTTGTTACAAAATTGTGCTATTCAGTACATATTCTCTATGATTTAGGGTAATATTAATAGATACCACAGTTCTAAAACTAAATTAAGTAAATACCATTGGCTTGGTTTTATGTTAGTAAATACCATCGGCTGGCTAAATGAGAGTAAGTATAAAGTCATAAACACCCTCATATGTGTGAGAGAGTTTAATTGTGTACTTAAAACGACATGTGATTTTTTTAAAAAAAACATGTAATGGAAACATGTAATGAGAGAGAGATTCAACGCTGGGAGGGAGAGAGGGGGAGAGAGGGAGAGGGAGAGGGGAGAGAGAGAGAGAAAGGGAGAGAGGGGGAGAGAGGGAGAGGGAGAGGGGAAAGAGAGAAAGGGAGAGAGGGGGAGAGAGGAGAAGGGATTCACTTTTTCAGATTCAGGCCATGAATGGCTGTTAGTTTTTTACTGGTTTTTAGATTCTGGTTTTTAGTTTTTGGATTTTGACTTTTTGAGTTTTTGATTTTTGGTTTAGATTTTAGTTTTTGCAAAATCTTCAATGATAACATGATTAGTTTTTGATTTTTATGTATAATAATTATTTTTAAAATAGTAAAATTACCACTATGTATAACAACAAAATAAAATTTCTAAATAAATAGTGTTGATGTAAATAAATAATGGTGTTAGACTAAAATTCACCGCAAAATCCAAGCTTGATTTGCAGAGATATTTGCACTGATGGGATGGAAATGAAATTTGTGTGAGTGTAGAACACAAGTATGAAACGTAGATTTTTTTATAGTAAAAAGTATATAAAAAATTAGTTTAATAATAACAAATATGCAAGTCTTTAGGAAATACCCCTAGAATAGGTTTTAATTTGTTCCTTGCACAAAAAAAGGTTCGTTTGTTTTGCAATTTAATAAGTAATTAAAATAAAAATATATATTAGGAAAAAGAAAAAGAAAAATTACGCTGAAAACCTACAAAATGTGGTTTCTAGATTTTATGAAGGAATTGCTAAAATCTCCCAAAAACTGGTTTTTCCTAAATTTTAGGAAATCTATTTTTTCATAATCGTGAATGGCTTCCAAAATAGATTTTACAGAATCTAAAGCCAAAAACCACTGCAAAATCAGGTGCCATTCAAGGCCTCAACGTAGGGGAGAGAGAGGGAAGAGAGAGAGAGGAAGGGAGAGAGAGAGGGGAAGGGATTTACTTTTTTAGAATGCTGGGGAGAGAGTGCTAAAGTAGTCACATAAAGTGCAAAATTGTGCAATCTGAGCTGCTTCTGTACCATTGTGGTATTTACTTAATTTTGTTCCAAAATTGTGCTATTCAATACATATTCTCTATGGTTTAGGATAATATTAATAGATACCACAGTTCTAAAACTAAATTAAGTAAATACCATTGGCTTGGTTTATGTTAGTAAATACCATCGGCTGAATAAATGAGAGTAAGTATAAAGTCATAAACACCCTCATATGTGTGAGAGAGTTTAATTGTGTAATTAAAACTACATGTGATATATTTTTTTAAAAAAAACATGTAATGGAAACATGTAATGAGAGAGATTCAACGCTGGGAGGGAGAGAGGGGAAGATTTAACGCTGTTCGTAACTATTAAGTTTAATCATAATTATAATTAGAATCTTCCAAAACAAAAATAATATATTCAAAACGTCTTATATTGATGCTTTGTTATATTTAATGGTAATGTACAAATAACATAAATTCCTATAAACTGTAAATTTGAAGTTTTTTTTTTTCAAAAATTAATAGTTACGAACACAAAAGAATATCATATATAAATTACTTGGAGACAAAAATATGATTGATGATAATTGAGAAAGATCGTTTTGATGGGATCTAGATGGTCTTGAGAGGATGTGCTTTATGTGACCTATATATTTAAATGTGTGGCCGAATCGGTTCTTGCTTTAACATCCAATGGGCTTTGAGCATATGCGCATTCACCGTATATCATTTTGACCATGATTGAGTTTCCAATAGAAGGGTAGTGTGTCTTTGTTCCCAATTGTATGTTATATATTAATGGTATCAAAGAGTTTTCGAAACTGATCGGAGTTACTAAGACAGGTAAACGAGTGGATGAGAGGTAGTTGAAAATCTCAAAGACAATCGGGATCAGTTGGGACTCCTACTTCGTTCAATCAAGTGGGTAGTTATTGTTTGTTTGTTTTGATGATGCATTGACGACACGACACTAACACGAATCATTAGGTTACATGCAATATTCTAATCTTCGATTTATTTGGATCTCGTGAAACCAGTTAGAATTATGGTCTTCGTTATCTATATTTTATTGATGTAAAAGAAAAATGCAAGTTCTTCAAAAAGATAACAAAAAATATACTGATGAAGTACCTAATAAGCCCTAACTTTTAATATTGAAGTCGATACAAAAGTTTCAATCAAGTAAACCGACTCAATTATTGAAGATATCTACTAATTTTATTTGGGACGAAATCATGAAGATATTGTCGGTAGGAAAACGTAATTCAAAAATAATTAAGAACTAATAAAGGTTGGTGTATTTTAATCTAAAATAAAGACCACATTTTCATGGATGGCGTGAAAATAGGGAATTCTCATTACTTGCTGAAAATCCTTTTAACCTTTTTTTTTTCTTTCTAAAATTCATAAAAGTACTACTATAACTTTTAACTATATTAAAACTAAGCAGTGATCCACCCACCAAGGCATCATCCAGAGATAAATAGTGATATTTTGCGTTTGGAGCCAAACAGATTCATTTAACAACTCCAGCAAAAAAAAAAAAAAAAATGGATAAGGAGCTTCCGCCGAACTTGAGAGAAGACAACTTAAGCGAAGAAACCAAGACTTTAATCTCTTCACTTCCTTGGGAAAAAGATCTTCTAGGGAAGCTCTACAACTACCAAGGATGTTGGTACTACGCCAACACTCTCCAAGGAGTCCTTAATTTCCAAAAAGGTTTCAAGCCTCAAGACACCGATGTCATCGTCGCTTCTCTTCCTAAATCAGGCACGACTTGGCTCAAGGCACTCACGTTCGCGCTCCTTGAAAGATCGAAGAACCGTTCTTCTAATGATCCTCATCCTCTGCTCGCTGATAATCCTCATGGATTAGTACCGTTCTTGGAGGCCGTTCTGTTTCTTAAAAGCTCAGAACCAGACTTAACAAAACTCTCATCATCTCCAAGGCTGTTGTCGACTCACATGCCCTTGCATACACTTCAAGTACCCTTAAAGGACTCTCCTTGCAAGATCGTGTACGTGTGCAGGAACGTAAAGGACGTGTTGGTGTCACAATGGTATTTCAGGTGTGCTTATCGTCAAAAAGAATTAGAAAAAAGCATTCTCGAGTCTTTGTTTGAGTCGTCATGCAGGGGAGTTGGCTTCTATGGACCCTTTTGGGAACACGTATTGAGCTATTGGAGAGGCAGCTTGGAAGACTCCAAACATGTTCTTTTCATGAGGTACGAGGACATGAAAGCCGAGCCATTTGCTCAGATTAAGAGACTTGCAGAGTTTTTGGGTTGTCCTTTCACTGAGGAAGAAGAACATAGTGGATCTATACACAAAATTTTGGAGCTTTGTTCCCTGCGTAATCTGAGCGGTTTGGAGATCAACAAGACAGGTAAAACAGCAAATAATGTGCATTACTCTAACTTCTTTCGCAAAGGAGAGGTTGGTGACTCCAAGAATCATCTGACTCCGGAGATGGAAAACAAAATCGATATGATCATCGAGGAGAAATATAAAGGATCCGGTTTGGAATTCTGAGTGGTGTAATATGTGCTTTCTTTAATGGATTTGTAACAATAATTGGAGGTTTCCAAATCATTTTCTGTAAAATGGTTATGAACATATCGTTTTTTTTTCTTTTCTTTTTTGGACAATGATGAACATATCATAAACATAGACGACTTTCCCCCTAACATCAACCACTTTGGAGTAGACGAAAATGTATTAGAATAATTTACATAATAATTTATTGAATGAAATCGACATGCATATATTTTATAGTTGGCATGATTACTAGTTGTTATATGTAAAATTGTTCCAAAATTACAATATACTGAATATAGTGTACTAATTATACTTAATTTTATACTTAATTAAAAATTTAAACTAATCGAAACTCATGTCTTATCTACCAACATACCAAGCTACTATAGTATAGGTCAACAATAGCGAAATTAAATATACATATCTTAGACGCCAAAACAAACCAACAACAAAAATCCAAAAAAAATAGATTAAAGATATTGTTCTATTCACCTAGTAAAGCTAAATAGATCGGTCTGTAACTGAAGAAGGCCATATCCTTTTAATTTGTAGTCACAAGCTCACAATTACCCCAAATTATGGATCAAAAAGAGATTCCAAAGAATTTGAGAGACGACAACCTAAGCGAAGAAACAAAGACTCTCATCTCTTCACTTCGTTCCGACATAGATACGCAAGGAAACAAGCTCTATAACTACCAAGGATGTTGGTACTACTCTGCTACTCTCCAAGGTGTCCTAAATTTCCAGGGAAATTTCAAGCCTCAAGACTCCGATATTGTCATTGCTTCATTCCCCAAATCAGGCGCGACTTGGCTCAAGGCACTCACAGTTTCCCTCCTCGAGCGATCCAAACACCGTTCTCCTGATGATCATCCTCTGCTATCCCAAAATCCCCATGCGCTAGTTCAGTCTCTCGAGGCTAATCTCTATCTTAGTAGCCAAACACCAGACTTGGTGACCAAGCTTTCATCATCACCGAGGCTTTTCTCTGCTCACATGCCGTTGCTTACGCTGCAAGAAACACTTAAAGACTCTCCTTGCAAGATCGTGTACTTGTGTAGAAATGTGAAGGACGCGTTAGTGTCTCGTTGGTTTTTCAGGTGCAGCTACCTGAAAAAAGAAGTAGAGAGACACGTTCTTGAGGCTATGTTTGAGTCGTTCTGCAGCGGAGTTAGCTTTTACGGTCCATTCTGGGACCAAGTCTCGAGCTATTGGAGCGGCAGCTTGGAAGATCCCGATCATATCCTTTTCTTGAGGTACGAGGAAATGAAAGAAGACCCTTATGCTCAGCTCAAAAGGCTTGCAGAGTTTTTGAGTTGTCCAATAAGTGAGGAAGAAGAACATAGTGGAATAGTTGAAGAGATCTTGGAATTGTGCTCTCTGCGTAGTCTGAGCAGTTTGGAGATTAACAAGACCGGGAAAACATCAAACGGTGTGGATTACAAGTTCTTTTTTCGGAAAGGGGAAGTGGGGGACTCAAAAAATTATCTAACTCCAGAAATGGAGGACAAGATTGACAAGATCGTCCAAGAAAAACTAGAAGGCACTGGATTGAATTTCTAAGTGATTGTGTTTGATTTGTACTTTCTTTGATATATATTGTAATTCACTGTTGTGATGTTTAAATTATGATGAATTGTTGATGCTTTGTGATGTATGACTGTATGATAAATAATAACTTTTAGCTTGCTACTTTTTTGATGTCTTATGTCGTCGATTAGGTTAAATTCTAAACCAAGTTGTAATTCGGATTCTTTCGATCGGTGACCTAATTAAAACAAAAATAAATGAAAACGTCCCTTCGAGAAAGACAAGGGCGATATGTTCTGTTCAAACTTCAAAGAATTGCAATCATCACGAAAAATTGAAAAATATTTGAGTTTCTTTGATCTACTCAACAAGTTGAAAATAACGTTTCATCTTTCGCAGTATACGTTAGGTGAACAGGCTCAATTTTAAAGCTTCTACATTTTGGGGCGAAATGGTTAGGTAATGCAAACCAAAGACGTCCAATTAAATACACATATCATTTTGCAACTCCCACCAATATATTTTATATTAGCTGTCGCATTCTACAAGAATTTAAAATCATTCCTTATTTTATTGTTTTTTTTCTTTTCTTTTCATACGAGCTAATAATGTCGTTCCTACTTTAAAACTTTGCATTTTCAAACAAAACACATGTTTTTAAGAAAAGTAAACAGAGGTTTTGGTTCAAATTCAGGATGAGCATCCTATGAGAGACCTACGACGACAACCGTTACACAAATTTAATCGCAAGATATTCTCTCAAGTCTCAACCACTACTAATTGACATGATTATTAGTTCCATTCTACAAGCATCCAAGATATTCTTATAATATTGTCACCTACCTTGAAACTACTTTTTGTTTGTTTTATGTGAATTAATTTGATGACAAAACTTTACTACCTTAAAATTAAATATTCATCAGGTTCATCCAACTTGAAACTTGTCCCACCCATCCGGTGATAAGTAGTGATAGTATTTTCATTTTGTAACAAAACACATTATTTGTATCACAAATTAACATAGAAAATGGCGAAACTTCCTATGAATTTGAGAGACGACAACGTAAGTGAAGAAACAAAGAATCTGATATTTTCACTTCCTACAGACGAAGATTCTCAAGGTAAGCTATGCAAGTACCAAGGATGTTGGTATTACTACAACACTCTCCAAGCAGTCATCAATTTCCAGACAAACTTCCAGCCGCAAGACACCGACATAGTCCTCGCTTCTTTCCCCAAATCCGGCACCACTTGGCTCAAGGCACTCTCAATCGCAATCTTAGAGAGATCTAAACATCATTCTAGTGATCCTCTGACCCATCCTTTGCTATCTGATAATCCTCATGGCATAGTACCGTTCTTCGAGATCGATATGTATCTCCAAACCGCAACACCAGACCTAACCAGGTTCTCTAAATCTTCTCCTAGGCTATTCTCGACTCACATGCCTTTGCACACCGTGAAAGAGGGCCTCAAGGATTCTCCATGCAAGGTTGTGTACTTGTGCCGGAACATAAAAGACGCGTTGATATCTCGTTGGTATTTCAGGTGCAAGTATCAGAACAAAGAAGTGGCTGGAAGCATTCTCGAGTCAATGTTCGAGTCGTTCTGTAGCGGAGTTAGCTTCTATGGTCCGTTCTGGGACCATGCACTTAGCTATTGGAGTGGCAGCTTGGAAAACCCCAAGCAAGTCCTTTTCATGAGGTATGAGGAACTGAAAACAGAGCCTTGTGTCCAGGTCAAGAGGCTTGCAGAGTTCTTGGGATATCCTTTCACTAAGGAAGAAGAAGAGAGTGGATTGATTAACAAAATCGTGGAACTATGCTCTCTTCGTAATCTGAGCGGTTTGGAGGTTAACAAAACCGGGAAGACGTGGATGAACGTGGATTACGATAGCTATTTCCGAAAAGGTGAAGTTGGTGATTGGAAGAATTATCTAACCCCCGAGATGGAGAACAAAATCGACATGATCATTGAAGAGAAATTAAAGGGTTCGGGCTTGAGACTATGATAAACTTATATTTTATAAGTGGGTTTTTGCTTTTGTTACTTTGATGCATCCTAATAAAACCAGCTTTTTGTGTTCCGTTGTTATGTTTCCTTTGATGTAATATTTAATAAAAGTGTTTCAATATATGTTTCCTTTAGAGTATCTCCAATGGTATTCTATTTTTGCCTCTATACTCTATTATAGAGTAATTTTTGCTGAAGATGGTGTCTTTGGCTCTTTGCTGTCTGAGTGGCCTGCCTTTAAGACATATTTGGACGAGATTGAGGCGGACAAGGAGGAGTTCTTATCCTTTACACTAGTCCAAGTCCCCCGAACGCAGAATGGTAATGCTGACAAGCTGGCACGACGTGCTAGAATCAAGTCACATCAAGTTACATTTGTAAACGTTTTTCCTACCATTTGGCTCGTTTGAGCTTTGTACTTTGCTGTAAAAAAAAAAAAGTAATTTTTGCTCAAATGGTACTCTATTTTCACCTCTATAATAGAGATTGCTATTTTTTTTCTCTATTTATAGAAGAACTCTATTTTTTCCTCTATAAATAGAGGTGAACTATTTTATTTGCAAAATAGTCCTCTTAATCTTTAATTTGTTTCATTTATGACCAAAATAAATAAAATAATTATTTTTAAGAACTAATAATATAAATTTAAGTATAAATATTTCTTCTAAAATATTGAGACTACCATTTGCAAAAGATAATTTTATGAAAGTGTTACAAAATTTAAAGTAAAATGGGTTAGTTTACAATTTTTTAAAATAAAAGGTGTTAATTGTAAAATAAAAATAGAATCTATATGGAATATTCTTTTATAGAGGAAAAAGTAGAGAAAACCATTGAAGCAAAACTCATCTCTATTATAGAGGAAAAAATAGAGAAGACCATTGGAGATGATCTTAATATGTATATGGAAACTATCATGAACCCAAGAAAAAAAGAATGAAAAAGTTTTAAAACAGATACACATAGCTTTTTCTAAACCTTCTCCACAAGGACCACAAACTCAATTCTAGCCTTCTAGCTACTATATTGTGCTCCACCAAGTTTGATTATCCAAAAGCTTCTTTATTTTCTCACTTACAGTTAAAGGGGCTGTTTAGCTTTACGAGAAATAAAAACACACTCTTTTTCATTTCCTTTCAGACAGATTTGATATTTTCCTAAATTTGTGCAACCACTTCTAAGGATTTAATAATTATAAGCCATACACCTTGAAAATTTCGGAAAACAAAAAATCTGCAGCTAAAAGATTTCTACAACCTGTAAGTTATGATAAGGTTGATATTATTTGATGATATAATATAATTGATATTATTTATTTATAATTAATATGTTCTTTTAGTATACTCATATTTCTTTATATCATAGATTCATATTAAATAAATAATTATTAGTATATTTTATTATGTTTTTAAAATGGTTACGGTTAACAAATTACGATTTAATTATGCGGTTAACCAACGGTTTTGATACGGTTACAGTTAATTAATGGTTATGATTAATATAATTTGACCATATATTTACAGTTAATGATTACGGTTTTTAACAATTTTATACGGCTACGGTCTAGTTACGGTTCAGATACCGTCCGGTAATGGTCTAAAATACGGTTACGGTTTAATTTTGGTCATGCCTTATTCTAGGTACTATATTGTGCTCCACCAAGTTTGATTATCCAAAAGTTTCTTCCTTTGTGAGATTTATTATTACTATTTTTTTCACTTAAAGTTAAAGGGGCTGTTTAGCTTTACTAGAAATAAAAACACACTCCTTTTCATTTCCTTTCAGACAGATTTAATATTTTCCCAAATTTGTGCAACCACTTCTAAGATACTAAAGTAAGATTGAAGGGTTTTTTTTTCTTTTCTTTAAATTGTTTTGAAATTTGAAGAGGTAAGATGGTGCATGCTCTGATTACAATATTGAGTACCATTTGTTCTTGAATATTTTTGTATAGTAATAATTTTATTGATTGGGCCAAATCTAGTAATATCCACGTTGCATAAATTAACACAACTGTTAATGAGCTCATGTATCACATGAGCTCATATAACCTGTGAATGTAGATTAGAGAAATCCTATCTGATGTCCACGTGGATGGATTATATCTTAAAAAGTTGGATTCTAATCCTAAACGAGTTGTGATTAAAGCAGTTGGGCCTTAATCCTATGCGAATTAGGGTTAAGAAGCCGAATCCGTATAAATAGATAGCCATACACCTTGAAAACTCCGGAAAACAAAAAATCTGCAGCTAAGAGATTTCTACAACCTGTAAGTTATGAACTGAGACTATCTTGTTCTTTGCTTGTTACTACGATTAGAAAAAGATTACCTTATATTCTTGATATGTGCTTTCCTAGATTTTTTCTAAACTAACTTGTTTATCTTTCCTTAACCAGGGTGGTGATGTTTCAGTAAGTCAGTGGTGGCAAGAGGATAAAATTTCATGAGAATGTCTACTTGTGTTTCTGAGGTATGTTTTGTAGTTAATTTTGTTTCTTTTGGTTATATATGCGCTCAAATTAAAAGCGGTGATTTCGGTTGCTGAATGAAACTGTCATTTCAAGGATTTTTTATATTATTTTGTAATATTTGTTTTTGTCTTTTGGAGAAGCTGTAAAGACCATCTGACTTTTCTTATCCACGTTGGTTTTTGGTTAGTTATTTCGGTACTGATGATAACAGTTTAGTTCAGTGTAGTATATCTGTTGATCAACTAAAGGTGGCCATGTGGGTTTTTTTCAGTTTTCTACTTTTTCTCTTTTTAAACTGTTAATAAATTATTATAATATGAAAATCTTAACCTTTGATTAATTTTTAGCGTAATATTCTGTAGATTCTAGTTGTTATTAGCGGCATTGAAATGTGACTTTAGGTGATATACTTGTTCTTTTGTAATGATATAATCCAATTATGTAGTGATCTTCATGTGATATGAGGATGTAGGATGTTGCTGTACAATAGTTTATAACCGAAAGCTTCTGTTACCTACATGTGATGCAGGAGAATTTGATTGTGACGACACAAGAAGTTAAGGATGATTCCGAAATGGCACCGGGGGATGTAGTAGCTACATCATCAAAAAGTGTCTCTACGGAAGCTTTAACCTTGGGAGATCTTATGTCAATGGAAGATTCCCAAAGCTCACTCAACAACAGCAACACTCATGGACCTGAAGAAGACCGTGAAACAGAACATGAGATAACAGAGGAATCAATGGAAGATTCCCAAAGGTCACTCAACAATAGCAACACTCATGGACCTGAAGAAAACATAGAGCGTGAAACAGAGGAACCAATAGTAGAGAGCTTGAGATTTCTATTATCTAAAAATGTAGAATCAGAGAGTCAAGGACTAGAAAATGTGATTGAGGAGCCTTGCCATCACGATCTCTTCTCAAGACGTCCAGCTCGTATGACTAACTCTAGACCAACCTCAGCTCGTATGATTGACTCCGAACCAACCTCAGTCTCGGGATTCCGCTCAGCTCGTTCTGAAGGAAGCTCAGTCAGCGCAAGCTCCTTCGGTTTCCCAATGTAAGTAAACACACACTCACCTACATATGACATATATATATATCAACTTATCCTGTAAACCCTTAGTTTTGTGAAATTTCTGTTACAGCTTGCAATCAGAAAGGAACATCAGTACTGTAAGAAAGAGGACAAAACGTGGAAAGGAGAAAGGGTGGAGGCGTTACTCTCTTCGTCTCTGTTGTAGGTTCTGATGCAGTACTCTGCCTTTCTCGCAGAGAGTTTCTTTACCTTTATAAGTTCTATTCAGGTTACTGATCATTCAAAAACTCATGACGAGTGGTTTAGTAAACCTATCTTCTGTATGCCTCAAATACTTCATCGTGGCTTTATATATATCTATGCTTTTTTTCCTTTCTTTTTCAGTTTCACGCCTTGCTTCAGTCACAAGGTACAAACCCTAAATTCTCTTTGAAGTCTTGTTTTCCTTCATCCCATAATCTTTTCTGAATTCTCTGATCTTCTTCTTTCTCTCGGTTGTGTCACCTCCCATATTATGCCTATGCTTGCTATTAGATAAAATGTTTTGCCGATTTCTACAAACACCAATCATCAAAAGTTCAAGTTAACAAGCGAGCCGACCCACACAGAAAAAGTAACCAAAAGGCACACATGCAGAGAGAATATATACAAAAAAAATCAAGTCTCAACAACATCACAACACACCTACATACATTCTCACATACACTTAAACATTTGTCAAAAGTCGGAAAATAAAAAAGGAACCTTTAATCATTCTTCACACATATCAAAAAGAGATACAATCATTCTTTTTAGTAAAGCTTTTCTAAAATTTTTAGCTCAAGCAACAATCAGATAAAGAATTAAAGAAAACAAAACAATCAATTTTAAAGAGGATTAAGCAACAATTTACATCACACAAGAAGATAATCTATAAATCTTAAAGAGAGACACTATCACATAAACCTCATCGCCTCGAAAATTATCAGATTTAAGAAATAGAGATTAAACTCTGGAAATAACATACAGGAAAAACGATGGAGTGTTTTTCGAAAGCAAGATGATATGATTCGGTTTCAAGATCAAGTACCACCAGTGTTTGGCTTAGGTCAAGACTGCAAAACAACAACTTCTTCTTCGACTTCTTGTTCTTCCCATCCAAAAGTGCTAGTGGCAAGACCGGGCATCGGGAACTACCAGAAGTTGCATCCAGATCAATGGAACACATTTGTGCCATGTATTGTCGGCTGAATTCAATGACCATATCACTTGGTTGGGCCACTTCATCTCCGAAACGCACAAGCGGTTGTCCAAATTGCACATGACGATACCCAAAGGAGAGACATTGGCAAAGGGAGCTTTACATACGACTTGAAAGGCTTCGGTGTGAAGATCCAAGGATAGAATTTTTGTTTCCTTGCACTGGGTGAACCAATGAAGCGACCCATCTACATAGACAGGTACGGGGAGAGAAACAATCCGATAAGGAGCAGCGGGAGTGACATACCTTCAAGCGTTGGTGCTAAAGTCGAAAACCTCGCATGTAGTAGTAGTAATGTTTTCTAGGCCAATTAGTGAAGGGTTGTATAACCAAACGGGCTTGTATGTGCCCGTGATTTTGTCTTTACCGAATCCAAGACTAGAGACTATGTATGCACGATTGCAAAATTCTTCTCCTAAGTCGACAATGTATCGTTGTAAGCTACAGAGAGGGAGAGGCCGATACCATCTAGTGGTTGGGTTGACCACAAAACCGGGTTTTCTGTGATGGTAGAGACAAACGAGACCGTCACAGCTATTATAGGAAACCAAGTATCGTGTGTTATCCGTCTCCCAAGGAGTAGGGATATTGACAGATGATGATGAACCCAACATGAAGACATCTGGATCACCACCTGATTGCTGACGATGTGTCAACTGTCTTCGTTGGAAGTATGGGGAGTCGATCGTTGATTTCCATTGTTTCGATACAGCCTTGAATCTCATCAAAGAATCCACATCAAGTCTCACTAGGATACGCTCTACGACATCGTTGCTTTTTTGTTGACATTCTTGTGATTGCAGACTTGATGAAGAAGAGATTTAAAAACGCTTATCCTCTAAACAAGAATCTTCCTCTCTCTCTATCTCTTCACACGACACAGATCTCCTAAGTCCTAAGTCCTAAGTCCTAACCTTTAAACTCGTCGAACCCTATCTCTGTTTTCCTTTTCTTTTCTTGTGGGCTTTTGATTTTTCTTAAGCCCTCAACAGAACCCATATACGATTTTAAACCGACGTTCAGGATCTTAATAATATTTTTACTCATAAGGTAGGTATGATGACATCAGTAATTAATTAGTTTATGTGGCTATTTAAAGGTTTTAATCATAAATTAATTATCACATTTTTATGCAGATTGTAAAGCATTGCTTACCTGATATATTTTTATGCAGATTATAAATTAATTATCATATTTTTATGCAGATCATAGATTAACACCTTTTTTTTTTTTTTTTAAACTCAAATGTACCAACAACAAACAACAAAAAAATGGCACAAGATGAGCTTCCTATGAACTTGAGATACGACAACGTAAGTAAAGAAACAAAGACTCTCAAGGGAAGCTCTGCAAGTACCAAGGATGTTGGTACTACTACAACACTCTCCAGACAAACTTCCAGCCACAAAAGACCGACATAAATAGTCCTCGCTTCTTTTTCCAAATCCGCCACAACGTGGCTCAATGCACTCTCAGTCGCAATCTTGGAACGATCTAAACAGCCTTCTGATAATCATCTCGGATACATCCTCTGCTAAAAAATAATCCTCATGGCATAGTTCTGCTCTTCGAGAACGATATATATCTGAAAACAGCAATATACACTTTAAACCCCCATAATTTAGATTTTATAGTCATTTTTATTCTTACAATATTCGATGATAAATTTACACTCAAATTATGGGCTTGACTTTTAAGAAATTACATAAAACAAGAAAGTTATAAATTGAAAAACCTGGCTGATTGTATTTTTCTATCTGTCAAAGAAACTACACATCCATTGTCTTTAGGACAAAAGTTGACTTCGTCCTCTTTTTTGAGATTTTTTTTTCTTTTCATAATAAGTTGACTTTTTCTTTTTTTTGTCATCTTTAAAGTTTAGGGATCATATGAAACGAACAAAAAAGAGTCAAATCCGCACGATGTCTTAAGATATGATTCTCCAAAAGTTTCTTCATCTGTAAGATTTTATTTCTTTACTTGAAAGGGCCCCTTGTTTAGTTTTCCGGGAGCTAAAACATACATACTTTTTCCTCCCTTCCTTTCAGAAATATTCTTATCTATTGATGATCTGTTGACTTCTGAAGGGTTTTCTGAATGTTAGTAACATTTTTTCTTGATTTTTTTTTTACTTATTTGGGGGGTTATATACAATGTATCGCTCGGTGGTGGCAAGAGAATATAAATTCGAGAATTTCTGCTTCTGTTTATGAATTTTGATTTGTAATTAACTGCATAATTAAAGTTGTTTTCTTTGGTTGACATTTATGTTCATATTAAATGTTGAGAGATCGTGTTTACTTGACATTTCAACGATTTTTTTTTTTTTTTTTTTTTTTTTTGGGATTTTTATACAATTTTTTTTTTTTTTCTCTTGGAGAAACAGTGTAACCATCTGCATTTTTTTCTCCAGGTTGGGTTTTAAACGATCCAAAATTTTCTCTGTTTCCAATTCTTGTTTCTAATGGACTTCTTTTGTAGTTGTTATTTTGGTACTAATTAATGTTAGGTTAAAGTTTTAGTTCAGGGTAATCTCTGTTTATCTCTACTAGTGGGTTGATTCATTTTTAGCCTACTCTTCTCAAATTCTAGGTCTTAGACAGTGACTCCATTGTTTAGTATAATGTTTGTAATTTCATTTTCTGAGATTCCTCAGTTGCTAGATTGTTATTGTTATGAAATAATTTCAATTATCAGTGATCTTCATGTGAAATATTTTGATGATTAGATGTTGCTGTGCATTTGTTTAATCAAAAGCTTGTGTAAACCTTTGCTAAAAATAATTGAAGTCACATTCTTTTCCCTAAGTCTTTGGCCATTCATCATGATTTCTCACATATGTCTCTAACAATGGATTTGTCAATCATTGATTCTAAACTCCATGTCATTTCATACAACTTTATCTCTCCTCAACGAACCCAACTAGAAAATTTCTTTTTCCTTGTAGATCATTCATATATTAGTGGTGGTTGTTTGAAGATAATATATAGCCTCTGCAGCTTTATGAAAGATGACAATGAGATCAGGTTAGTCCCTCCTATTCGTTGTTCAGACCTTTGAATGTTTTTGAAAAATTAGTATTCCAAGTGGCTTTTTTTCTCTCGTGTGACTACAGACAAAGATGATGTGTTTGGAAACTTGATAGAAGAGAATACTGAAGTAAAGATCCTGGACAACGGAAAAGAAACTGGATGTGAGTTATATGGTTCAATAAGTGAAGAACGGGTCAAAGAGAACGCTGGAAACATGTCAGGACACCATTCTTATGAATTCAAGATTGGCCCTAACAATGAGCGCATACAGGAAAACCGTAATAGTCTAGAGGACCATTTGGTTTTCTATGTGGACAAGAATGTAATGGCTCGCAAATTGCCTGAGACGGTCATAGTTAGTAACTATGAGGAGGTTACTTTTAACATTGTCAAGGATGTATGTGTCGATGAGGGTGTGCCTGTGATGCCAAACGAGAAACCTTTCGGATCCAAATCCTCAGACGACAGCAAACTCAATCAAGAAATCGTGAATGTGACAGAACAAGTTAAAGATGATTGCAAAGTGGCACCGGGGGATGTAGTAGCTGCTACAACAAGAATTGTCTCTAAGGAAGCTTTAACCTTGGGAGATATTATATCAATGGAGGGTTCCCAAAAACTATCCAACAAAAACAACACTCATGGACCTGAAGAAACAGAACAGAAGAAAACAGAGGAACCAATAGCAGGGAGCTTGAGATATCTTTCCACTGAAATGGAAGAATCAGAGAATCAACGGCTAAACGATGTGTTTGAGGACTCTTCTGATCACAATCTCTTCTCAAGCAATTTCCCAAACGGTTCTGGGGAAAGAAGTTTCTCTGAAGCAGAACCAGGTTTAGCTCATATAAGTTACTCTGGACTGATCTCAGTCTCCGGAAACATCTCTGTTCGATCTGATGGAAGCACAGTTAGCGGAAGCTCCTTCGCTTTCCCACTGTATATACATGCATACACTCACATACTTAAATCTTTATGATCAAACTTATTGTCTACGAACTCTATAAAACTTTTTTTTGTGAAAAACTCTGTTACAGATTGCAATCGGAATGGAACAGCAGTCCTGTAAGAATGGTGAAAGCTGAGAAGATTAAACCTCGAAAGGAGAAAGGATGGAGACATTACTCTCTTCTTCTCTGTTGTAGATTCTGATGGAGACATTACTCTGCCTTTCTCTCAAAATGGTTTTTTTTAACCTTATAGGTTCTACAGATCGTTCAAAAACACAGAAGAGTGCCTTTTTTTTTTTTTTTGTTGTTGTTTGGTTTTTTAGTAAATAATTCTCTTTTAGTTTCAATTGCTTCGTTGTGGTTTTGAGATTAATGTGTATTTTGTGTTCTCTCAGTTTCACGTGTTGCTTCAGACACAAGGTACAAAACCTAATTACACTTTTGTACAGCAAGCTAAATTTGTCGGTGACGTTAGATTAATAATGGGCTTTTTAAAGTTCCAAAGCCCAGTTGTTTGCAACTTGTCACATGCGTCAATCGTTGGCAGGCGCAAGTCGGTCTAAGAAGCCACGTCATCATCTAATTTCCTTTTTGTCATGACGTGGTACTTGTAAACACTCGCCACGTTCCATGTAATAATCGAACGGCTTCGATTTCATGTGGGCTCTGTAGATCCGACGGTTCTCACTTCTTGTTCTAGACCCTTCTCAGAGTCGTGGATAGTGGTAAAATCCATACATCTCTTTATTTTTTACTTCTTACACATTTTTTTGTCAGCCAATATTTATTTCTTTATTAAATCTGTAACTTTCTTTTGTTAACGTCTATATAGAGAGCTAACAAATCTAAATATATGAACTTATGTCACAATCAAAGTGATGAAAGCGAAAATTATAAACATAATTAATATTTACCAACAACAGTAAAATAAACATAATTAAATGATCAACTGACAAAACATAAAAAAGGATTAAACTATAAGCTGACGTGGCACTGGTTAAAAAAGATATAGGCAATGGCAACATTTACTTCTGCGGAGAGAGTTAAAAAAAGAAGAAAGCGTCGTTGAGAGGTTGAGACGAAGACGAAGAAGGATAGAGAGCGAGCGAGCGAGCGCGAGGCTAATGGATCAGTGACTCACTCACTGAGTCAGATTTTACCGATTCATTTGTCTCCATTGAAGCCTCTTTTCCTAAAGATTCTACGCTTCTTCACTCTCTCTCTCTCTCTCTTCCATGTGCCTCTCCTCCGTTTCTTCAGATCTTGGTTTCCGGTGAGTTCTTTCTTCTTCAAATCGTTTGATTCTTGTTAATTTTTTATCTTCTCTTTCGTAAATCTTAAGCCATGTGTTTTGATTTCATTGTTTGCTTTTTTCTCGTTTGGTTCCTCGATTTTGTTGTGTAAAGTGAATAAATTTGCTGTATTCACCAAACGGTTATGTAAAGTTTCTTGGAATCAAAGATGTATGTATCTCGTGACAAGTACTGGAGAAAGAAGACAACTTTTCCCAAGTTTTTTTTATTAAGGATTTGTTGTAAAAAAAAGCCGAGAAAAAAGAAGGTTGCTTTATACATTTTACAACTGTAGTAGTATAAAATAATCAAATCTTGAACCTTTTCTGATCTCTTTAATCCTTTTTTTAATGCAGATTCTAATCCTTTCTTTAACCACCTACCTACAAAAGCATGGCTTTTTATCTGATGTAGTTGCCAGAGGATAATAAAGTTTCTGTTTTTTTTTATTTCCCCTCACTTCTGCCTTGTTTGAGAGGTCGTGTTGGGTGGTGGTGTTTTTGAGTCTTTGAAGAGATGGCAATGGCTGTGTTTAAGGCTCCTCTTAAAGGGGAATTTAATGGGGTTAGAAAGATTGAAGGGAAACAGTATAAGCATCATTTGCTTCAGCAACAGTCTTCAGGGAGAAGACGTGTTTTTGTGCAAACCGAAACTGGCTGTGTTTTGGGAGTTGAGTTAGACCGTAATGATAATGTTCACACTGTGAAGAAGAGGCTTCAGGTTGCCTTTAACTTACCTACTGAGGAAAGCTCTTTGACGTTTGGGGATATGGTGTTGAAGAATGACTTGAGTGCTGTGAGGAATGATTCTCCTTTGCTTTTAAAGCGTAACTTAATGCACAGAAGTTCTTCTACTCCGTGTCTTTCACCTACTGGGAATGATCTGCAGAGGAAAGATCTGAGTGGTCCTATTGAGATACTTAGTCACTCGTATTGCTTTCTGTCGTTGAAGCAAACTGCGAATGATATTGTTAAGGCGATGAAGATGGGTGTTGAACCAATCCCTGTCAATGGTGGCCTTGGAGGGGCTTACTATTTTAGGAATGAAAAGGGTCAAAGCGTTGCGATTGTCAAGCCTACGGATGAAGAACCTTTTGCGCCTAATAATCCTAAAGGCTTCACAGGGAAAACACTTGGGCAGCCTGGTTTGAAGCCTTCTGTGCGAGTTGGGGAAACCGGGTATAGAGAAGTTGCGGCATACCTTCTTGACTATGATCACTTTGCTAATGTTCCTCCCACGGCTCTTGTGAAGATTACGCACTCTGTTTTCAATGTCAATGATGGAATGGACAGGAACAAGTCTCGTGAGAAGAAGAAGTTGGTCAGCAGCAAGATTGCTTCGTTCCAGAAGTTTGTACCTCATGATTTTGATGCCAGTGATCACGGGACTTCAAGCTTCCCAGTCTCTTCTGTGCACCGCATTGGGATATTGGACATACGGATTCTCAACACAGATCGGCATGGTGGAAACCTTTTGGTGAAGAAGCTTGATGATGGTGCTGCTGGGAGGTTTGGTCAAGTGGAGCTTATTCCAATAGATCATGGTCTTTGCTTGCCAGAAACACTAGAAGATCCTTACTTCGAATGGATTCATTGGCCACAGGCTTCAATACCTTTCTCTGAAGAAGAACTTGACTACATACAGAATCTTGATCCAGTGAAAGACTGTGAAATGCTGCGAAGAGAGCTTCCAATGATTCGAGAGGCTTGTCTCAGGGTCCTAGTTCTGTGTACCGTTTTTCTTAAAGAAGCTGCTGCTTTTGGACTTTGTCTTGCAGAGATTGGAGAGATGATGACTCGGGAATTCCGCGCAGGAGAAGAAGAGCCAAGTGAACTAGAAATGGTGTGTATCGAAGCAAAGAAATTAACAGTGAGACAAGATGTTTTATCTCCCAAGTCAGATTTAGAAGCAGACACAGAGTTTCAGTTTGATCTCGACTATAATGGCATAGACCTGGTCTATGACTCCGATGAACTACTCGTCAAAAACCCGTTTTCAAGTGGACATTCTTCACTTGGAAAGCTCAAGGAGAGCATCGTTGAAGAAGAGGAAGACGAAAGCGAAGAAGAAGAGGCAAGACTTACTCTATCTCTCACAAAGCTTTCAACATCATTGAAGAACCACAGTCTAAGCAACAACATGGGATCTGGATTCCTTAAACCTCCTAGAGTCAAGACAGAGAAAACACTGGTAAGTCACAAGAGTGCAAACGTGCAGCTCCCAGCGAGCGCAAATTTTGTGAAGTTAGCAGAAATGAAAGAAGTGGACTGGGTTGTGTTCTTGGAGAAGTTTCAAGAGTTGCTTGACTCGGCTTTTGCAGAACGTAAGACAATGACGTTGAGGAATAGACAAAGGCTTGGGACTTCGTGCAAGTTTTGAGAGATCATATAAGTAAAACTTTTAAGAGTTCACATAATAGAAGATCAAAGATTTTTACTTTTACGAGTTTTTGAAACAGTGACTTGTTAACTACGTTAAGATTAGTAAAGAAATGTTAGTTCGTTTTCTTCCCTGACATGCTCTGTAAATATTCTTTAGCATTTTTCTTCGAAATTTTGTTTCTCGTCATCCTTCGGTACGTTTTGCCTTCTCTTTACAAAATAACAGTATAAACAAGGGATACAAAATATGATGTGTTTGTGATAAACCTATCATTTTAATGGACACAATTCATCAGTGCCACATTAGTGACCATTCCCTGTCTTCTTTGTTAATATCTAACATAATCATGCACAACTTGTTGAACTATTTGAAATTTTATAAGTTTCTAAAAACAATCTTTTTCTTTATCTATTACTTTGAATAATTTGAAGGTTTTTTCTTTTTATGTAGGCATATTTGGAGTGACATTGTTTCTTATTATGTCAGTAGCCGACGCCAATACAAACAATGATTGATACTTCACAATTTCATATCGAAAAAGCTAAGGAGACTTGGACAGTCATCCCCGTGATCAAGAATAACTACTTTATTGTAATATAATAGTCATGCCCATGGCCATGATCTAGAAAACTTGGAAGAAAAGAATATTACAACAAAATAAAAACAAATAATCATGGCTTAGAGGCTGTGTTCGCCAAGCTTAATGATTGATTTTTTCACTTAAGACACATTTTTTCTAGTTATTGTAAGATGTAAGACTTGAAGTTTTTTGTTTTTTACATCTAAAAAAACTACATTCGGAACCAAACCGAATTGAAAATGAAAATCGATTAACAAGAAATTTGTTAAAATATGTAAAAATTAAATCCAAACCAAAACCTAAGACATATCAAACTAAATCCAAAGAAAATATTTAACCTCAAATCAAATATATCCTTAGATAGTTGAAAACAAAGTACTCAAAAACGTAAAATTCATATGCTGAAAACCAAGTTTTAAAATATATATCTGATAAACCGAAAACCTCAAAAACCAGGATATATATGTAATAAACCGAAACTGGATTAGACTCTCTCTCTCTCTCTCCAAATATCATATATGCCTCCATGGCCTCTCAGCGAGGCTCACACAATCACCATGTCTAAAACAATCGACGAGATGATCGATTGTTAACCCTGCAGCCTGCATGAACGAGTGTACAATCACTGGACCGACAAATCGAAACCCTCGTTTGATCATATCTTTGCTAATGATCTCAGCCTTGGGAGATCTCAGTGGTACATTTCTTGGATACTTGAATTTGCTAATGATAGGTTTGTAATCCATAAACCCCCACATGAAGCTGCTGAATGATCCAAATTCCTTAACCACCTGTAAATAATAGAAAATAAATTAAGGTATATATGGAAAAATATACAAGAAATTATAGGGCTGTTTTACTGTTTAGCATAAGTGAGAAAAGGTTTAAAACTTGCCTTGGTTATGCATTTGGCATTGTCAACTATACACCTGACTCTACTCTCTTGTAACATTATTGCTTTGTTTGATGCAATCTCGGTGATCTCTTTCTCTCCCATTTTGGCCACCAGATTTGGGTCAAACTCACAAAACGCCTCTCTAGTTTAACAAATTACGAAAATATTCATAAATTTATATCTACTTGTATAATGTAACAAAATGCGAGAGATTTTACCTAAAGAGTTCTTTACGTTTTAGGATCTCAGTCCAATTATAGTCCATTAACATCCCCGACATGGCAAGGAACTCAAAAAGCAGGCTGGTTTAAAATTAAAAATCACCATACAGTTAATTTTCTTCGTACAACATTGATTTAAATATAACCATCTAGTATAACAAGAGGGTTAGCATTTAGTTTGTATACATATACGAAATTAATCTCATAAATTTGTGTAATCATACTTATCATCATAGACAGGGACTCCCCATTGCTGGTCATGAAACTTTACGTAGGCTTCATCTACAAAAAAAAAAAATACAAAATTATTTTTATGATCTTTACTTAAATTTATAATCATCACAAATTCATACTGGAATTTGATTTAGTTTAATCACATTATTGATTATCTAATTAACTTGTATAGATTCTATTTAGCTATATAATATTATATTAGGACATCTTGATCTTACCACTTTTCTTGGTGATCCAATTGCACCTCTTTGGCTCATCGCTATTGAAATCCAGACATAGCTGTTGTTCTAGTTGTTGCGGGATACTTTTTGGAACAATTGTTTCTCTTCTGTGCGGAGATGAGATTAAACCAAGTGCTAGAGAGATCTTTTGTTCCAACGTGGAATTTGAATCCGTGGAGACAGAATCGGTGGAGTTCTGAGAGAGCGATAGAGATATAGAAGAGAGTGAGAATGAAGAAGATGTACTTCGTTGAAGCGTGATTGGGTAAATCCTCTTTAAGTGTTTCGCAAAGAAGTTAGAGTTTTGCTTAGTCTCCTTGTCTCGTACACTCTTCCTTTTCTCCACGATTTCTCTTCTTTTAGGACTTGCTTTGTACATCTTTGATTTTGGGGTAAGTCATTACAAGAAAAAACCAGAAGTACTTATAGGAGAGCAATGCACCATAAAGTGGAGGTCTTAAGTTAATGCATGTGGTTACTAGAGATAGAATTAATGACATCTAAGTTGGTGAAATGTGTATTTCATGTTTGTGAAATTTTACCATATTTGAATATCTTCTTCACTGATATATTACAAGATGCATATATTGTAAACAATATTTTTTTGGTTGAATAAATTTTGCATTCATTCAAAAAAAAAAAAAAAAAAACGTCAAAAATTTATTTAGTCTTTTTTTTTATATAGTGAAAGTTTATTAAAGTTGAAAACGACATATATGTAGTACGAGTTTTCATTAATTTAAGTTGTTTTTAGCTCTAATGCATGTATCAAGAAAGGTGTGACAGATAACCAAATTGGTGAAGTGATCCATCTTATTACCTTTTTCTAAATCTATTTGCTTTTAATATTTAATTTGTTGGAGTTCTCTTTCTATACTTGATTTGAAATACTAATTGACAGACGTATAATCAAATTTTACATGATGTTTTCTATTGTTTTTGTGATGGTAACTAATCTGCGTCTGACGTTACAAGAAAACAGAAGAAAAAAACAATGTCGGTATATGATGCTCTTATTAGATTAAAAACTATACTTGTGTTAGTTGTCTAGCTAGTTGGCAGTGGCACTCAGCACTACGATCTTTAGTGGAAACTGTGATTATTGATATGGTTACGATGAATTAAAAATAATTGTAAAACAGATTATTCTTAGCTTCTACTCTTTGCTGTTGCATGCTCATTTCTAAGAAATAAAGAAATGAACGTTTCGCCTATTTTAGACAAAGAACTCTCATCTTTTATTCTTTCTTTATGTAATTTGTATTTTATTTCGCGTATGTGTTACTTTGTTAAATTATAGTTTATTTTGATGCATAAATATAATCATCATTGTAATGACTTTTGTAAACCATCAAAAAAATAAATCAATTTTGACATAAGATTCTCTACTCTCTTTACTTTCTAAATATTGTAAACCGGTAAGAAAGCTGAACCGGAACAATTTTGTTCCGGTTATTTAAAAACCGGATTTAGGTTTAAATCGTAAACCCCAAGAAGAATCGTAAAACCCTTTCTTCTCCGTCTGTTTCTTCAAACTTGCCGGGGAAAAAAAAACCGAGAATATATCTCTCCGACGAAGCTCAATTCTCAACCCATCTCTCAAATTGAAGACAAGGGCATCTCCAGAAATCACCCAATTGAAAAACCCTAATCCCCAAATTCCATGATCTGTAGATGGATTGCATCCAATTCAAGCAAAGTATCTCGTATCCTCTCTCCTTTCTCTTCTCTCTTATCCACTAAATCCTCCTTCTCCATCGCCAAACTCGACGATGAGCCATTACCCACAACCAATTCCACTTCCGATTACAGAGACTTTCACCAAGAGATTCTCTTTGGGATGAAGAAGAATGGGTTCCGTGAGTTTCTTCACGGGCATCACTTCCGAGGCTTGGTTTCGGAACTTAGACATGTCCATGTAGAAGAGATCATGGCTGAATTGATGGCTGAAAGCTCAGATCTTTCGGTTTGGTTTTTCAAAGAGCTGAGAGATATTTATGGGTTTCGTCATTCGAGTTTTTCTACATTGTTGGTTTCACATGTTTTTGCTGGTCAGAGACGTTTCAAAGAGCTTCAAGTGGTTCTTGAACAACTCCTCCAAGAGCAAGGCAAGTCTTTTTCTTTTCTTTTGTCTCAAAGACTTGTGCCAATTACTGGAGAAAAGAGGAAACTTTAGCGTTTTCATGAATCTGATTTATAGCTTTAATTTCCCATGATTTGCTTTTAGGTTGTGGTTCAGCTTCTTTGATTTGTAAAGTTCTCTCTAGTAGCTTCAGGAAGTGGGATTACACAGGAGTAGTTTGGGATATGTTGTTGTTTACTGCGTCGAGATCTAAAATGGTTGATGATTCTCTTTATATCTTGGAAAAGATGAAGGATCTCAACTTGAAAGTGTCAACACAGTCATACAACTCTGTTTTGTATAGTTTTAGAGAAACAGATAAGATGTGGGATGTGTACAAGGAAATCAATGATAAGAACGAGTACACGTACTCAACAGTTGTAGATGGTTTGTGTAAGCAACAAAAGCTAGAGGATGCAGTTTCGTTCCTCCGAACTTCAGAGTGGAAAGATACTGGTCCCTCTGTAGTTTCTTTTAATAGTATAATGTCAGGTTACTGTAAATTGGGGTTTGTAGATATTGCCAAGTCGTTTCTCTGTACAGTTTTGAAATGTGGATTGGTTCCTAGTGTATATAGTCACAATATACTCATCAACGGACTCTGTCTAGCTGGTTCTGTCGCAGAAGCTTTAGAATTGGTTAGTGATATGAATAAGCATGGAGTGGAACCTGATTCCGTGACATACCATATTCTTGCGAAAGGGTTTCATCTTCTTGGTATGATCAGTGGTGGGGTTTTTGAGGTTATTCAAGATATGTTGGATAAAGGTTTGAGTCCTGATGTTATTACATACACAATATTACTATGTGGGCAATGTAAATTAGGAAATATTGATATGGGTTTAAAATTGCTGAAGAATATGTTGTCGAGGGGATTCGAGTTTTGCAGTATCATCCCCTACAGTGTAATGCTCAATGGTTTATGTAAAGCAGGACGAATCAGTGAAGCTTTGTCATTATTCTATGATATGGAAGCCTATGGTCTGAGACCTGATCTCGTAGCATATTCTATTGTGATTCACGGCCTCTGCAGGCTAGGAGAATTTGATATGGCTGTTTGGCTTTTCGACGAGATGTGTACCGCCGAAATTCTTCCGAATTCTAGGACACATGGTGCTATATTGCTTGGTCTATGTCAGAAAGGGATGTTGCTTGAGGCAAAAGCGCTTCTGGATTCTTTGATTTCAAATAGCAACACACTGGATATTATTCTGTACAATATCGTCATTGACGGGTATGCAAAGTCTGGTTGCATCAAGGAGGCATTAGAGTTGTTCGAGGTAGTAATTGAGAATGGGATAACTCCTAGCGTTGCAACTTTCAACTCTTTGATTTACGGGTATTGCAAAATCCGGAATATAGCTGAGGCTAGAAGAATCTTAGATGTCATCAAGTTATATGGATTGGTTCCAAGCGCTGTGAGTTATACTACACTGATGGATGCATATGCTAACTGTGGAGATACTGAAAGCATAGATGAATTGCGCTCGGAAATGAAAACTAAAGAAATCCTAGCAACCAATGTCACATACGCAGTGATTATTAAAGGGCTCTGCAGCGGCTGGAAACTCGAGAAATGCAACCAGGTACTCAGTGAGAGGACACTCGCTAAATGCAAACAGGTGCTCAGAGACATGGATTCTGAAGGTATCACTCGAGATCAGATCACTTACAATATAATTATTCAGTATCTATGCAGAGTTAAACATTTATCCGAAGCATTTGAGTTGTTGGATAAAATGGAATCTGCAAATCTTGTTCCTACCCCTGCTACTTATAATATTCTAATCGACAGCCTTTGTGTCTACGGTTGCATAAAGAAAGCTGACAGGTTTTTCTATTCACTCCAGAAGCAGGGTGTTAGTCTGTCCAAATTTGCTTATACCACACTGATTAAGGCACATTGTGTAAAGGGTGACCCTGAAATGGCAGTGAGGCTATTTCATCAGCTGCTGGACAGAGGATTCGATGTTTCCATCAGGGATTACAGTGCGGTGATCAACCGTTTGTGTAGGAGACATTTAGCAAATGAGAGCAAACTCTTCTTCCGTCTAATGTTATCCCGGGGTATTTCGCCTGACTTGGACATATGCAAAATGATGATCAAGTCATCAGATGAATTGCTGTCCTGGACCATCAAATCGGGTTTGTTGCCTGATCAGTAAGCAGCCAATGTTTGTCTGTTGTCCCATCTTATATGCTAACTGCAGAAGGCACACTTTCAGTAGAGAAACTATCACATGAGGTAACCGTTAGTAGTATACTGTTACTGTAAAAAAGAAACCCACACAAGTTTTATAGTTTGTTATCTGATGATGTTCTATTGCCGTTTCTCAGTGTTCCAGTTAACAGAATAATCTCAGCTATTGGATAGTATTCATCAAGCAACAGTGTTACCACATTAACTTCCTTGAAGGATTGCGGTAACCGGTAAGTGATGTTTCTTAACCATTTGCATAGTGAACATATACTTTCCACTTTTTGTCAAGTTTTAGTTTCCCCAACCCAAACGCAGATGTCTTGGTCGTTTTGCTGCTTGAGTCTAACACTGTATTAGTTTTCGTCAGGTTCTTTGGGAAAGTAAAGTCATCCCCAGATTTGCTTGAAACAGGCGGTGAGTCGAAATTGTCGGGTCAGTGACAACAACCTCATAACATGATTGGTAGCGAATAAGAGTATTAGATGGAAGTGGACAAAAGGATTACTTCACTTCTGTGAGGGATTAGGGAGTCGGAGCCCATTAAACTACAAACCAAGACGGGTGAAATACATAATCTGGTTATATCTTAAAACATGGTAAATTGTATATTGTACGACATCGACAAATGATAACATTGAGAGAACACAACTAGGTTACACACTTATACGTACCACTTTTTATAGAAAACTTAGAACGATCGATGTTACAAAAACAAAGCTCATATCTAGTTACACATATATATATATATATATTATGTATTTTGATATCTTATAATATTAATATTGAATAATAAGGAGCATTTTATAGGATTATGACAAATTTGATCAGTTGTTCTTGGGAGGATGGTGTCTTGGTTTCCAGTAATCAGCAGTGTACGCAACGAGATCATCCTCTTCCTCAACAGTTGTCTCTTTCTTTGTTGGCTTCTTCATCATCATCTTTGTCGTTTCCTTACTAAACTCTTCTCCACTTCTTCCTCCTATTTGGACCTTCTTCATCGCATCCCCATCATCATCAAGATGCTTCATAACCTGCTTATCATCATCAACCTTATTAGATTATTTACGTGTTTATGTATGTCGTCGAAACTTAAACTACTGAGGTATAATGTGCAGCCCCTATGTGAAATTCGCACTTTTTGCCTAATGTGGGCATTGATTCCATAAGTTTTCACTACTCAAGAAATTAAAACACGTAAAAGTATTTTTTGGGGAACATAGTAATACCTTTGCATTTGAAACATCGTCAACTCTTGACACTTCATCCTTGTGTCCTGATGAAAAAATAGGATATACTTATAAACTATAAAGTAACTGCATTTTTACTGTAAAGTATAAACATGCATGCAACTGTATATAATTCATACAAAATGGGGAAAAGGAATAAATAGCATTGAGAAAGTTCGATTTTCATAATGCAAGTTTTTACGTATATAATATGAATTATATGAGTTACGTACGTAACTATTTCGAATATTCACGACATTAAAATTTTGATGATTGAACATATTAGAGAAAAGGAAAATAAAAGAAAGAGATGAACCATGAAGAGAATAGCTAAAGGAGAGGCAAAACAAAAGAAGAATCAACAAACACAGAAAGCTCGAAGTGATATTGGCCATCTCTTATATTCTTCTTTTAGATGCGATCGAAAACGCTCTCTAAATGTATTATGTGAGATCGAAAACGCTCTCAAAACTGAATGATGAAGAATAGAAGAAGATTAACTAGTGTATATATATAGGGGAAGAAAAACACCCAAGAGTATGCCAAATTTAATCTATTTTTACTTTACCATAAGCCATGTGTCTCTATTGGGAACCTGCCATGCATAGATATTGGGACATGCGTAGAATTCCCGAAAGATGCATGAAACTGTGAACTACAACATGAGATCCAAGTTCACACCCATAACTAAGTGAGCCAACCCAACTAGATAAAAAAAATTATATATCAAGTGTGAATGAACATAGTCTATATATTAATCAATCCCGTTGTAAAAATATAAATATACTTCTTTGGTTTTCGAAATAAGCTTACAATACTAGCATAGAAAAATATGGTCGAATGATGTAAAAAACAAAAAATATTTTGTCGAACTTAGAATATCTACTAAGGTACCGTTCATAAAGATCTTAAAGAGAAACATGCATCTTCTTGACCAAAACATTAAAGAAAAAGGTTTGTATTAACTATTAAGTCAAAATTATGTACGACCATTCAAGAACATTCCTTTTGTTTTTTTTAGTAATGAATTGCTCTGAAAGTGGAACTTAATTAAGAAAAAGGAATTATAGTGCAAAAATGTGCGGGTAAGCACAGTAAATCTATTTTGTGGAAAGCATTTTCAATCTCATTTTTAAATCGCTAGAAGTGCCATTCAGGATGAGCTTTTGGGTAAATGAATGTACTTTGGAGCCGGCCGGAAACAAAACTAGCCAGACACCACAATATATAACTATAAGTATAGTTTGGCTTCCATTTGGTATTAGTATTACATAATTTATTTTCCTGGAATGACTTTTGTGATCTCCGAGTTTTTCCCCCTCTCACAAGTCACAAATACAAATGATACTGAAAAAAGAAGATATTTACGTTGGGAATAGCCCAAAAACATCGAATAAGGAGAAGAAACATAACGTAAAATGCAATTCACAGATGTGCATGTTTTGTGTTGGTCTCTTACTATATTACCACTTTTCTCAGGTTCAAGAACAATAAAAGTAAAACTTGCTCAATTCTCTATACTAAATATAAACACACCCTTAAACTGAACTATAATATATTTAATACTGAGTCCTAGCTAAAATTTGTTAAGTCAAGTTAAAACATGAGTAGATTAGCTGTATAGTGTTTCTATATGACTTTCAAGTTGCCACTAATTACATGTTTTTAAGTTTTATTCATAAGTTTTGTTGACAAAAAAACCACAATTTTTTTTATGAATCTATATACCTGATAATATAAAAATATAATCGGCAGATCGAAGGAAGTCGGTCAAATATGAGTTATTAATTAGTTAATGGACCGTAAGAAACATATCATGATGAATCAGTGGGTGTGGAATGTAACCTATGGTCTATATAACTTCTATAATTGGAATTTGTGTATCTTTGTTAGTATCAATATTGTGTATGCTGTTTCTCCCACATTGCACCAAAATTTACGTACCTAATTGCTTTACCCGATCAGGAGTTCATAACATAATATTTTTTTTCTTAGTATCATTACAACAGTATCATCTGGAGTTAATTCGATTAAACCATAAGTCTGTAATCTCTATCTGTGTGAAACTGCAAAAAAAATTAATAATCCGTTTTTTCTTTTACTTTTATAATGCTACTACAAATTTGAAGCGAAGGTCTCAAATCATTAACCATTTTTACGTAAGACTTTCACTATGTATGTACAAGTTAGTAGTGCAAGTGATTTTCATTAAACCTGATGAATTTTCATAAAATATTTTCCTATTTACCTGAATTTTTCATTTAAACCTGATGTAGTTACATGTTTCATAATGGGCTATTCGTATGCATATAGGCCCAATTATACGGACGCGTCATGTCGTTAATTAAGCATGCAATGATGGAAATAAACAAAATTTGAATTTAGATTTCGTTAACCCCAATAAGATATTGCCCGTGTAATTCCAAAAGAGAAGATTGATTTGAATTTTCCTTAAGTAATGATTAGATTTAGCTTTCTTTCCCTCCAAACGAATAGATTACTAATTGATTTAGAGCTATCTGTTCTCCACTACACATCATTGTTTCCCTTTATTAGATTAAGTTTTATATTCTTTCATTGATTAATAATTTGCTCATTTTTATACTCTCTCCGTTTCAAAATATAGAATGTTTTAACTAAAGCACGCAGATTAATAAGCTTTTACTTTTAACAAGTTCAACCAATCAGAAATAATACTGCATAATATAAAATATTAAACTAATCTAAAAGTTGCATAGAAACTTGAAAACATCTTATATTATGAAACAAAAAACTTCTCTAAAACATCTTATATTTTGAAACGGAGGGAGTAATAAAAGTAGCATCTAGAAGACCACTGATCGATCGGTATGTGGGCGTGTGTATCCTCATCTATGTCTTTTTATACTGATAATAAGTAACATCCTTATTTATGCTTTTTTTAACGACATCTTATGACAGTTGACACTTGACACAATGTTTGGCTTTTACGATTCTGAAACATGATTGTGAAGGTCAAATTCATTTTGTTATATACTTATCACTTCCAAATCAATAAGAGAAAGTTATAATAGAATGACGAGAAATATTTTGCATAGTTTAAGGAAATTAATATAGTATGTTAAGCCTTAATCTTAGTTATATTTAGATGGAAACTTTATATAAAAAGACAGAGCATTTAAAGGGGAAAATTTAGAATTTATTTTATAACCATATTATGAATAAATAAATATTAGCTCTAAGTAATATCACTAGATTATAGCATATCATCTATCATTATCGCATAGGCCATTCTTTTCTTCTTACCAATAATTAATTATATAAAAAAAAAGATTCTCGAGTGAAATGGGAGCTGCGACGTCGACGATGGCTGCGAGGTTTGCTTTCTTCCCACCAACTCCTCCGTCGTACACGGTGGTGACAGAGGAGTCTACGGGGAAGATGAGGATATCGACGAACATGCAGTATCATCACCTCAGAGATGAGGATATCGAAGTTGCGAAGATACGGACAAGAAGAGGGAATGAGATCGTGGCGATGTATGTGAAGAATCCAACCGCTAAACTCACCGTTTTGTTTTCTCACGGCAACGCCGCCGATCTTGGTCACGTTTTCTACATCTTCGCCGAGCTAATTCAACTCAATGTCAATATCATGGGGTTAGTTTTTATATCTCCATGACATAATAATGTATTAATCCATTAATTAAGTTCACTTGTTTTGGTTCTATGTTTTTGTTCCATACTATTTTTTGATAAGAGACAAGATTTTATTCAATCCAAAAATAAAAGTGATGGTACATTAGTCATCAGAAAATTTATATTTATGATTTCTCAATATTAGGTTAGTTAGGATAGCATAGGATTCCAAATTATATTTAATAAAATAAGTACTTTTAACCCCAAAAAAAAAAATTATTTCGTCAAATTTCTTAGCTAGCTGTTTTTTCGTTTGTTCTTAATTAATTTTGTATAATTTATTAATAAAATGTATATTAATTATATATTTTCTTAAAAAAATAGGATGGTCTATTTCAACACTGAGACCACCGAATTTTAAATAATATACAGTAATTTGGGTTCTAATAATACATATGGGGTTCTGTGATGATAATTGCAGATACGATTACTCAGGATATGGGCAATCTTCTGGTAAGGTAAGTCATGTATTCCGATTATTTTAAATAACGCTTGGGATTAGCGCGTGTGATTTAATTTGGATCGTAAAAATTGAAAGCCAAGCGAACAAGAGACGTACGCAGACATAGAAGCAGCTTATAATTGGCTAAGAAACACTTATGGTACAAAAGATGAATGTATCATTTTGTACGGACAATCCGTCGGAAGTGGACCGTCCCTTGAGCTTGCTTCTCGTCTTCCATGTCTCCGAGCACTTGTTCTTCATAGTCCTTTTTTGTCCGGTTTACGCGTCATGTACCCTTTCAAGCATTCCTTCTCGTTCGACATTTACAAGGTTTGATCCTTCTTTTATATTTTCTTTAAAGGAGAGATCTCAGCATCGATTCGTGACCTAATATTGAGTCTCTAGCTAGAGATTTGATTTCTATCTAGTTAAGAAGCTAGTACAGTCTAGGATCGTATTATGTGATATTTTATTAATTACTTGACAGTATAGAGTTTCTTAATTTTCTTCTAAATATCTTTTTTTCTTAATTAGAGTTAAGTACATTATCCTATTAGAATATCAAAATATTGACATTGAATATTATACGTTTCTTTAATTTTCTAAAACTTAAACATCATAGCCAAGTACATCTATTAACAATAACTTCATGGGATCAATGATGTGTACATCTATAAACATCTATTAGTGTTAATATTGGATTTGGTATGGTAAACCTTTATGGGATCAATGATGACATTCCATGGTGTGTAAAAATATAAGATATATGATTTTAACATATATCTACCCCCAAAATAAGGATAATCTCATTGGTTTGGTACACTGATAAAAGTTTTTTTTACTGCAGAATATTGACAAAATTCATCTCGTGGAGTGTCCTGTTCTTGTGATTCATGTAAGTCTATTTTCACATCACAGTATATTGATATACAGTAATCATTCTTATTTTATATATACGAGATTATAATAACAACTTGGTATAATACTCTCCTTGCAGGGAACGAATGACGATGTGGTGAATATTTCACATGGAAAACAGTTATGGGAACTATGCAAAGAAAAATACGAACCCTTATGGCTTAAAGGAGGAGGCCACTGTGATCTTGAGATGTCCCCTCACTACTTACCTCACTTGAGAAAGTTCATTTCAGCCATTGAGAAGCTTCCAATTTCAAACTTTCGGCGCCAATCACTGGCTGATGACCACAAGAAAGAGAAATCAACAAAGAGTAGTAGTTGGATTGGATCTAGGCATAGCACAGAATGTGTTACTGCTAGAGACAGATCAAGAAAGTACATTAGTAACGATCATCGGTATGGGAAGAGAAACAGTGTGGATAGCTCCGATCGGGCTAGGAATAGCTTCGACAGGTTAGTACTTAAACCGTTGATGATCGAATGATTCAGTTATTAACTTTAGTTTTTGTTATCTGAAGTCGATTTGTATGATCATGTTATACAGGAGATCTTACTACATAAAGTTTTTGGTTGTAGGTTGGGTGAAATTGTGAGATCAGTTCGGTTGTGTAATGTTGATTGTGTGAAGAATGCAGTTGCTGAGGTTTAATATTTGTTGTCACAACATTTTTTTTTCTTTTTCTGATTCGTTCGTTAGACTCTTTGGAAAAGAGAAACACATTTCTGTATGAAAATATTTTATTTTCTTTCTAAAGCATTACTATGAACATATATATTTATTATCCAATAACAATTGATTAATTCTCATCCTTAAAATCTAAAATATAATTCATTCCGCAGAAATTTATTATGCCTCACGTCACGTCATCAAGGCCACATCAGCGCCACAGCACAACTGGTAATTTTTGTTTGACCAAGCTCTGTTGAAGAAGTGTGTGTGCGGCGGAGACAACACAAGCCAGACACCTGTTTACAATATCCAAGTCTACGCCACTCACAGGAGATCTTCTGTTGCAAGATCCGCGCTCTATATAAACAAACCCTATAACCTCACAAACTTTACACTCAACTCAAAACCATAAAAAGAAACAAAATGGCTTCTACTCATCAAATTTACAAGCTAATGATCATTGCAATACTATTTCTCTCCTACACATTAACCTCTCTAACTGAAAATACCGAGCTCGCAAGCGTTCCACAATGCAAATCCGGACCACACGCATCGTTTTGCAACAACAACAAAGAATCGACGAAACTCAAAATCATAGCTATTTTCTCTATCTTAGTGGCGAGTATAATTGGTGTTTCTTTACCCTTGTTCACCCAAAGGGTTCCGGCGTTAGGACCAGACCGAGATCTTTTTGTGGTCGTCAAGGCATTGGCCTCTGGAGTGATCTTAGCGACGGGTTATATGCATGTATTACCCGACTCTTTTTACGATCTCAATTCCCCTTGCTTACCAAGAAACCCGTGGAAGAAGTTTCCGTTCACTACCTTTATCGCTATGCTATCGGCTTTGATAACGTTGATGGTGGATTCTTATGCTATGAGTTGGCATAAGAAGAGAATGCTTAAATCGCAAGCAAATGTCGTTGAAACCCTAGAGAGTGGATCAAAGGAATTGGAGAGTAAAAACGGGATTATAGTTGCCGACCGGAAAGACGACGCAAAATCTCAGCTTATTAGGCATCAAGTCATTGCTCAGGTAGGCACACAGTATGGTTGATTTCCTTTGTTGAAATTTGTTACATTACAATATTTCATAGAACCCTAATTTTGAAATAAATAAATCTGTGCAGGTTTTGGAGCTAGGAATTGTAGTGCACTCCGTTGTAATCGGCCTTGCAATGGGAGCTTCTGATAACAAATGTACCATACGTTCTCTCATCGCGGCTCTTTGTTTTCATCAGTTATTTGAAGGCATGGGGCTTGGCGGTTGCATTCTTCAGGTAGCAAAATTGTACTTAACAATCGCTTAGCCGAGTATATATATTGCATTTTACTAAAATAAATTTGTGAACAAAAATAAATTAGTTTATAATCAACTGATTGTAGTATACTTCTCATTGTACCAACTCTTTATTATAGTTTTTTTTCTTTTTTTCTAAGGCGCAATATGGGAAGAAAACAAGCTGGACAATGGTGTTTTTTTTCTCGGTCACGACACCACTAGGGATCGTCCTTGGAATGTTGTTACAAACTGTGTACAGCCCCACGAGTCCAACGGCATTGATTGTAGTTGGTGTCTTAAACGCATGTTCGGCCGGTTTATTGAACTACATGGCACTTGTTGATCTATTGGGTGCTGATTTTTTGGGACCAAAGTTGCAAGGAAATATGAAGCTTCAGACAATGGCTTATGTTGCTGTTTTTCTAGGTGCCGGAGGAATGTCTTTAATGGCCAAATGGGCTTAGAAAATGTTGAAAATTGAAATTGCATGTATGCCAAATTACATTTAGTCCATTCGTAAACCGTCTCACCATTTGTTGAGTGAGCCAATATAAATTTGTTTTAACTTGAGCCACATCATGTTTAATAATTTCGAATAATTTTCTTTAGTAATATATTTTTGTTTTATAGAGAAAAAGTAATGGCAGAAAACAAAAATATATAATAGTCTTTAGCTCAGTTGGTAAATGAGCAAGTTATGTCACGAGTTCGAGTATATGATTGTACATGTTATTAACTGTTTCACAAAAAAGAGGAAGATATATATAACTAATGTCGGTTATAGAGAAAATCTAAACAAACTCCGGATATTTGACCCTTTAATTCAATTGTTTGACCCCGCAGATCTTTTTTTGTTAATAAATTGATAATAATTAAGCCGGTAATATCTGATATACGCATATGATTTTCGTATTGCAGTACGTTTTATCAAATTGTTCAAAAAAAAAAAAAAAGAACTGATCATCTTAACACACGTACGTTTTATTCCCTTGGTAACAACTGATTGATATTGATACATGCATAGTCCTCATTGTTGTATCTATTGAACTTTTTGTTATTCGTTTACATTATTGAAAAAGAGAACATTAATTTAGGAGAAAGATGACTTAATTAAGCGGTTGGACTGGTAGTTTCTCCACCAAAACTATGGCATCTACATAATCCTTTATCACATCGACAATCAACACAAGCCTCACACGCGATGTTCGTTAAACATTGTGTATTTGTTTTGCATCTAAATGAGATTGTGACATCATCCCCCTTGGCTATCTCCGATGACTCTGAAACTGCGAAAAGAAGAATGAAAAACAATGCAATTAAATTTTTAAAACACTGTACAAATTGTTTAAAGGGGTCGACCAGCAAAATATTGCGTTAACGGTAAAGAAACTAGATTTCGGTCGCAGTGAGGACAAGAACGGCCAATAACATAGCCATAATTACGCCAAGATTGTTCATTTTCTCTCTGAATTTTGAGACTGATTCTTTTTGTTGAAAATGAACGGCACCTTGTATGTAACTTTAGCTTCGTTAATTTGTAATGATTGTAGTGTGACAAAGAACAACAAATATATGTAGGAGCATGATGGCCTCAAGATGGTCAAGTAGAGAGTGATTCCTTTTCTATTTTTGTATGTTTGGAAATATATAACAATATATCTATTATTTCCTCCGATTTTTTAATTTTCATTCTAGAGTTAAATTTTTGTTTAATACTATTATTTATCGTTTCCTTTTTACGATGCAATTTTATCAATCAAATTTTCAGTTTTATCTCTCACTTTTAGCTTATTAATTCTATAAAATAAATGAAATAATGTATTAATGAAGGGTAGATCATGTAATGTTAGGAAAAACTTTAGATCATTCCATATTTATCAACTCTAAACAATAAAGTAATGATTAAATCTGAAAGTTTTAGGCAAAAAAATTATGTTTACTATACAGCTGCATATTGTTCATTTATGTTGGTGTTGGGTTTCTACGATTATGAAGCCCGAAAGAAAAGCCCAATAAGTTGTAATTGTCGTTCGAGATAATAGGCTTGGAGGAAGCCCAGGAAATGGGATCGTATGGAGAAGATGCCGAGTCAAGGTTTTGGAGAGGATCTCGGGATGACGAGCCGGGATCGTTGGAGGAGAACGAGGAGATAGTTTCGAGACCGGTTTTCTGTATTAGTAGTCGGATTTTGATTAGAAAGAGGACATGTAACTTTTAACGAATATAACAGAGAAAATCAATACAAAAAATCCAGTTCGTTTGTTCTTTATTGTTCTTGTCGATTTATACCGAAAGTCTGCCCAGATCTTATTTCTTAACTAAATTTTTCTAGTTGTTGTTTCTGATATCAATGATTTAGTATTAAGATTTTTTCATTAAATTATAAATCAGATATTTTATTTCATTCACTGAAGGTTTTTTTTTTTTTAATTATTCTTTTGCACATGACAAGAAAATAAAAGAGAAATTGAAAAGAAATGGACAAATTGATTAAGCAGTTAATGGCGCAGCTGTTGGATTTCCACCAAAACCATGGCATCTACATAATCCTTTATCACATCGGCAATCAGTACAAGCTTCACAAGCTATGTTTCTCAAACAGTCCGATTTCGTTTTGCATGTGAATGAGATTGTGATCGTTTTCTTCTTAGCATCCACCACAGAGTTTGGAACTGCCAGAGAAAAAAAAAAAAGTCATATCAAAATACTGTTATTGGTATAACAAAAAAGTGAAACTGAATTTGAGGTTTAAGAAGAAAGAAAGAAAAAACTAAATACAAGTCGCGGTGAAGACAAGAGCGGCCAAAAACACTGCAATGGTTACACGAAGATTATTCATATTTTTCTCCTAGCTCTGAACCGAATTCGTTTGTAGAATTTGAGGTGTGGATAACTTTCGTTTAGTTTGCGATGTGATGGAAGAATACAATTATAGGTGTATTATATATAGAGCATGATGGTCCATAAAGTTGCTTCTTTGCCTAAAATGTTATTACTTTTTTCAATGTTTTCAATTAATGAAGTTGTTGACACCTATGTGTATATGATATGCTTGTAAATTTTAAATTAAATTAACAGATTTTTTTTTTTTTTTTTGGTAAGGAACAGATTTGTTAATAAGGTGTCTTAATTTAGAATCTATGGCTTTTAAAGGAAATAAATTTATCACAAAAAGAAAGTGTAGGTTAAGTGGTTAGAAAAATCTAAGGCTTTTGTCGTTTTCTTCCAAAAAGCACGAAAAGAGAAACCACAAATGATCTGTTTTGTTATTGAAAAATGTAAATTTAATTTATAGAAAAATAAATATAAATAACACTAAATATTATAGGGAAAATCAGTGTAAAGGAAAATAAATTTAAGGTCAAGAAAAAAAATATCTCACAAACTAAGCACATTATTTTCTTAAGATTCGTTTTTTTTTGCTGGAAATAAAGTTTTTAAAGCCTTACCAGTCATACCAATCATCATTCTTCCAAAAATTGTAAATATGATTTTATAAGTTAAATTAGGCTTTAGACATACAAAAGTTTTCAAAGTTTAATGTATACTTTCCTGATATTTTTTTCATAATTTTTAATGGTATATGGACAATTACATTATTTGTTCTAAAAAACACTATTTTAAATATATTGTATTAAAATATATGTTCAGACCAAACGACGTGGTGACTGTCACTGGTTTATTCATTTATGTGTGTCTTTAATATTTTCAACCATAATCTAAACTCTAAATTAACTATGATCTGATGAGCTGTTTTTTTTGTTTTAACTTTTATGTAATGATATGTGCGACTCGGTCACAGAAAGAAGAATCAAACTCTTCTTGGGCTCTTATGGGTGAATATTAAAACTATCGCGCTATAATTATATTTTTTATGTAAGAAGAATAAAAATATTTATGTTTTAGTGGATGTCCTTGCCCTCACAATCACAACTATTGTTGAACCACAACATCTACGAGCAAAATCATGTTCTAATCTCGGCCACAAAATGAGTCATTCAATATACATATATAGTTTATATATTAAACGGTTGATATATAATCTTCATTATTAATTTTCTCAATTGAAAAAATTGCGATTTAGTTTATTTTGCATTATAAACAAATGATTATACAGGAGAAAGAGTAGTTCAAGATGTTGTTGGATCATTGTCTTGGGGGTTTAGAGCCATGGCATTTACACTTTCCATGATCGCATTTGCAATCCTGATAAGAACAATGCCTACAAGCAATATGGTTTAAACAACCCTGGTCCATTTTGCATTTGAATTATTTGGATTTGGATAGAGTGTCCATTTTGAGTTCCTCCAACGAATTCGTAACTACCAAATGAAAAAAAAAAAATGAGTTTTTGTTAAAGCAGCCAATGACCAAAGTGTCAAATGTATAATACTAATCGCGTTGAAGACAAAAAAAGCCAAGAACGCAACAATGGTAACGCGAAGATTGTTCAATTTTTGTTTCGGATTTTTGAAAACATATTGTCAAATGAATTAAATTATCTTATATACATGAATAATTTGTGTTGATGAGCTCTAGATATGTATACACGTTAAACTATTAATTGGGCTTTTCTGTTTTAATGATTTTATTAAATATCATTTTAAACAAATTAGCAAAAACTAATTGGATTGGATTTACAATTGTCAAAATATATTTACCAAATTAATACCAAATCTATGTGTGTTTTTTTTTTTTTGACATCAACCAACTCTTTGTGTAATTTGTTTCAATTTATTCATAATATTTGCAACTAAGTAAAT
Source organism: Camelina sativa (assembly GCF_030686135.1). Classification (NCBI taxonomy): domain Eukaryota; kingdom Viridiplantae; phylum Streptophyta; class Magnoliopsida; order Brassicales; family Brassicaceae; genus Camelina; species Camelina sativa. The sequence continues at coordinate 5,806,821 of NC_141896.1, read as the reverse complement.
AAACAACTGTTTGTTCAAAAAAAAATAAAAAAAGTATATAAACATCTATATCTCGAAGTAATTTATCTTTGGATATGTTTTCTTTTATTGGGGGTTTGAAAATGGACTATCGGGTCCATGAGTCCAAGAAAGAAAAAAAAAATGCATATCATTCTTTATCTTCGACACCAAGACTTGGAAATATTGGCTTCATGTATCTTATGATTATCTCGCGTGCTAGTTGCAAGCTATAGAGGCGAAATGTGGAGGAGGGTGTCCGCCGGATAGGGGACCAACCAATTCGGGAGTTGTAAAACAATTAAGAAATGCTTCCCTACTTGTAGACTTAAGAAATGCTTTTGAGATTCACGTGAGTGTAGTTTTGGTTGAAGTCTCCAATCATTTATTTTGTAATAATCTGTAGAGGTACTCACATTAATTAGGTTTTGATAAGCGTAGCAAAAATAATATAATGGACTGAATACAAATTAAGGTTTCATGGACTCTTTGCTTCAAGGATTTATGTGTGATAAACGTAGCAAAACTAATATGATGAGATATAATCATTTTTATATCTTTGTGAGCTCAACATCTCTTCTTTAGCGATTAATATACATTCACCGGAGTTGCATCAATCAGCATCTATAGCATTCACATATATGCATATCACATGTTCGATTGTATATACAGACTTTGAGTTTGCACGTTGGCGGACAAATTTCGTTACAAGAAGAGTTTCCGTGGCAACGCTCACACTGTCTGATATCAGGGCTAGAACCAATCACCGTAGTAGTGAGAACTTGAAGATCATTGCCACAGTTGCAGTAAGGATTTGTGGAAGGACAAATGCATGGTTTTTGCGATTCTCTTACCATCGCATCAGATACCGACAATAAATCTGCATCCCAAAAGATTAAAAACAAATCAGTAAATGTTGGCAGAAGTGTAAAATGGATTTCACATTTTCAAGGCTATGTGGTATACGTGCAACGTAATTCTTACAAGATGCAGCAATAAGAGCGAATACAAAATGAAAGATAAGTCTCGCCATAGATTTTTTAAGTCCTTGCAATGAGAATAAAATTTTGATGGAGAGCTTACTGCAAAAGCTTTGACTATTTGTATTTAACTTACGAATTTTTAAATAATTTGGTAAGAACAAAAAAAGTCAAGTAATTTTCATTTTAGTTAATTGACTTAATGAGAAATCAAATCGGATTCAGTTCAGAACCATCCGAAAATAATTCATGGGTTTTTGCCTTTTTGGGTTATATATTATTCAATTAAATCGAAAATATTAAATATTAAATTAAATGTAAATTTAAATAGATTTCCTAAAGAAAATATAGTGGTTATCGAATATTTATGGTGCCTCTAATTTAGAAAACTAACAAAATTAATATTCTTAGTAAATCAAATGACACTTCAAGTTTGGAAAACTATTATAAAATAATATCTGATTGCCAAATTGCTCCTAAATTTTAGTCATCTATAGGATATCTCATTAATTTTTATTCTAAACCAACAAAATCCAATAATATCATATAATTATAAAGATATCATATGTTTGCCAAATATCGCAAGTTTTCACCTAATTGTTAGTATTCTACTTGATTTCGAAAACAAAAATATCATTAATCACTAAAAGATCCTAACAAAACCCAAAACTATTTCTTTATATGATTAGAATCAATACTAGTATTTTTGCAGCAGTTTTTGCTCAAAAATACTTTTTGGAAAGTTTTTACATTTAATGCATTGACTTTAATATTAGTTACCAAAACTTCAAAATTAGTTATAGGTAAGATTTTGAAAAATAAGGAAATATTTCTATCTCATTCAAACATAAATATATGATTCCCTTTTATTTTCTATTTGAATTTATATTTAAATTATCTTGAACTATTCTATAATATATTTAGTTAGTAAAAATTATATTTTTTCTTGTATATGATGTAATACAAAATTTTGAAAACGGACATATATTACTCAATAGATGAATAAAAAATACGGGTATAATATCCCACATCATCTAAAATGATAGGGCAATGTTTCAAAGTCATACTATAAAAGAGACCAAAATGATTTCGAATACAAATGAGTAGAAAGCTTGATTTCTCAGGCATTCAAACTTAAAAAACTTTTATTTGGTTTATTCCGTTTCTTTATTTCAAAGATTTTTAAAAGGTTAAATATGAAAATATTTAAAACTTTTAAAAAGTTAAATATGATAAATATTATACCGTAGATACAAAATAAATATTAAAAATTAAGATGATATAGTGTGAGTTAAAATATCTCGGGACGGATTATATAGCGGGACGGGTTTTATCGATATTTATATAGATTAAAATATATCATTAATTCGGTGTTACAGGGGTAAAACACCATTTCATTATTTTATTAATACTGTCGGTATTAGAGAATAAGCATATCTAATTAAATTGATTAAATAAATATTATGTAAAAAATAAATTATATTGCGATATTATATCGTTTATTTAACGATTATTATATAATTATAACATATTTAACCAACATATACAACTTATAATTTAAATATTTTAGCTATAAATAATTTTACCCCGCAGTGTACCGGGGGTCCTAATCTAGTTCAATATTAAATTATCAGTACAAGATCAGCTACAAAGAGTATATTCAATAAGTTAGTTTAAGTAATTACCTTAAAAAACAAAATTACTATTAATATTCTATATATATTTAATTATTTATAGAATTATTAGGAAACTTCTCTACAAGTCAAAATACATTTTTCTAGAAGACTTCAATTTACTAATCCTAAAAATCGACACCCAATCCTCACTAAATAAAGCAATACATTTGTGGAACAAAACATCAAGTCCTTGTTTCATTCCAATTTTTCTATGGTTTTCCTGAAGTTTTTTTATTTATTTATGATTTTTTGTTTACTATATTCATGTTCTTTTATCCAATATGATGTATATTAATGTTTTTAAATTTTATTTTACATAAACATCAAAAATATTGTGAATCTATCAAACTCATATTTGTTTTGTGATACAGATATATACAAAATTTCATTCAATATTTTTTAATTATGATGCAGATTACGACTACAAACCGAATTATAAATTTATGGTTGTTCAAAAAAAAACGGTTGATATATAATCTTCATTATTAATTTTCTCAAGTGAAAACATTTCGATTTAGTTTATTTTGCATTATAAACAAATGATTATACAGGAGAAAGATTAGTTCAAGATGTTGTTGGATCATTGTCTTGGGGGTTAGAGCCATGGCATTTACACTTTCCATGATCGCATTTGCAATAGTGTGATCCTTCCTCATAATCCGCTAATAGTTTAAACAACCCTGGTCCAATTTGCATTTGAATTCTTTGGATTTGGATAGAGTGTCCATTTTGAGTTCCTCCAACGAATTTGTAACTACCAAATGAAAAGAAAAGAAAACGAGTTTGTGTTAAAGCGGCCAATGACCAAAGTGTCAAATGTATAATGGAGCAAAATACCAATCACGTTGAAGACAAGAAAAGCCAAGAAGGCAACAATGGTAACGCGAAGATTGTTCATTTTTTGTCTCGGAGGTTTGAAAACATATTGTCAAATGAATTAAATTATCTTATATACATGAATAATTTGTTAGTTTGTGTTGATGAGCTCTATATATGTGTACGCGTTAAACTATTAATTGGGCTTTTCTGTTTCAATAATTTATTAAATATCATTAAACAAATTAGCAAAAACTAATTGGACTGGATTTACAATTTTTCAAAAAATATTTACTAAATTAATACCAAATCTATGTGTGTATTTTTTTTTTGTTGACATCAACCAACTCTTTGTGTAATTTGTTTCAATTTATTCATAATATTTGCAACTAAGTAAATAAACAACTATATCTCGAAGTCATTTATATTTGGATATGTTTTCTTTTATTGGGGGGTTTGAAATGGACTATCGGGTCCATGAGTCCAAAAAAGAAAAAAAAAAATGCATATCATTCTTTATCTTCGACACCAAGATTTGGAAATATTGGCTTCATGTATCTTATGATTATCTCGCGTGCTAGTTGCAAGCTATAGAGGCGAAATGTGGAGGAGGGTGTCCGCCGGATAGGGGACCAACCAATTCGGGAGTTGTAAAACAATTAAGAAATGCTTCCCTACTTGTAGACTTAAGAAATGCTTTTGAGATTCACGTGAGTGTAGTTTTGGTTGAAGTCTCCAATCATTTATTTTGTAATAATCTGTAGAGGACTCACATTAATTAGGTTTTGATAAACGTAGCAAAAATAATATTATGGACTGAATACAAATTAAGGATTCATGGACTCTTTGCTTCAAGGATTTATTCATTTTGCTGGTGCAAAAAAAAAAAAAAAAATCATTTTGCAATGTGTGAATGTGTGATAAACGTAGCAAAAATAATATAATGAGATATAATCATTATTCTATCTTTATGAGCTCAACATCTTTTCTTTAACGATTTATACATTCACTGGAATTGCATCAATCAGCATATATAGCATTCACATATATGCATATCACATGTTCGATTGTATATACAGTCTTTGTGTTTGCACGTTGGCGGACAAATTTCATTACAAGAAGAGTTGTCGTTGCAACGCTCACACTGTCTGATATCAGGGCTAGAACCAATCACCGTAGTAGTGAGAACTTGAAGATCATTGCCACAGTTACAGTAAGGATTTGTGGAAGGACAAATGCATGGTTTTTGCGATTCTCTTACCATCGCATCAGATACCGACAATAAATCTGCATCCCAAAAGATTAAAAACAAATCAGTAAATGTTGCCAGAAGTGTAAAATGGATTTCACATTTTCAAAGCTATGTGGTATGTGCAACGTAATTCTTACAAGATGCAGCAATAAGAGCGAATACAAAATGAAAGATAAGTCTCGCCATAGATTTTTTTAAGTCCTTGCAATGAGAATAAAATTTTGATGGAGAGCTTACTGCAAAAGCTTTGACTATTTGTAGTAACTTACGTATTTTTAAACTAATTTGGTAAGAACAAAAAAGTCAAAGTAAGTTTCATTTTAGTTAATTGACTTAATGAGTTTAAAAGCTATGTTGGACCGTCATTATGACAATAATATATACGTTAACTTGTTACTTTGTCAGTGTGTATGGGAGTGAAGTAGGAGTAATTAACGTAACATATACTTACTAATCTAATTTCCAAAAAGGTGTTAAGATATGTTGTGGGCTTTGGTGGATTGATCCATCAAAGATAAAGGTTTTATGAGCATTAATACTAGTCCACCTTGTTATCTAAGAGCATTAAGCAATTAACAGTTTGACACCAAGCCACCATGTTGAAGACACAACGTTTCCCTAAGAAAACTTTTTTTTAACTTCTGATTTATTTTTATTTAGTTTCTCTAAACTAGAGACTCTAAGGAAGATGCTCCTATTATCTCAATGAACATGTTAAACTTCTTGTTAAAACATATCGGTTAAAGCTTTCATTGTCAACTAAAAGAGGACTTTAATTTCTTTGGGTCAGAACTCCAAAAAAAAAAAAAAAAAAAAAAAAGCTAAGGAAGAATAGATAGTTAGTACAGAATAATTTATCAAAACTCTTATAGGTATTGTTCTTCTGTGGCGGATATGAATTCGTACCAGCCAAAGAGAAAATTTAAAACAACCTAAAAGGATCAGCCACATATCTCATTGATTAATTAAGAGAGGCATCTAGAACTAGATCGCATATATGTAAAGAACAATATAAAAGGTCTTTTAACCCACAAAAGTTCATTTCCTGCCGGAAAAGGAACATTATAAAGTTTATATATATATATATATATATACGGAATCCAAAATATATAAATAAAATCAAGATATGTTCGATTGTTCGTACATATAACATATGTGTAAAACATAGAATATGAATGGATATGTATGTCTTCATCTAAAAATAGAGAGGCATGATTTGACCTAAGCATAATGTTATCGAGAAATGATTCGGGGTCTTACAGTGGTGAAGTTGGTTTGCCTCGTAAAGGGTATAATATAACGAAACATATTTAGAAGTATCTTTTATTATTGTTAGATCCTTTGAAATTTTGAATCAATTCTTCTTTCGAAAGGAGAATTATGATGGATTCACGAGTTAAATAGATCAGCAACTTACGGATCATAAATTAATATTACAGATTTTTTTTTCTTAACTATCAAAGTATAAATCAGAAGATAAAAGTTGTATCATATATAAAAAAATTATTTAATGCACATATTGCGAGCATTGCAAAAGAATTTTCTAGTAGTCCTATTACAAAGGGACACTAAAGATTTAGAGCTATTCCATAAAATAGTGGGGGTAATTAAAGCATTTTGGATCTAATCCACTTCTCCCAAATTGCTATCATTTCGAAGGTTTATTTTAAAACTACAAAGCCTTACAATATATATATATATATATATATATGATAATTACATCTTCTAATTCAAAATGGAGTTTCCAACGTTTTGATGTTGACAGCTGCTGACGCCAGTTCGCAGCAGTTAGGTTCAAAGGTGCCAATGATTTATTTATTTTAATAAAATAAACACAAATCCTTGTCTCGATTTGTTTTTCCTCCAAGATCACTAATTTGTTTAATGTATTTTTACATTTTCTTGTCGCTTACCAATTGGTTTCTTCGTGCGTGGGGCTCATCAGAGATAAATTATGTGGCTATCCTTCGTTGAAATTTTTGTAGTATTTAATTATGTTTTTCGCCTTTTTTATTCTCCCTTTCTTTCAATAATTTAATATATTTGTGGTTTGATATGTAATGGGTTTGGATAATCTGCCTCTTCAAGTCAAATTCCATCACTCTATTATACTGCCTCTTCTCGCTAAACTAAACACCGACTCCAATGATCAAAGTACAAAACAATGTGATAATATACCGCGAGTTAGAGAACACAATAAGAAAAGAAAAAGACTACTAAGTAGGCTGAAGATGGTTTTCGTCAATAATTTCATACAACTCTTTCTTAGATGAATCTAAATCTAAATAAATTAGACATATTCTTTAATGGTTGGCGAAACTCAATAGTGTTTTTAACCGCAGTTATATTTTTATTAGTTAAAGAAAACTAGACTATTTTTCGTCTTTTACACGTACATGGATTTAGGTAAACACACGGCCACGATTACAAATCACTGAGCTATGAATTTGGTTAAGAAGCATATTATCCTCTTTTGTTTATCAAGTTTTTTAATTGAGTATAAGAGATGTATTTGTATTTATTTATTTTTTTCAACGGTAAGAATTCAATGTTTGTGGTATATTTCTTTATCAATTGGTAATTTCTTATTAAAAAAAACTACTAATATCTAATGGAGATTTTCTTAGGACATCATTATCTAATGGAGATTATTAAAGAAAAGGTCGCATTACATTCAAGGTATATATAAACCTGAAAAAAAAGTAAAAGCCAAAGTCCTTGATTATATAAAATACGGACGGATAGAGACACGTTACGGTATAATTGCACTTCTGGTAACGATATGAGACAAGGGCATCTTAATACTAGGTTTAGGTAACACACACATGACTTGACCGTGACCTATTATCATTTTTAATATGATTAAACTCCATATATATAAAATGTTTAATGTGTCAATGACAATGAATCGAATATTTATCACTCAGAAATATGTAATCATATTCGTTGCGGACGACACGTGTCGACAGTAACACAGCATTGGCAAAATGGTTTACGTAATTTAATAGGATAGGTTTAGCCCCCAACAAAATAAATCACTTAATTAATTGGTTAAATTAATTAGTGGCGGAAGTGTGAGTGGATCACTACCTTAATTTTGATTGCTTAAGCTGAGAAGATTAATTACGATTAGAAGTTAATCATTAACTAGATGAGGTGCCGTACGCAAAGGTCTTTTTTAGCTTAGAAAACTTTCACATTTTTTTTTTGGTAAAAGAAAAAAAAAACTTTCACATTTTAGTTAAACTTTTGTATGGTTGCCCAAAAAAAACGTTGAACTTATGTATTGTAAGAAAAGAAAATTATGACGACGTAAAACTTTTTTAATTTTTAATTTGTCATAGTTAATAATCATGGTAACACTTATAATATAAATACGATCGAGTTCGTGTCTAAAATATGATTATTGAATAAACGATGACGACTAAGACCAAGAAAAATAAGCTAGATTACTTGATTCGGTGTGACCGAATCGAAACAGTTGAAAATTGATATCAAATCTTTTCCAAACAGATAAAAACATAGTGATCTTTAGCGATTACTTTTTCTCTAGGGTTAGTGACATCTTCTAGAGTGATATTTGAGGCAGACAACGAAGATGGGTTTAGATCAACACAGAACACAAGTTTTTAGCATGACGAGAACAAAAAAAAAAAAAAAAAGACAGGCTTATCCTCTTTAGTCCAATCAAATATTTAAGGGAAACTATATATAAAGATGGGGCTGCTTTGTAATGAAGTGGGGGAAAGTGGAGACAGTCGTCATAGTGTTATTTGCAGAATGGGTACACTTCAATAATCAAATTGTACCATAGGGTCATAGGCTATTCTCAATCTATCTCTAAATGGTTATAATTGAAACTTGAAAGCTATCCAAAACAAACATGAAATTTTTGTTACATTTTCTCATATAAAATTAGAGAAATTATCCGGTGACGCGTGCTCAACACAGTCCCTTATTGTGCTGTCCTATCACAAAATTTTTTTATTCTCATAATGTCGACGGCACATTTTGTTTTTTTTTTTCTCGACTCTGCTACGAACAAATCTCTAAATGAATATATGATCAACCAGTAATGAAATTGTTTTTTTTCTTCTATAAGCCAGGAAAGCTCTGTGAAAGTTTTTTTTTGTTTGGATATTAATAAAGCTTGCATTTATAAAGTTTTATTTTCCTTTGCAAGTAAAATCACGATATATAGAATAAACGACAATATTGAAAATTCAACAATCAGACATTCCTTTCAACAACAGCAACACGTGATATTAAAAAAACAAAAAAAAAACTCATACGATGTCCACAATACTAAACACTGAAATTTTCAGCGGTAAAAAATTAGACTGTTAAATTTATAATCTACATTTCACTAACAATTTACCGCTGAATTCACGAATAATGAAAAGAACACTTAATCGTCGGCTAGGGTCAAATTATAGTTCGTTGAAGCCTTTTAAAGTCAATGGACAGTATTGCACCAATTTCAGTTTGCTACTCTTTTTAATGTTTTTCTTCTCAATGAACTCAATTGTGGTATAGACTATGAAAGCATTTAAGCATGTTAAGTAAATGTTTAAGTTGTGTCTCGGTGAATTGGTGCGCCGGCCATGAGGCGTCACTACAAAATGTTTGGCCCCACTCGTAACATTTTCATGTCTGATTTATCAAATCACATCTTATCTGTGTTCCCATTTGTCTCTTTTTAGGTAAATTTCTTTTGGACAATGAACTAACATATTAGATTAAACCTGTTTGAGAATCTATACTCTCTCTCTCTCTCTCTCTCGCTCTCTCTCTGGCAATAAATACAAACACTCCAACACATAGGATGCGAATACTATGGGATGGATTACATAAGTTCGTTTTTGAAGATAGGAATAATGTAGGTGCATGTGATTGGAGTTATGTTGATGGATGAAGTTGCTATTTACTGATGAATTTGGCGGTCAACATTTAAATAAAATAGAAGCCTTGGACTGTTGGGGTGGAAGCTGTATAAAATACATAACCAGGTGTTTGGACTGTTGATTAATGGTTTTACTTGACATTAGGGTTTTATTTAATTGTTGTTTGCTTCCATGTAGTTGAACCGCAGTTTTAGGGATAATGATTCATAATGTTGTTAGTTAGAATGATATTTCTTTTTAATAGTATAGAATTATCTATAAATTATGTTTTTCTCCAATTAGGGTTTATAATATTTTAAAATTTTATTGCAATATATATTAGTGTAGTTCTGATATCTAAATGATAATCATTATCCCATGCGACTCTACAAACTTTTCTAACTCGTTCTCCGATCAAACATTGTAATATTGAAAGGCATATGAAAGTACTGATTGTTTCTTTTCTTAAAATATGTATAATATGATAACTATTAAATCTATTTTATTTATTTGATGGACATATCTGTATATAGAGCGACGGAGAGATGGATCTTGGGGTCTCTTGTCTTCTACTTGTGTTAATTGGGGTCTATTGTCTTCTATCGTTGATTTTTAAATTAAAATAAAATGAAAGCATGTATTAGTTAAGTCCAATAGTGGGAAAACCCCAAATTAATTTTAAATTAGTTTGCTAAATGATTACTAGTTAATTTAGGAAACATGTATGCATTGAAAAAGTATGGAGTAGTAATTGTGGTCCTGTGGATTAGAGCCTTATAACTCAATTAACAAATACTCCATCAGTCAAGTCTATCATAATAACACACAAACACAAAATCATATCTAATTATACTATTAATCATGAATGGGGGTAAAAGTTATTGACCTTTCTAAGTTATAAGAAATTTTCAATATTGATGTTTTTTACTACTGGATATATATATATATCACATGAGTTAATCTCTAATCATAAAAATAAAGACTTCTTGCACGGAGTTGCCAGTGGAAACCCCACCATTTTTCTTTTTGTTCCTTGAATATTTCAGAAACCAAATAATTTTCAATGCTCAATGGTAAAAAGGTTTCGGAAAATAGGTACGTAAGAACTATACAACATTTACCGGTTAGAAAAAAGGACTATGATTTGCTACAGTATCTTCCACAGTAATTTATCTAATACGCGAGGAATATTTATGGTTGGTGATATGACATAAGACAATCATAGCTATTATTACTTATTAGTAAGAGCCTCTTTTTTGGGCAAAATAGTAAGAGAAATTACTCTCTAATGACTAATATTATTAACAATATATATATATATATATATATATATATATCTTTGTATATATATCTTTGTAATTTTGATTATTCATTTCAAGTGACAAAATGAAGTCAGTAAAAAAAAACTAGAAAATCTATTCAACTTATACGAATTTCTTAAACCCTTTTTTTTTTGGTCCAAACTAAATTCTTCAACCCATATGCAACAAATAAAATGTAAGTTGGCTGAATTTTGGAGACATCTCACAATACCATCAAACCCACCCAAAAAAAAAGTTAGTCCACCTAAACACAATGAACTTTGTTGCTCTACAAAACAATTTAGAAAGAAACAATGTATTTGTCGTATATAAATAAAATTGATTATTTTTTTATACCACCATTAGTTAACTATATTTCTTTTTACGAAATCGGGTATTACAAATCACGGTACTACAACTTCCTTTTAAAATGAACTAATCTTTCTGTATCTAACATATTTATTATAATATTATTAATTTATATATGACACCATTTTCTACGTAACTTTTCCTCCGGCCACCTCTATAAAACCCTTCGCTCTCTCTTTCCCTTCTTTCAAAACCACTTCACACAACTCTCCCTCTCCCTCTCTCTCTCTCTCTTCAAAAAACATCGCACAAGAAAAATCTCGAAACAAATCAAAGCAAAGATCGAACATGAATCATACAGTCCCGGCGGAACTCAGCGGATACTTCCATTATCTAACACCGGATAAATATAATAGCCAAACATCAATCATGGAGTCTGAGTACTTCAACATGCCCTCTTCTCCTACTTCTTCGTCCTCCTTCTACCACCTTAACGGTCTGATCAACAACAACAACAACTACTCTTCGTCATCTAACGGTCAAGATCTAGTGACGAGCAACAACTCAACATCAGACGAAGATCACCAACAAAGCATGATAATAGATGAGAGGAAACAAAGAAGAATGATCTCTAACAGAGAATCTGCTCGTAGGTCAAGGATGAGAAAGCAGAGACATCTCGATGAGCTTTGGTCTCAAGTTATAAGACTTCGTTCTGATAACCACTGTCTTATCGATAAGCTGAACCGCGTATCTGAAAGCCATGAGCTTGCCTTAAAAGAAAACGCTAAGCTTAAAGAGGAAACTTCTGATCTCAGACAGCTTATCTCTGATATTAAGTCAAACAACGAAGACGACAACAGTTTTCTAAGGGAGCTCGAAGATTCAATATCGAACTCTAGATCGGATTCGAACCAAAGGTGCAGAGATTTTGAGTTGTGTTAATGATCTTGATTCTTGATCATTGTTCTGCTTTTGTCAAGAATGTAGATTTCATAAGGATCATATATATTGTATTATATATATGATATAATATTATCATTAATGTTATTCTCTATCGCGAAAAAAACAAAACAATGTTCTTCTATATCTTTTTCTTTTAGCCAACTTGAGTTAGTTAAGAATAATGCTAATGATCATGCGCATACGATACATATTATATTATTCTCAGATTTAAAGCTCTTTTCAAATATATATATAAAGTCCTAAAAAAACCATTTCAAAACTTAAAATATCATTGTGTTAATTACAAATTTTAGGTTAACGATGTAAACTAATCCCACTAGGACAATACGTTCCCCGAATGACATATTTTTTCTTTTAAATGTTTACTTATATTTGGTCGACACGAAATTTTGATCAGTTGAATGTAACTTTCAAGAAAACAAAAAAAAATATTTTCTGTTATTTTATTGTTTGTCCGTACTTTTCTTTATATACTTTTATATGATTGTAAGAAAGTGTACACGCCTTGGTTACCAATAAATTTGTTTGTACCGATATGTTGCTAAATTTCCAGGCATGGGAGTTTTAACCCATAAATTCCACTAATTTATAATACGATTATCAATATACTAAATGTATGAGATATACCAATTAACAAACTACAGTTCTGTAAATTTTAAACTATAACCAAAAAAAAAAAAAAAAAAGTCTTACTCGCAAATTTTCAGCTCGCCGCATAAATAGACTTGCATCATGAAAGAAAAAAAAACATTCATGGCAAACAACGATATAAGATGAAGTTGATTTGCTAAAAATGGTGGACCTTCTTCTTTTCAATTTTAATCAACCATTCAATCATTACCCCCTTTTTCTCATTTTGTAGTAGTACTTATTTATTTTAACCATTTAACTATTTAAGAAGCATCGCTAATTCAAGTTTGACAAAGCCACTTAGAAATTGTTTTTTTTTTTCAAAAATTTCACCTGACGAATAATATTCATCTGAATCCAAACACATCAAATCAAAAGAGAGAGATCAATGTACATCATAATAATACTGGAAAATATAGTTAAATTATCTTCGACGTTGTTTTATTGGTTCTTTTGCTTTCTTATGTTATTGCTATGTGTTAACATCTTTGTTAAATATAATAATTATTCTAGTTTTGGAATTACATTTGGATCGATAACTGGCCGAAGAATAGAAAGTTTAATACGTTTACTGTTGAAACACTTACGTTTTTGTGGTTTTGTTATAAAAAAACGCCTTTCCAAGCCAAGAAATAGATCAACATGTTGCATATTATTTGTTGAATCATCAATCGTAGATATTTTTGTCAATGGTTGAATATAAGACTATAAAACTTGGTGGATGGTATTGGTAGTTGACTGAAATTAGACAAAAGCAGGTGGAGGCTCCTGGTGATAGTGCCTCTGCAAAAAATGTTCAAAATAAAACACACACACACACACACACAAATATAAATGGAAACTAATTATCAAAAGAGTATTATACAAATATACACATGTAAACACATTTTAACATATCTAATCCTTTTTTCCTATTCAAAATTTGTTACACAAGTAATCACATCACTCACCGTTTCTATTATATATGTAACATACCATACAGTCATACTACATTACTACCTTCTTTTATATTCTAATCTATTCATATAACGTTCTGCATGTATCTTTCATTACAGGATGGCTATAAGCTTCTATTTAGGCCTATAACAAGAAGACAAAAGCCCACATATTTTTTTTTTCTAGTCCGAACAGCTAAGTTAAAGTTTCTTGGTCGTCTAGCCCAATTAAACTTTGTGCTATCACAACCTTAGAGATATATTAACAGAAACTAAACGAAGCTTAGGATAAAAGAACATGATGAAGTCATAAAACACATGGTCAGGGAGACCTTGCTTACGTTTATAGTTTGTTAAATAAGAGACAAATAGTAATAGTTCTTGTTTCAAGGAGATAGGTTTAAGTCTTGTGTATAGATGTAATCGGTGTGAGCAGCTACGGCTTTCTTCACAAGACATTCTTCTTCACTGTCTGAATTCTTGCACTCTAGTACTCCATCTCCATCACCTTTACTGTTTCTTGCTTTCTCCTAGATCCACCACCAAAAATTAATAAACTAGAGAGATGAATCACACTCGAATTTACTCATTTAATTTATTATCTTTCAAATGAACTTATCAACTTATATAATTTGATCAATTACTCTACGGTTACTATCAACCAATAAACCATACATCAGTAGAAATTTATTATGCTGAGAATCGAAAAAATAATATGCAAAACCTATATCAAAACCCTTAAATTAAAAAGAAAGACGAACCAAAAAAAAAAAAAAACAGTGTGTAGACGAACTTACATGTGCGGAGGGAGATGGTTTAGGAGGAGCAAAACCATCTTCTCTTGAAATAACACGTGAAGCCATGCTTAGAAGCAATACTAGAGTGAAGAAGAAGAAGATCATCACTTCACTTTTCTTCTTCATCATTTCTTTCCTTTTTCTTCTACTTCTCTCTAAGAGTTGAATAAATAAAAGTGTTATTTTGTATATAAAGGCCATACAGATAAATTTATTAACAAATACTAATATACAGAGATATTTGACTTTAGTATATTAGTAGTATAAAATACGAAGATGCGGCTGGATAGACCATAAATGCTGTATAGAGAAATGGGGGTTTCATAATGAAGCAGAAGGAGGAAAGATCGATGAAGCAGAAAGAGAGAGAGAGAAAGGGAAGTCAAACTTTGGCATCTTGGTGTCAACGCTTTCATTTCTCCTAGGAAACGTCACCTCTTCTTGTTTCAATGTGACTTTCAATATATCGAAATATCATGGACCTTTTAAATAAGTACTTATAGTTTTAAGATTGTTTTTGTATATGCGTTTATATATATTTCTTTTCTGTCTGATTCCCCGTAATACTAAATTAAAATTCTAGTTTCACGTCTAAATCTTTTACTTGTCGTGGGGGATGGGGTATCACAACAAGACTAAATTCTAGTTTCAAGTTTAAAATAGCTCATGTATAACTGTCTTTGTTTAATACAGTATACAATCTTCCTTTTGTGAGAAGAAAAATATACTTATACTATCAAGTTTTTATACTGTTTTCCAATACTATGACAGATAGTATGATATTGGTGATAGTAGTAAAAAGAATGTATATGTTCATCCATTTACAAAAAAAAAAAAAAAAAAAAGAGTACCAAGCCATAAAATTCTAAAACAATGTCATCCTTTATAAATTATATAAAAACTTTTTATCCTCGTCTAAAATTAGGATCATTAATTATCGTCACAATGAAGAAGAGCATTAATATAAGAAAATCACCAAATTTTTTTAAAAAACTAGACTTAACCATGACTAACGAACCTGCACGAAACCATATAAATCCATCAGTACAGTGTATATATAATATTGAATATACAAGAGACATTAGCTAGCTATTATGTTCGAAAACTTTTGATCTTTTGAAAAAAGAATGAAACATATATAGTAGTATATAATTAAGTAGTAGTATAATCACCGACTGACTAATTAAAGAGCATGTGTGGACAAAAGCTTTAACGAGTGTGAAACACAATAATGAGCCGAATTAATTGAGATTCATACACTATATTCTTATCATCATCCTTAGTTTTTTTTCATTTTTTTTTTTCATTTTTTATCCTTCATCCGTGATACACTGATACCCCTACAATATATGTTATCCAATTGTATTTTGTTAATTATATCAATATCATAATAAAAGTAAACAAAACGAATCATTATTTTCATATTATGATTCTTCCATGCAATAATGAATCCAATTATATCAATTAGAAAAGCATATAATCAAATCCATTATTGGCCTGGCCAGCTAAAAAAGATAGTACTAATTTCTTTATTTATTAACGCGTTGACAAGTTGCAGACTTTTTTGGACAGTAGAGGAGACTCTAAACGAATCAGAAGGTTCAAAGTTCATCTTTTTGCTTACTTGGAACAAAGTTTTTTTGATTCACGTAAGTTGCCAAGTTGGTAAGAAGACTCGATCAAATTTGGGGGTAGCAGTATAGTACTTGAACTAGCATTATAACTCCCCCCCCCCACCTGAATCAGAACCCCCAAAAATAAAAATAAAAGAGATCCCTTTTTCTCCGGGAAGAAGAAACTTTTCCTGATTCATGTTAAAGAGAGGAAATTTCGGAGATGGGTTTGCTCGAATCGGTGAGATCAATCAATTGGGAACTCGAATCATCTCCGGTTTACCAAGATTTTCGTGTTCTTCCTCTTTTTGCTCTCTTCTTCCCTTCGATTCGTTTTCTCCTCGATAGATTCGTCTTCGAGGTAGATATATCATTATTATTATGGAGAGATCCGACTCTGTTTATAGATGATCTTGTTTTGTTTTGTTTTTGTTTTTCTGATTGTTGTTGCTTCCGCTGAAAGTTTTAGAAAAGCTTTACTAAAGAAGAATGATTGTATCTGAAAGTTTCTCTTTTTGTGACTTGTGACAAGTGTTCAGTGTGTGTGAGAATGAATAGTAAGTGTTGTGATGTTGATTGTGTTGTTATTCTCTCTTTTGTTCTGCATCATTCATGTGTCTGCCTTTTTGGTTACTTTGTTTGGAAAAGTTTCCTTTTTTTGTTTTGTGGGTTGGTTCACTTCCTTTTTTATAACTTGAACTTTTGGATGATTGGTGTTTGTTTGTAGAAATTGGCAAAACATTTGATCTATGGAAAACATAGGCAGGATATGGGAGATGACACAGCCGAGAGGAAGAAGAAGATCAGAAAATTCAAAGAATCAGCTTGGAAGTGTGTTTACTATCTATCAGCTGAGATTCTTGCTCTCTCTGTGACTTACAATGAGCCTTGGTTTATGAACACTAAATACTTTTGGGTTGGTCCTGGAGATCAGACTTGGCCTGATCAACAAACCAAGTAAGAATCTTTCCCAAGGCCACAACTCTCGTTTTTGTAATTGCTTTGATCATGATATATATCTACTTTTATGCAGGTTAAAGTTGAAGCTTTTGTATATGTTTGTGGCTGGGTTCTATACATACTCTATATTTGCTCTGGTTTTCTGGGAAACGAGGCGTTCTGATTTTGGAGTTTCAATGGGTCATCATATCGCCACCCTTATTCTTATAGTCCTCTCATACGTAGCTAGGTATGCTTCCATTGTCACATCCGGAGAAAGTAGATTTAATTTCCTTTTGGTCCACATTGTTTTGATATATCTATCTTGTTTCGGTATAGCTTCTCCCGTGTTGGTTCGGTTGTTCTGGCACTTCACGACGCTAGTGATGTGTTTCTTGAAGTGGGGAAAATGTCTAAATATAGTGGAGCTGAAAGAGTTGCGAGCATTTCATTCATTCTTTTCGTTTTGTCTTGGATCATTCTCCGACTCATTTACTATCCCTTTTGGATCTTATGGAGCACAAGGTTTGTATGTTATCCTTTTCATAGTTTTCTTGAAATATATGCCCCCCTTATGTGTATATTACATCTTTGTTTTCAGTTATGAAGTAGTTTTGGAGCTTGATAAGGACAAGCACCCAATCGAAGGACCAATATACTACTACATGTTCAACACTCTCCTCTATTGCTTGCTTGTGCTTCACATTTATTGGTGGGTTTTGATGTATCGGATGCTTGTGAAACAAATACAAGATAGAGGCAAGCTTAGTGAAGATGTCAGATCTGGTAAGAACTGGATTACTGAACCACACCATCCAAATTAAGAAGAAACCCTCACGGTTGTTTTTTTGTTTGCAGATTCTGAAGGTGAAGAAGAACACGAAGACTGATATCAGATCACAAAGGTAGTAACTTTCGTCTGGTTAATATGACATGTAAAAGCACGGCGTTACCTCTTAACATGTTCAGATTCTTTTACCGACATGATCGTCTCCAATCTTCAAACATTGGACCAACTCATGGTACAGAATGTATTTAGGATCTCTCTCATTCTTAAAGATTTGGAAAATTATAGTTGTATTGATTTGTATGTAGTCTGAAACAAACTCCAAATCTCCTTTTATTGTATTGTATTCAATTCTCGTTTTGTATTATCACTCACCATTCATAATAAAATATCTAACTGATTCATGCTTCTTACAATGCTATATCGGCTTCTCAGAAGCAATTTGATTGGCGTGCGTAATGCCGTAATGTATCGTCTAGGACAAAACAAATAAAATACTATTATATAGTTTAGTTATGTAATGTAACGCGCGGTCTTTGAGGCGAGTTTAGGCAGATAATATATTGACCAACCGGCAAACGCAACCTTAAAACGCAAAAGTAACGAAACGAAAAATGTAGCAAAACGATGATGAGAGCAAAATCAGCGATCGTCTGCTAATTTCTCTCTCTCTCTCTCTCTCTCTCTCTCTATTTGAACTTCACCGATCAAGTCAGTCACCGCTCGACAAAACCAGATAAAGGAGACAACAACAACAACAAAAAGGTTCTGTCTTTTTTTTCTGGGTTATCAAAATTTCGAGTTTTTGGTTTTGTTGCATTGCAAAAAAAAATCGCAATCTATGTCTCTTTCCTTGATCAAAGGTGGGCTCTTTTTCAATCTTATTGTGATTTTTATCCAAGAAAGGTGATTACTGATTAGGGTTTTAAGGTTTTGAATGGGGTTTTCTAGGAATTGGATTTGTTTGAGGTCAATTTTTTCAATTTCCTGGGTTTGAAATCAAAATGCAAGAACTTTTATGTTGTTCTGTTTTTGCATGTAATGAGCATTGATTGTGATTATTGTATATGTTATTCATGTTTTAGATGGTAGAATCACCAGATTTCATAAGCGATCTACCACAAAGCATAATTGAGAATATCCTGACTCGTCTTTCGATTAGAGATGCGATAAGAACAAGTGTGTTATCAACCAAATGGAGATATAAATGGTCTACACTCACTGATCTCGTCTTTGATGAGAAATGTGTCTCTCCTTCTACTGACCGTTGCGTTGTTGAGACCAATCTAGTCAGATTCGTTACTGGAGTGCTTCTCCTTCACCAAGGACCTATCCATAAGTTTCAGCTCTCTACTTCTTTCTTGCAATGCCGTCCTGATATTGATCAGTGGTTGCTTTTCCTTTCGAGGAATGGGATTAAGGAGCTTGTTCTTGAGTTAGGTGAAGGAGAGTTCAGGGCTCCTTCTTGTCTCTTCAACTGTTTGAAACTGACACGTTTGGAGTTATGTCATTGCGAGTTTGATCCTCCTCGGTGTTTCAAAGGGTTTTCGTCTCTCAAGAGTTTGAACCTTCACCAGATCCTTGTTGCTCCTGAGGTGATTGAGAGTCTGATCTCTGGATGTCCGCTTCTTGAGTTTTTGTCTTTGTCTTACTTTGACAGTTTGGTTTTGAGTATATCTGCTCCGAATCTCATGTACTTGTATCTAGACGGCGAGTTCAAAGACATTTTCCTTGAGAATACTCCCAAGCTAGTTGCAATATCGGTTTCAATGTATATGCATGAGGATGTTACTGATTTTGAGCAGAGTTCTGATTATAATCTTGTTAAGTTCCTTGGAGGTGTTCCCCTTCTTGAGAAGCTCGTTGGTTATATCTACTTTACAAAGGTAACTTCCCTTCATCTTAGTACTTTAGGAGACATTATCGTTATCAAAAAAAGTTATATATGTATCTCCGTTCGTTGATTTCAGTACTTGAGCATAGGAGATGACCCGGGAAGGCTTCCAATTACTTATATTCATCTTAAGACTATAGAACTATACCAAGTAAGTTTTGAAGATGCTAATGAGGTACTAGTTCTTCTTCGTTTGGTCACTCACTCTCCCAACCTTAAAGAGCTCAAAGTCTCGGTATGTTAACTCTCTCTTTTCGTAATGTGGCCATAAATTGCTATTGATCTCCAGTTCATCATCTTATGTTATCTTTGTAGGCTTCACCAATTCAACTGTTTCCTCTTGAAGAAGAAGGTTTTGACCTTTTCGAAAGAGATTACTTCGACTACCAACTGCCAAGACTCGAAACCGTGAAAATGACAGACGTTTCTGGCATAAGAAATGAGTTGGAATTTATCAGATTCTTGCTGGGAACTTCTCCAGTTTTGGATACAGTCATTGTATCCTCGAGTTTAACAGATAAAGATGCCAAAATGGATATGGTTGTCGAATTGCTCAGGTATCCGCGTGTTTCTCCTCAAGCTCAGTTCCTCTTCCTTCAAGATTGAAGAATCTGACTCTCCTCCCTATCTCTTTATTGTTATCATGTATGAACATGCTTTGTATATGATTGTGGATAAATGACAAAACTGTTGAATCCACAAGAGTAAAAACTTTAAATGTAATTTGACCAAAGATGGTACAAAGAGTTTCTAATAGTTGTTGATATTTACTTCTTTCTCATTTGTTTATACTCCAAAGATTAAACATCCCCATCAATTGTTTAGTTGTCATTCAAGTAGTGTTGGACATTTGTTTTGCATCGTTAACAAGTTAAGGCACACAAGTCTAACTAACATTAAAGTGTTGCATTTGGGTTACCCGTTTGGGTTCGGGTATTACCCGTTCGGGTTCGGGTTAATGGGTAATGGAAAATAGAACCCATTCGGGTATTTTACTATGTTTGGGTTCAGTTCGGTTCGGGTATTACCGGGTTCGGGTCGGTTTGGGTTACAATTTTCAGAACCCAATTAGTACCCGAGCTACCGGGTACCCGAAAAAATATAATTAAAATTAATTAAATTTAAATAAATTTAGTTAAAGTTTGACTTATGTGACAATATATTTTAGATATTTTGATTATTTTTGATATTTAGGTATAAAACTAAATGAAATATTCAAAATTATAATCATAACTTTAGGGTAATTGCATTATATTAATGATAAATATTATAAACATGTTTATATGTTCAGGTTTATTGGGTACCCAAACGGGTACCGGGTATTACCCGACCCTAACCCAAACCCACGGGTATTAGAAAATAGAACCCAATAGGGTTTTATAGGCAAACCCGAACCCAACCCAAACCCGGTTTTTCGGGTCGAGTTCCGGGTTGGGTATTCGGGTACGGTTTTTATGCCCAGGCCTAATTACAACAACAACAACATCAACATTGCATGTCCGATCAAGTTTTGTAATTATTTTGTTGATGTCGGCTTTAGCAAGATATTTTTATTTTGTGAATACTAAAAATAATACTCCATCCGTTTCAAAATATAAGATGTTTTGGAGAAGTTTATTGTTTCATAATATAAGATGCTTTCAAATTTCAATGTAACTTTTAGATTAGTTTAGTATTTTATATTATGCAGTACTGTTCTGATTGGTTGAACTTGTTAAAAGTAAAAACTTCTTAATCTGCGTGCTTTACTTAAAACATCCTATATTTTAAAATGGAGGGAGTACTAAAAATGAAAAAGGGAAATATAGCAAAAACACGTGTGGAAAACGCGGAGGAAACGCAAAGCCCTCTTAGCTTTCTGGTCCTCTCGTCCCGCTTCGCCGCTGCTATAGGGCAATAGAGAGAGAGATTACGTCGCTCTCTTTGTCTTTTTCTTTTTCTCTTTTTCAGACAATCGAGACGAGAAAGGCTCGTAATCTGATTTTGCCGCCAAGAACCACCGGACCGTCTCGTAAGTTACTCTTCTCTGTAGCAAAAGGATCCAAAATTCAGATTTCTACCCAAATCTCGAATGTACCGTCTTAGTTCCGAGCAAAGTTTTGTTCTTTTTGTAGATGGGTTATGCTCGTTTTGTTGATTTTAGCGTTTAGGGAATGTTAATAGTGCCAGTGAGACACTAAAGATCCATGCTTTAATGTCTTTTAGTTTTGAATTTTGACACTAAATTTCAGTACCCATTTTGGGAATCTTGTTTTGTGAATCAGCAGTAGACAAGAATGGGTTACATAGGAGCTCATGGTGTAGCAGCTCTTCATAGGTACAAATACAGTGGAGTGGATCACTCTTATCTTGCCAAATACGTGCTTCAACCTTTTTGGACTCGATTTGTCAAAGTCTTCCCTTTATGGATGCCGTAAGTGTATCTCTTTGATGCTATTTCGCTATGTATAATAGAAGTCTCCTTTTAGTTTTGCTTGTTGAGGTTATCTGCTGACTTATGTTTTTACTCTGCTTGTCTTTTCATGTGTGTTTCTCTGTTACTGCCTTTGAACCATATCCAGACCAAACATGGTATAAGTAATTCCTTCTTTGTCCATTTTAGGTTATGTGGTATGATCAATACGCTCGAGTTAACGACTTCTGACTTTGTGTTTTTGTCTCGCAGATAACGCTAATGGGGTTTATGTTTCTAGTCACATCTTCCCTGCTAGGCTATGTGAGTCATGATTCTTTGATGTCTTTTTCTTTAGTCTGGAAGCATTTGGCTATTTTTTTGTTTGTTAAATTTTTCCTCTGTCTGCATATGGATTTGATTTTGAAGACTCTTTTCTTTATCTGTCTTAGATATATTCACCTCAGTTGGATTCTCCTCCTCCACGATGGGTTCACTTCGCACATGGTTTACTTCTATTCTTGTATCAGGTATGCGCCTCTCTCTTTTCAGAAGTTAACTTTGTTAGCTGCTTGTGAATAAGTTTTTATCCTGACACCTTTCGATCTTTTATTAGACATTTGATGCGGTTGATGGGAAGCAAGCAAGAAGGACAAATTCCTCTAGCCCCCTTGGAGAGCTTTTCGATCATGGTGATTTATTTTTCCCCATGTTCCTCTTTTGATTATCTGTCTTCAGTTTGTTTAGATTTTTTTCTGACATGTGTTCCAATATTGCAGGTTGTGATGCACTTGCTTGTGCGGTATGAAATCAACAATGCTGTTATCTTTTTATTTCCTTTTATCACTCATCCTGGAATCTTGCTGAAGGTTTTACAATGAAAACAGTTTGAAGCCATGGCATTTGGAAGCACCGCGATGTGTGGAAGAGATACTTTCTGGTTCTGGGTCATTTCAGCTATTCCGTTTTATGGAGCTACATGGGAACAGTAAGTACTGCCTGCAACTTCCTTCTTATGTCTTATAAAACATCAATATTTTGTGTAAAATTGTTTTTAGAGATTTCTAATACATTTCCTTAACCTTCTCTAGCTATTTCACAAACACACTTATTCTTCCTGTTATCAATGGGCCTACAGAGGGTCTTGCACTTATATTTGTCAGCCACTTCTTCACAGCCATTGTTGGTATGCTTCTTTCTTATCTACAATTCTTGAAAACTTCACCCATATTTAAAATGCTTGGACAATCTGTAATCAACTCATTACAGTCCGAATTCTTTCTAGACTTGGGTTTGGTCTTTACTTCAACTCGATCTTTTTTTTTTCCTTGTCTGAAGGTGCTGAATGGTGGGCTCAGCAGTTGGGGCAGTCCATACCATTGTTTAGTTGGGTGCCATTTGTGAATGGTAAAATATCTCCGGCATTGCTTTTCCTACAATTTTTCTTGCTGCGATACTTTTCTTGATTTCATTATAAAAGTTTGTTTTTGAGCTCTTGATTGTTCTGTGTTTTAGAGATCCAAACTTCTAGAGCAGTGCTATACATGATGATCGCTTTTGCTGTTATACCAACTGTTGCATTCAAGTAAGTCTTTCAAACTTTAACAATCGATATAGAAATTTTAAACTTGTGTGATAAAATAGATTCAAAAAAAGAACTTAACTTTTTCACATGATTCTGTATTTCTTTCTCAAAAGTGAAAGTTGTGATATAATTGAAAAAGCATATCCTCGAGTGTTCAACTAGAGTTCTTTCAAGTTGTGGTTTCTAAGCTGATTCATATGCGGTTGTGTTTTTTCAGTGTGTCAAATGTCTACAAAGTCGTTCAATCAAGACAAGGAAGCATGGTGTTGGCATTAGCTATGGTAATCTCCTAACTACCAATTAATTTACAGGTACTTATTTATGTTGCGAAATTAATGTTCTGTTTATATCTTGTTTTCAGTTGTATCCCTTCGTCGTCCTACTTGGAGGAGTTTTGATATGGTAAAGTCTTGTTTTCTTCTCTTTTGAAAAGACCACACAATCTTACTCTCTAATTTGTCATTTTAAGATGATTTGTATCCTATTTCTTCCAGGGATTACTTGTCTCCAATCAATCTCATAGCAACGTACCCTCACTTAGTTGTACTCGGAACTGGACTTGCATTTGGATTTCTAGTGGTATGTCTTGATTCAAAAGTTTTAAGTTAGATCAATATTGTAGTCAAAAAGGTTGTAACAGAACATAAGTATCTATGTTTTTCTTTTATAGGGAAGGATGATTCTTGCTCACTTGTGTGATGAGCCAAAAGGACTGAAAACAAACATGTGCATGGTAAGTCTGATAACTATTCTCTGGCCAATTCTTCATCTTACTGGTTCTGGAAATGCAATCTTATGAAATCTTTTGACTAAAAAATGCAGTCTCTACTGTATCTTCCTTTTGCACTTGCAAATGCTCTAACTGCGAGATTGAATGCTGGGTATGTTTCTCTCTTTACATTTTCCCCCACAAAGTTCATCCCTCATTTGTCTTTAACACTCGAGAAACTTCATATTCCAGGGTTCCTCTAGTCGACGAAGTATGGGTTCTTCTTGGCTACTGCATATTCACAGGTTTGCTCCTAAAGAGAAGAAACAAAATCTTATTTAGCTATTGATATTTTGCACTCTAAACCAACTTTGTATTTGATGCATAACAGTGTCATTATACTTGCACTTTGCAACATCGGTCATTCATGAGATCACTGAAGCTCTTGGAATCTACTGCTTCAGGTGAAAATTTTGGGTTAAAAAGGTCAATATACTTGTTTTGAAAACATAACGATTTTTTAAATCCATCTGTTCTTGCTAATCCACAGGATCACGCGTAAAGAAGCTTGAAAAGGAACCTTAAGGGTAATGCGTTTTTTGTGTGGACCGTTGGATCGATATGGACCTGTTTGGATCGGTGATGTATCTCTTCTTTATCGATTGTTGTCTTTGTTTGATCGGGATAGGTGAACTTATGTAGAACTTAGTGTAATGTTCTAGTTTTGGCTTTATGCATGGGAAAAATACGAAAACTTTCTTGAAATATTAAGAAAATTTATATTAGTTGAACACTAAGGAGAACATACTGAGTTTGGTTTGCAAGCCTGGATTAGGAATTGGTTGACTTTTGACTTTTTATAAGACGACTACAAAGAAGTTCTATAAAGAAAGCATAGTGTATTCTCTCGCATTTAAAAACAGTTATACATTGAGTTCCTATTTACTAACATCACACCAAAACATTAAACTTGGGATAAGACTCATAATTAAAAGTCAAGGCATAACTTTGACCAACCAAAAGTCAACATATTTCAAGAACCTATAAAAAATGTACATCAACATTGTTTACAAAAATCATAGAAGTAAAACACACAACATAATGTATGTCACAAGGCGTTTATCGGAATACCGGAAGAACCCGTCGGAACTCAAGAAGCCTCCACCGGAAGGTCCAAACTCTGGTGTACTTGTGATTCAAGATGAAGAGTCGTTGACCACTTGTTGCTTTGGTTTCTGCTACGAGATTTTCCTCAGAGGATTACCGTTTCCACAGAACGCAGCGTT
Organism: Camelina sativa; assembly: GCF_030686135.1. Classification (NCBI taxonomy): domain Eukaryota; kingdom Viridiplantae; phylum Streptophyta; class Magnoliopsida; order Brassicales; family Brassicaceae; genus Camelina; species Camelina sativa. The sequence continues at coordinate 5,781,074 of NC_141896.1, read as the reverse complement.
GACCGTGAGACGCGACGATGGTGGACAGAACAATACTGTTCATCGTGATTCTGTTGTGTTCATACCTGTTCTTGGTCAACCTCTATCTTCTAACCGTTATTACACTTATGAACGGTGCGGGTTCTATTCAAGGTATGACTATAACTATTTCTTATGATATTATCTTATAAAGCTTTTATCGACCCTCAAGACATTTTTTGGTTTTGCAGAGAATCATCTAATAGTAATGAAAGAGAGGTAGAGAGAGTCACATGCTGCTTCTGCATTAAATTTAACCATGTCCATAGGTCTAAGAAGCCACAACCAGATCCTTATGACATTCACCAGCAAGTCGTGATCACAACTAACTCATCGTATTCCCGTTGTTACTATTACGCAAAGCCCGTTGCTCCTAATGCTTTGCTACCTGTATCCCTAAGGAGACAAGGCTGGACAATAGAAAACTCGACTTCTACCCTACAAGACTTCAATCTCATAGATGACGCAAAGGGTCTTAACGTAGAGCTTCGTTCTAAGCTTCCGAGTCTTGACATGAGCGTTGTCGTAGGGAAATGGTACGTCCCATTCATATTTGTCAAGGAAGGAGACATAATAGATCAAGTGAAGATATCAATGTATTACAACATGACACTTCATCAAAGATGGGAAGAGGTTTTCTTCTATGAGAATGTTGACAATGATAAAGATTGTGTTGAGGTTGTTGTTGATGTTGATCTTGAACTTCAAGTGATTAACGTTGAGGGACAAAAAATTAATATAGAGACAACAAATGTGGATGCTAAAGGTATAGTTTGGTTTCATGTTAAAGATCAAGAAGGACAAGACAAGAAGATAGGTCTAAGGTCTGTGGTTGTTGAGAGGATAGAAAGCGAAGAGGAGAATTTCGGGTGGAAGAAGAGAGACGGAAACAGAGTGAAGGTTAAGAGAGTTGATCGGTTCGAAGGCGGTGGTTCATCGCAATGGAAGAGTTATAAATGTTATGTATTGGTTGAGAGATTTGAATTGAAGAGAATGGATGAGAGTTTGGTGTTGACGTATGAGTTTACACATGCTGATAAGTTGAGGACTATTCAATACAGTATTGACTTGAGTTTCTCTTTCTATTTTTTTTTACGCTTATTTATTTTTTTACACTGTAATTGTAAAATACTAAAAGTGTTTTAAACTCTATTTAAATGAATATAATAAAATTGAGTGTTTTATTAACACAAAAATAAAAGAGAGACCTTTTTGATTCAGGAATGTGAGAAAACTTTAATCCGCCGGAGGAGGTAACGATGTCACTCTGCCGGAAAATTCATAGTTCAGGTAGACTGGCTCGTGGGTCAGACCCAAGGTTCGAAAACCCTAATTGAAGAAGAAGAACACAATGTCTCAGACGTTTTCGTCAGGCACGATACAAAAGATAAAGCAGGCAGCTTTGGGGCCTAATTTGTCTTGGCAGCACGATGAAGAACGGTACAGTCGATCTTGGGTTTAAAAGCACGCAGCTTTTTGTAAAAATCTCTTCTTGGCTACTCAATCAAGAACTGCACTATAATAGAAATATCTTTTCTGAAGCCGCTGGTGCGTTTTCTAGTGATTTAAGAGGCTGGTCTTATAGGATTCTTGTTGCTTCTGCCACAACGAGACTCTGCTATTCGTAACAGATGAGCCATGTCGATTTCTTGAAGGTTTTGAAACCCTTTGGTTTGAAAATTGATGGTTATTGCCTGGAAGTTTAATTAGAGTGTGGTTGTTGGCTTGTTGCGTTGTATACAATGCTGAAAATTTTGTGGTTTGACTGATGATGTAATAAGGTGTGGACAGAATCTTTATGATGCAGAGTGGGTGTCATGATACAGAGTTGGCAGAGACTTTGTTTATCTTATTTTAGAGACACTTGAGGAGAGGTGACATTAGGGTAGGCCTAAGATCTTTATCAAGTAAGTTTCTTTGAAGTTTCCTACAACGAGCCATCTTGAAAAGTCAAGTCACCTTTGTCAATTGCTATTCTACAGAGCTGTTTTGTCTATAATATTAGGATCAAGTTTTTCTCCAAATCACACAACTCGATTTGGTTTACTGTGAAAATGTACATTACAAGGCGTTTGTCAGAGTACCAGAGGAATCCAGCAGAGCTAACACGACCTCCTCCTGAAGGTCCAAACTCTGGAATTTTGGTAATCCAAGACCAAGACAAACATAGACGGGCTACATGCTGCTTCAGCTCGTGGTTGGTGTTGGAAACTTGTCTAAGTGGTTTGCCATTGCCGCAAAATCTTAAGCTAGCAGTCACGTTCAATATCGGAGGGGATGACGCTACTCGTGATCCAGTTGTGTTCATTCCTGTTCTTGATAAGCCTCTATCTTCAAACTGTTACTACGCTATTAAACGACGTGGGAAGCATTCAGGGTATGAATTTGAATCCGCAAAATCTATTCTTTCTTCTTTTATATAACCTAAAATGTTTATATATCTTTGGTTGCATTGCAGTAAAGCGGCTGGTAATGCGAAAGAGGATGATATAGAAACCGCATGCTTTTGTATTAAGCAAGTTGCTGAAGCTGAACACAAACAGCTAGATCCTTTTGACATATACCAACAACTCGAGATCCATCAAAAGAACCCGTCTTCACGTAGGCGTTATTACTACGCAACATCTGTTGCTCCTGATGGAATCCCACCATGGTTTCTCAGGAATAGAGAGTGGAATGTTGAATGCGTGAGGTCCCAAGACTTTGAACTGACAGATGATGCAAAAGGAGTCAACAAAGAGCTTCGTGCCGAGCTTCCAAATCTTGGTATGAGCACTGTGGTTGGGAAGTGGTATGTCCCTTTCATATTCGTGAAAGAAAGAGACGCAAAGGATCAGATCAAGAATTCAATGTATTATTACAGCATGACTCTTGAACAAAGATGGGAAGAAGTTTTTTCTTGTGATGACGACAAAAGCGAGAAACGTGATGTTGTATTTGATGTACAAGGAGAGACAGAAGTTGTTAAGCTTGAGGGACAAGAAGAGATTGAAAGAGGTGTGGAAGCAAACGGGTTTGTCTGGTTTGGGGTTGGAGATGAAAAGATTGGTTTAGGATCGGTTGTTGTTGAGAGAATGAAATGGGAAGAAGAGAGATTTGGGTGGACAAGTAAAGGTGACCAGGAGAAAGAAATGGCGGGTAAGAGATTGAAGAAATCAAAAGATGGTAGCTTTTGGACGAGTTATCAGTGTTATGTTCTGATAGAGAGCTTTGTGTTGAAGAGGATGGATGGGAGTTTGGTCTTAACATATGAGTTTACTCACGTCGATAAGGTCAAAACCAAATGGGATTAAGTATTGTCACACAACGAATCTGCAAAAGCTTTCTCAATCTCAATGACATGAATCCATTGGTCAGTGTGATTATTGTATTTGATTATTATCTAAAGCTTTTTCAATAAAATATTGAGATTTCTCTGTGTTCTTGGAACTCATTCACACGAGATTCTGACAAATGTTTAAGTCAACTTTCAGATTGGGTCAAATGTCATATTATATTTATAAACACTAGCTTAGTAAACTTCCTTGCACGTTCTTATGATCCTTTGTTTTATATAAACGATGACAGGTTAGAAGATCTTAAGTAAGAAAGAATCAAGAAGAGATGTATGTTACAAAGCGTTTGTCTGAATACCAAAGAAACCCGTCAGAGCTAACATTGCTTCCAACAGAAGGTCCAAACTCCGGCGTATTGGTGATTCAAGACGAAGAATCACAGCCTACATGCTGTTTTGGCAAATGCTTTGACTGTGATCTCAATGGTTTGCCGTTTCCTCAGAACACAAAAGTCACCGTCAAATACCAAACTGGAAGTTAGTTACTTTTCTGTTAACTCCTTAAATATATTCTTTGTAAACTTGTTCCTTAACTCTGTTTCTGTTTCTTATTTGCGGCTTGTTTTCAATATATAGCCGGAGATGACAGAATTGTCTTGCTTGACCGAGTCGCACTCATCCCTGTTCTTCATCAGCCACCTTCCTCCAATCTTTACTACGTAATACGGCGAAGCGGGAAACACACAGGGTGATTCTCTACCTTGATGTGTATTTAGCTATTGGATGATTATGTAACTTCAAAATCTTGAATCTTTCTTATGTTTTGTTCATGTTACATAGCAAGTATAGTAATCCGAAACGTGTAATCTTCTGCACAGGATTCACTTCTTTAAAATTTTGCAGTGAAGCATGTGTTAGTGCAAAAGAAGGGGACAGAGCATCTTGTTGCATTTGCTTTACTTATGTCTCTAATGCTACGCCAAGGCCTCTTGATCCTTTTGACATATACCAACAGTTTGAGATTCATCAAAAAGGATCATCAACACAGAAGTTTTTCGCTACATCTGTTGCTTCAGATGGGATACCACCTCGGTTCCTGAGGAGAAAAGGTTGGGCGGTTTCTTTCTCTTCTTCCCAAGACTATGGTTTGGTTGATGATGCAAAGGGTGTAGATGTAAAGCTTCGTAATGAGCTTCCTGATATCTATAAGGGTGTTGTAGTTGGGAAATGGTATGTTCCGTTCTTATTTGTAAAGGAAGGAGATGCAAAAGATCAGATGCAGAACTTCATGTTTTACAGCATGACCCTTCACCAACGGTTTGAAGAGGTTTTCTTCTGCGAAAACGTTGACAATAAACATTGTGAGGTTGTGGTGGATGTGGAGGTGGAAACAGAAGTGGTTAAGCTTGAAGGAGAGAAGATTGCAAGTGAGACAAAAGGTGTGGATTCAGATGGAGTTGTCTGGTTTAGTGTCTCAGGGACTGAGAAGATAGGTCTTGGTTCTGTGGTCTTGGAGAGAATGAAATGGGAAGAGGAGAGGTTCGGGTGGTTGAAGAAAGACGATCAGATGAAGTCTAGCATTAAAAGATCTGAGAAATTCGAAGGCGATGGGAAACATTGGAAGAGTTATAGATGTTATGTTTTGGTAGAGACCTTTGAATTGACGAGAATTGATGGGACTTTGGTATTGACATATGAGTTTAGACATGCTGATAAGTTGAAGAGCAAGTGGGATTGAGTTTATTTCAGCTTCTTTGTGTGTTATGTGTGCCACTTGTGGTGTGTTCATTCATTTTAATGAAAGGTTTATGCAAGTTCTTGTGTTATATAATTTGAAGCTCCCACACGTGTTTGTAAAGACTCTGTTTAATGAGTCACGACTTGGTTTGAATTATGCTCCATGATAGGGTTGTGAATCTTGTTAAAAGGTCAACTTTTGACTTCAAAAGTGGATAAAACCGTAAAAGTCAAAACCTTTGAAAAGTCTTTAGGAGAAAGCTTGTAAAATTAGCTTACCTCTCAATCCATGGTTGCATTATATAAACAAATCACAGCTCTTAGATTTCTAATCAATCACACCTAGTATTTTCTAAAGTGAAGATGTATGTTACAAGGCGTCTCTCAGAGTACCAGAGAAACCCATTGGAGTTGGAGCGGCCACCACCTGATGGTCCAAACTCTGGAGTACTGGTGATTCAAGACGAAGCGTCAAAACCTACAGCTTGCTTTGGTTTGTGCTATCATAACGAACCCAAAGGCTTGCCGTTCCCACAGAACGTAAATCTGACTGTGGATTCAAGTTCTTATGACTCGGTCTTATTCATACCCGCTCTCGATCAGCCTTTATCTTCGAATCGTTATTACTCCATAAAAAGACGTGGGAAGCATTCAGGGTAAGAAAAGCGAAAACATCTATTTTTGCTCTTTTCATGTGATTTTCAAGGACTAAACAAATGAGTACGTAAAGGTTTTAACTAGAAATCTCTCAAAATTTGGTTTTTCATATCATAACAGATTACACTAGATTAGGACCCGTGTTCTGTTTGAAATTTATTTTATTTATATTATAATTTTAGAATATTGTATAATTTATATGATTGTTTTTAAAAGTTTTTTTTGGATAAAACATTATGCAATAAAATCATATGTTAAATATGATTGCTTGAAAAAAACATCTATTTTGTAAGTTTTATATTGTTAATTTTGTAATTTTATGTATGAGATATGGTTATGTTTGTTATTTGTTTTTATTTTAATTTTTGATCATGTTTGGTGAAAGTGTTTTAATATGATCCGTGCTTAAGTAAATTTTTTATTTTAACTGCACAATAAAATCCTAAAAGTCACATTAAATGTGATAAATTGCCAAGATTTTATTCCTTTTTATGTCTAACAATACATATTTTGTAACAATACATGGAATACTAAAGATTTTATTTTGGAAATTGTATAAATCATTGGAATATTCTCTTTGAGAATATTCTTTAGGATATTATTAAGTGTATATTGACTAATTAATCTATAACATTTTTTTGTAACCAACATATATTTAATTTATAACATATCTTGTAACCAACTTATAAAATTTATATAATCTACAAAAAAGTTGTTTACTTCTGTTTTATTATATAAGGGATTATGCATAGAAAAATATCTCTAAAATCTTGATCTTTTCATATATATATATATATATATATTTATTTATTTATTTATTTTATTTTATTTTTCATATATTTCTTTTGCTTAATATGCTTAACTGTTTTGCTTCCCCTGTTACTTCGGTGTTACGGTGCTGAATCTGAAAATTAAGACCTAACTAGCACAAAGAGTGTATACCAAAAAACTGGAAAACCCCTCAAAAGTTTTGTAATTTAATGTTGCAGGAAAGCATTAGCTAGTGCCAAAGAAGAAGACAGAGTCCCCTGTTTCTTTTGCTTCAGTTTTCTTCCTGAAGCTAAGCCACAAGAAGCAGATCCGTATGACATATATCACCAGTTTGAGATCCATCAACAAAAATCATGCTCTAGTAGATTCTTTGCAACCTCCAGTGCTCCTAATGGGAAACCACCGGAGTTCCTTCAGAGAAAGTATTGGACTGTTCAGTACTCGAATTCCCAAGACTTTGGTTTGACAGATGATGCAAAGGGGATTAACACTACGCTTCGTTCCGCGCTTCCCAGCGATGTGAACACAAGTGTTGTGGTAGGAAAATGGTATGTTCCTTTCATATTCGTGAAAGACAGAAAAGCAAAGGATCAGATTAAGAGCTCAACTTATTACAGCATGAGTCTTAAACAAAAATGGGAAGAGGTTTACTCATGTGAAAACGTTAATTCCAACGAAGAAGAACGAGAGGTCGTAGTTGATTTTGAAGTAGAATCAGAAGTGATGAAGCTTGAAGGGCAAGCGATTGAGAAAACAACAAAAAGTGTGGATAGAAATGGCGTTGTGTGGTATGGGATTGCAGACAAAAAGATAGGTCTGAAAGCGATGGTCATGGAGAGGATGAAATGGGAGGAGGAAAGATTCGGATGGTCGAAAAAAAGCAATGAGCTAAGGTCTAGTATTAAGATATCTGAGAGATTTGAAGGCGGATCATCACAGTGGAAGAGTTATAAATGTTATGTATTGGTAGAGAGCTTTGAATTGAAGAGAACTGATGGGAGTTTGGTGTTGATGTATGAGTTTACACATGCTGATAAGTTGAAGAGCAAGTGGGCTTGAGACATGCTGATTATAACTTATGGTCTGGTGTGGAGTTGTCATTTAGAGAAAGTTCTGTGCAAGTTCATGTGTAATAATTTGGAGCTATCATACATAATACATTCATGCAAGTCTTCTTTAATAAATTTATTAATTGTTTGATTGATTCTCCATAATACGTTCTTGCAAGTCTTCTTTAATAAATCTAATAATTGTCACGATGTTTAAAACCAAGTCAAGGTCTTCATAAATTTGGAATTCTCTAAAGGTGAACATAAATCTTTGAAAAGTCTTTAAACTTGTAAAATCTGCGTACGGCTTTATCCTCAATACATGGTGCTATACTGCTATATATAAACATACCATATCTCTAGAATTTTAATCAATCACCTTATTATCTGAAAGTTTCTTAATTCAAAGATGTATGTTACAAGGCATCTCTCCGAATACCAGAGAAACTCGACGACACAATCGTTGCCAGAAGGTCCAAACTCCGGCGTACTTGTGATTCAAGATGAAGAGTCACTGCCGACTTGTTGCTTCGGTACTTGCTACGATGGTGAACTCAAAGGCTTACCGTTCCCACAGAACGCGAAGCTGACTGTGACTTACAGAACCGGAACTGGTCAACATAGGCGCAGTTACCATGATCCGGTTCTGTTCATTCCTGTTCTTGATCAGCCTTATTCTTCGAACCGTTATTATGTCATTCAACGACGTGGGAAGCACTTAGGGTATGACCACAAATCTTACAACTCATACCTAGCTTGCACAAAAGGTTGTACGTATTCATAAATAAATAAAAAACTAATATTCTTTTTGTAATTTATTTCTATTGCAGAGGAGCTTCAGCAAGTGCAAAAGAGGAAGACAGAGTCCCCTGCTGTTTTTGCTTTAGCTATGTTCCTGAAGTTAAGCCACAAGAAGCAGATCCTTATGACATGTATCAGCAATTCCAGATCCATCAACGCGAAGCGTCATCTCGCTACTACACTGCCACTTCTGTTGCTCCTGATGGGATACCACCACAGTTTCTCAAGAGAAAGTATTGGTCCGTCGGGTACTCGAATTATCAAGACTTTGGTTTGACAGACGATGCAAAGGGGATTAACACTAAGCTTCGTTCCGAGCTTCCCAACGATGTGAATTCAATCGTTGTGGTAGGGAAATGGTATGTCCCTTTCATCTTCGTGAAAGAAAGTAACGCAAAAGATCAGGTCAAGAGCTCAACTTATTACAGCATGACGCTTAAACAAAGATGGGAAGAGGCTTACTCATGCGAAAACGTTAATAACAACGACAAAAAAGGAGAGGTTGTACTTGATGTTAACGTAGAAACGGAAGTGGTGAAGCTTGAGGGACAAGAAACTCATTTGAGAGAGACAATAGGTGGTGGATTTGTTTGGTTTAGTGTCTTAGGGGATGAGAGAGAGGACAAGAAGATAGGTCTTGGGGCTGTTGTTGTGGAGAGGATGAAATGGGAAGAGGAAAGGTTTGGGAGGTTAAACAAAGGTGAAAGATCCAACATTAAGAGATCAGAGAGATACGAAGGCGGTTCATCACATTGGAAGAGTTATCGATGTTACGTGTTGAAAGAGAGCTTTGAATTGAAGAGAATGGATGGGAGTTTGGTGTTGACATATGAGTTTAAACATGTTGACAAGTTAAAGAGCAAGTGGGATTGAGTTGTTAAAGAGCAAGTGGGATTGAGTTTCATAATTCATCTTTTTGTGCAGTTTCTTTGTGTGCATGTCATCTTTTGGTGCAATAATTTATTTGGTAAGTAAGTTTATGAAAGTTCATGTATTAATAAACTCAAGGTCGCATTTATATAAATAAAATCATGTAATAAAACTCAATTTAAATGAATTCTAAGTTTGAGTCTTTGAGAATCAATTAAAACCTAAATCCTATAACAAAAACTTGTTAATGAAGTTAATCAATTGTCACATACTCTGCATTACAGGTTCTTGTATAAAGTCAAATCAAAAGGCAAAGACTTCTATGCATTTTTATGCTATTGTATAAAGACACTTGATGCCGTAACAGCCTTCTAAGATATTTTTCCTACGACGTGATTAGATTCTATATTCAAAAAGTCAAATCTATTCTACAAAAATTTGCTTAATCATAAGCCTATAAAGATGAAACAGAGCTCCTTTTCCAAGTATTATCACCATCACAAGAACCAAATTTTAAGATGTATGTTACAAGGTTTTTATCTGAATACCAGAAAAACCCATCGGAGATGAACTTGCTTCCACCAGAAGGTCCAAACTCCGGTATAATGGTGATTCAAGACGAAGACTCACAGGCCACTTGCTGCTTTGGTTCTTGCTACGAGGGTAGACTTAAAGGCTTGCCGTTTCCACAAAACGTGAAGCTCGCTGCAACGTATAGCAGTGGAGGAGGAGGAGGAGCAGGTGGAGCAGGAGGAGGAAGCCAGACACATCGTACCCCTGTTGTGTTCATCCCTGTTCTTGATCAACCATTGTCTTCGAACCGTTACTATGTTATACAAAGACGTGGAAAGCATACTGGGTAATTATTAATTACTTGTCATTTCAATATTTTCACTGTTATTTATTTGTTTTCCTTTAGTAAATAGGAATGATTAAGGTTTATATTTTTACATGAAAATGTTTACTTGAAAACAGCCTAAAATTTTGAGTTAATTGTGATTACAGGAAAGCATCTGCAAGTGCAAAAGAGGAAGTGAGAGTTTCAAGCTGCTGTTGCTTTACCTATGTTCCTGAAGCTAAGCCACAACAAGCAGATCCGTATGACATATACCAACAATTCGAGATTCATCAAAGCCGACCATCATCTCTCTATTACTCTGCCACTTCTGTTGCTTCTGATGGTGTGCCACCAGATTACCTTAAGAGAAAAGATTGGTCGGTCAGTTACTCGACTTCAGAGACTCACGAGACTTTAGTCTAAGAGGTGATGCGAAAGGGATTAACACAAAGCTTCGCTTAGACTCAGAGCTTACTAGTTTAGGTAAGAGTGTTGTGGTAGGGAAATGGTATGTTCCTTTCATATTTGTGATGGAAGGAGATGTAAAAGATCAAATGAAGAAATCAACGTTTTACAGCTTGACGCTTAAGCAAAGGTGGGAAGAAGTTTTCTTCTGCGAAAACATTGGCAATGAACATTCCGAGGTTGTAGTTGATGTTGACGTAGAGACGGAAGTTGTGAAGCTTGAGGGACAAGAAACACATTTGAAAGAGGAAAAAGGTGATGGAGTTGTTTGGTTTAGTGTCTTAAGGGATGAGAAACAAGACAAGAAGATAGGTCTTGGGTCTGTGGTCGTGGAGAGGATGAAATGGGAAGAGGAAAAGTTCGGATGGTTAAACAGAGGCGAGGAAAGGTCTAAAATTAAGAGATCAGAGATATTTGAAGACGGTTCATCGCATTGGAAGAGTTACCGATGTTATGTATTGATAGAGAGCTTTGAATTGAAGAGAATGGATGGGAGTTTGGTGTTGACATATGAGTTTAAGCATATTGATAAGTTAAAGAGCAAATGGGATTGAGTTTCATTCATTTTTTTGGTTCAATAATCAATTTGGTGAATAAGTTTTTATGCAAGTTCATGTAAAAGTAAATTTAATGAATCTAAATTTGGTTGACCTCTTAGCATACTTTTGCAAACATATGCCTAATCCCAACCAAATCTTCCTTCGAAATTGCTGATAACGTGCTTTGATGCTATTCTACCATTTAAAAAGTCTTTGCATTCGAGTTTAGACATGATGTCGCCAAATATATGCTTTATTTAATTTTATGATGTCTAGTTTTGGGAACTCTGTTATAAGTTATAACAACACAAAGCTCTGTTCTTACAATATATATACCACCAGGCACCAGATTCCCAAATTTGAAGTGACAGATTTTTAAAATAAATTCTGACTTAGAAAACTGCCAAAAAAAAGACTTCCATAAAATCCAAGTCAAGATCGTTGAAAAGTCTTTAGACAGAACCGCGTAAAAAGTCTATTTTTTCATTTATTTTTGGGGTTACAAACTTTTGTTTCTCTTCTTATCCTACTCTACATATATAAAATATAGACCCAATCACAACTTACACGAATCACAAAAACCACTGAACTATCTTTCACCGGTTAAAGCCAAAAATATGTATGTTACAAGGCGTTTGTCGGAATGCCAAAGAAACAGATCGGAGTTTCCGGAAAGTCCAAACTCCGGTGTACTTGTGATTCAAGATGAAGAGTCAAGACCAACTTGTTGCTTCGGATCTTGCTACGGGACTGGACTCAAAGGCTTACCATTCCCACAAAATGCTAACCTGACTGTGACTTACACCATCACGGTTAATAACGTGACCACTGCTTATCGTGATCCGGTCATTTTCATTCCGGTTCTTGATCAACCGTTATTTTCAAACCGTTACTACGCCATTAAACGAGGCGGGAAACACTCAGGGTATGACTTAGATTGTAGCAATATATTTTTCAACTTTCTTGGTTTTTGATGTGATTCACAAGAATTTGCAAATAAGGGTATTGATTTGAAAGTATTCTAAGGTCTTTATTTGTAACTATGTGTTGTAGAGAAGCTACGGCTAATGCGAGAGAGGAAGACAGAGTCCCCTGCTGCTTTTGCTTTAGCTATGTTCCTGAAGCTAAGCCACAACAAGCAGATCCTTATGACATATACCAACAATTTGAGATCCATCAACCAAAATCATTGTCTAGAAATTACTTTGCGACATCCGTTGCACCTAACGGAGTACCACCAGAGTTTCTCAAGAGAAAGTATTGGACTGTTGAGTACTCGACATCAGAAGACTTTGGTCTAAGAGATGATGCAAAAGGTATTTACAATAAGGTTCGGTCTGAGCTTCCAGGTGATTTTAATACAAGCATTTTGGTAGGAAAATGGTATGTCCCTTTCATATTTGTGAAGGAAAGAGACGCAAAGGATCAGCTTAAGAGTTCAACTTACTATAGCATGGTTCTTATCCAAAGATGGGAAGAGGTTTACTCTTGCGAAAACGCTTACAACGAAAACCGCGAGGTTGTTGTTAATGTTGAAGTGGAAACAGAAGTTGTGAAGCTTGAGGGACAAGATATTGGGAAAAGGGCAAGAAGTGTGGATGAAAATGGGATTGTTTGGTTTGAGGTCGCAGACAAGAGGATGGGTTTGAGATCTGTGGTTATTGAGAAGATGAAATGGGAAGAGGAGAGATTCGGGTGGAAGAGTGAACCGCTAAGAGCAGTGGTTAAGAAATCTGAGAGATATAATGTAAGCGATTTGAATTGGAAGAGTTATAGATGTTATGTATTAGTGGAGAGCTTTGAGTTGAGGAGAATGGACGAGAGTCTAGTGTTGGCATTTGAGTTTAAACATGTTGATAAGTTAAGAACTAAGTGGGAATGGTGAGATATTCTTATGTTTAAGCTATATATGTGTGTTGGTAATGTTTTTCTTCAATTGTTCTTTGTGTGATAAGGTTATTAAATTTTTGAGTTGCTTTCGTTTGCAAAAATAACTGAAATGTTTGCCACAATTAGTTAAAATATTTTGAATCCAAATTCTAAAGTGAGTTTTATCTGTTCAGATTCTTTTGGCAGTGCTGCGAAAACTTATTTAACAAGCTTCAACATATATATGTATAAGAAAATAAGAATTAAAGAAGACAGTGCTGCGAGAACCAAGTTTGTTAAATATGAATGAATCTAAAATATTACATTAACGTACCATTCTTAATTTTATTTAAATTTGTTTAACAATATTTTCTATTAAAAAGAAGAGCAAATAATAAGATAAGAATAAGTAAAACATAAGGAAAACATAAGAATATAGGTGGAAATAATAACCAATGACAAAAATGGATAAGAAATTATTATAGGTTCAAATCTAATATATTAAATTAAATAATTGATTACTGTCATTTGCTTACTCTTTTTGTCAATTGTATACACTCTTTTTATAGATCATATCATAAAAAAGAGAGTGAGAAACAACTTAAATTAAAGTCTAAGAAAGATATAAATGTCATAATTAGTTAATATGACAGCTTCATATAGCTCAATGCCTCAATCCGCTTCTTGGGCCCTGAACGTGCATATTTTCGCTTGCTTCCTTCCGGCTTGTCCTCCTGATCTGGTGGTTCGGGTTTCTTGGGGTCGAGCAGGTGGTGAAGACGTCTCTGAACCTCGCTTTCCTCCATCCCCGTTGCCTTTGCTATCTCATGTGTGTTCTCTCTTGTATATGTGGCTGCAGCCGCAAGTAATTTTGTATCACTCGTGAATTGTTTATCCATAGTTGATTTAATCTTGTTTAATTTTGATTTCACAATAATCCACTACTAATAACAACTCTCTCTATATATAGATGAAAAACCTTAAAAACAACCTAAGCTCTAAGGTTCAAAAAGAAAGAAAAGAAGAACTTAAACCTTAATTATATTCCAATTCAAGAAATACGTGTAATTGAGATGAGAAGTTAACGCGCATAATTGATATTTTCATAATGGGAACTGAGAAGCAACTAGTAATTTAGCAATGTTACACACGCTAATCAAATGGTTGTGTGGGATTATCATCTTTTTACTACTCTTAATTAGATTATAGCTTTTGCTTGTGATTTTGGATTTTGCAAAAAAAAAAAAAAAAAAGAGTAATAATAATATATATAAATGGAGTAATAATGTCTAGCTTGTTAGAAAATTTGTTTAGAAAAAGTGAAAACTCAAAAAAGATGATGGTTTTTACATTGTCAATGGTTAAAATCTTCCAAACCCAATTTATTAGGGAAACCACTTGTTTACTGTCATTTGCTTACTCTTTTTGTCAATTGTATACACTCTTTTTATAGATCATATCATAAAAAAGAGAGTGAGAAACATCTTAAAGTCTAAGAAAGATATAAATGTCATAATTAGTTAACAACCTTCAGCCTTAATTTTAACTGAATCTAGAAACACGTGTGTAAACCAATAGCGTGTGAAATTAAATTTTGAATCAATAGTGACTAGGAATTTGTTATGCATGGGCATGGGCTTATTTAGATAAAAAAAAATTGCTATGAATGACCTGCATTAATTTAACTATAGATTTTAGTTATTTAATTATAAATTTATATTATTGAAAATTATAACTAAAAATTATGTGCAATGGGAATACAAAGTCTAATTCTATTTAACAAATGTTAAAAAAATTAAACTGAACAAAAAAAGTTACTGGTAATTATGTATTTACTAATCCATGCCCATTTTCTCAGGCTTGCATGAGTGTTATCTTCTTACTCAAATTCTCCAGGCTTGCATGAGTGTTATCTTCTTACTCAAATTCTCCCATCTTCTTATCTTCTTACTCAAATTCTCCCATGATATCAGGAGCTCTTGTAAATGGCTTTCCACACTTTCAAAAAACATGTCATCTTTTGTAACACCATCCACCATGTTTTGCAAATTGAATTTCATGTGGTCACATTTGCAAGAAGCTATCGTCCCAGCCTGGAAGGCTGTCAATCCTTGAGAAACAGCCAGTCTCAAAAATGTGTTGAAGACCTTGAATTTCTCAATGTAATCAACCCCAGGCTCCCATCCACATACCCAAAGAAACTGTATATCTCTATCGGCGTCGCGTTCTCTGACATAGTTCACACAACGCTGAGAGAATGGTTCTTCATTGTTCTCCAACCAACATAGTCAACAGGGACGGCAAATATTGTAGTCATAGCCAAACGTCATCTCATGATCAATAGGAACTAGTGTTTTTAGTTTTACTATTCTTAGATTATTTTGCTTTTGTGTTTTTAGATTTTACAAAAAAAATAATAATAATAATAATTAGAAAATGGGGTCAATAATGTTTATTAAAAAATTTGTTTAGGAAAAGTGAATACTCAGAAAATATTATATATGGTTTTTACATTGAATTATTATTTTTATATTTTTGTCAAAGTGATCAATGGTTAAAATCTTCAAACAAGTAAGTATCATGTTGTAGCTTATATAACATCTGGTTTCAATCACTTTTGTTTTCTTTGGATTGTTGTGGTTTCTCAAATTCTATTTTCACGCAAAAAACCTAACATTTACTTTCATATATCGTACGATCGCCGGACAAACACACATGAGTTTCCCGCCAAAGAAACATCCATGTTGCGCACGCAGAAGGTAAAGTAGTCAATTAACACCATGCCATAAAGCTAGATTGTGGCATTTTCTAAAATGTTTTGTAAATGTGGCATTGGAGAAAATTTTTAATTAAAATGTGGTATTTGTGGCAAAATTCCCTATATTAACTAAATTTCAAGTTTTCTTTCCTAATTGTAACTAGATCTAACAATATATTTTAGTTATTTCATTCTATTTAAATAGCTGAAAATTAACAGTAAAAAATATGACGTGGATACAATGGGAATAACAAAGTCTAAATCTATTTGACATATGTTGAATAAAATCTACTAATAATGTTATGTATTTATTAATATATTTAGATATTAATTTATTTCAGTTGTTAATGGAAATATATATATATATCAAGATGAAGGCAATCTATTCAGAGACATCCGTAAAACAAGAAATCGAGAATGGAGAAAGAGAAGAGAGTGATTGCATCATCATCATCACACAGAGAGGGAAAAAGAAGAAAATATAATAACGATCATGGAGTACTACCATACGACGTCCTAGAAGAAATCCTCTTGAGGCTTCCGGTCGAATCAAACGCTCGATTCAAGGTCGTATCAAAACAATGGAGAACAACTATTGAATCTCGATATTTCACGGAGAAACACTTGAGGCTCGTCGAACAATCCAAAAATCATCATCCAAAGTTCCTATTCGTCTCCAAACATGAACACTATCATGTGTTGAAGACATTGTGCTTGGAATCTGCTTCTCTTCGAGTCTTCAATCTTCTCTACATCACTCAACCACATCTAATCGAAATTTCGCGAAGCTGCAATGGTCTTGTTTGTGTCTATGATAAGTGGGGAGAATCCATATACGTACTCAACCCGACCACAAAGTGGTTCCGACAACTTCCTCAACCTAGGTTTCATATATTTAAGCAAAAGGCAAGTAGGCAACATACACTCGGGAAACTAGCTATCATACACAATATGCCTACCCCTAGACTAGCGTTCGCAAAGGCCACAATGTGTGATTATAAATTGGTGTGGCTATACAATTCTGACGCCGGGAGGTTGAGCGAAAGATTTACCGAGTGCGAGGTCTTCGATTTTAGGGCAAACGCTTGGAGATACTTGGATTGCACGCCAACTTACAGGATATTTGACGACCAATCACCAGTGTCCACGAACGGATCAGTTTATTGGCTCACAGAACGATACAATGGCGAGACCAAAGTTATAGTTTTTGATCTTCAAACTGAAACTTTTCGATTGCTTCCTAGTAATCCAGCTTCTCGTTCACATCCAGACCATATCGACCTGTGCATTTTGGATAATCGTCTGTGCATGTCCAAGAGAAAGCGCCGTACAATGATCCAAGAGATTTGGAGCTTGCAATTATCATCATCAGAAGAGACATGGATAAAGATTTATACTATAGATCTTCGATCTTGTTCTTCATCATGGTCTGTATCTGGAAGGGTTTATTCTACTTGGACCCGAAAGCATGTGATTCGGCCATGCACACCGGTGGCGATATTGAAGAACAAGGAGATCCTACTCACACATCGTTATGGTGAAGGTCTGGTGAAGTATGATCCACAAACAAATTCGTACTCTCTAATGTACAATCATCTATTTTATAGAGGTGTTCCTTATTTCCAGAGTTTAGTATCTCATATCTAAAACCTTGCTTAATTACTCTCTTTCATATAATTTGAACCGTAACATTTTAAGAGCTCTACTATCATGTTACATAGTTATGCTATCTATAGGGAGTGCGTTTTATATGTTATGAATCAATGTTGCGATCTAGAACCAAGTGGGAATCATGAGAGATTCTTGTGTTTTAGCTATGTGTGTTGGTAATGTTTTACTTCAAATTATCTTTGTGTGATAAGCTAATTAAAATTTGGAGTTTCTTTCGTTTGCAATAATAACTGAAATGTTTGCCACAATTAGTTGAAATATTTTGAATTCTGACCAAATTATCTATCCAAATTCTAAAGTGAGTTTTGTGTGTTCAAATTTTTTTTGTCAGTGTTGCGACAATATTAACATATATATATATATATATATATATATATATATATATATATATATTATACAAGAAAATAAGAGTTAAAGATGACAGTGTTGCGAGAACCAAGTTTGTTAAATATGAATGAATCTAAAATATTACATTAACGTACCATTCTTAAATTTATTTAACAATATTTTCTATTATAAAGAAGAGTAAATAATAAAAGAGGTATGACATCAAAACACAAACCGTTTCTCTCTGAGGTGATTATTTGTGCGATCAAACAAAACCGTTTCTTCTGTGTCTTCTCCGATCGACCGGCGTCGGCTCCGACGTCGGTTGTACTCTTCTACTTACTAATATCTAAATAGTTATTCAGTTACTCTTTTACTCACAATCTGTGTCGTTTATGTTTCAAAAGAAGTGACGAGTGAAGACGACGGAGACAATTTGGTTTACGTCATGATGTTTCCCAAGCCACCATCTCTGTCATTGCTTTTCCTCACTGCTTCTCTGTCACTGCAACGACCCGACCACTTTCCATGCGGTAATGTTGTGCCGCTGGCTTCACTGTTGTCAACCACCACTCTCCTTTTATGTTGGTTCCTGTTATTGTTGGAATGCAAATCTGGTTATCGGCGGTTTCATATCAACCGCTATTTCTCCATGTCCGGCGATTTCTCTATGGCCGTGAGTTTGTTCAAACTAACATTTGAAGTTAGTTATGTGATTGTTCCCGGGCGTCAGTATGATTTACCATTGGCGTACCGAAGATTAACTAATCGTCGACCAACGGAGAAACCACCATGGAAGCAATATGTTAAGGAGGATTTGGAGGCCACAACTAGGAAAATCATAAGATGGTTTATACCACATCAACGAAAATGGGTTTTAAGTATAACTAAGATCAATGATATCTCTTTGTACAAGAGAGTTTCGATCAAATCTGAAGGTTATGCGATGTAACGGATGGATCGCAGACTTTGCCTTTCGAAAGCGTAAAAGATGGTACATCGACAAAAAACAGATGTTTCCCAAGCTAGAAAGTCACAAAAGATTGACGGATAAAACGAGAGCAACTAAGCATATTTTTCGGATTGCGGCGCCTAAACTTTTTTGCTTTTTCTTTACATAAATATTTGTTTGTATCTATATCCTTATGTTTAACATTACAATCTTTGGTTCATATTAATAAAGTTATGATTTGGAGTTAAAAAAAAAAAAGAAGAGTAAATAATAAGATAAAAATAAGTAAATCATAAGGAAAACATAAGAATATAGGTGGAAATAATAACCAATAACAAAAAAAAGATAAGAAATTATTATAGGCTCAAATCTCATACATTAAATTAAATAATTGATTACTGTCATTTGCTTACTCTTTTTGTCAATTGTATACACTCTTTTTATAGATCATATCATAAAAAAGAGAGTCAGAAACATCTTAAAGTCTAAGAAAGATATAAATGTCATAATTAGTTAACAACCTTCAGCCTTAATTTTAACTGAATCAAGAAACACGTGTAAACCAATAGCGTGTGAAATTAAATTTTGAATCAACAGTGACTAGCAAGCAAGGTTATATTTTTTTTTTACTATTCTTAGATTAATTAAATTTCAAGTTTTCTTTCCTAATTGTAACTAGAAGCAACCCTAAATACGTCTCCACTAACTCTCGTCCCATCTCTTTCCTTTGCATCTTCTTACTCAAATTCTCTCATCTTCTTATCTTCTTACTCAAATTCTCCCATGCATGATATTCACTCAGGAGCTCTCATAAATTCTCCCATGAATCCGCTTCTTGGGCCCTGAACGTGCATATTTTCGCTTGCTTCCTTCCGGCTTGTCCTCCTGATCTGGTGGTTCGGGTTTCTTGGAGTCGAGCAGGTGGTGAAGACGTCTCTGAACCTCGCTTTCCTCCATCCCCGTTGCCTTTGCTATCTCATGTGTGTTCTCTCTCGTAAATTTGGCTGCAGCCGCAAGTAATTTTGTATCACTCGTGAATTGTTTATCCATAGTTGATTTAATCTTGTTTAATTTTGATTTCACAATGATCCACCACTAATAACAACTCTTTATATATAGATGAAAAACCTTTAAAACAACTTGACATGTTTTCTAAGATTAATCTTGTTTAATTTTGATTTTACAATGATCCACTACTAATAACAAGCTCTAAGGTTCAAAAAGAAAGAAAACACTTGTTTCATAATCTTTATAATCCCCTAAAAACACCCGCAAAGGTTTTCTTCTACTTCTTCTTGAATCGTTTTCTACAAACCAATGGATGATGTCTTTATATCGGAAGAATATGTCAACCGCCGGAGAATGGAGAAAAAAGCTGCCTCCACTGCCGGCAAAAACATGATGTTAGGCTCTGGTTCAAGCAAGAAACCGGATAAGAGATATAGTACTAGTAGTAATCCTCGGATGTCGGCATCTCGGCCGGATAATGAGTTTCTCGTCACCGGTGGTGCATGTGTTTATGAGAGTTTTGTGTTCCACTGCTTCTCGCCGTGAAAACCACCAAAGCGTTCGAGTTTAAGTGTTTAATATTTTTTCCCCAACTATCCATTACAACTTAAAATTGTTCTTTTAGTTTTAATGAATTTTGGTTCAGTTTTTTGCGAACAGATTGTTTAGGTTCAATAAATATGACTAACACTATTTGAATATTTTGGTTCTTTTGCATATAAACAAAACTAATATTTTTGAATTTATGTTTACATATCACGATTATTACTTTTTGGATATTTCAAGTATTCATTGAGTTTTTGGATATTTTGAATATAATACTCCTGTTTTCGGTTTAGTATCGGGTTTGGTCTAAATATGTATACAAAAATAATCCATCCGGATATGCTTAATTATCCAGTTTAGCTTGGTAAGATTTTCTCGATTCGATCCAGTTCAACTTTTTTGGTAAGTTATGTTTTAGCGGTGCTAAGTTAAACTCATAGTGTAGAGAGTGTACGTAATGTTTAAAGTTACAGATAAATTCAATATTGAACATAAAATTTGGGATAAAACATGTTGCCATAACACAACCAAATTTAGATTTTATCCCAATATTTTTGAGATAAAAAGTGTTTTGTTATCTTTTAGCAATATTTTTTTATTGGTTTCAATAATAAGATTTTCGTGTTTCGAGGATGGAGTCATCGTTCTACAGTCTACTCAATCTATAAACTAACTCTGAGTTGACTCTGAAATACCAAAACTACTTCTACTCAAACTATAAAGTAACTAAAATTTTGTTATTTTGTTATGAATATCTAACTATACAATTATATCTTATTCAAGTATTGAGTGATTGATTATATTTTGCTTCAGTAACTGGGCTAATTCTCAATAATTAAATTTGGGCCGGAAATTTAAATACTCGATTACACTAAATTTGAGTTGTTTTCCAAAGTCCCACATCGATAGTTCTGGATTCGCTCGCTCTCACACGAGAGATATAAATACAGTTCAGGAGGGATCGTTTAAATCATACCTTTCTCGGCCTTTTGGCTAAGATCAAGTGTAGTATCTGTTCTTATCAGTTTAATATCTGATATGTGGGCCATCGGCTCACACGATATTAACTCTATTTTTTATGGGGGAGAGTTCGCCATGTCAGCTTGCTGATTGGACTCTCACGTGTCGCTTTCGTCTTGCACTACTGCGAAGGCCTGGCACACCTCACCAAAACACGAGTCCAACTTTTTTAACACAAACTGGTTTATCTTAACAAATGCAAACCAGTAAGCAATCACCAAACAAACACAACCGAAATCGCCGTACAATGATCCAAGAGATTTGGAGCTTGCAATTATCATCATCAGAAGAGACATGGATAAAGATTTATACTATAGATCTTCGATCTTGTCTTCATCATGGTCTGCATCTGGAAGGGTTTATTCTACTTGGACCCGAAAGCATGTGACTCGGCCATGCACACCGGTGGCGATATTGAAGTATAAGGAGATCCTACTCACACATCGTTATGGTGAAGTCATCTTTTTTATAGAGGTGTTCCTTATTTCAAGAGTTTAATATCTCATGTATATAACCTTGCTTAATTACTCTCTTTCATGTATTTTGAACCGTAACATTTCTTATGACTAGCTTTATTACCATGTTACATAGTTATTACCATCGCTGCGATTAACAAACGAACAGGGCCGTTGTGATCTAACCCATTAGCAAAGCTTTTAACAAACAAGAAAACCAAAAGTAAAGAAAAAAAAACGATCTTACATCTTCGCAATATCTTCAAAGAAGACGAATCTGAAACTTCTTCTCACTAATGTTTCTGGAGAGAAAACAAAAAATAAAATAAAAAACAAACCAAATGTGCCAATGTAGTAAAAACGAGAAAAATACAGAACAAAAAACCTCTCTTTCTACAACTAAAAAAAAAACATCTTACAATGAACTCTTTTGCTTTTGATCCCCAATTTCTTCCAACCGTTTCCATGTCGCCTCACGTTTTGCTCCAATTTCAGCTTCTTTTGATTCATCTTCTCTAAACTTACCAAGACATTCCTTAAACAAGTCTGCATCGACGTCATTAAATATCTTCTGCACGTTCAGCGTTAAGCTATGAACAGCTTGGTTCCAATGCTTCTGAGTGTTTCTTTCCAATGCAGGGAATATGATAGGTAGTATAACTTTACGGTTCTGCATTATCAGATTCTCGATATGATCGTTGTTCCATAAGAACAAAGCTCTTTCTGCAACCTGCAAGCAAATCAAGAACAAAAAAAAAAAGACTCAACCTTCTTGTTCTTTCTTTATGCTTCTTGTATAAAGACTCAAGCTTTCACTACAACTTCGACAATGAGCACAAAGCTTTTAAGCTATCCAATATCACACGTTTCAATCTTATGAAGAACTGTTCCTATCATTCCTCTTTCTCAGGATCAGTAAACTGTAAATGCAATGCGAAATATATATGAAACGTTTTAAGCAATTACCTGAAAATGGAGACTGTTCAAACACCGAGCAACTTGGCGAAACAATGGGACCATACACCTTTGAAATTCAGGTGGCTGAGTTGCTTCTAATACTTCCTCTAGCTCGTTTAAAAACATGACTTCTTTGGAACTATTTGTGACGGGCCAAGACTTGAGTAATCCCCTTATAACTGTATCAGCAAGTTTGCAATCTTTTTCCACAAACTGTGTGATACAATAAGACAACTGCTGATGATACATTTGTAAGCATTTCGGTTTGTGGAGAGGTATCAAAGCTCGAACCAGAAACACTTTATGCTCATCTTTAAGCGGCAGAGCAAATCCATTGATGATACTTCCCAAAATCTCTAAGAACTCAGCAATCCCATTGTGTTTCTCAGTCTCGAAAACAAACCTATAGAAAATGTTGTTGATTGATTTCCTTATGAAAGGACGATGAACCATGAACTTACCATAGATGCGATGCAGAACGGTTTTGAGACAATCTCTTTCTCTAGGATCCTCGGAGTCAAATAAATCAAGTAACCTCGAGACAAAAGACTGGTCGATGTACTTCTTAGCCAGCTTTGTATCTGTCTCAGGTGAAGCAATAAGCCTGAGGAGAATCTCATAGACAAGCTGCAAGTGAGGCCAAGCAGGATCCATAGAAGGCTCCTCTTCTTCCAAATCCAAAGCATCAATAACTTTATTCTCACGCGGTTGAGGATTCAAGGTTCTGAAAATGTTAACAGAAACCATTTTAACAGCTTCTTGGATAACAGTTTCACTAAACTTCCCATTAGGAGAAGCAACGTAATCCACAAGATCAAGCAACGTCTGACGTTTGATCTCTTTCTCCTTCACGTTCTTTGTAGGATCCGAGAAATCAAACACTAGACAGCACAAGTTGAGTTTTCTCAGACACAAGCTCTGCTTCTCTGCATTTGGAACATCTTTAAAACTAGGCAAAGCTTCATAAGGACCGTTTCCTTTAGAATTCCCATCTTTAAAACCAGAATCAGCAGCAGGTTTAACAGCAGGAGCGTTGTTCTTGGCGTGAGAATTACCTGACTTCCCGGCTCCATTGTCACTAGCTTTGGAAGTAGAAGCATTGGAAGTAGATGAAGAATGGTTCTTAGAAGAAGACTTCTTAGGAAGCTTACTTATAATCTGTTTCCACATACTAACTCAGATGGTTCTTCCCAAATTACAAAAACACAATCCCTTAGAAGAACAAACTCATCAACTCCATCTGAAATCAAAAGCAAGATAATCCACAAAATAGTTAAATCAAGAACCTGAAATAGAGAAAAAGATTATATTTTTGTCTTCTTTACTCACTTTAGAAACCAAGGAAAACAAAAAAATCATCACTTTAGAGTCTAATCTCTGAAAACAATCGAAATCTGAAAACCCCAAAATCAAATTTTAGAAACATTAACATTTACAAACCATAGATCAAAAACAAGAAATTAAACCGATTGTAGCAAAAGAAAAGGTCAACATGAGATATATAACGATGAATTGAGAAAACAACAAACTTACCTAATAATAAAAAGAGAGTCACATTCAAGTTCTCTCTTCCAAAACCTCCTCGTTGTTTTATTGACTGACTTCAGATACAAATATAAAAAAGATTAGACCTTTATGGATTTGCTTCAATACGAAATTGTTATTGTTGTTGTTCTTTCTTCTTCTTCTTTAATTTTTGTTTTCTTTCTTCTTCTTTGTGATTTGTGTCTTCTCGTGATCCAGTTATCTATCATTTCTTTCTTCTCTCCGATGGCTGATCAATCTTTTTTTTCTCAAATTCTATTTTATTTTTTTATTTTAATTGTTTTTATTCCCTTATTTTTTTATTTTTTTATTTTTTTAATTAATGGGTTTGGTCTGGCCAGCCAGGTCCTCTCACTTGTGTATTATTATACTTCAAATTAAGCTTTTTAGAAGAAGAAAAATCCATACTTTATCGCCGACCGTAACATTATTATTATACGACATAGTTTGATGTCATGTAATAAAATTGGTCCAATTTGTTTTGGTTTCCGGTTTGGTTGTTGAGTTTTTCTAATTTCGGTTTAGAGTTTTGTCATTGTTTTCGTTTCAAAATTCAAAAAGAGTATGTGTTAAAGTTTTTGTATATCTCATTCCTTTTTTTTTTTTGTAACTTTGTTTTCCCCCTTTGATGAGGAAGCAAGTTGCCAAGATTTGTCATGTGAATCAGTGAATGTTGATGTTTTGGTTTTTATAGTTACTGATGGATTGGATTGGACTAATGGGAAGAAGTGGGGGTGCTCCGTGCTCCTTTGGTCATAGAACATTGTAAAAAGTGTCCTAACGATGTAATCAAATCTCATTCCCTTGCTTTGGAGTTTGGACTCTCTACTGAAAGAGCTATGCTATTTCGAAAATTTATAGGTATGAGTACAAATTTTCTAGCTAGTTTGTGTTAGGAATATGATAATCAATTAAAGACATCATTTTTATTAGTTATCAATCACTATAACAGTAACAAATAAATCGATATTTTTATAATGTTATCTTTCAGTAAATTGAATACTGGTTTTGTAAGTTTTCATTACTATCTCTTACTAATTATTGTAATTTTTTGATATAGTTTATCGTTATTTTCTCGTTATATATTTGTTTTTTTACATTTAATATCATATAAAAGGTCAAATTGTTAGTTATGATTTATGAATAAGTTTCCAAACCCAAATCTTTAAATAAAAAAAAATAAAATAAAAAACCTAAAATTAAGATAAAGTAAAAAAAGCCTATTTGGCTCTCCTCACACAAGTACCAATTTGTGTTCGGGGGTTGTGTGTGTTGACGGTGGTGGGAACAAAGGAACATACATATCCAATTGTCTCTCCGGAGACACAGCAATGTTCATTTCCGACAAGTCTCGTCCGACTGATTACTACAAAGACGATAACCCCAATTCTTCAACCGCCACAACACGCGATATGATGATCGATGTCACCACCAATGAAGCAGTATCAGATCTACAACCTCACCACCACAACAATCACCAAAATCACAACCATCATCATCTCAACCAATCTCAGCCTCAACAGATACTCCTAGGAGAAAGCAGTGGTGAGGATCACGAAGTGAAAGCTCCGAAGAAACGAGCAGAGACATGGGTTCAAGACGAGACCCGTAGCTTAATCATGTTCCGTAGAGGTATGGATGGTTTATTCAATACATCCAAATCCAATAAACATCTATGGGAACAGATTTCGTCTAAGATGAGAGAAAAGGGTTTTGATCGATCTCCGACCATGTGTACGGATAAGTGGAGGAATCTATTGAAAGAGTTTAAGAAAGCCAAGTATCATGATAGAGGTAATGGATCGGCTAAGATGTCTTATTACAAGGAGATTGAAGATATTCTTAGAGAGAGGAGCAAGAAAGTTACAGTTACGACCCAGTTTAATAAGAGCCCTAGTACACCACCACCTACTACAACTGCTAAAGTTGATTCCTTTATGCAATTTAGTGATAAAGGTATAATCTTTGGATTAATAGGTTTCTTGATTTGGTTTTGAGGAAATTCAACTTTGTGATTTAGGGTTTGTGTTGATGAGATTCGTATCTGTAGATTAGGTTGAGATTTGAAAAGATACAAGAATTTTAATGTAGGTTTTCTTAGTGCATTAATGTTTTAAGGAGATGATGGTTTTGGTAATGAATCTAGTTTTGTGGATTTTGTTTCTTTTGTTTAAGTAGTAAGTGACTTTTATCTTTTGCATTGTAGGATTTGATGATACGAGCATTTCTTTTGGATCTGTTGAAGGTACTGATCTATATCACTTTTGTGTGTTCATTATACCTTGCTGTATACAAAGAGGCGATATTTGTTCGTTCATTGCCTCTTGAAGATTGTTCTTTTTATAACTTGTTGTGAGTGTCCTCCTTGAGTGAGCAATACTAGAGGTGTTGACTTGCTTCTTGAGCATTAGGGACTGGAAACAATGAGTTTCATTTGCGAGGGGAAATTTATCTGTAATTGTGATATCTCTCTCTCTGTAATTGAAACAAAGAGGTGAACATGACTGTCGTGGGTCTCTCTGTTAGAAGGTTTTGTCTTAGTTTCTAGAGGATGTGTGTGTGTGTGTGTGTGTGTGTGTGTGTGTGTGTGTTTTGATAAATGTTTATATCTATGGTCCAGCTAATGGCAGGCCAGCCTTAAACCTTGAAAGGCGTCTTGATCATGATGGTCATCCACTTGCAATCACTGCAGTTGATGCTGTTGCGGCTAATGGAGTTACTCCTTGGAATTGGAGAGAGAATCCTGGAAATGGCAAGTCTCAGAAAAGCTTAGATAACTTGAGTCTCAAAAGTTTAAGTTTCCAAAAGGCCAAAGATTTTTTCTTTTTGAACATTATGTTCCATTCATGGTGTGACATGTGTAAGAATCATTGTTTTCTAATTCTTGAGAACCAAAATCACTCTCATTTTGAGGTTGCTTCACAACCTATGTTCTTCCCCTGTTTGATTGGTTTTGTCTGTCTCTTTAATACTGATGAAGGCATCTTTATGTTTCATGTTTATAAGCAGGTGGTGATGGTCATAGTCAGCCTTTTGGTGGAAGGGTCATAACAGTGAAATTTGGAGACTATACAAGAAGAATTGGTGTTGATGGTAGCGCCGAAGCAATCAAAGAGGCAATCAGAGCTGCTTTTGGGTTAAGAACTCGGCGGGCTTTTTGGTTAGAAGATGAAGATCAAATTGTTCGCTGTCTTGACCGAGACATGCCTTTAGGGAACTATCTACTCCATCTCGATGATGGTAAGATCAAATTTACCACCATTAATATCTTTTGAATTGTGTGTGTTATGACCCTGAATACAGTTTACTGAATTCTCGATATGCAAAACCCATCTTGCAGGACTGGCCATTAGGGTATGCCATTATGATGAATCCAACCAGCTACCAGTCCATTCAGAAGAGAAAATCTTCTACACGGAAGAAGATTACCGCGATTTTCTGAATCGACGAGGATGGACATGCCTGCAAGTTGATGGTTTTAGGAACATAGAGAACATGGATGATCTTCAACCTGGTGCCGTGTACCGAGGAGTGAGGTGAGAGTATGGGATCACAGAACTGCTTCTCCAAATTCATCTACAGTTTATCTAAATCAGAAAACAGTCCCCTGTGAATATAAGCTGATCATTCCCTTGTGTACATTTCCTCCTTCTCTCGACTGAGGAGAACAAAGAATGTATTTGTTCAAATATGTATGACACCCACTTGCATTTACCGTACAGACCAATAAGACTTTTTTTATGGTCTGTTGCGTTTGTAAGAACAGAACATAGGAGAAGAAAAGTGAATAAAGGATTCACATGTCATTCAGACAAGACCGAGTGTGTGGTGTCTGTCAGTTACTCTTCATTTCATTAGTCGTTCGTTTTAAGAAACGTGTTTGA
The DNA here is from genome assembly GCF_030686135.1 of Camelina sativa. Taxonomy (NCBI): domain Eukaryota; kingdom Viridiplantae; phylum Streptophyta; class Magnoliopsida; order Brassicales; family Brassicaceae; genus Camelina; species Camelina sativa. Next base: position 5,753,063 of record NC_141896.1, on the reverse strand, counting down.
CGACCTTGTAAAACTGCAAAGACTATGAAACTTTCTAAACTTCTACTACTGAGAAAAGATCATGTGTGATTCGAAGAAACTTTGTTTTCGATTCGAAGAAAAGATAATTTGTGTGATGCTGGACGTTCATGTATTTATAAGCAGAAAAGGTTCGTTATATAACAAAAAGGAAAGTTTCGATTGTTTAGTTTCCTTTTTCCGACGAGTTCTGTTGTTTCTTTTTTTCCAACAAGGTTTAGGGTTTTTCCTTTTTACTGTTACAACACTCATGTTTTTGCTTATTGGCTTAGTGCGTACAAACAATTGTATCACGGTGAGAGTACTATGAGTTTTTTTATAAGGTGAATACTCTAACACATTAACAATAGGTCCTGGAGATTTCTTGGTTCATCATGCTATTGCTTTAGGTTTACATACAATGAAATGACCCCAAACCGAAGAGTGTATCTCGTCTAGCTTTGAACAAATATTATCGATAAGAAAAAAGAACTTACCTATAACAGTAACTAATAACTATAGCATTAATAAATAACCTAAGCAACTCATTGCTTCACATCATCTGGATAAAAAAATCAGTCAAGATATGATAAATTGATCATATCATTGTAGCAACTGAATAAAAAAAAAAGAATAAAGAAATATGATTATACGTTCTGAAAGGTAATCGAAAAGTATGCAGATAAGTGGAAGGATGAAAGAAAGAGAGAAAAAAATGAATATTAATGATATATGATTCCAATTTGGAAAGTCGAGGGAGAAAATGGGTAAATCCCATATAGCCCGATATATCTGACAAGTCGCACTATATCTGATGTTTATTACTAGCTAATGTGCACGAAATAGCTAAGGGCTAAGAAGAAAGAAACAGATGATCCTGAACCAGAACCAATCCACAAGAAACTGTTAAAATGTTTTTTTATGAATTTTCAAATCATGATCTCCCTATCACTTTTCTCCCTTCAACCTCGGGAGTAGAAAACAGAATCAAGATAGCTTAATCACCACAAACATCCAATTGTCTAAAGACAGTATAAACACCACAAGCATAGAAGTAAAAGAGTATATATTATCTAAACTGAGTTAACTGAAATATTTTTTGCATAAATAAACCAACTTATCAAGATCTAAACCATTACGTAAGTGGACTAACATTGGTTATAAGCAGATATTCATGGATAAGAAGATTCCATTCTTTAAAGTTAGCATCAATAATTATTTTTGGGTTTCCATTTCCATTGCATCAATAATTACACATCTTTCTCTCTAAGAATCGAATTTTATTAACATATACTTTGATAATGATATATTTTGGTTCTATTCTCTTTACGATTGCTTAGAACATTGTGAATATGTGAATCATGACACTTCAAAATTCAAAGGGATACGATCCGGACAATAATAATAGCGAATTTTAGGAATAACATATGAAAATTCCACTACAAATAAATTTTGAAGATCATTCAACTTATCATTGGAAGAGTAACTGACACTTGACGGGTCAATTATAAATGTTGGACTCTTGGATATGATCATGAGTTATTATAAGGGAGATCACAAACTTCAGTTTATGATAGATTCTAGTTAATTTAATGGAATTAAAGATCCATATGAATACCAAAACAAGGAGTTTTATATGCATTCACCAAACACAAAACGAAATGAAAAGAAAAGAGAGAAAAAAAAATAAGAGGAGGAGAAGAAGGAGACTTTTGGCAAAAGCCAAGAGTCATGACCTATTTTTATTAGGCTCTACCTGTTACATAAGGTCTGATGTTTTTTTCTTTTGCTGTCACATTCATCTGACCTACCAAACCTCTCAAAGTGGAGCATTTATGTGTCTTGGTATCAAGTCACGATCGATTAGATAAATATTGAACACCATATTATGTTGTATGAAAGAAATTATAATATTTTGATAGAGTAAGCAAAAAAGTATTCTGATAAAGACATCTAGAAGAAGCTTCAGATAAAATAGTAATATGCATTGCCTTTTGATGAAAACAAAACACCTTTAAATACACTAGTGTTTAAAAAGTTAAATGTTCACCTTGGTCATTCTAAAACAATGGTTGAATTATAAAGTGTCATTACAAAAAGGTTATCAAATAAACCAAAACTAACCCAAAAAAAGAAAAAATTGGTAGGGTCCAAAACTAACAAAATTTAGCAAAAGTAATTAATTACGAGTAATTTAATTTGGCCGTGCTTGCATACGTGGCATAGGTTCATTGGCTGTGGAAAAGAATATTTTCAGATCAGCCAGGCCTGGCCCGGCCCATAGCAACTGAGCATAAACCTCGAATATTCCCACAACCTGCGCGTGAAGTGCAAGCGCCATTAGTTTTCCCAAATCCGTGTTTAATCCCTTACTAATCCTACTCTAAACGGTGGGTAAAAACAGTGGCAAAAAATGGTAAATAACGGAAAAAGTAAAGTGCAATCTTGTAAAAATATATACTGAATCTGATCTCTATCTAACCTTTTCCCCAAGATAAAAAATCTCAGCCACTCGATCATATTATTCATCTTCTCTTTTATATAAATAACCCTAAAGCCTCACCAAACCCAAACCCCCTCACTCACTTATTTTCTCTCTCGATCTCATCATCATCTACACACACCTCTCTCAATCTCAATTTCAGTAATGGGTGAGCTTCTCACTCCTTGATGATCTGCGTTTATCTCTTCGATTTATCGTTTTCGTCGTTGATACTTTTTTCGAATCTGATCGTGATTTTGATTTTTTTGTTTTTTTTTGTAGCTAAGATTAAGATCGGAATCAACGGTGAGTGTTTTTTTTTCTTAATCGTGTTTACATATGTTTATTTGATTTGGATCTGTGTGGAATCTGAGTTTTTGATCGTTCGTGAAGGTTTCGGAAGAATCGGTCGTTTGGTTGCGAGAGTTGTTCTTCAGAGGGATGATGTTGAGCTCGTTGCTGTTAACGACCCCTTCATCACCACCGAGTACATGGTTCGTTTGTTTCTCTCTCTTTCCCTTTAGATACTGCTAGTTCGAGCTGGATTGATGTTAGTATCGTTTTGATCTGGTTATAGATTTATTTGAATTTGGACAGTCGAATCAAATTTGATTTTCCAGTAGTATACATGGTAGATCTGAAAACTGGTTTGATGTATCGTTCATCTGTGTGAATTAGTTTCGATAAGTTCGAGGATGACATACATGTTTCTAATGGTATCGAATTTGTTGCAGACATACATGTTTAAGTATGACAGTGTTCACGGTCAGTGGAAGCACCATGAACTTAAGGTTAAGGATGACAAAACTCTTCTCTTTGGTGAGAAGCCAGTCACTGTTTTCGGCATCAGGTAACTTAAAATCTTTTTATATTCCTGTATATCTCTGTTTGTTTCAGTGTCTGAGACTTGTGAAATTCTGATTTGGTGATGTTTTCTTTCTCAAGGAACCCTGAGGATATCCCATGGGGTGAGGCTGGTGCTGACTTTGTTGTTGAGTCTACTGGTGTCTTCACTGACAAGGACAAGGCTGCTGCTCACTTGAAGGTTTGTCTTCGGGTTTTGTTTATCTTATGATAGAAAATTCGAGCACTCGTTTATAGAGATCTGAAATCATCATATTGTTCAATTTCATTCAGGGTGGTGCCAAGAAGGTTGTCATCTCTGCCCCAAGCAAAGATGCTCCCATGTTCGTTGTTGGTGTCAACGAGCATGAGTACAAGTCTGATCTTGACATTGTTTCCAACGCTAGTTGCACCACTAACTGCCTTGCTCCTCTTGCCAAGGTCAGCTTTTTCTCCTTTACTCTGTGAACTTGTGAAATATGTTCTGGCTTAAGAATTTTTATTGTTAATTCCCCTCTCAGTGTATTGAAATTTGCAATTTGGTTTGTGTAGGTTATCAACGACAGGTTTGGAATTGTTGAGGGACTCATGACCACTGTCCACTCTATCACCGGTATGTAAATTATAATTTGTTTCATTAGGTATTATATGTATCGCCTTTTACTGAACTTTGACTCAATAATAACTGTTTATTTTGGCTATTCAGCTACTCAAAAGACTGTTGATGGTCCATCGATGAAGGACTGGAGAGGTGGAAGAGCTGCTTCCTTCAACATTATTCCTAGCAGCACTGGTGCCGCCAAGGTATAATTTCATCTCATGCTCTAACGTAGAGTTAGTGTTTTTGTTAATTTTTACTGAGGAATTGTTTTGAGTCTAATTTGTATTGTGGTTGTTGTTAGGCTGTTGGAAAAGTGTTGCCATCCCTCAATGGAAAATTGACTGGAATGTCCTTCCGTGTTCCAACCGTTGATGTCTCAGTTGTTGATCTCACTGTTAGACTTGAGAAAGCTGCAACTTACGATGAAATCAAGAAGGCCATCAAGTAAAAACCACTAACTCTCACTCTTTTGACCACATTATAGAAGATATTCAACTACTTGCTATGTTTCTGGTTAAATATTTTCAGGGAAGAATCTGAAGGCAAGATGAAGGGAATTTTGGGATACACTGAGGATGATGTTGTGTCTACTGACTTTGTCGGTGACAACAGGTAAAATAAAGATCCATCTACAGATTGATACAGTTTTGGGATCTTATTAATGGCGAGAGGACAAAATTTGAATATTTGGTTTGTGCGTGTAGGTCAAGCATATTCGATGCCAAGGCAGGAATTGCATTGAGCGACAAGTTTGTGAAGTTGGTGTCATGGTACGACAACGAGTGGGGTTACAGTTCTCGTGTCGTTGACCTTATCGTCCACATGTCAAAAGCCTAAGTTGACGCCAGAGAAGAGTTTGTGTGTTTGGGTCGTTTCTGAATAAAAATGGGAAGAGAAAAAAACAATCTAGATTTGTCCAAAAGAGTTTCGTTTTAATGTTCCTATGCTTTTTCACTGATTTCATGCGCAGTCATGAGAGTTTGTAGCATCTTTTTGCTTTCTCTTTGCTTTTTAACCAAATGAGTTTCTTTACTGAAACTATTGTTCTGGTTATTATGTTAGTTTGAGTTTAGCTATGGTTTACCTGATTTATCTCAAGTCACACATGCACTGCAATCTCAACATGGCTAATCGCCTAATCCACATCTAAATACGATATTCTTGTCCCATTTATTGTTGATCGTCAAATCACGCGAGTAACAGAGCAAACAAATTAAGTTTAGCAATGAAAAGTTGAAATCAATTTCAACCAGTAGCGCTGCAACTAATCTTTTGTTAACCTCTGAAGGTATTTTTATTGAAAATCAAAAAGAAACAAAAACCATAGACACACATCACTCAACGTTACCATCAAAGTAACAATATAACCATAACAATGTAACTTTTTATTATCAAGTAATGCATAAACCACACATAATTTCTAGAATTTTAAACCGGAACCTTTGAGTTTCTCCTCGATGATCATATCAATTTTGTTCTCCATATCAGGTGTCATATAACTCTTCCAGCCACCGACTTCTCCTTTACGGAAATAAGTCTTGAAATCTACTCCACCCAACGCTCCCGATTTGTTGATCTCCAAACTGCTTAGTTTACTTAAAGAGCAAAGTTCCACGATCTTGTCTACAGATCCGCTATCTTCCTCTTCCTTAGTGAATGGACAATCCAAGAACTCTGCAAGTCTCTTGACCTGAGTACGAGGCTCCGCTTTCAACTCCTCGTACATCATGAAAAGAACATGCTTGGGATCTTCCAAGCTGGCTCGCCAATAGCTCAGTGCATGGTCCCAAGAGGGACCGTATACGGTAACTCCATTGCAGAATGACTCAAACATAGCCTCGAATGAGTAATCCTCCTCTCGAATGATCTTCTCGGTTTGGCTAAAATCGTTCCATTGTACTCCCTTGTTGGCATTGAAGAAATGCCAAAGAGACACCAACACGTCTTTCACGTTCCTGCACACGTACACGATCTTGCAAGGAGACTCCTTCAACGGTTCTTGAATCGCATGCAACGGCATGTGAGTTGAGAACATTCTCGGAGATGATGACAATGATAAGAACTTGGTCAAGTCTGGTTTTGAGCTTTTGAGATACTCGAGATACGGCACTAGCTCATGAGGATTATGAGATAGCATAGGATGATGATCATCATCCGAAGGGTGTTTTGATCGTTGAACGAGTGCAAATGTGAGTGCCTTGAGCCAAGTCGTGCCTGATTTGGGGAAAGAAGCAACAATTATGTCGGTTTCTTGTGGCTTAAAACCCGACTGGATATTTGGGATCGATTGGAGAACGTCTTCGTAGTACCAGTATCCTTCGTACTTGAACAGCTTGTTCCCAAGGTAATCTATCTCCCAAGGAAGTGAAGAGATCCAAGTTTTGGTTTCTTCACTTAGGTTTTCTTCTTCTTCTTCCCTCAAGTTCATTGGAACATCTTTCTCATCCATTTTTGTTGTTGTTGTTGTCAGTTGCTTGGTATGTTTTGATATATTGCAACCACAAAGTCGCACTTCCAGTTTTGCTTTTAAAAAAACATTTCGTTGACTTACCGCATGTATTATTCCAGTTCCAGCAAGCAATAACGTGAATAAAATATAAAATAACGTTGTAGTTGAGAATGCATGAATTGTTTTTTCTTTTTCTTGATTTTTAATAAGTGTTCTTGGTTTTAGCCCAAAATGAAAAATAAAGCTTTTTGGGGATCAACATCATCTTCTTATAATCTATATATATATAAGAAGATGTATATATATAATATCATCTTCTTATAATATATATATTTATATATATATATAGTCTTATTTTTTTCACTGTACAAACTGTTAATTGTTTAAAAATGAGCTTCAAAGTGGGTATACAAAACCATGTATCAAATCCTATATCTAAATTATTCATAAATGTGAAAATCAAATCAATATTATCCAGTGAAATAATTTAAAGATATACAAACTTATATTCAAGTGTCTTTTTTTGTTAAAGGAATACTTTAGTTGATTATTTTATTCGTGCTAAACATAAATATAGTAGTTGCACAACAACAACACAAAAAAAAAACGTAAAACCATTTTCGGTGAATTTCTCTATTTTTATCTTTAAAATAGATAAACTTTATAGTGGAAGTAGGTTGGAGCAAATTTGTCTTTAAAATAGAAATTGTTTGCTATATTTTTCTCTATTTAGACGGACAAATATACAGATGAGTTGGAGATGCTCTAAATTTATTCTTTTACTAAAGTAATTGATGTATAATTGATCTTATTATATGTATAGAACAAAATAATTATGTTATATAAAATATTGGACTTCTCTAACAAATATCAACCAATCATGTCACTAATAAATACTGTATAGACATTAATATAGTCCATTGTATATTATTTGTAAAGATGGACAATTTACCTACCAACACGAATCTTTTCTTTTTCTCTAAACGAACATGGAGTCTTATAAATATTGAGATCGTGTCTTACAATTTATTGTTATAAAGATCTGACCCCTTTTTTTCTTTTACAACCACACATTAAATTAAAGGGAGACTGCATGATTGATTACCCAATTCGGAGATAACATTTTGTGGCTTTTAATTGTCTAATATTGTTTAAAATAAGTAGTGATCAAAACGTTATGTATTTGATGCTAAGGCTAGGAGTGCATATTGAGCCATTGAGCGACAAGTTTGTGAAGTTTGGTGTCATGGTACGACAACAAGTGGGATCACAGTTCTCGTGCCGTTGATCTTATCGTTCACATGTCAAAGACTCAAGAGATATGCATCGATAAAGTTTAATTGTGAGTTGGGTCGTTTCTAAATATGAAAACAAATTTAACCATTGTCCTGAAACTAAATTTTTTTTAGATAACTCAGGAGTGATACTAGATGTTTTTTAGGTCCAAATATTAATCTTCTGTAATCGGGGGAAACCATGTTAAATTTCGAATCCCCGTGAACAATGCTACAACTAATCTTCTGTTAACCTCTGAAGGTATTTTTATTGACTATAAAAAAGAAACAAAAACCACATACACACCATTCATAATATTACCATCAAAGTAACAATGTAACTTTTTTTATTATTAATGCATAAACCACACATAATTCTAGAAATTCAAACCGGAACCTTTGAGTTTCTCCTCGATGATCATATCAATTTTTTGCTCCATATCAGGAGTCATATAACTCTTCCAGCCACCAACTTCTCCTTTACGGAAATAAGTTTTGAAATTAACTCCATCCAACGCTCCGGTTTTGTTGATCTCCAAATTGCTTAGTTTACTTAGAGAGCAAAGCTCCAAGATCTTGTCTACAGATCCGCTATCTTCCTCTTCTTTAGTGAATGGACAATCCAAGAACTCTGCAAGTCTCTTGACCTGAGTACGAGGCTCCGCTTTCAACTCCTCGTACATTATGAAAAGAACATGCTTGGGATCTTCCAAACTGGCTCACCAATAGCTTAGGGCATGGTCCCAAAAGGGACCGTATAGGGTAACTCCGTTGCAGAATGACTCAAACATAGCCTCGAAAGAGTAGTCCTCCTCTCTAATGATCTTCTCGCTTTGGCTATAATCACTCCAATCTACTCCCTTGTTGGCATTGAGGAAATGCCAAAGAGACACCAACACGTCTTTCACGTTCCTGCACACGTACACGATCTTGCAAGGAGACTCCTTCAAGGGTTCTTGAATCGCATGTAACGACATGTGAGTTGAGAACAATCTTGGAGATGATGCTGACGATAAGAACTTGGTAAAGTCCGGTTTTGAGCTTTTGAGATACAGATCATACTCGAAATACGGCACTAGCTCATGAGGATTATGAGATAGCAGAGGATGATCATCATCGTCCGAAGGGTGTTTTGATCGTTGAACGAGTGCAAATGTGAGTGCCTTGAGCCAAGTCGTTCCTGATTTGGGGAAAGAAGCAAGAATTATATCGGTTTCTTGTGGCTTAAAACCCGAGTGGAGGTTTGGGATGGATTAGAGAATGTCTTCGTAGTACCAATGTCCTTCGTACTAGAACAGCTTGTTCCCAAGGTAATTTATCTCCCAAGGAAGTGAAGAGATCAAACTTTTGGTTTCTTCTTCTTCCCTCAAGTTCATTGGAATATCTTTCTCATCCATTATTATTTTTTTTTTGTTCTTGTTTTTGTTGTTTTGTTTTGCTTCGTATATTTTGATATATTGCAATCGCAAAGTCGCACTTGTAGTTTTGATTAGAAAAACATTTCGTTGACCTACTGTATTCCAGCAATAACGTGGTACGTAGTTGAGAATGCATGAATTGTTTTTTTTCTTTTCTTCATTCTTTTAGTTAGTAAGTCATGTTCTTGGTTTAATTTTTGCCCAAAATCAAAATGAAAAACAAACACTTAATAATAAAAGGCTTTCTTACTACTAATAGAGGTATATTTGCCATAATTTATACAAATTATTTTTTAAACTCGAGCTTTTTGGGGATCTTACTTCTACATTTTAAATTGAGCTTTTTGGGGATCTTGATTCTACGAACACGGAATCTTTATTTTTTTTTACAACCACACATTACAATTAAAGGGAGGCTGCATGATTAATTACCCAATTCCGAGATCACATTTTTATGGCTTTTAATTGTTTAATTTTTAGAAAATAAATAAATAAATAAATAAATAAACTAAATAGGATACAATGAAAATATGTATTGAAAACGTTATATATTCGATGCTAACTGCTATAAGGCTAGGATTGCATTGTGCGACAAGTTGGTGTCATGGAACGAAAACGAGTGGAATTACAGTTCTGAGTGCCGTTGATATATCTTATCGTTCACATGTCAAAGGCCTCTATATATAAGTTGACACCAGAGATATGCATCGATAAAGTTTGTGAGTTGGGTCGTTTCTGAATAAAAAAAGGAGAGACACACTACACTTATGAATTAATGTTCACAAAAGAGTTTCGTTTATATATATATGATTCCTATATATGTTTTCTTTTTACCGAATTTAAGCTCATCAGTCATGTGAGTTTGTAGGGTTTTTTTTTTCTTGCTTTCTCTTAACGTTTCTTGCAATTTCAACAAAAAGGTTCTTTACTGAAACCATTGTTTTTGGCTTTTCCTTTCAACTCGAAGCCTCACTGGCAACTGCTATTAACCCGGCACATGTCATGTTTTATGAAATTAAAAGTCCATTTGGACTCGAACTTATCAATTATTGAAATGAAAGAAATGGATTAATTTTGATTCAATATATCTCAGCTAAAAGTGGTTATCAAAATGCAGAAGGAGAAACCTTTAAGGCTCCTTCTCAACATAGTTCTCTCCAAAATAGATATCTACAAAAGTGATAATACCTGTGAACCATTCCATTCATGATCTTTTTGACCTCCTAAGCTCAGATTACAAAAGGATCAAAAGTATAAAACCTCGTCTTACCAATTTGCTCTCTTCTTCTTTTGCGGTAACTCAAGTACTCCAGCAAGCTTCTTCAGCTGAGGACAAGGCTCTTTTGCCATCTCCTCGTACCTTATGAAAAGAACACATCCTCAAGGCATTGCTCCTAAAAAGTCCCAAGTAGAAAAATCCGCTGCAAAACGACTCAAACACATTCTCGAGAGTGCTTTTCTCCACTTCAATGTTGTAATAATAATTGGACTCAAAATAGCAAGCAGACACCAACACTGTCTTTCAAGTTCCTATATAGGTACAACCTTGCAAGGAGAATTCTTGAGACTCTCTTGCATTTTGCAGTATATGCAATGGCATGTGAGTATAGAATAGCCTCGGAGGTTATAGTGAAACTTGGTTGAAAACTCCAATCTTGACAAACGCTTCTATAAGATTACATAAAATAATCTTGAAGTTCTTCTTCTTCATCAAGAAGGATGTTGAAGCTCTTCAGCTCACTCAAAATCCTCTGTAATTCCTTTGTTCGAGGATGCTTTTCTCCCGAAGAATAAAACTTGACTAAACCATCATCAGTCTCAATCCAGCTAACACCTGCTTCTTTCTTAAAACCGGTGTCTCTCATAGCAACTTTTAGCCTAGCAGCATCGTCAAATCTTCCTAGATCTCCATAAATGTTTGAGAGCATCACAAAATTAGCCGGGTTTCTTGGTTCAAGCTTGATCAACTCTACAAGAGCAAGTTCACCAATCTCCACCTTCTTATAAACCTTTGAAGCTCCAAGTAGAGTAGCCCATATAACAGCATCTGCTTTTACCGGCATTTTGTTTATAAACTCAACAGCTTGTGTTAAAAAACCAGCACGAGATAGTAAATCCACTACACAACCGCAATGCTCAATCTGTGGCGTGATTGAGAAATCAGTAAACATAGAACTGAAATAAGCCAAGCCATCTTCAACCAAACCCATATGTTTACAGGCACATAAAACACCGACGAATGTTACCTTGTCAGGTCTAATTCCGCAGTTTCTCATCTCATGGAATAAATCCAAGGCCTCAGTTCCATGTCCATGTGCAGCTAAACCATTGATCATGGTATTCCAACTTATCAAATCTCTTCTGTTTATGCCTTTAAAGACTTCCATAGCTATCTCTATAGCTCCACATTTTGCATACATATCAATCAAAGCATTCTTCACATTAACATCTACCTTATTATACCCAAGACTCTCTCCATACTGATGTACCCATTTCCCAAAATCAAGAGCTCCTAACTTTGCACAAGCTGACAAGACTAAAGTCAATGTCGCATCGTTAGGGACAACATTCTCTTCATCTACCATTCTCTTAAAAGAATCCAACACTTCAGAAACCTGCCCATTTTGAGCCAAACCCTTGATCAAACCATTCCAAGAAAACACATTTCTCTCCGGCATTTCATCAAAAACCCTTTCACACGCTTCCATATCTCCAATATTTGCATAACCCTCTAAAACTGTGTTCCATGACATGACATCCCTACAAGGCATTCTATCAAAAAGACTCCTAGCCTCCATGACATTCCCCATTTCAATATAACCAGATACCATAGTGTTCCACAACACAATGTCTCTCTCAGGAGACAAATCAAAAAAGCGTCGAGCAGAGACTAAGTCCTTATTCAAAAGATACCCATTGATCATCGAAGTCCAAGTAACAACATTTTTCTCAACCATCTCACAAAACACCTTATTCGCCAATGCTATCACTCCTGCACACGAGTACATCTCAATCAACTTAGTTCCTAAATAAGCGTTTGACCTAAACCCTGTTTTAATCGAAAAGCACTGTAACTCCTCTCCCTGTCTAAGATCCTTAACCATCACGCAAGCTTTTAAAACCACAGGGAGAGTAAAGCAATTGGGCATCACATCGAAGCTTCTCATTCTCTTGTACAAGAACAAAACTTCGTTGCACAAATCTCTCTGCGCATACCCATTAAACATAGCGTTCCAAACTGAGACATTCGGTTGAGAGATTTCGTCGAACACTTGGCGTGCGTAATCAATCTTCGTGATTCGACAACAAGCGGCGACGATTCTGGGACCGACGTAATCGTTATGCTGTAAACCATGAATTAAAGTTTGTGATTGAACCTCAAGAAGCTGTTTCTGGGTTTTACATGACTCCAAGAAAGAGATAAGCTTCTCTTCCAAAAGCCTCTTTGGTGATTTAAAAGCTGAAACAACAGCAACCCTCGCAATTTTTTGATATTTTAGGAACAAACGTTACAGATCTATCACGAGAAAAATAATAAAGTATGAGTCTTTCAATGGAACTGTTTCGATTTAGCGCACCTTGATGAGTTCATCATCATCATCAGATTTCACAAAGTAGTGGACTTGAAGACAAAAAGTCAAAACCTTCTCAAAGAGTTAGAAGGTTTAGACAATTACAAAAACATACAGTTTTATTATTAGCTAATACTCCCTCCGTTTCAAAATATAGGATGTTTTGGAGAAGTTTTTTGTTTCATAATATAGGATTTGAACTTGTTAAAAGTAAAGACTTCTTAATCTGCGTGTTTTGCTTAAAACATCCTATATTTTGAAACAGAGGGAGTAATAATTTATTTTTTTATTTTTTTATTTTTTTGATAAAGCAAGAATAGCTAATAAATACTACGTTCGTGTACGCAGCATAAATTTTTTAGGAAAAGTAACAATGAAATTGCATTACGTTACTTTAAAACATACCTAAATTAAACAACCCTATACGTTATCTATAAACAAGGTAAAAAGTAAGTAAATGCTTATAGAAGTGTGTAAAAAATAGAGATGGGCGGTGTCATTGTTAATAGGAACAGCAGATGCAGCCCTATTAATTCCTATGATATAGCAATCGGTAATTGAACCCTTTACTTTGCATAAATAGATAAAGTTTTGCTTTCCTTTCGAAACACATCTGATTTTGTTTTGCCTTTAACTTACCCGTTTCCCTTTTAATTATACTCCATCCGTTTCACAAATAGTGTCACTCTAACACTTTTCACACAAATTAAGAAAATACTAAAATATACATATATGCCCTTATTTAATAAGTTTTTAATAGACTATTTTAGTTATAATTAAGGGTAAAACAAGGAAATCTAAGATAAAAAATACATTAGAACTATAAAATAATGCATTGGAATTGTAAACTGACAGTCTTTGTGAAACAAAGAAAAATCTCCAGAATGACACTCTTTGTGAAACGGAGGGAGTATAAGTCTCATGCTTTTTTTTTTTCCCTAGACGCACACCTATCATGTAAATGTTTCATATGCCAGTAGGCATTTATATTTTGGTTAATATGTGTACACATGATATGTAGTGCACTGTGCACAACCTTGCTAGATCTACAGCCAATCTTGCACAATTTTTATACATATAGAATTCACATTTACATACATATATATTCATCGATGATCTAGAAGTTAAACGCATATATGTGCTTTCAAAAAGTTATGTTACATGGTACAATAACTTTTATATTGTATAGTCCCAATCGTACGTATAAATCATAATACATGCATGACTTTGTTTAAATCATCATAATGTATTTTTGCATATCTATGATAGAAATTTAAATTCATCTGAGGATATATCATAGGTTTCGAAATTAATATAGAATTCGAGAAGAAAATCTATTTATATGGATGATTCGGTATTAGAAGGAAATTGCACATTTATATGCATGTAAATATTTCTAAAAAGGATATATTATATAATAATACGTTCGCAGTATATATATATATATATATATATATATATATATGTGAATTAAATTAATACACTTATATATATAGGAGTAGGGTAGAGTTGAAATTGAGGAGCAAAGCTATGAAATGGTAAAAGCTGATTTAGGGGAATAGGGTTCGTAATCGACAGACTGAAACAAAAGAAACTTAACTGCATCAATGAGTCCTACCACAGTTGTGTCTATGTCTCAGACCAACTTATTTTCTATAACAAGCCTAACTTATTCACATACACATATCTATATTGATCCACTCAATCTCTCTCCTTTCGCTTTCTGCATTATATGTTTATTCTATCTAAAATATACATATACATATAAATATATATATATATATATGCCTCTTGGGAAGACTGTAAATATAAATCTAGGGTTTTAGCCTTCTATCACAAAGTGACAAAACCATGATACATTTCTTCTTTTCATGTATAGCTCTTTTTCTCCTTTTATCACACAAACATGCTTGAGCTTGCGCTCAATTTTTTTCTCTCTCTATCTCTTATTGATCACTAGCTACTTTTGACTGATTTTAACAAGGTACAAAATTTTACTTTTTTAGTTTTTTTTTTGTGTAAAAGTTTTTTAGTTTAAGTTCTGGATTTTCTCAGATTTGCAATGTAATTAACATGAACTGTAGTCTATAATCGTATATATATATATAATATATTATAATGTTTGCAATTTCTTTCTGTCAACGCGTAATTGATGAAGTACAAGAAAATTTTCCCAAAAGTAGTAGAAGATTTAAGAGTATATATAGTTAATTAAGACTATCGGAGCTGAGGTTTTCACCGAGTCTATTTGGTCATTGCGGCGTTGCAAATGTTAGGATTAGTCTAAATTTCATCTAGAGATGTTCCAATAACAACGTAATTAATAGAAAATTAGCAAAAGAAAAAAAAATGATTTAATTCAAATTGTTTTCACAAGACGTATATGTATAAATCTAACGATAAATTGGCTATCAGACGACAAATAATTCAACAAAAAGATAATAGAAAAAAAAATTGTTTTAAACAGAGGACGAGTTAGTTACAATTCAACTAGCTAGTTGAGGTCCAGATCTAACTTATTTCATCTCCCCTTTCTCTCTAGTCACTCCTGTTTGTTTTTTTTCCCTCCTCCGGTGGAAAAAAGATATCAAAAACATATATAAAACGATAAAACACGATATGTGGTGTGGTCTCACAAACAGCTCCAAGACAAAATTAGATGCTAAGGAAAAAAACAAGATTAAAATAGATAAAAGCTGTTCCTTCATACAAATACAATCTTCTTACATAACCCCAAACAACACTCCCTCTCCAATTTGCATTGCACTTTTTGTCGTTTTCAATTACTTTGTCATGTCCCTTTCAATATTCCCACAAAAAAAAACTACAGATAAAATTTAAACGCATGATGGAGATAAGTTTTAGCATTTAATTAAAATCCAAATTAATTAAAGAAAAAAAAAACGAAATACATTTGTTTTCATAGACCATGATGTGGAGGTAGAGGTAGATGAAGTGGAGGAGCAACTCTAGAACCATTAGCCAGTGGTGCACTGATGAATGTGTAACTCGGGTCAGGTAGTGCACGACCACCGCAAACGCTATGAGTTAGGGATTGCTGACGCGTACTAGTGTTGTTGCCTATGTAGTAATCGTTGGTCTTATGTTGAGAAAACAGTGAAGACGGCGGAGGATAAAGATATGGTGGCTGCTGAGACGAGAGGGCGGATGAAGAGGAAGAGAGGGAGAAAAGTCTTGGTGGATACACCATTGGTCTGAATGGTGTTATTACATCTCCTATAAGCGCATCTCCTTGATGATAACTATAAAGAATAAATAAAACTGTAAATTCTAAACCATATTTCTAGACAGTGAGATCATTTGTAAATAAATTTAAACTCGTTCAAGAAAATAGACACTTAAAGTACCTGAACGATGGAGGTCCTTGACGAGGAGGAAAGCTATCGCTGCGAAGAACAAGTTCACGAGCTTTGTTTAGTGACTCCGTCTCTCTTTCTAATTCACCAAACACAAATCAATAAAATGCAAGATTTTATGCGTAGAAATATGCAAACATACGTATATATAGTCATCATTTAGAGAATGGTATCTTGCCTTGACGGTGGCGGTTCATATGTCCACCGAGAGCTTGAGATTTGAAGAACTTGAGTGAACAAAATCTACATTCATACTCTTTCCCGTCTTTGGTTTGCTTCTCCTTAAAACCTCCTACTCAATAATAACTTAATTATTCGCTTCAATAGATTTGTATTGATTAATAGTCAAATGTACTTCTAATGATTAGCAATAAAAGCACTTTTAATTTAGTTTGTAAACCTTAATTAGTTATTATTGTTTTGACTCTAGTATCCTTTTATAAGAAAACAATCACCCAAACAAGGCTAAAGGTGAAGAGATTATTTTAATTATTTACAATATTTTTATTCTATAAATGGAATAATTTAAAGTAGTGTATACCAGAAGAGGAAGAGGAAGAGGAGCCTTCTTCAAAGAATGGGAAAATTTCTCTAGAAGGATCATCAGGTAAGTTATTGAGATCTAAAGTGTTATTATCTTCAGCTCTCCTGCAATTTTTCAAATTTAAATTTAAGAATATCTATTTAGTTGGTGAGAAAATAAGAGAGAGAGAGAGAGAGATAGAGATAGAGTGGAGGAAGGAGAGGAGAGAGAGAACTTACATGGTTACCAAGAAGACAGGAGAGAAGAAACTAACTAACTAAGGATAAAGACCTGAGAGTGAAGATGGAGAGAAAGAGAGCTTTGTCAATTCTTTCTTTTTTTCTCTCTTTAGAAGAAAATTGAGCATGGAACTCAAATTAAGTGGAGGGCTTTGTGACTCTTATGCAAGAGGACTATAGCTTGAGGGGACATTATGGGTCAAGGTATCCCTTGGCACGTATGTATATATACATATATATATATCCATACTCATTTATATATATAACAACAAGTCCAATAAAAAAATGAAGTGATTGTTATTTACTATCAAAATAAATTTGTTGTTTTGTCTATCAAAGGCATTTTCTGTAACAAAAGAAAGAAAAAAAAAAAAACTTCTACACAAATAACTTAGGGATCACAATAACTTAACATATATACCAATGCAAAATTATATTTATTTATCCTACTATATTAATTGAGAAGTACAAATATAAAACTAACCTTACAATGTGTAAAAAATTACATTCAATGCCATTAGAAAAACTTAATTAAGATTAATCAATTAATTAAACATAACTAATTAAAAACAAAAATAGGAGACACAATCAAATAAAATAAATTGTAGAAAAGTAAAATAAAAAAAAAAATCTATTAGAATCAAAACTAAATCGTACTAAAAAAAATTAACAGATAAAATTTAGTTGCTCTTTTTTACATGTTAGTTATTTTTAGTTACTTCACAACTATAATAAGGTATTCATTTAATTGACAAAAGTTTAAAAAAATTTATTCATTAAATGCAAATGTTTTATTGACAGGT
Organism: Camelina sativa; assembly: GCF_030686135.1. Classification (NCBI taxonomy): domain Eukaryota; kingdom Viridiplantae; phylum Streptophyta; class Magnoliopsida; order Brassicales; family Brassicaceae; genus Camelina; species Camelina sativa. The sequence goes on along the minus strand of NC_141896.1, from coordinate 5,735,485 downwards.
TATCAATAAACATTATTAAAATACAAAAATTATAATATAAGAAACAAATTTTTAATCAAATATCATTATAAATAACATAATAACAAAATAAATTATTACAAATTTTCATAAAAAAAAGTTCAGCCCGCGGTTTTCCGCGGGATAGTACCTAGTAGTATATTAATTGTCACTCCTTTAAATGCTGAGAAGAAAGTTAAGAGAAGCCCTCAAAATTTTGGAGATGAGGTCGAGGCAGTAGTAGTCATATTATACTCATTATGATCTCTGAGCTAAAGGTAGTTGTTACATTGGTCCCCTCAGATATATATTAAAACTTCAATTAATTTACAAAACGCAAAAGTTAACAATCACAAAAATTTACCTGCTTTCGGAAATATGTCGTGGAACATGCAACTTTTTAAACCCGGTCTTTTTTTAATTCTTGGTATTTATAAACTCGGATCTGTAACATGCAACTATACTTTTTTGGGTTCCCAAAGTAGTAAACAATCTTTGTCCAGTTATAGTGTTATTAATTACGAACTCAGAACATTAACTCTGAAACAACACATTCTAACAGGTTAAACTAACCATATATACTTGTCTAACTGTGTATATGTGTATATATATATATATATATATTAGTATGAGTTGTAGAATACTATATTTTTATAAAATTTTCTATTTTATAAGAAACTTAAGGACGGATACTGTACAATGTTTGTGATCAAGATTTAGTTGCCTTACGAATAAAATCATAAAACCTTTTATTTGGATTCAGCTGAAGGTTGCAAGGTAGCACTGATGGTGATTACTATTTAAACAAGGACCAACATTTAATTTGCCGACGACGATGCATCAACGCTTCTTCTAAAGATTTGGATCGGAACAATTGTTCTTGTTTTTTGTTTGTCTCCAAATTGTTGAATCTTTGTATAAATACAATTATCTAATGTGTTACAAAGCCCATTGGCCCATGGCTAAGTAGTCCCAAAGTTAATATCTAGATCTTGCAGAACCACAATTGAACCAGAATATGACTCACCTTGAACAAGGGGGTTGAACCAAGACCAAACATCAGAATGGTTTACTAGACAGCTCAAGAGGCCTTGGCTTACACAAACCTAACTTTGAGGGTCCAAGACTCGAGTTACGGTTTCATATACAGGCTTATTCTTCTAAATAACAACATAATTAATAACACCAAAAATCTTGCAGGAAGGCTCAACAAAACAAAAGCACAAATCGAAAAGCCATAAGACTAATTTGAAGGAACCATCAATAACACTTACTAAAAAGGAAAATAAGTTACATATATATTAGATGGAAGGGAAAATTGAAAGTGGGAGCTGAAACATGGCATGATAAAAAGCATGAAAGGACAATTTCATCAACAAGTTCAAACAAGCTACTAACTTTTCTAACGGGTATTTACTATTTATTATAGAAAAAAAGTCAATACTATCAAAAGAATCATGGTCAGGTAAGTAACATCAATACTAGCTAGCACAACTCTTGTCAATGATATTTTGCACGCTGTCATATTTATAAACCTTAAAAATAGTTTTTCTTTAATTTCATTATTTCACACTCTTTCTCCTCCAAACTTTTATAACACTAATTTTGTTCTTGTCTATTACCATAATTTTGTTATTTTATACCGCCGTCATTTTCATAAACTTAATTAATATTGTCATTGTTATTTCTGTAAATACGCATCGCCATTGTATTATAAGCCTACTAAAGTTTAAATTGTTTTTAATTGTTTTATTTTGAAGTTTTGAACCTATACATTATTTGTATAAACCGAAAAAAATGGTCATTTTACACCTGAGTAATATATATTAACCTAAACTATTTCATTCTTATTTTAAAATATATCATTGCTATTTATTTTATTTTTTCATTTAGCGCCACCATTATTTTTAAAATAACAAAAACTTTGTCATTGTTACTTTTTTAAGTTTTTTTCGCATCTTCACAATTTTGTAAATCTAATTTTTTCATATACTGTTTCACTGCTCTTTATTTCCATAATTTTTTTGGTAGAACAACCGTCTTTTTCTTAACCTTATAAATAATGTTATCGTTTATTTCCATGAATTTATATTATGCACCGCCGCCAATTTTATAAATCTAACAAATATTCTTATTTTTATTTCCATAAAATTATAATTATGCACCGCCGCCATTTTTTATAATTCTAAAAGTGTTCTCATATTTATTTCCATAAATTTTCATTATGCACCGCCGTCATTTTATATTTTAAATATTTATCATTACTATTTCTGTAATTTTGTCATTTCGCAACGCCGTCATTTATTAAATCTAATAATTTGTCGTTATTAGTTCTCTAAATTTTTTTATTATGTATCGCCGTCATTTCTATATACAAAACAAATCTTACCCTAATTAGTTTCCATAATTTCTTTTCATGTACCGCCGTCATTTTATAAATCTAAAACGTCTTATTTTGATATTTACGTAATTTTTTATATTTTGTACTGCTATTTTCTGGTAAACCTAATAGTATTTTCATTTCACACCGTCATTTACACAAACCTATATCTTTTTTTCATTGTTATTTCTTTGGCTTTTCATTTGTATTGCCATCATTTTATAAACCTAAAAAAACATTCTTATTTTCATAACTCTGTCATCTCACATCAGCATCATTTTGTCAACATAAACCTAAAAACTATATAGTTTCTTGATTTTTAAAGATGTGTTAGAGAACTTGGTAGCCCTAATAAATACTTAGAACTTAAATAATATATAGTTTTAAAAGTAAATGTAATATGTTAGTTACTTCATAATAATTTACTAAAAATATGATTAATGATAACTAAAAGAACTTCTATATAGTAAGGAAAAGTTATATGTAATATATATATGACTAAAAATGAATTATTTATGTAAATGTAACATCTGGTTTTTCTGTTTAGTTCTGATTTGATTTAAATGCATAGAAAAATAGAATATAACACCTGTTAATATATGTAATATATAAAAAGTGAAAGATTGCTTCCTTAGTATTTATGACGTAATAAAATACTAATATTTAGAAAAAGCTTAACTTTTTCAATCTATACATAAATCTTACAAGACAAATGTCAACATGCAGTAAACTGAAAAGAAGAATCCATCATCTTCTGTAAGAGATCAATTCTGTTATGAAGATACTATTAAATCTAATATAATTTAATTTTTCCGAAGTAACAACCATTTTACCTTAATTTGAGGAAAAATAAAATAAATGATATGATTATGAACCTGAACCATCTGGCTAGCTTTTCTACAAATATGTCCAAAGTAAGTGAAACTAAAAACCCTCCACATGGTGAATAGTGATTAGTGATTAGTGATTAGTGTAATAAAGTAAAAGAGATTTGAAAGTAAATGAAAACAAACAAATGTTATAATCTCGTCGGTGACGTTAATAAAACCAATTGAAAGATATTTACGAAGAGGAGAGAGTCTGGTTAGGCACCGCCTTTTGTACCCAAAAAATAAAAGGCAAAAAAATCTAAACAAAATGAAACTGAAAGCTGTGTTGTACTAAAAACATATGGTTTCATTTACTGAATATAAATGTTTTAAGCTAAAACCAGCGTTTTGATCTAACACAAAACAATTTAATTAATGACACACACATACACAAGAAAGAAAGCAAAAAGAAAAAGAAAAAAAAAAAGATTATTATGTTCCTTATTATAAATTAGAGGAAAATAAATAACATGATTCCATCCATAAGCTTTGTTGTATGCAAGGTTCTCTCTTTCCATTAGACTTCATCTCTTTCTTCAGATCTCTCTCTCTCTCTGTCTCTCTGTCTGTTTGCTTCTTCTTCTTGTTCTGCTTCTTGGCTCACGTACGTAGAGCTTCAAGCTTTCGAACGATCTCTCTCTCTGCTCTTTTCACCTTTCAGGTATCTTTTCTTGATTCTTTATAACCGGATCAAGATTTGATCTGGATCTAAAAACGTTGTTCGTATTTTGGATCTTTAAAACCAACTCCATGATCCATAATCGCTAAAAAACATCAATTTCAGTTTCTGTTTCTTCTCGATCTGTTTTTTATTTTTTACTAATCTTTGTTAATATTTCTTTACTAATTTTCATAAACAATGGATTAATTTATCACTGTTTAGTTTAGACTTTTTCTCATGATTTTTGTTTGTTTGAGTTTACTTATTCTTAAAAAAAAAAAAAAAAAAAAAAAAATCTGTCTCCATTATGATATTGACATCATTCATTCACTATAATGGAAAGTTAAAAAAACAATATCGAATTTAGTCAAGTGGCTTATTCCTTACCATTTTAATTTTGATTAATTTTGAATAATTAATTAAATTAATTCAACCTTAATTTAATCTATTATGACCAGATCTCCATAAAAAACACGTTACCATTTGACCACCTCTTCTCTCTTCCTCCCCTTATCTTTTTTTTTATACTATATAACATTATTATTTTTTTGCAAATCTTTATTCATTCATTCTTCGTTCAATCTCTCTTTTGTGTGTCTGATTGATTGATTCTTTCTTGAAAGCAGCCAGACAAGATGATGAACAGCTGTGGAGTCCAACAAGAGATGAGGAGAAACGCCGTCGTTTCTTCTGATCGCCGTGACGCCGTGATTTGTCCTAAACCTCGTCGCGTCGGTGTTCTCTCTTCTCGATCTCTCCGTTGGCAACTCAAGTAAGCCCCCCCCCCCCCCACCACCTTTTTCAATCTTAAAGTTCATACCTTTGCCAATCAAACTAATCTGATTCTTTTGCAGTCATCAGATGGAGTTATGTGAATCGAATTCAAGAAGCGAGATTTTGGATTTCATCCTCTCTAAGGTAAACCCTTTTGCTTAATTCGTATTTTGAATTGATTATAAATCTAAAGTTTGGATTTTTATTTTGGGTTATGTGATGATGTTATTACAGGGTAGTGGTGGTGGTGGGGAGCAAGAGGCGTGTCCTTTGTTCTTCACAGGGTCACCACCAAGTAGAGTTTCTAACCCATTAACAAAAGACTCACTTTTTCGAGAAGAGCTTCTCGTGGTGACTCCTCCTACTCCATCGACTCCTCGTGGTGGTGCTAACAAACCGCAGCCTCCGTCTTCACCAAGGAACGGGAGTTGCGTTAGGGCTGCTGCGGCGACCAGCTTCGGGATTGATCCCGTTGTTCGTGTTGTTGGATTCGATTGTGACAGGCGCAGCAGCAACCACCGTAGCGTTTCGACTCTTGCATAAGAGCAGTCCCAACATGCACATATTTATATATAACAACAACAACAACAACAGAGAAGGCTTAAAAAAGGAGAAGGTTTAGGAATTGATTATGAATATTATTATTATTATTATTATGGGAGGGTTTTTGTTGGTTAAAAATGTGTAGATATGTTGAAAAGAACAAGAAAAAAGTGGGGAGGGATTATTATAAAATATTTAGGGGTTTTGGGTGTCCATTTTCTTAAAGATTTTGTAATTAAAAAAGGGGAAGAGAAGAGAGTGGTTAATTTGGTGTCTTTAGTGAAAAAAATAAGAGCTTAATTTAGTGTTTCTTCCATTGTAACAAATAGGAAAAGCTCGAAAGAGTTTTGAAATGTGAAGATATCATTTCTACCCTTTAATTTTGCTTTTGTATATTTGTCTCTTTTTGCACTGATGTAAATTTCTCAAAGGAGTTGATCGATCAGTTTTTTTGGAGAATATCTCTGTTAGTTCTTGTTTTGTGACAAAAACAATAGTGATAATCGATTGTATATATTATCGTTTTCACACGTTCTTAGTGTTTTAATGTATGTGTTACATTACTATCTCTATTAGTTCTTGTTTTGTGACAAAACAATAGTGATGATTAATTGTATATATTATCGTTTTTCACACGTTCCTAGTGTTTTAATGTATGTGTTACATTACCATCTCTATTTTTAGTTCATCTTAGTGTTAATATTATCGAGTACTCCTCTCTAACGATTCCGTTTGTGCATTACTCCTTGGAGAAGCCGTAGGCGGCCTTTATCTTGAGGTTGGAAGGTTTGCTTCAAAATGGCTTCACTCGTGGTAATCACAACGAAGAAAAACTCTAGTTGTTTGGAGTTGTAGCAATCTCTCAAATGTCCCGAGTTTCACGGTTCGAATTAGTGTATTTTTTTCTGGAATTTTCTTTTGTATCCGTTGTCGCAACTTAAAAATGGTATAAAAGAGCATGTGCTAACGTTTACTATTTTATACCATTTACAAATGCGTGTAAAGAATATGCATGATGTTAGATAATTCACTCAATATTATATTAAATCCAAAAGATTTGTATTTGTAACAGAATAAAACTACATTTCGATAGTTCAACAGTTATGTGTTCTAATGTGTCAATAGTTTTTTTATGGAAGTATCATATGTAGATAAAGTAAGTACTCATAATTGTTTAAGAGTTTCAAGATCGATTTGCATTAATAATTGTGTATAATTCAACAAATACAAATTATCAAACATTACATACGGGATAGTATTTGTGAACGTGATTTGTTGTATACGTTGTTTAAAAGTATGTATGTGCACAAGGATTCTAAAATCTAGTCGTTTTCAACTTACAAGGACACTTGTTCTAAAAAAGAGTCAATAGCTTGTTCTAAATTTTTTCATCTAACTCGACATTATTTAAGATATGTTTAGTTGTTTTACATAAAAATTCTAAAATGTTTTAACCAGATATATAAAATTATATAGAAGTGTCTAACATACTTCGTTCAACAAAAATTTATTTAATTTTTCATTTTGGTCATAAATTTTGCAACAAATAGACTACGACTATAAATTAATAAACTATATATATATATATATATATTAGAGTATTCATGTTGTAAATCGAGATATTTTCATTCCATAAAGCATTATGAACCTGAGTGGTGATGCGGTCATATTCTAACAACCCTACCGCTCCCAAAATGTACAGATCTCCGAGCATGTCTCTTACATAAAAAAAACACCTGAGCATTGGAAAAACGTCATGACATTTAAGATTTTGGGGAACTTGAACGCCCTTAATATCCCAAAAAATTCAACATCAACAAAGATCTCTATGCCTAATCTGATAAAACATCAACAAAGATGTATATATATAAAAAATGAACCAAAATGAACGATTAAGGATCTATTGCATTATTTATTGTGTATAATTGAGCAAACACAAATTATCAAACATTACGTACGGGATAATTATTGTGAACGTGATTTATTGTATACGTAGTTTGGAAGTATGTATGTGCACAGGAATTTTGAAATTTAGTCGTTTTCAAAAGTAAAATCTTACAACGACACTTATTCTATATAAAAAAAAGCCAATAGCTTAAAAATTTGTTCATCTAACTCGATATTATTCAAGACATATTTTAGATAAAAGTTTTAAAATACATATATAGAAGTGTCTAACATACTTGTTCAACAAAAATTTACTTAATTTCTCCTTTTGGTCATAGATTTTGCAACAAATAGACTGCGATTATAAATCAATAAACTATCATCTCCTTTGGTCATATCATCTGCTTCAAATAGATAGGGAATAAAAAATCGATAAAACTAAGTCTTCGAAGAAACAAAAACAAAGGTACCATAAATCAATAAACTACAGCGTTAGAAGAGAAATGTACAAACATGGGCAGTTGTTAGGGGTACGGACCAGCCAAGTGACATGAGGACAACTCTTTATTTCCTTGTCTCCGGATCTATTTCGATTCTTTGCTTACAGCTTGCAAAATTATCATAATATTTTTTATATATACTATAATATTTCTTTTGTTTCGCTTTTAATGTGTCAATCAAACTTGTGAACCATAAAAATGTGTCAATCAAACCCCAAGATTCGTCAAACTTTGTGGCCGTAAATCTCGCTTGCTTTATTTCAAAACGAATTTGATTTATCTGAAGTATCAAAGTATATATATAGTGCCATCCAAATAAACTACCTAGTGAAGACAAAAAAAAAACAACAGATAAATTTCAAAAACATGACATGTAACCTAACTTTCACTTGGAGTAGACAAAAAAACAAGTTATACAGTGCCGAGATTGTATCAATCACAATATATGCAATATGAAACATGTTTTATACTATTCATAAGATACAAACGTCATACACAAACGACGAAAGTATTCTATTTGGCTTTTGGATTTTCAGTTAATAGATAACATTTGTTTTAAAATCCTAAAATTATGAATTATGAGGTAGCTGGTATAGTTTTGTGAGTTTATAATATATGAGCCTCTCACTTATGTGTTTGTTTGGTATCGGATCATCTACAAAACCAACTGTAATAGTATGGTTTTGGCAGTTGCAATGAGATGAGTTTGTATTGGACTATGGGTTGGGTGTAGTTTCCAAAAATGAAAACACACTCCTCGTAAATACTACACTCTCAAAAAATTTTAGACCCTCGTACAAACCAATTACATCAGGCTTTTTACTTAAAAACTTAAAAAGGGAAAGATTCGGGCTTCTGAGCCCATTAAGCCCACCTTCTTATATAAAAAAAAATAACCTTTACGCTCTTCTTACCCTTTTTATCTTTTCCAAAAAGGAAACACAAAATTCAAAAAAGGTTTCTTCACGCGCCTCACACTCCGCGTGAAGCTTCTATACAAATCAACGCTTTGACGTGATAAACACTCGCTGTTTCGAGCTTGTTCTTCGTTTCAACACTCGCAGCTCGTGTTTTTTTTTTTTTGTGTTCACTTTACTTACTCGTTTCCAGCTCTCTCTCACACTTCACAGTCGCCTCTGCAAAAGTCGCTTTCTCTCTTTCGCCGGAGATAATGGGAGAAGGGAAGGCCTCGACTCTTGTTTTTATCCTCGTCGTCGCTCTTAGTTTAGTCGCCTTTGGCTTCTCCATAGCCGCCGAACGCCGCCGCAGCATCGTTAGTCACTCTTCTCTCTTCTCTCCGCTAGGGTTTTTTTCTTTCTCTTGAGTTTCGATTTCTAAGAAATAATAATCATTAGGATGATGCAGCTTATAATATTTCTATATCTGGATTTTTTTTATTTGTTACTTAGATTTAGTAATGAATGATGATTGATGCCTCTAATTTAAGTTCTTGATTCTTCTTCAAGAATCAATTTGGAGTCAATAGATTAGAGAAATCTAGTAACTACATAACCATTTGAGAACTATGTAGACTGAGACTAGAGAAACATCTTTGTAACTAATAAGCATATGTAAACACTAAACAGAGTCTATGCTCTCTGTTGTGATACTTCTTTATTAAGGGTCTCTCTTTTCTCTGTTTTGTGGCAGGGGAAATCTATCCAAGACCCAATAACAAACGTAACGTTCTGCGTATATGACTCTGATGTAGCCACTGGTTATGGAGTTGGAGCTTTTCTTTTCCTCCTCTCTAGTGAATCATTGCTTATGGGTGTTACCAAATGCATGTGTTTTGGTAGACCTTTAGCCCCTGGTAGTGACCGTGCTTGGTCTATTATCTATTTCATCTCTTCTTGGTGAGTCCCCATTAGCTTTAAAGACTCGAACAATTCATCTTCGAGTTTAGCTTCATCTTAAAAGTGATATAGCTTTAGATTTATTTCTGGTTTTGAAGCTTTGAGATATCAATAGATTAGTAGTCTTACCTATTATAATATAAACCCACTTTATTGATTGATAGTCCAAATTTGACAATTGTAGGATGACATTTCTGGTAGCAGAAGCTTGTGTAATAGCAGGAGCGACCAAGAACGCATACCACACTAAGTACTTGAGCGCTCAAACCTTCTCGTGTCAATCTTTGCGTAAAGGGATTTTCATCGCAGGGGCAGTGTTTATAGTTGCTACCATGGTTCTTAATGTCTACTACTACATGTATTTTACCAAGTCTGTCTCTTCACCACCTGCTCACAAAGCAAACCGTTCTGGTTCCCATATCGGTATGACCGGTTATGCATAAATGTCAAAAGAAGAAAACTGGTTAGTCATTTGTAGATTTAAGAAAAAAATGAGGTTGTTGCATTGTTACAATACTATTTGTTTTGCTGGTTATATATATATATGTCTGCTTGGTTATGAAAATTTCCTGTTTTTTCTTTCAACTTATTAGGTAATTTTCATTCTTGAGTGTATGTTTGTAATCATATTCATTATATTTTAACTATAGTAGATATTTACATTTTGATTAGAGGTATTATGTGTTTTTGTTCTAATAAGTCAAAGAGTATAGTCAGTCAATCTAAAAATTATCAATTGTCTCATAAAGAGTATTGGGCTTTATAAAAAGGCTTTTCAAAATCACACCCATGTGCACGGCATAGAGGGTAAAAAAGTATGTGGAATGAACCTCTTTGTATAGTTCGTATAGTTTCAAACCGTTTGTATATTTTTTGGTTAAAAGTATCAATTATGAAATTACTTGTAACTATTTAAATATGAACAGAATTACCTTTCTAATCATGGTTTTAAGTAGGCTATGAAAACAATTATATTGCAACTTTAAAACTTTCACCATTATAATTTATAACTTATAACTAGGACCTGACTAGTGATTTGCACACGACTATCACCATTTAGAGTATTAATTACGTAATTGCAGTTTTCTGATTGGGGAGACTTGTAATTTTTTTTTCTTTCACAACTGATTTATCAAAACCATTTATAGAAAATCAGAAGCTATAGAATAAAAACGACATATCATAAAAGGCAAATGGGACAAACAAAAACTTGAGTAATAGAGGGGAAAAATTGCTCAAATGATGTGGTTTTGATATTTTCCATACAAATATTTGATTGCTCAGTCTTTTTTTTTAGGAGTACCAATTTGAATTGTATCTTCTAATATTTAATTAAATACTTTCTCCGTCTATATTGTAGGCCTCTCAAGGTGTCTTTATTGTATTTGTCAACAAAAAAAGGCTGTTTTTATTGTGGGGAGATTTGAAATGGGGAAAAACTCGAAAAATACGCCATTTAATATTTTTTTTGCCGTTTAATTCCTCTAATTATTAAATTTTCCAAAAAGATACCTGTTTATTTTATATTATCTTTAAAAACCTTCATTTTATTAATAACGGTAGATCCATACTTACGACATAACGACTATTAATTTTAATGACGGAAATGTTAACCAGAGTTAAAATATAACCCCATGTGGTTAATTAGAGGGAACTAAAGATACTGCTGCCCTATTTTTCTTCTTCCAAATCGATTTCGAGTTCAACAGTGTCTTTAGTTCCCTCTAATTAACCACATGAGGTTATATTTTAATCCTGTTAATATTTCTGTCATTAAAGTTAATAGTCGTTATGTCATAAATATGGATCTACCGTTATTAATAAAATGAAGGTTTTTAAAGACAACAGAAATTAAACCATATATTTTTTTGGGAAATTTAATAATTAGAGGAATTAAACGACCAAAAAAATTAGATGGCGTATTTTTCGGGTTTTTCCTGATTTGAAATAGATAGAAACAGAAAATAAATAAAGTCAAGATATCTTTAAAAAATATTTTTCCTAACCCTTTTTTTAGTCATATGGAATATGGAGTTTATGTTATATGTTAAATTTTACTATATATATATATATATATATATATATGATTAAAACCAAAAAAAAAAAAGTGATATGATTTTAGTGTTCAATGAACGACTAAATAAAACGTGCCGTTTTGGTTAAACCTGCACTATCAAAAAACTTTAAAAGCTGATTACAGGAATAAAAATAGGTCGATAGGTTTAGTTGTGAAAGCAACATATATAAGCCAATTTAATAGACTTACGAAAACGTCGTGAAATCGGAAAAAAAATAGCGTTGGCCTTGTTGGGTTAGGTGTTAGGTCATGACATTTCTTATATCCTTTAAAGTAATATAGTTCCCTAATCTATATATCTGTATAAGAATATACCCCACTTAAACATTAGATTTACGTTTTAACAATATATGCTTGCTTGGAAATGGCTTTATATGTGATAAACTCATAAAAGATATATTCGTAAAGAAAGAAAAGAGGACGTTGACAAAAAAAAAAAAAAAAAAAGAAAAGAGGACTTAATTGATTGTATATTTTTTTTTCTTCTGAAAATTCGATTGAAGAAAGAAAGAGGGCCAATGGGACCTTTCTCTGTAAATTGTTCTCTACTTTTCCAAATTGGATAACTGCTTCCTCTTCCTTTTTTCCCCCCCCGTGAAAGCTAAAGCATCGATAGAGCCATGTATACATAAGTCAATATCGTATTTGAATTATCACATAATCAAATGAAAAATCTCTAGTATTGAATTTTCTCTTTTTATCTTTAAAAAGATTTCCACCCTAATCATGCAATCACTTTTGTATTAACGAGTCATACGTAAGTACCTAACATAATCGATTTATACTATAATATTATGTCATATGTAACTATGTAAGTACGTATAACATAATCGATTATATTAAAAACATTTTAAAACTGATATATACCAAATTTCGATATATATATTAGTTAATTAATTGTGTAGTTGTGGTTGCTTATTGTTTGTTATTAGTGATTATAATATCGATTTTAGTAGAAAAGAAAGCAACCGAATAATGTTGAACAAAAATAGAACATTCTTATTCAAAATAGACGATATTAAATAAATGTCATGAGTGGGAGTAATCAGGCGTTAGCTCTTTTATCCTATTCACCGTATTCATGTGTACTATACCTCTTATATTAATCCATTAAATTAGTTTGAATATTTCTGGTCAAGTTTCAAAACCAACCATTTAATTTTCTGGTCAGACGTTACAAAATATAATAGACAAATTGGACAACAACTATATTTATTTATTTATCGTATCTATAAGATTTTACTACTATTATTTTAAATGAGCCCCATCTAAGCAATTACTATAATCATATCTAGTATCCAATGGCGACTGTTACGATGACGTGGATTGATCCAGAAACTTTAACGGTCAAGATTACCCTGCAAGGTGTGATACACGTGGCACGTTCTTTGTACACGTCGTCTGCCTCACGCTGTCGGCTTGAATTTTTTATACTTCTATCTTCACAGTTTCATTTATTTTAATCTCACCGTTTGCTTTCTTTCTGTATTCAAAAGGATTTAAAGAACTGATGAAAAATATAATAATATAAAAAAAGATTGTCAAAAAAATAAAAAAACTGAATGAAAAATATCAAGAAAACAAATCGAGCGTTCAGAAATTCCAAACTAAATGAACTACGATTTTTAGTTTTTAAAAACATTTTTTTTTTTGCTTAAAAAAGGTCAATCAGAAAGAAAATTTGTATGGATATGTAAAATCTGAATATATATATATATATGTGTGTGTATAGCGCTAAACCATGATTGGATAGGGACACATAGCAAGATAATTCAATAATAATGTTTTCGTCATATCATATAATTCGAGTGAACAAAAAAAAAAAGCTAAAACATTTATAAAAAGAAAAAAGAATTGTAAGCCGCTTAACAAATAAATAGAAAATTATAGGTGTTTTCGTTGAACAAAAAAGGAAAACTGAATAAATTTCAATATATATCCTCTTTCTCCCGGGTACGACTATCGAAAGACTTTTCTTCACCATGTTTTCCAGCGCGGGCGAGGCCTTCTTCTGTCGGCGTCGGGATCTATTTGAGCAAGCTCTAACTCATCTCTTCTCTACCTTTCTTAGTGTAATCTTTTTTAAGCTTTTTCCCCAAATTTTTCCCCTTTTTATCTCTTTGAAAACCCTAATAAACTCTGACTCAGATCCCACCAACGACCGCCGGTTGTTCCTGCCGCTACTCCATTCACAGGAGAGGTTCTCTTCGCAAATCTCAGGCTCCAACCTTACTCACCCCTCACTGTGGAATTTTCAAGTGGAACTAGGATTTTCCCCAGTGGACCTAGTTCCAATCGTCGATCCAAACAAAGACCACCGGATGTTCCCGCCGTTATGTCACGCACCGGAGTTGCTCTGTGTAGCACAGACATCTCCATTACTCTCGGGAAGCCGCCACACCTTTGCTTCAGCTTGGCAAACGTTTGTAAAGTTAGGATTTTCCCCAATGGACCTAACTATTAATGGCGACACTTACCACGACTACCCCTTGGCGCTGCCGATCTCTCACTCGCCGGAGAAGGTTCACGCAATGCAGATCTTCTCGCAATCCTCTGGCGGCGACCAGCCAAGACACCCTTTGCCTCTGAATCTAGGGTTTTCCCCAGTGGACCTAGATTTCAGATTAGGCCCATTAAGTCACAAAAACCCTAAGTCCTTTAGTCCATCCCAATTATGCAATATTAGCAGGTTCAAGCTCACTTCCTCATCGTCTATGACTCGCCTCAACCAAGCTCTGTTCTGTCTCTCAGTAATCAATGGTCGAAGACTCCATTGGCGAAAGGTAACACCAGTTCCGTTTTGGCCACTCATATATCTTGTTCAGAACCTCGCTTTAGTTGTTGTTAGGAGCTTGTGGTTTGAGTATAAATCTTTGCGGTTATATAGCCTATGTTCCTCGATCTGCTCTAGCATAAGTGATATGTTTGGCCTTGAACTCATGTTCAATGACGAGTATCATTTAAGCTGGTCATCTGATGTTTCCAAGCATCCTTCTATCACCAAACCCATCATCTGGATCCTGTTTCAATTGACCTATTATGCGTCTTATCGAAGTGATCAAATCCTTAGGCACTGGATGGTAAAACAACCTTGCCTCGACTTCAAAACCATAGTCGTCCGGATCTTTGCTGGTTTGTTACGATCGGTAGTGTTTCTCGCCCCGATGGATTTCAAAGCATCGATTCTTTTCTCAACGTCTCAGCGTCTTAGTATTATGACCGAGACAAAACAACTGTCCTCTGAGTTTCTCGAGGATGGGCTTTCGACCTACCAGGATCTCACATGTACCAAGAGGCTCTCATGCTCATGGTTCACAGCTCTCTTGGATTTATAGTCGATGAATTATCTTTCTAACCTTGTGGCATTGGGGAATGCCTTCCTTTGTATTACTTTAAACTCTGAAACTTTTGCTTTTTGTACTTGTATCTATTACTATACTGAATGAATGAAAGCAACTGGTTTGACAAAAAAAAATAAATAAATAAATAAATTTCAATTAATTTCTTTGAGAAATTTCCAGAATTAACCCATGATGATGAAGTGGTAACTGGTAACAAATTACAACCTAAATAAAAAGAAAAATATGGGCAACAAATTGTTCCCATGCATCGATTTAGATATGAAGCTTAATTAAAGAAAAAAAAGTCGTTTGGTTTTGTTATACTATGATACTAGGTTTATGTACTTTCTTAACTCGTTTTTATTTCTTTTACGTGAACGAAGAAACAAATAACTTTTCACAATAAAAATCAACTTCAAAAGTTACTTGTTTTTTGTAACATAATACCGTATAGTAAAAATTGTTGTCAGCATAAACAACGAAAAATACCTAAGGATATTTATTTAGCAGATCATTAATAGTAGTTGTTTAAAACATAATTTTCAATTGTTTTCTCCACGATACACCAATATTATGTGACTCATCAAAATTGAAAGTGATTGTAAATGGGAAAATAGAGTAAAGTCGAAAGCAGAGGATGATTCCTCATGGAGACAATTATCGTGGCGCTGACTGAAGACGACACAACATGAAAGTGACGCGCACCTTAATTAACCGTCCTTCTAAATTCTCTCTATTAGCAAAATTCTATTTCCAACATGGCTTATTTAATTATTACTTTATTCTTTTCAAAAAAATTTTGATTCTGATTTATTGCTGACACGATTGCGCAATTAGGGCTCACCAATAATATTTTTTTCATAATCAGCTTCGAATTTATAAAATGCAAAAAGGTTAAATATATTTCTTCCGCTCTAGTTTAACTGTTGTTTAAGGTTTTTGCACACAGATTAAGGAAACTATTAAATTTTATGTTTTGCCATTCATTAATATATTTTATAATTTTTTCATTGGTTGAAACTTTAATACAGCAGGGATTAGATTGGAATATTCATCAAACATCTGCATTGAAAATCTAAAACGACAATTAATATGAAACAAAAATTAAATCCTAAAACGATAACTAAATTAGAATGGAGGGAGTACTATTTACTATCGTTTTGCTGCCATTAGGCCTAATTAACAGAGAAATTAACTATATATACATTATACGTCCTTGCAATTTGCATCGATGGTTCTTCAACACATGGACCCTTGCTTAGCTGATTGTTCCCATCTCTTTATGTCGACGATACGATATACATACGACGCCCGAATATATTAGGCTATTGACACGAAAAAGAAACGAATAATCTATATATATTCTTTTTCTATTCATGCATTATCTTCCAATTTTATTTTTAATACTTTTAACAAAACTAAAGAAATATGGATATGCTGATTTGAAAAAGTTTAGAATAAGCTTGAATAATAACTTACTTTTCAAAAAATAGTTATTATGATTTTCTTTTTTGTCTATATATGTAAATGTGATTGATATATACTGTATCATATGTGCAGGCATTCTTCCCCTTCTACCATAAATGTATTTTTCAGGATATTTTGTGTTTTATAGATTTTTAAGTTATTCTGGACTTAGTTTATGGTCACCAAAATAGTTAGGTGATATATATTTTTTAAAAAGAAAACACGACTTTAAAAATGGAATGAGAGGCAGATTCTCAACATTGTTATCCAAAGATCTTTGAAAAGGGAATACCAAAAAGAACTCATGTGCGCATTATAAAAAAATAAAGAATAGCCCAAAAAAATGTAAAAAATACTTACCGTAAATCAAAAGAGGTTGATAAAATTTGTATAAAGAATGACCTACTTTTAGTGGCCTTCACTTTTAATAACACGAGAAATCCTATTTTTATCAAACAAGAACCACTAATATATAAAGTTGCGCATATAGTGTGTTTTTAGACTCTACAATTACACGAAGAGACTTTCACTTTGGCAGCCTATATATGCGTTTCTATAGTATAATTGTTTTTGAACAAAAACGAAAAAGAAGTATAGTATAATTGTTATAGGAAAACATATATAACTATGTCATATACATATGGTTCTAAAGATCCAATCGTGTCATGTGTTGCGCTCGCTCTCCAAATCTCCCATAACCACATAGTATAATTTTTATTTATTTTTTTTGTTGAATTGATTACCATAATCCATATCCATACTGATGTTACCCAAAACCAGTGGCCA
Organism: Camelina sativa; assembly: GCF_030686135.1. Lineage (NCBI taxonomy): Eukaryota > Viridiplantae > Streptophyta > Magnoliopsida > Brassicales > Brassicaceae > Camelina > Camelina sativa. The sequence continues at coordinate 5,718,347 of NC_141896.1, read as the reverse complement.
GATTTTTTTTTTTTTTAATAGCCAAATCGTTGTATTTTCGTTCTAAAAAATTATTTGCCTATCACATGACTAAAATGTAAGAAGGATGGGACCTAAATTACCCGTTAATTCTTCTATCACTATTCACCCATTAAGAAAAAAAAAAAACTCAAACTATCTTTCTTTTGTGCAGATTACAAATGTATTTAGGGCTTTATGGATCGAAAATAAATATATACTCAGCTATCATGTTCTTGGTAGTAGTGATATAACATGATTATAGTTCGTTACTTGGAAAAATAAAGCGGATTCTCTTATTTCTGGTAGACGCATATAACAAATTATTGAGAAGATAAAGATCATAATTCATAAGACTACCATTCTGAAGAGAATTCATTGTAAAAAATGTATATTGAAAATATTTGAAAAACATTAACTGTTTGGATTCGTTAAATATTTTGACGTCTAATAAAAATTAAAAACCATTTTATGAAAAACTATAATAAAATATCGATTATTCGTGGTATTTTTTTAGATTATCATAGATAAAGATATAATTTTTATACTTTCTACCAATTAAACTTAATTCTATCCTATAACATATCTACTTTTTCCATTAGAAACTAATATATAATTCCTTCATGACTTTTGGACAAACCTATTTATGAGAAAGAGACATGTACAAATAAGAAAGAGAAGGAGAGGGTAGCAATGTGAGGGCGAGATGTCTGGGGTATTCGGTTTTGAACTTTGACAATGTTTAAAGATGATAAATTGATAATTTTGAGTTTCAGGATATTGGAAAAGCATATCAGATTCAGATCATGATAAAAACGTTTGAATAGATAACGTAAATCAGTAAAAAAAAAAAAAAGCATTAACTAATTTTATTACTAGCATTTAGAAGTCGTCAAATATCAGATCTTAATTAATATACTACATAAGTACATATATATAGTAACTTAAAAAAAATGCCGCTCTATAATCATACTGACTTTGGTGCGCACATGAAATTTTATCAACCACCACTCTTTTTATTTTCACTACTTTATAAGAGATACCTAATGCAAATTATAATAACGCTAGTGATAAATTCATGAAAAATATGTACAACCCCTAGTTCAGTCCATTTGAATTTGGCACCCTTTTAATATGTAAAATCACAGCTATCGCTTCATTAACATATATATTTCCTAATAAATAAATGTCAGGTGAAAAAATAATGTCAAATAAATACAGAAAAATTGAATAGGTTTTACAATTTTTTTTTTTTTTTTTTGGGGTGAAACTAAAAAATAATGTCACATTCCAGAAAATAAAAGAGAATAGATTGGTGGGGGACCACGTAAGTTACTTTTGTGCGGTTTGTGTACTTGATTGCTTTGTACTCACGTGATGCGTTGTTAATGGGAACTTAAAATGATCAGAAATTTTTTAATAATTGAAGTATCCATCTATGTTTATTCGCCTGCTTTTTTGTTTATTTTAAACCTAGAAAAAAACTAAAACCTTAGTATATGCTTTTGGTATATTGATATTCAAAAAACATACGATAGATTGAAACTGTCCCCAGTTTGTTATCTTCATATCCAACATATGAAGATTACTCCCACTCACAAAACTCAATTATGCTCCTTCTCTCAACTTTAATTTACTTAGTATTTTTCAATATATGTATGTATGCACTCTTTTTAAATAGAAGAAGTCTTGCGGGGGGGATCTATGCTGTATTAGAGAATTTTAATTGTTGATGACAAAGGAATTATTATAATTCATGATTATATAATCTTCTATCTAAGCCATCATGTAGTTCACATAGTTTTCATTTCTGATTTGTCAAAGACACGAAAATAGTTTTAGTTAAGCGTTGACATTAGTTAGTTGGGTACGTATTTTAAAACTTCTACTATTCATAATCGATTTGTCATGTTAGTAACACTAAAATATTTCAAGAAACAACACTTTAATGAAAATAAACTGGATTCCCAAACTTAAGATAATTATAACATCTTTATTGGTATTTTTCTTTTAAAGTGATAATTTTATGAATATTTTCAAGTTCCTATACATAATAACAGTGTCTTGTATTTTTATATACTCTGCCCGCATTCACGTGTATCCCATCCGTACGTCTGCGCAACCGAACAAATAATGATAGACTAGGAGTTAAGCACAAAGAAGATCAGATCGGCCTAATTCGTTTCCAATAATTGTTTCATTTTTACATGTCAATTGTAATATAATTATAAATAACCCTTAATTAATGGTGGTTTTTAGTTGACAAATCAGAGGGTTTTTTTTTTAAGTTTGAGAGAGATACGTAAATCAATACGTGTAGTGGACCTTTTGATATTATCTTTTTTTTTTTTTGAAAAAAGAAAGGCCTTTGGTGTATTGATATATATTTCTTGATACGTGTATGATTTGCACGATGATGTGAACATCATGTGTAGGCCTACGTATACGCATACTTAAGTGATATAGATGAATTAAAATAACTAAAACCATCCAAATATCCGAAGAGGTACATTTTGTCTTTTCTACCTACTTTTGTTCTCATCTAACTTTTTTTTCTTCTCTTTTCTCGAAACTAGAATTCAATTTCTTGAGCCTATTAATATAATCAGTACGTTTCCTTCAAAACAAAATTTACGCGTCTAAGTGTGTATGATATAGTGGAAAGACAATCAAATGCAACATTAGATTGATATAACAAAGAAGAGATAAGCTCGTTAACAATAGTTTTTTATTACTATATAATCAATGAGTGCGGTCATTCTACAGTGAAAAGAAAAGTGAGAGGTAAACTTAGATTGATTAGTAATTCAGTTTTGTTGTTATTGTCAAACTTACACGATTCATAGAATGATTCAAATTAACTTTTCCTTCTTTAGCATTTAGAGTGATTGACACGATCGTTTTCCATACAAAGCATTACACACACACACACACTCAAGAAACATCTCATCTATTGAGTATCAAATACTGGCAAAAAGAGTTAGCGATATTTTACATAGAAAACTGTAAAATTAAGAAAAAATTATAGTGAACTGTGAATAACCGACACATTGATTTAATTCTAAGCTGTGAAACTCCATAATTAAAACGTATTTCTACGTATGAATTCTGGCTACTCCTTAAAAGAGAAACAAAATATTCAATATAATGTTATATGTTATTAGTATATCTAGCAAATAATAATTTTAGGTCACTCGCCACCAAAAAATCGTACCAATATGTTTGATATGGACTACTCGAAATGTCATACCCAAAAAAAATAAAGAGGAGAAACGTGCATTTTTGATAATACAAATCATATTCTTTAAGAAAAGTAATGGTTCGATTAAAAAAGAAGAAGAAAGTAATAGAGATAGACAAATATATGTATTAACCCAAGAATCACAACTTTGCTTAAACCACGTAAGTTGGCAACACTAAAGATGCCTATTGTCCACCAATTAAAACAATCACCTTTTGTCTAAATCCACACCTTATTCCAAAACTCAAAATTTCTCAACATCACCTACTTTTTTTAATAGAGGTTCCCTATAGTAAAATATACTCATATCACATTATGATATATGTAAAAATTAAGCAAAACTATAAGATTAAGGTGATGATTTTAACTCGATTGCAAAGTACATCAAGGTTTAACAAGCTAAACTATTATCCCGCAAAATTTACTTTGATTGATGAAAAGTTTTATGGGCATATACTATGTATTGTCTTCAAACTTAACCAATGAAATTATGAGACAATAGCAAAACTCGTAGTGGAGATGTTGTCTGCGTCCTATCATATCTAAATATGAACATGGAAAAAAGTAGTTTTGATTTTATGCCCATAAAACTTTTACGTATACGTGTAAAAAATTATCAAAAGCATAGACAAATGAAATCTACATATGAAAAAATGCATTCACATAGCTCGACATGGAACCAATGGTATAACATAAAATAATAGACAAAAAAGTTAGCAAAGTTTCCTAGAAAATTTGCTTAAAATTTAAAGAGATAGACAAAAAGTTATGTGTATCAAACTAGCTGCTATACAAAATATACATACTTTATTTTTCTTTTCCGTCGGTTTAAACTGTACCATGGGTCGATGAAGTTGAATGTAGGGTGCTAAAGGACCACCTAAAGGCTAAAGTCTATGACCACTGGGACAACTACTAAATCAAAACATTTCTTACGTGTTTACATTATTATTTTCTTTTGGTGAAATACGAGTTCAAAATATAAAGCTAAAGCTATATACTACTAATTAATATGTGGATTTGCAAAAAAAAATGTGGTTGCGCATAATGGACATAGCTCACAGAACAAGCAGAATGCGTGAGAGAGTAGTTGGAATTAAATAAACTTAGTTATCAAAGATTTCTTCAGACAAAGTAAATAAAAAAATAAAACAAAAATATCGTATCCATAATTTGTTTAAAATTCCACGGAAAAATAGAGTTGTCTTTTTTGATTTTTGTCGCCATACTAAAATTTTAATATACTATGTTTTGTTATTACATGAGATATTTTTTTCTGTTCTAGAAATCCAATTTCTAAAAAAAGGTTTTTAGGAGATAATAATAATCTGTGGAAAAACAATCTAGAGAGGGGCGTAATTGACTGGGGCATGTGCATCCCATCTGCAACGTGACCGGACTTCAAACTCCGAATTCAAACCAATTTATATTTTTGGTGATGAGCTTTTTTAATTTTAGAAAGCGACACCTTTTTTTTTTTCCCCTTCTTTTTTCAAAATTTCAAATTTTATTTATTTTCCTAAAAAAAAAAAAAAAGGCAAGGGATCCGTGATACCAAAGGATTCGCTCTCACCACGCGCCTCAGTATCCGTCACATCTCACGCGTTCCTTTTCTCTCCCCCCCCCCCTCCCTCCCTACTATATAAATCTCGTGTTCCCTTCTTCCCATTCTGCACCTCTATCTCTCACTAATTTCGATATTGCCACTCACTGAATACCAAAAACCCGAACCAAAACGCAATCGGTTTAAGCTATGGTGGAAGAGTTGTTGTCGTCGTTGGCTAATTCTGAGAAGCTAACTCGGACTGACTCCGTCGAGAAAAAACGACTCAGAGAAGAAGACGAAGACGACGTCGTTACCGACTCGCCGGAGGTGAAGAGGTTGAGAGATGATCTTTTCGATGTTCTCGATGACTCGGATCCTGAACCGGTGAGTCAAGATCTCGACTCGGTTATGAAAAGTTTCGAACACGAGTTATCAACCACCGCGACGACCGGAGGAGATACTCAGCCGGATCTCGGTTATCTTCTCGAGGCTTCTGATGACGAGCTCGGTTTACCACCTCCTCATCCTCCTCCTCCGTCGGTGGTTTGTTCTTCGGTTCCCGTCGCGAAAGAGGAAGAGACGACGGATTTAGTGCGAGTTTCGTCTGATTCGTCTGGGATCGATGAGATTTGGGGGTTCGAAGATCACGTTTCGGATTATGCTGATTTAGATTTTTGTCCCGGCGCTGGAGATTACGTTGCTGTTGAAGGACTTTTCGAGTTTTCCGACGATTGTTTTGATTCCGGCGATCTATTTTCGTGGCGGTCGGAGTCGTTACCGGCGGAATAAATAACAACAAACTTCTCGGCGTTTTTTTATTTATTTTAATTAGGTGGGAAATGGAAACGGTGCCGTTTTGTAAAGCGTTTTGGCTCTCCCTACCGTTTTATTTTTTTACCGTATCAGTTTATGGTAGATGGTTAATATATCTCTATATTAATTAAAAGTTATTAGGATTTAGGAAAAAGTTAAATATTTTGTTGTTAGCTGGGAAGTACTTTTGCTTAGATTAGTATAAAACGAATTCGTTTGTTTGTTCTTCTCAGATCTCTTCTTGTCTTTTTTTTTGTTGCATAGCTTTTTTTAATGTGAAAATTTAATATGAAAAAAAAACACTTTGTCAATTTCTATAATACGAAACGTCGGCAAGAGTCTGATTTCATTTGTAGACCGAGGCGTGGATGATGGCCCATAAAGCATGTTGTGATTGATAGCCCCACAGGCCCATAACAAACAACTACTGTCTGGTTTAGAGTTAAAACAGATAATCTATTTATTTGTCTAAACCATCATCACTAATGGGCTAAAGTTGAACTAATGAAGTTGGTCAACCCAATTATGCAAGATAAAAAAGGATTGGTCAAGTCAAGTTGACTATATTTCATTCGGTACTTAGGTTCTTTAACCATTACCAAATCCGATAACCGGTCGAGTTAACTGGAAAATATGAGTAACCGGGAATTCGTTAGTTTATACTTGCTGTGTGTTTTCTCCTGCTTGATGCACTTATTTTTATCTTGTGGTCGTTCCTTAATTAGACGACGCTATAAGGATGAAGATCCCAAGGTGTTAGTTCATTTCATGTCACAGGCGTTAGCTCACCCATTCATCATGGGCAAGTGAACCTCATTATATATATATTGTTGCCCTTAGATACCTGTATATTGTATATAACACAATTTAATTTTGATTAAGATTCTGAAGAAAGTGTGTGAATGATCAATCATCTTGTTTTCAGGTCCAATGATTTAGTCTTGGACCATTGTTTGGTTGGTGGTTTTCACATAATATCATTTCCATATGTATATCAGAGTTTGAGAGTACTTGTGTCAAAAGATTAGGTAGCATTAGAAGTTTGTTTTGCAATTCTATAATTACAAAAGATTTGTAATGTGTTTGGTTTACCCTGAGATGATATTGTGATGAGTGGGAGAATTATTTCTAGAAGAAAGATTGCTCCGTGCCGGCTCAAACTTTTTTTGCACCTTGTGCCAAAATTTTTTTTTCTCCTAATTTACAGGTCTTATTTATAGATTTTCAGTATTTTGGGGTTTTTTTTGTCAAAATATGAAACATTGAAGAGTCTAAAAACCTTATAATTTTTTTCCAAAATATTGTGATATGGTGCAAATGCACTTTGTGCACTGGGTCAGCGCCGGCACTGCTCCGTATTAGTAAATAAAAACAACAGCTCTTTGCAATTTTTCGTACCTAACATAAATAAAAGCATTCTCTTTATCATAATAACAACAACATGCATGCATTATTGTTACTATGCTTTTGACATGGTAAGTTGCGTGCAGATGAGTTGTACTTACTAGTCTTTTGATTCTCTGCTGTTGGAATTATAGTCACACCTAATAAAGAGGAAATGGTGTTTTTTTCTAATGGCTGATCCCACGCTTTAATAATTCCTCTAAACCTGTCATTCTTACACTAATTGCAATGTTTAAGAGCCGTAACATTGACACTTCTCTTATATCAATTTCACGACTTTGTTATGAGTGTTCCGTTTATAGTTTGACGAAGACGTTATTTTTTCTGTTGTAAAGTAGTACAAACGACACGAACGTTCCTTGTTATGAAACAATAGTTATGAAGTCTATAGTTCACATTATACGGGAAACATGAGAATCTTCCATGCATTTTCATGTTTCATACAAGTAATGGTCGGTTCAAATGTACTCTGTACCGGTGACTATCTTTTTTATTAAGTGTTGTATGTTTTGAGACTGGTTCAAGTAGCTTTTTGTATGTAAAATATATTAAAAGAAGGAGAGTAATTAACACGATTTTCTACTAACTTTATGTAGACATCAAAGAAAATTCGAAAATAATAAAGAGTAGTATTCATAAGAATTTTTTAGTAACATCTCTTTAAATTGTCCAAAATATTTATCTAGGATAGCGTATTTGGATATGCTACCCATTTTGATTGATCAGTTTTTTTCAATAAATTTGCTTTACCATTTGGTCTTACGATTAATTCAATCCTCGCGCGTGATATTCAAGAGCGGTCCATTTTGGTTTTATTATTTGGTAATTCGTACCACATTTTCTTCTTAAAAGGTCGTTTTTTCCAACTTCTGAAAACTTCGTTGCTAAGAAGTCTTCGCATGTCGTAACGCGTCTTCTTCTTCGTCTTTCCTCTTATAACTCTTCCATTCAAAGAAAGACAACATAGACTATCCTCTCTATCTCTCTCTCCCTCTGCAACTCGGCCATGGGGAAGAAGCTTGACGCTTTGCTTGGTCGGAGTTTCAAGATCAACAAGTTCAAGTCTCTTCTCAACTTAGCTCTCACAAGGCTCTCTATCCTCAAGAACCAACGTCAAGCCAGACTCTCTCAAGCCGTCTCTGATGTCACAGAGCTTCTTAAGCTCGGCCACCACGAGCACGCTTACCATAGAGTCGACCAACTTGTCAAAGAGCAAAACACCCTCGACGTTCTCTTCTTCATCCATGGCTACTTCACTCTCTGTCAAGACCGTATTCACCTTTTCGAACACAACAGAGATTGTCCTGAAGAGCTTTTAGAAGCTGTTTCTGGTTTGCTCTTTGCAGCTTCTAGAATCGGAGAATTTCCTGAGCTTCAAGAGATTCGTAATGTTTTGATTTCGCGTTTTGGCAAAGACCTCGCGGCTCGGTCTATTGAGTTGCGCAGTAATAGTGGGGTCGATCCCAAAGTAAGCAGCCTTGATTCAAGCCATACTATATATTCAATACGTTATATCATATATCTCTCTCTTGATAAACAAAATACTTACTGAGTTTCATGTTTCTTTTGGTGTTACTATAGATAATTCAGAAGTTGTCAACAAGACATCCACCGAGAGAAGTTAGAATGAAGGCTTTAAAGGAGATCGCTGCAGAGAATAACATTATTTTGAAACTAGAAGAAGCTTCTACGTCCACTGAGGTATGGAAATCTGCATTTAGTCACAAAGAAAACAGAAAGTGACAAATTATGTTCTAATCAAATCAAATGTATGATATATGCAGGGAACAACAAATAAGCAGGGAACATCAGATGTCACTAAGGCTAAGCTAGCAAGTGAAGATGGAGAAGATGAGATAGGAGAAGGCTATGGTTTATCTGACTCGGTCAAAAGAGGAAAGAAGAAGTACAAAGATGTGGCTGATGCAGCACAAGCAGCATTTGAGTCAGCGGCACATGCAGCAGAGGCTGCAAGAGCGGCTGTGGAGCTTTCTCAGTTTTCTCCTCGTGGACCAGACACTCCTCGTGGACCAGGAGGGGAAAATTCATTTAATGATTCTAAAAACAAGGAATCAGAACAAGAACAGAAAGGTAATGATGATTATTCAGAAGGTAAAGGGTATGTGAGGTCAGAATCTAAGAGTTCGATGTCGGATTCAGAAGACATTATTGATGAAGTCCCAGTGATGTCATTTAGAGAAGACCCTGTGAAGCTATTGGAGAAGGATACTGTTATCTACGATAGTGAAGAAGAAACCCAACTTGGTGTTCAGAGTAATACTATTACTAAGGTTAAAGATGAGCCAAGTCTTATGGATGGTACAAATAGAGCGGATACAGGACTCGTGGATCACATGGTTCATTCAATTGACGATCCTATTCTGCGTAAAGTGGGTATGAAGAGTCCGATTTCAGTCAGAACCAGAGGAGTTCGTGGATACTAAGGGATAAGAAGTATATATATTTTATTTTTTCAGGTGCAATCATATGGTTTAGTGGCTGAGTTTTGTACAATCTTTCTATGTTCTCTGTTTTTTTTGGGTAATGATGTAAGATTACGGTATTCTTTATGGATATAAGCTTTAATTATGTTGAGCAGTATGCATATGCATGTGTTTTGTTTTAAGAACTGAAGCAATTTCGAAGAACTTACCTGCGAAATTACTGTCCTCTGCCCCTCTTTTTACCATGTTGAATTAGGTCAGCATATGCCTGGAAACTTAGACCCACATCTTCATCATATTCAATTCCAAGCTCCTCCTGCCAAGTAACAATAGTAAAACATTACACCCAAGCTGAAGTAATTTGTAAGAAGGAACATGTGAAAGATGTACGATTCTTCACCTTAAATTCCTTAATATCTCTGGGGAAATTCTCTGTTACAGTATCCCAAATGTCTCTGAACATCCTCTTACGCTTACGCCACTGATTAATCTTATCCGCGTACATATCTTCAACAGCCTTTTTGTCTTCTGGCCTCACCAATGTAATCCCTTCACGTAGTTTGATTAGTTTGTCTTCCATTTCCTTAACCTGGTACACAGTTGGAATCACTTTATACTTTCTAGGCTACTTCCTGTTATAATTACTCAAGGAAAGATAATACATACCTCTTTCCTTAGTTTGGTATCTTTCTCTTGTATCTCTTCTAGTGTCAAGTTAGACTGCAAGCTCTTGATTTCTGCGATAATATCACACAAAAGATAAACATTATCCGAAACAGCAGCTGAAGTTATGAAGTTTCACACCATCTAAAGACTATGAAGTTATGAAGTTTCACACACCTGACTCAACTTCAGTGATAGTTTTCTTCTTCTCTTGGAGCTGTTCTTGAAGTTTGACATTTTCTTCTTTCATCTGAGCAAGCTCTTCATTGTTTGGGATCTCAAACTGGTCTTGTCTAGCAATGTAAATCTTCTGTTTACCATACTCTTTGAATGTGATTTTCCCGGAATCAGCAAGGCTATCAAGTGCCTTCTGTACTGCTGTCTTCTTAAGGTTAAACTTTTGCAAAGCATCAGCTGCGTTTTGTGTGTTCAGAGGTCGGTTTTGCTACATCACAAATGTAACACAACAAACAAAACAACACATTCAAATCGAATTCAAAATCTTCTAAAACATCACTGAGTACTTTAACCTAACCACAATTTCAATTTCGAAATTTCAAACATCAGTGGTTCGTTTTAAAAAATTGGGGTTCCGACAAGAATAAATTAGAAGTCGAAGAGGAAGGTGCTCACCTCGTTTACAAAGTTGAGGACGATAGCTGCAGAGAAAACAAGTAAATATAAGTGAGAAATCAAAAAAAAAAAAAAACCCAGATAGGGTAACGATGATGAACAAAATAATCGAATCAAGATCAAAGAGAATGAGAGATAGATTATACTTTCTGTATTATCCGATTTAGGAGCCATTTTTGCCTCAAGTAATGCGCGGGAAAATAAAAAACCTTAGAGAGCGAGAAAGCTAATTCTTTTTCTTCTTTCCTTTTCCGATATTTTTATGAGGAAGAAGACAACATCACATCATCACCGAGAAGCTTCCTTTACACACGAGAGAGATATAGATATTAAAACGGCGGCGTATTAGGTATATGGGCCTTTTATATTTTATACGTAAGCCCATTAAGTTAATATCCTTGACAGGCCCAATTCTATGTAAACAGAACAGCTGCTGAGAAAAGAAGAGCTCCGGTTCTTTCATTCTCCTTCTTCTTCTCTGACTGATAGATCGCTCGGAACTTGGAAAACAGCGTAATCGGTAAAAATCTCGATCATTTCTTTACTTAGAAACAATTTCGAATGTGTATTAGAATCTCATAATCTAGTTTTATGTTTAGATCGTCAATGAGTTGTTGTCGTCTCTCTCTCTAGGTCTTCTTTTCGTGTTTGGTTCTGATGCTCATTTCTTTCTGAGGTTAAATGGCTAACCTTTGAATTGATCTCAGAGACAGAATTGAGCTTAAAGTTTGTAACTTTATCTTCTTTTGTATTGATGGTAGTATAGTCTCTCTAGGTCTTCTTTTTTTGTGTTTGATTCTGATGCTCATTTTTTCTGAGGTTATATGGCTGACCTTTGAATTGATCTCAGAGGTAGAGTTGGTTTAAAGTTTGTAACTTTATCGTATTTTGTATTGATGGTTAAGCATTGTGTTTTATTCTGACTTTTGTGTACTTCGTGTTTGATATAGGATTAGTTGAGGAAGGTAAGGAGTGATTTGAGTATTGGTCAGGATGTCTACGGCTGATGAGCCTCTGTACCCGATTGCTGTGCTAATAGAAGAGCTGAAAAACGATGATATTCAGCTTAGATTAAACTCTATTAGACGGCTTTCTATCATTGCTCGTGCTCTTGGTGAGGAGAGGACAAGAAAAGAGTTGATCCCATTTCTTAGTGAAAACAATGACGATGACGATGAGGTGCTTTTGGCTATGGCGGAAGAGTTGGGTGTTTTTATTCCTTACGTAGGAGGCGTTGAGCATGCACATGTTTTACTTCCACCGCTGGAGACACTCTCTAACGTTGAGGAAACTTGCGTCAGGGAAAAAGCTGTAGAGTCACTTTGCAGAATTGGTTCTCAGATGAGGGAGAATGACTTGGTTGAGCATTTCTTTCCTCTTGCTAAGGTTAGATAACTCTTATCAAATCTCTTTGGTCAGTTTAATTTTTCTCTTTCCATGCTCTGTCTAACTTAATCAGCCTTGTGAAATTGAGGTACTCGAAAAGCTAAAGAACATAGATTTTTGGGGTCCATTGTGGCCCAAAGTATGGAAATAAACTTTTGCCTCTTGTTTCAGTATTCTCCTTTTTAATTGTTTAGAGGATAGGTTGAAGTCGTTTTCATCTAAGGGAACATCCAATCATATAACTCTGTCTTCATTAGCGTTCTTTTGGGTTGTGGTTGTGTTTGTGACCATACACCTGTATAGGAACCCAAATGATTGCTATGCTCATACTGCGCAACCAACTTAAGCTTACTGAACACCGTCATTGTTTAACAGCGACTTTCAGGTGGTGAGTGGTTCACAGCCAGGGTATCAGCATGTGGGATTTTTCATATTGCATACCCAAGTGCTCCAGATCAGCTAAAGGCGGAGCTAAGATCAATATACAGTCAGCTGTGTCAAGATGACATGCCAATGGTGCGCAGAGCTGCAGCAACGAATTTGGGGAAGTTTGCAGCTACAATTGAATCAGCTCATTTGAAGACTGACATTATGTCCATGTTTGAGGATCTTACGCAAGATGGTAAGTTTTCCGATTTTATATGGTTTCCTTTTGCCAGCATATACCTACTAAAAACTTTTCATCAAGTTTGTTTGTGGGGGTGACTAATGTAAATAAAGGCAAGTAATAGGTTACTGCATTTGAACACTGAGAATTAGTTGACGTTAAGCAGCACTAGCTTTGTCCACATATCAGTTTCAGTGTCTTACTTGTATGATGATCATATAGCTTTTGACTATCTTACTGACATTGATATCAGATCAAGATTCAGTTAGATTATTGGCTGTTGAGGGTTGTGCTGCTCTTGGGAAATTGTTGGAGCCCCAGGACTGTGTCACACACATTCTTCCTGTAATTGTCAATTTCTCGCAGGTGAGTAAATGTGTTATTATGATAATATTTTCTGCGGGTGAGCTTTATTGGAAAGCTGTAAGGCAGATATGTATGTGCTGCTTTGTCTTGATATTTTGTCTCTGAGCAGGATAAGTCATGGCGTGTGCGTTATATGGTTGCAAATCAGCTCTATGAACTTTGTGAAGCTGTAGGACCAGAGCCAACTAGGTAAGCAATGATGGTTGAACTTAGCTATGGTTTAATGTTTTATTGATGTCTTTGTTTACCTCTATTTCTTACAATTCTATATCAAACTTTATATTACTGGCTTCAGAGGTATGGTGCTTGGAAAATTTATATTTGTAGAGTTGAGTCATCTTGATAGTTTTCCCTAATTCTTGTTTATATTTCCTTATTATGTGCCTTGTGTGTGAAGGACGGATTTGGTGCCTGCATATGTTCGTCTACTTCGTGATAATGAGGCTGAAGTTCGGATAGCAGCTGCCGGAAAAGTTACCAAATTTTGTCGCATATTAAACCCTGAACTCGCTATCCAGCACATCCTTCCCTGTGTAAAGGTACACGCTTAGGAATATTTCATTGATCTCACATGGCCCAAAGGATCGATATACCTTTTGTGTTTGCTTATTACTGTTAGCTATTAGCTTATCGTTAAATTGACCCGTAGGAATTATCATCAGACTCTTCTCAGCACGTCAGATCTGCATTGGCCTCAGTTATAATGGGGATGGCTCCAGTCTTGGGTAAGGTAATTAAAAATCGATACATTGTGCTTCTTCTTCCTTGTCTCCTTGAATTTGTCATCTGTAAAAAAATGCATATAGTCTGGAGTCAGAATGCTAATAAATATTATATGCAGCTTTAGCATCTTTAAGGTAACGATTATTTCTTTTGTTTGAAACCATGCATTTCTAACTTAGCTTTGATATTCACTGCAGGATGCGACAATTGAGCATCTTCTTCCAATCTTTCTTTCTCTATTGAAGGACGAATTTCCTGACGTACGCTTAAACATTATCAGCAAACTTGACCAAGTGAACCAGGTTTGTTATGATCAAGCCAGAGACTACTTGACAGCAACTTCTTTGTCAATCCATTTTTCAGATGATGATGCGATCTTTTTTAAAAAAAAATTGGCAGGTTATTGGGATTGATCTACTATCACAATCTTTATTGCCAGCCATAGTAGAACTTGCTGAAGACAGGCACTGGAGGGTACGTCTGGCTATAATTGAGTATATTCCATTGTTGGCCAGCCAATTAGGTGTAGGCTTCTTTGACGATAAGCTTGGTGCTCTTTGCATGCAATGGTTACAAGACAAGGTCCATTATTCTCTACCTCCACTGAATCATCAGATAGTTAAATCTGTAATTTCTACTATTTGAAATTTTGGAAACTTTGTATTGTCAGGTTCACTCAATCCGCGAAGCTGCTGCAAACAATCTTAAGCGTCTTGCTGAAGAGTTTGGTCCTGAATGGGCAATGCAGCATATAGTTCCCCAGGTTTGTCTAGAAATCTGAAGCGTGTGTTATATTTTTTCTTCACTTTATTTCAAATCGATCATTCTTGCTATTGCTTACATACTTTTGCAGGTTCTAGAGATGATTAACAACCCACATTATCTATACCGGATGACGATTCTTCGTGCAGTATCGCTTCTTGCGCCAGTAATGGGATCCGAGATCACATGTTCAAAACTCTTGCCTGCGGTAATAACTGCATCTAAAGACAGGCAAGTCTTTCATTCTGTCTATTGAAACATGAAGTCTCATCGATTCAATTCATTGCTCCTAGATAGCTAGCTAAGTAAAAAAATATACTCTGTCTTCTTATCAGAGTTCCAAACATCAAATTTAACGTCGCCAAGATGATGCAATCCCTCATTCCAATTGTTGACCAATCGGTTAGTATTTCACACGGCATTGTCTTTTTGTTTTTGTTCTCACGAGTAGAGAACAGCTTATTATTCAACATCGTTCTCATTATGGAATCTAGACTTAAATGTTGTTTTTTTTTTTTTTTTTGGTTGTGAAAGGTTGTGGAGAACATGATACGGCCATGCTTGGTGGAGCTAAGTGAAGACCCAGACGTTGATGTACGATTCTTCGCAAATCAAGCTCTCCAGTCTATTGACAATGTGATGATGTCTAGCTAAAAAAATGATGAAAAAACAGCAACACAATGTGTTCATGAGGTTTTGTAAACGATACTTCCTTTCTTGTGTGTTGTCTTTACCTTTTAGACGTAAAGTGACCGACCGACCGTACGAACTTTGTCAACTGTGTCCCTCTGCTACTAATGTAATGTTGGCTTCATGCCTTTTTTTTTTGTCGTCTCTCGTGTTCTTAATATTGGTTAGTTTAAAATATGGGGAATTGGCAGAAATAACATAAAAAAAAACTATAATTAATTGGGTGACTACTCTAACCATAAGGAGTTAATATACTCTGTATTTTGTATAATATTTCTCCTCTTACTCTCGTTGCATGCCCAATAGTTGTCTATCGTTCAGAAGGCAAAGAGTTGATGGTTAGAGTAGACCTTTGATATCCCGCTCACTCCGAAAACTCGATTCATTTGGACTAAAAAAATATCTGATAGGCGATTCTCCCTTTTTTCTTCCTCTCTTTGTCCATGTTTTAATCTTCCGACTGCTGCGTAATAGATCCTCCTATATCTGCAAATTAAGAGGGTTGAAGACGCCAGCTTTACCCAAGGAATTTGCAGGAGAAATCGACAATCTCGAGGCAATAATCGGAATATCGTGTACCCAGTCAAATTCCCTCCCGGTGAACAATTCCGAGTAAGTCTGTGTCTATGTTAGTTGGGTGAATCACAAATCTCGCTAGTTATGATTAGACGTGTAGATGAACTAGGAGCAGCCGCCGTCACTAGATCCGGCGTTTAGGGGTTAACGAAAACGGAAATATTAGATGTGTTGAAAGTGGATACAGTTTGGTTTTAAACTAAACAAACTCCTTGTTTGGTAGTCACTTACATAATTTAGTTGCAGTTACCATGAGGTGTCGATAGATACATTCAGTGCCACCTTGGTCCCAATACACGTATTGTCCATACTATTTGTTGACTCAAATTAGAAGATAACTAATTTCAGAATGTTGGTGAGTTGCAGAGGTATCTGGAGATGGATGAAAGTCGATTACCACACCGCCTGTTCTTGACCGGGGGTGAGCCGTCTGGCAGAAACAGGGTCAACAATTATTTCAATTTACGATGGATAGAAAACATCAAAAAGGCACTTGATGAGGACCATTTGGAGAAGTTGGCAAATTCACAGTTTGGGCATTTGATGTTAATGGGGAACCACACTTTCTCGGTGATGTTTGTACATTACATCCTGTCACGCCAACTGGTCACGGATAGAAAGTACGAGTTGTGGTGGGTGTTTGCGGGAAAACCAATTAGGTATGCTCTGCAAGATTTTGCCGTCGTGACTGGCCTAAACTGTGGAAAAGTTGGATTCAAGTTGGACAAGCGGAAGGGTAAAGCTGTAAAGAGAGGTTGCAGTACAACCTCTGCAATGTGGAAATCGTTGTTTGGTAGTGAAACTATTACTGGGGAAAAAATACAGAGATGCTGACACCAGGTTCCGACTTGCGTTATTGGTTCTAGTGGATGGCATTTTATGCCCCACATGTGGAAATACAAACATTAGTCCAGAACATGTAGAGCTGGTTGCGGATACAGTAGCGTTTTTAAAATATCCTTGGGGACGTGATTCCTTTCTTAAGACGGTTAAGAGTGCAAAAGCCAGAACTGTAAAGCAACTTGCACAGGATACATGTGCAATAAAAGGGTTTTCGCATGCGTTGGTTCTGGTTACAGTTGCTTGTTGTCCAGCCATCATTCAAGGGCCTGCTTTCGGAGACGATGTGCACGGCCCAAACACTGCAGTAGAAGGTATAGTCCAGCGTATTGTGAAGCGAAGTTTGACTATTAATGTTCAAACTGCGCGTGTGGTGGACCAAACATGCCAGGTAAGATGAAGAGTGACCCTGTTTTCATACTGCTTAATCTTACTATTTACTAAGCTAACTTCTCAGCCGTTATTTCTAGGCGCGTGTGTGTTCTTTGTTGGCTGGCCATTTAGATTCGGTAGACAAGGAACTCGTTTTCACAGACGAGGAGGAAGACGAAAACGTAACACATCTTGTCGAGATGGTCTTAGACGAGTACCCTTTTGAACACAACAGCTGGAGTGGTGGAGTGGATGTTGCTTCCATCCATGATGACGGACCACACGCTCCTTTGGTAGACGATGATGAAGAGTGTGATAACGGTTGCACCCAGGGAACACCAACCCAAGCCGAAGGAAGCAGGGCTAGTGTCGGACTAGGATCTACCAGTTCTCAGAATGTTGACGTGCCTACTTTGATCAAACATGCAGTAGAAGCGTGTGAGGAACGCTTTAATCTAATACAGAGGAAACGTGACCTGGAACTGATGAATTATTTTGTCAGGGAACTTCAAAGTTTCGAAAAAAGGTGGGTTCAATGTTGAAAGCATATAAGGAGGATAACCCTCCCGTTGGTAATGTGGAGCGGGCTAAGTGCGGTGAGGCGAAGGTAAGGACGGATGCACGAATGTATATGGAAGATCGAATGTATCATACTTACCAATCAATATGCATGTCATTAACTTTGTGATTGTACAGGAATCAACCGAACCAATTGGTGGTAGAAGCAGCCAGGCGGAAGACACGCATCCGTCCGGCAAGGTTTGTTTCTTGTTTGCTGTTCCTTACTGCTCTGTAATTTACATGTTGAGGCCCGAATAACTAGGATACGTTTCACTACCTTTAGGAACCTAACAAGAGTGAAGCCCAGTCCAGGGAGTCCAATGGAGATGTCAACATCATGGCTGATGTTGACCCCCCCACTTTCTCTATAGGACTTACACAACTTGTGGCGGAAGAAACTTTGAATAATGCTACGGTATAACTTGTATCCTATTAATTTACATATACTATGCGAATCTATACAGCTTAACAGTTTCAAATACACTATTTACTTTGTTTTAGGAACCGTCCCCCAGTCTGCAAGGTAATGAGGTTGATGTAGAAATTGCTTCAGACATCGTTGATTTGACCCAGGATGAGGGTAGAGTCTCGCAGAGAAGATCCAGTAGGCGGACCAAACGGGTGACTCAAAAGAGAGCAACACCTACTCGTATGAGCATCCGCTTAATACGCAAGGAACAAGTTGCACCTGATTTTTCCACATTGAGTGACTATATTGGTAACAAAGCTTGTAGTCAACAAAATGCCAAAGATGGTAACCGTAGGAAAAGGTCCAGGTTTTCGATGCAGTCAGAGAAAGTTGAGTCGACAGTTACCGCGAGTACCGTGGTCCCCTTGAGGTTTGTGGGGGGGGGGGTTTGATGCTTTCTCCACTCCAGATGACAAACTGGTCGAGGTTTTCCTCCGTGAAATGGAAAGGGCCAGGTAAGTGATGACTCATCCTTACTATTTCTGCATAAATTTGAGCAACTGATTTAACATGGTGATTTGCTGCTGAATACCTATTGGCAGATCATATCAGCTGTCGTGTGGCATGGTTGTGGATAATACTGAGTTTCTAAGCATATATACAGCGACGAAATTCCTAGATGAGTTGGTGAGCTATTTATACTTTGCAACAACCCTCTTGTATTAGTGATTCTGTCTTCTCACCAACTTGGCTAACCATGTACATTGTATTCAAAACAGGGGGCAAATATGCTGGTTAAGTTTATCCAAGCTCATCGTGATGCCAGTCCTAACCAGCGGTTTGATTTCATACCAGCCTCGTTTCTGTCCATGCTATACCGTCAATATAACCGTTTTGGAAGAGCGCTGGATAAAGCCACTTTCCCATTCTCTGATTTAACGGCGTTGCCATTTCGAACGCGACCTAACTGGTTTAGTGAAGTTGATATTCTATACAGCCCCATGCAGATCGAGCGACAACACTGGATTGCTCTTGTTATTGATTTGACGACATGGCAGGTTATGGTTCTAGACTGCAACAAATCTTGTTTGACGGATCAGCAAATTAATAAATATGTAGAACACGTTGCCGTTATGCTTCCATATCTAATAAGAAAATATGTTGATAATGGAGGGTCATCTACTCGAGGGCTTGATCCTCTATCCATCCTGCGGCCTAGTATACCATTCCGCTGTTCAAATCGGGGTAAGCAATTTCTGTGCAAGTTGTGTTTAACATTACATGGTCATCTACATGTTTGACGACCTGACCAATCCTTTGTCTCGTAGCCTATGTCAAAGTTGCGTCGCTAATTCTGCTCGAGCTTCACGCGGTATCGTCCTTAGCAACTTATTATAGGAAACTTGATGAGGAGAAAGTACAAATAGCGGCGAAGCAGTATGCTCTTGGTGCGTTTGCTACATTCTCGGCTGCTACCAATCCAATATAGGCGTTGAAGCGGTTAGGCTATCGTTGTGATGTTATCAGATTTCTGCACCAAAATGCAGAGGACTTGTATTTTCTTTCTTTCTCTCTTGAAATTCTTAAGCTATATCTACTGAGATTGGATGGAGGCTAAATTATTATTTCTACATTTGAGATTATACTATTCTATTTCCCTAGTCTATTTACTATTCTTTTAGAGCTACCATTTAATCAAACTGAACTCTTCTTCCAATTTTCATTAAACAAAGCAAAGGTTGGGGTTCTGAATGTTGGGTCTTGTAGGGTATAGTGCCGTTTTTTGGTAAACCGTAGTCAACGGATGCATGGATGTTGGCACTAAAAGCTTCTTCGGAGGGACCTAAACCGAGTCTGAGGTTGGGGTTCTGAATGTTGAGTCTTGTAGGGTATAGTGCCTTATCTCTGTCAGGATAAAGCCACTTTCCCATAGGTTGTCAAACACTTCCTGTTTGCAGTGACCACGGCTTACGTGGATAACCGGGTCGCCAATGTTTGGAGAAACATTTAGAAGTCGTGTCATGACTGTTATATCCTGACAGAGCTGCATTAATAAACCTGAGCCGGAGTAGATAGTGGAAATTGCAACAATGACAACACATGCTGTCATGGGAGGCGAAGCACCTTCCCAGGGTTTTAGAGTATGGTAGGATATTTTCTATGTGAACTTAATATATTATGATACGTTCTATTTTATCGATTGGACCCTTGATATGTTCGTGAAGTGCCATAGAAGAGAACTCGAGTTACTAGTTACATAGCCAAGCAGGGTATTTTATTAATATTACACAAAAAACAAACTATTGTGCCAGTGAGCATTACAACACTATATACACCATAGACGATTTAGCAACCAGATACAAATATATGAACAGAAGTAGAGGTGCTTATACTTCAAAATAAAGTGGTATACACCATCCTTGGATATACCAAATTATTTTGAGTCAAAAATTGCCCCTGTCACCGATACTATATACATCATTGCACTGGTTGCTTCCATTATTTATGAACACATCCAAAAGACCATCGCTCCGCACATACTACGTACCCCATTGCTGTAGATAGCTACTTATATGGCGTTTTTGCAAGATGCCTTGTTGTGCCCTGTGCCGCAACAACGGGAACATCTCCTTGTTGATTTAGGGCGCGGACGCTGCATTAACGTAACATAAATAGAGATTGTCTAGCATTAATGGAACACAGCAAGGGATAAGTACAACTACGTTTTCACACTAATAAAACAAACCTTGAACTCTCCTCTAGACAAGATCCTGATTTTTTTGGGTCTACCTGGTGGACGGCGGGAACGTGGTGGGTTAAGGTCACCCCTGGTTCCAGATGCAGCATCCGCCGTAGTATGACCACCAACAGATGGAATTGGATATATCTTCTCTTCGTATGAGTGGCGGATAGTCTCCTCAAAGTAAGCTGTGTCAACGAATGTATCTATAGACACACCTAAACGCGTTGCGGCTGCTATGGCATGCGGACAAGGTATGCTCAAACACTGAAACTCGTTGCATGAGCATGTCCCTTCAACCAATTTAACAGTGAAGCATTCTCCACTCCTTATCTGGACTTGGAACTCAAAGTCACTAATAGGCCGAACCGCCATAGACATGGCACTTTCGAAGTTCTCCTCAACAATTTCACGACACTTTGGAGCTATTACTGAAGCGGAACGTGCAGACCTAGCTCGGCGTACAGCAAACCATTCCATCATTGTCGTCCTGATGTATTCTAACATACAAATGAGGGGATATTCTCTGGCCTCTTTAAGTACTTGGTTCCATGACTCTGCAATGTTACTGTCCATGATATTGTACCTCTTCCCTTGCGAATGAACCCTGGTCCAGTGTGTGAACCCTGTAAAAATATATTCATGACTTATCTCTGTTAATTGAATACAGAGTAAGTTAGATTGAAACAGAGTTGACCAAGTGCTTACCAATGTCCACTAGATAAGCTGCACAACCAGGGTTAACTCGTTAAATTTCCAAGAATTTTTTGTTGAAATCTTCAATGACAAATGCTCTAGCTGCCGAAGACATTAGACCAGCCAGCAACTGGGGCTTGTATAGATGGCGCACATTGCGCCAAAGATGCACCGTACAAGCTGAGTGGTGCGCCTCAGTGTATACCTAAAATGGTATAGTGATTAGTATTTCAGCAGAGGTGTTTTAAAAACTATATGTTACAAAAGAACAGACGTTAATTCTTAACAATTACCTTCCGCAACCCAGTATATATGCTGTTGTGTCGATCTGAAATGAAAACTAAGTCGGTGGTGTCGTGTACGAATGTAGAAAGGCTCCTGAAAAACCACTCCCAAGAATCATCGTTCTCGCTATCAACTACTGCGAAAGCAAGTGGAAAAATTTGGAAATTGCCATCTTGACAGCTTGCGGTAAGGAGGCAACCACCATATCGAGCCTTCATGGAAGTTCCATCAACCACCACAACTTTCCTCATGTATTGATACCCTTTAACGCATGCTGCATATGCGAGGAATTGGTATTTAAATCGCATTGCCCCATCAGGCTCGTCGACATGCTCAGTGAAACAGACAGACCCGAGATTTGTTTGCTGTAGTAATCCAATATATGTGGGCCGAAGGGCATAGCTACCAGCCATTGAACCCATTGACAGCTCCATTGCCACCTCCCTTGCACGCCAAGCTTTCCAGTAAGATATGTTGATATGGTACTCATCAAGTAGAATTTTGCGGATTGCAGCCGCGTTTGGACCACGCCTCACGCCCACGAAATGGCTCTGCATTATCTCTCCAATAACTTGTGTGGTTGCCAGTCGATGGTAGCTCCTCCTCTCATCAACCGTGCAGGTATGTTTTTGAGTTGCTTGGCGTACTTGGAAATGATCAGAAGAATCAATCTTAGCTGCATAAACACACCACGGACATGACTTCGATATACATTTGAGCACCATGAATTTTGGTGTTGACCGGCTTGTCCTGAAATGGAACTTCCGATTGATAGCATGTATGGCAATCTTTATCTTGCAATCTGACTTTGATTTGAAAACACGCCCAACAAACAACTTGTCCCCTTCGTACTGTATGTCTGATATAGCTGTGTCGACACCTGCAGCAGTACGAGCGCGACAGAGTGTTAGTTTCCATATGTTCCATAATATTGATTTTACAATACCTACTATATGTTTCTTGTACTCTGTTAGTATGAATTACCTTCACCTTTTCCATCATTGAATACTGGTGGTGCATCACGGCAGAACAACGCCGGATCGTCAGTCATATATGATAGCATGGAATGTAAGGCTTCCTCCACTCGTCCCCACATTGTAACAGAGTTAACTTCCACTTCAACACCTATGCCTTCTGTGCTCCCAGTAGAAGTTGTGTCAGAGGGGGGTCTATTTGGCTCACCTTCGGTGACAGGATCATTGTGGCGAGGCCGAGCTTGGCTACACTCAACTAGCATTGGATTATCAGGTTGCGAAAAGGGGACAATCTGGAAGTCATTGTCATCACTGTCCGAAGAAGTTTCCTCTCCATCAGCATCCGCAACAGCTTTTCCTTTATCACGTGCACAACTGCTAGTAGGCTTCTTCCGACTGCTACCACCGCCTTCTTTGATAACAATGCCTGACTGCGATGTCGGCTGCACCGAGGCCATGATGATATCCTCCTTCGCAACGTTTGTTTGGTTTTCTGATTGTTGTTTCGGTTTTGGCGTTGAGTAGTCTAATGCAAATTCATGCCAGTCAATATCATCTGAGTCTGATTCAGAATCTTCATCATCATTAGCAGAGACATAGCGTAGCCAATGTCTCCGCGGAGGTGGGGGCGAAGCTTGTTCAGGACAACTCTTGTTAACAACACTTACGCATAGGTCAACTTCTTCTATAAAACGCCGCATCCTTATGAATACAGCAACGTCTTCATCGTCAGTAATGTATTGCGGGGTGGATCCGTTACCCTCATCAAGTTCAAACCACGCAGGAAATTGGTAAGACATCTTAATGACAACTTCATGTGCACGCAACACCAGCTTCTCCTTCACCTTCGCCACCAGTTGTTTGTATGTCATTCCATCTCTAAGCCGGACGTAATGGTTCCCCGGGACTGTCTCTGGCTCAAAGTTCCATACGAAACTATCGACCTTTATCCACTCGCCTAAAATCACATGCACCTGGTCTTTCACACTCATCTGCGAACACACATGGAAACAGAGGCGTAAGTAGGATATCAAAAAACAGTGATATACAGGACCGTATACGACCTGCTACTACTGTCCTATACAATATTAATCTAAAACCATACGGATCAAACACACCACGCTCTTTTCATCCCAATCTACATATCCACACTTAGGAGTTCTTATAGACTTGCTGCCGCTATATAGTACGATTGAAAATGGGAACTATATTTAATACACATAGGCATAGTGAACCACTTTTCGAAAGATCCGCATCAGCAACACAATTAATGAACCAGACAAATTAAAGCTTTTTACCTTCTCGGTTGGAATAAATTCCTTTACTGCGAACCTACTACTCTCCTCGTTCATACCATTCACAACACAGCTGTTCGAACTGATAAAGAAAGCGACGGCTCTACTCTATTTATTGACCACAAACTCTATACCATAGCTAAGATATAGTTTTAAATTCAAATTACTTTGCTAATAAGTTTTGTGTTATGACACTGATTAGACAATTTACGGTTTATGCATGGTCACTAAACAGAACTACAAGCCTACTAGGACACGTCATTGAACTCCACCGCCATCACATTTTCTTGTTCACGACATGTGGGTGTAAAATGGTAAAATCACAGCCCCCTCTGGTTACTCACCTAATTCCTATGATTAGCATGCTATTTTCTTCATTTTTTTAGTGAATTTGGTTATCCACCTAAATCGCCCTTAAAATATCCATTCTAGTTTGACCATCTGAGGTTGAGGGGACATGCTATTGAAACTGAAGATTGGAAAAATATATAAATCTACGTATGTTAGATATCAACTAATGTTCACAAATTGTTAGATGACTACTTGTTATGGCCTTAATGGGTGTGGTTAATGGAGATTTAGATATATATTAAAACGACGCCGTATTGTAAAAGATATGAACCTTTTATATATTATACGTAAGCCCATTTAGTTCTATTCTTAGAAAGGCCCAATTCAATGTACACACAGCTTGAGATGGTTAAGCTCTGCTGAGAAAGAAGAACTCCGGTTCTCTCATTCTCCTTCTTCTCTCTCTGATTGATGATAGATCGCTCCAAACTGGGAAAAGTGAACACAGCATAATCGGTAAAAATCTCGATCATTTCAATTTTCTTCAATTAGAAACAATTTCAAATGTATATGAGAATCTGAATCTCATAATCCCATTTTATTTGCTTAGATCGTCATTGGATTGTAGTATCGTTCTCTAGGTCTTCCTTTCGTGTTTGATTCTGATGCTTTTTTTTTTTTTTTTTGAGAATAAATGGCTAACCTTTGAATAGGCGGAATTGAGTTTAAAGTTTGTAACTTTATCGATGGTAGTATATGCATTGTTTTATTCTGACTTTTTTGTGGACATCGTTCTTGATATAGGGACAAGTTGAAGAACGTAGGCAGTGATTGGAGTATTTGGTCAGGATGTCTATGGTTGATGAGCCTCTGTATCCGATTGCCGTGCTTATAGACGAGCTTAAGAACGATGATATTCAGCTTAGATTGAACTCTATTAGACGGCTTTCTATCATTGCTCGTGCTCTTGGAGAGGAGAGGACTAGAAAAGAGCTGATACCATTTCTTAGTGAGAACAATGACGATGACGATGAGGTGCTTCTGGCCATGGCCGAAGAGTTGGGTGTTTTTATTCCTTATGTTGGAGGCGTTGAGCATGCTCATGTTTTGCTTCCACCTCTGGAGACACTCTCGACTGTTGAGGAAACTTGTGTCAGGGAGAAAGCTGTGGAGTCACTTTGCAGAATTGGTTCTCAGATGAGGGAGAATGACTTGGTTGAGCATTTCTTTCCTCTCGCTAAGGTTAGATAACTCTTATCAAATCTCTTTGGTCAATTTAATTTTTTCCTTTCCGTGCTCTGTCTAACTTAATCAGCCTTGTGAAATTGAGCTACTGGAAAAGCTAAAGAACATAGACTTTTTGGGTCCATTAGTTTGGGAATAAGCTTTTGCCTCTTGTTTCAGTATTCTCTTTTTTAGTTGTTTAGAGGAATCAGTAGGTTGAAGTCGTTTTCATCTATTTTGATTGATCTACGGGAACATCCAATCATATATCTCTGGCTTCATTAGCGTTCTTTTGGATTGTGGTTTTGTTCTTGACCATACACGTGTATTGGAACCAAAATGATTGCTATGCTCATACTGTGCCACCAACTTAAGCTTACTGAACACCGTTATTGTTTAACAGCGACTTTCAGCTGGTGAGTGGTTCACAGCTAGGGTATCAGCATGTGGGATTTTCCATATTGCATACCCAAGTGCTCCAGATCCGCTCAAGGCGGAGCTAAGATCATTATACAGTCAGCTGTGTCAAGATGACATGCCAATGGTGCGCAGAGCTGCAGCAACGAATTTGGGGAAGTTTGCTGCTACAATTGAATCAGCTCATTTGAAGACTGACATTATGTCCATGTTTGAGGATCTTACGCAAGATGGTATGTTTTCCAATTTTATATGGTTTCCTTTTGCCAGCATATACCTCTTAAAAACTTTCATCAAGTCTCTTTATGTAAATAAAGGAAATTTATAGGGCTACTGCATTAGTTGAAGTTAAGCAGCACATTAGCTTTGTCCAATATCAGTTTCAGTGTATTACTTGTATGATAATCATATAGCTTTTGACTATCTTATTGACATTAATATCAGATCAAGATTCTGTTAGATTATTGGCTGTTGAGGGCTGTGCTGCTCTTGGGAATTTGTTGGATCCCCAGGACTGTGTCACACACATTCTTCCTGTAATTGTCAGTTTCTCGCAGGTGAGTAAATGTGTGAATGTGATAAGATTTTTTGCTGATGAGCTTTGGAAAGCTGTAAGGCAGATATGTATGTGCTGCTTTATCTTGATATTTTGTGTCTGAGCAGGATAAGTCATGGCGTGTGCGTTATATGGTTGCAAATCAGCTCTATGAACTTTGTGAAGCTGTTGGACCAGAGCCTACTAGGTAAGCAATGGTGTTGAACTTAGCTATGGTTTAATGGTTTTTTTGTTGACCTCTATTTTTCCAATTCTATATCAAACTTAGCTTCAGAGGTATGGTAATGTTTGTTGAGTCATCTTGATAGTTTTCCTGAATCCTTGTTTATATTGCAGGACGGATCTGGTGCCTGCATATGTTCGTCTACTTCGTGATAATGAGGCTGAAGTTAGGATAGCAGCTGCTGGAAAAGTGACCAAATTTTGTCGCATATTAAACCCTGAACTCGCGATCCAGCACATCCTTCCCTGTGTAAAGGTACACGCTTAGGAGTATTTCAGTGATCTCATATTGCCCAAAGGACCAATAAAACCTGGGGTGTTTGCTTATTACTACTATTAGCTTATCGTTAAATTGACCCGTAGGAATTATCATCAGACTCTTCTCAGCACGTCAGATCTGCATTGGCCTCAGTTATAATGGGGATGGCTCCAGTCTTGGGTAAGGTAAGCGAAATTAAAAATCGATACGATTTGCCTCTCCTACCATGAATATTTTCATCTATACAAAAATTCATGTCGCTCTCTAGTTTGGAGTCAAAATGCTCATTATATTATATGCAGCTTTAGCATCTTTAAGATAATGATAATTTCTTTTATTTGAAACAATGTATCTATCTTTGCTGTGGGTTGAAGTAGCCCGTAACCAGTTGACTATATTTTTCTATGCAAGATATTTTAGCTGCATGTTTTAACTTGGCTTTGACATTCATTGCAGGATGCAACAATTGAGCATCTTCTTCCAATCTTTCTTTCCCTATTGAAGGACGAATTTCCTGATGTACGCTTAAACATTATCAGCAAACTTGACCAAGTGAACCAGGTTTGTTATGATCAAGTTATCATGTTTTGGTGAAGTCAAAGACTACTTGACAGCAACTTCTTTGTCCATCCATTTTTCAGATGATGATGCGATTTATTTCTTTTTAATAATATTGGCAGGTTATTGGGATTGATCTACTATCACAATCTTTATTGCCAGCCATTGTAGAACTTGCTGAAGACAGGCACTGGAGAGTACGTCTGGCTATAATTGAGTATATTCCATTGTTGGCCAGCCAATTAGGTGTAGGCTTCTTTGACGATAAGCTTGGTGCTCTTTGCATGCAATGGTTACAAGACAAGGTCCCTCATTCTCTACCTCCATTGAATCATCAGATAGTTAAATCTGTATTTTCTACCATTTTGAAAATTTTGGAAACTTTTTGATTGTCAGGTTCACTCAATCCGCGAAGCTGCTGCGAACAATCTTAAGCGTCTTGCTGAAGAGTTTGGTCCTGAGTGGGCAATGCAGCATATAGTTCCTCAGGTTTGTTTAGAAATCTTAAGCGTATTGTATATTTTTTCTTCACTTTGATTCAAAACGATCATTTTTGCTATTGCTGATATAACTATATATACTTGTGCAGGTTCTAGAGATGATCAACAATCCACACTATCTATACCGGATGACGATTCTTCGCGCAGTATCGCTTCTCGCTCCAGTAATGGGATCTGAAATCACATGTTCCAAACTCTTGCCTGCGGTTATAACCGCATCGAAAGACAGGCAAGTCTTTCACTCTCTCTTGAAACATATTATCTCGTCCACTCGATCCATTGCTTCTAAATAGCTAAGTAAGAATCTACTTTTTCTCTTATCAGAGTTCCAAACATCAAATTTAACGTCGCCAAAATGATGCAATCTCTCATTCCGATAGTTGACCAATCGGTTAGTGTATCCATTCACATGCCATTCTCTTTTTGGTTCTCAAGTAGAGAAAGAGCTTATGATTCCACATTGATCTCATTAGGGAATCAAAACGTTCATATATTCATATGTTGTTGTATTTTTTTTGGGTTGTGAAAGGTCGTGGAGAACATGATACGGCCATGCTTGGTGGAGCTAAGTGAAGACCCGGACGTTGATGTACGGTTCTTCGCAAATCAAGCTCTCCAGTCTATTGACAATGTGATGATGTCTAGCTAAAAAATGATGAAAACACAAACACAATGTGTTTGGTATTAAATGAGGTTTTGTAAACGATACTTTCTTGTGTGTTCTCTTTACTTTTGACAAGTAACTGACCGTACGAAGTTTGTCAATTGTGTCTCTCTGCTACTTTATGTAATGTTGGCTTCATGTTATTTTTGGTTAGTTTAAAATATCCACTGTGCAGTTGAGAATTTATAATGGCTTCGGTAGAGGTTTGTGCATAAAGGAAATTTAGAAATTGTAGTACGTAAATTCGTAATAGTCCAAACAATTAGTTGATTAATTTAATTAGTAACTTTGGGATATTTTTAATTAGTCAACTTATCGAGTCGTCTGGTTTAAAGTCCATGGGCTTTGTATACTCCACATAGCATCATCAGATTCAGCTCGTTGTTGGTTTAGCTCAGAAGACTTCATCAAAAGTCAAAACCTTGTCGTACAAGGAAACACAATCACTTAATTGACCTAGGAAGCAATCTGAAACTCCCTCGAAAAGTTCAAATATATATATTTATATGTTTGGATCAAAGGTTTTCTTATTGACGTTTTCACTTCGATTTTATTGCATTTTTGTTAATGATTTCTCACCTCTTAAGAAATTTCCTAATAAATATTTCTATTTGATTTTTTTTTTTTACCTACAATAGGATAAGGAAACTACAAAATACAAATATATCTGAATATCTTTATATAAAAAAAAATATAATCCTAAAACTCACAGGAATTGCGTTTTCTGAGTTTATTATATAAACAACAACAAAATTAGAGTTTAGTTTCTCCTGTTTCTCTCGGTTATGTTTATTTATGCTGTTTATCGTTCTGGCGTATTAGTTACGTAATCAAGTGTTTGGGAGAGAAGAAGGATGACGATGATGAAGTACCTAATTCCAGAACCAAAAACTAAAGAGGTAACCTTTTGATTCTGTTTGTCGATATCTCTATAAACGATTCGGATTCCACATTCTGATGTTAGGGTTTTAGTATAATTTGTGATTTTGAATAGTTTTGTAGCGTTCTTCATTACTTTTGTGATATTGTTTATACCTCACAGATTTTGTTCCAGAACACGTTACAAACTTCTAGTGCGATTACACTAGGAGAATTTAGAGAGTTAAGTGGTAGGCGTAAAGCAGTCGAAGAATTTGTAAACAAAACCACTTCTGCAGCTTCTAGAGTCATCTACGGAGGAGCTTCTCATTGCGACCAGGTAACTTATAAACCAATTTTATTTTGTAAGCTTTTTAAACTTTTCGTTTGTTGCTTAGAGATTGTTTTTGGATTATTCAGGATATTCAAAAACTTCGAAAATACCTTCCGGTACTCCTTAACTTGGTGCGTTACGCCGATAACATTAAAAGGGTATCGAATCTTAAGATAAAATGGAGTAGTGGATTGATCTCTCAGACTTTGATTCAGCGTACATGTCCTAAATTTTTCCAAGTCGATAACATCATGTTCGAGCTCGCAATGGTTACTTTCGTTTTCGCAGTTAAGCTTCGCGAGAGAGCAATGGAACTAGGATCCACTACAAGTTTAGTCTCTCTTTTTTTTTTTTTAGTTGCTTCCATATACTTACTTTTCATTAACTCCATCGTTATCTTGCTCCTGATTACAAATAGAGTACAAGGATTCGGTAACAGTGTACCGGGAAGCATCTGGAGTATTCCATCATCTGTCTCAAGAGATTCTTCCTTCTTTAAAAAATTGTGTTCCTCCAGGGAAGCTTCCAGAACTAACTCCTCCCCTTTGCTCTTCTTTGAGTCTCCTCTGTTTAGCTGAAGGTCAGGTTAGTGGCTTTTACCACTCTTGGTGGCTTCATATATATATATTTTCTTGATGATGCTAATAGAGTGAGACATATTGTTTTTAAATAGGCTGTAACTACAAAGAACGCTGAAGAGAGCGGCACAAGCGCAAGCCTATTGTCAAAACTTCATTTTGGAGTTTCTCAATTGCTTTCTGAAGCCTATGCTCATTTGTCATCTAGAGCTAACGGAGACTTTAAAGACCTATCCACCCGCTTTCTTGTAAGTCACGTATCTGTAAAAATTTATTTATCTTGGTCTGTAGCTCATCTAGTTGGTGTTCTTGGTTCACTCAAATGCCTTAATCCTCTGTTTCTTGAATGTAAAACGTTTAACTTTGCTTTAGATTTTACATAGAAGCTAGATGAAGCAACAAATCTCTACTACTTGATGATTGATTATATTGATTGATCGTGTAGGAATATGTATCAACTCTGGGAGCTTTCCACGAGCTAAAGAGCCAAAAATACTTAGCGGAAGTGCTGGAATCCGAAGATAGAATAGGTGACGCGATTGGGGTGCTCAGGCGAGCCTTAGCGGCCGTGAAGAAGAGTACGCCGTGGAAAGACGACACGTGGATATCTATATTCAAGAAAGAGAGAGAGGAAGTGACTAAAACCATGACCAAGTATGAGAAGTTAAACGATTCAATGATCTTACAGAAGATTCCAATTAATATTGAGATACCTTATCCAGAAGGTAGAAAGATTGTTGAACTCATTGCTTACACTCCCACTAGATTGGAACAAGAACTTCGAATCAAGTCGTAGAAGAATAAGATTCACCCAACTGTATGATAGTTTTTTTTTGTTTGGTTAACGTTTGAGTTTGGAGAAGAGATTAAGGTGTTGTGATATAGGTTGATACAATTCTTTGCCATTGGATTAAAGCTATCTGATTGTGCAATAATATACTCTGTTTTACAAAATCTTGATTCTTTTCCTTAACTTTTACATAATGGTTACACTATTAATCAAAATGAAACCGTCACATATAAAAAAAAATGCATATTATATCTTATTCTCCCTATGTTCCTAATTTTTCCAATTTTCACACATATAAAACAATAGTTGATTATAATTGCATCATTTCTTGTGCTTAACAATTTTCTCTAGCTTTAAACTAATAGTATTCATGTATTTTTTTCTTGAAGTTTACAGTTCATCGGCAATTACTAACTAAAAATGCCTAGAAAAAAAAAACATAAACAAAAAAATATTTTTGAAACATTTTATTTTCTAAACTTGGGTTAAGTAGGAAGAAAAGGAATGCAGATTTGGTATTTTGTAGTTGAAAGTATATTTTCATCTTTGGTTCAAAATTTTCAAAAAAAAACATTTAACATTAGGTACTAGAGGATTAGCCGGTTTGTCCAAAAAAGAAGAAGATAGGATTAGCCCAAACTCAGATTGGCTCATTGGCTCGTTAAGCCCAAAACTTAGACAAATGTTGAAGTCAGAACCAGTAACTAATTTTGATATCTTAAGGTAATGAATATGACCTTCAAATAAATAAACAGATATTAGATTGTTTGAAACTATATATCTGTAAATAACTCGTATCTGTAGATGTGATGACAGTGCATATCGTTTAATTTATAATTATCTCACTATTTTAAAACATTCTCAAATATTTTTTTTTTCCGTGTTTCTATCTATTTACTACTACAACTACAAGTCACAGATAATATTCCAAAGCTTTCATATTATAAAGTCAAAGATTAATTTCACAAAGTCAACCACTTTGGTAAGGATTAAAACAAGATTGATTTCACAATGTCAAACATTATTTTGGTAAGGATTAAAACAAGATTAGCACGTACTTAAGACATGTATGTGTAGTACAGAAGGTAATAATTGATAAAGGTAAGGCCGTATTTGAATTTATACTCTTCTTATTAGTTTAATAGAACGACTTAATTAGGTCAATTCGAATATCCCATGTATCTGATTTTTTTAGTGTTAGAGATAGACCAATAAAAGTATTCAACTC
The DNA here is from genome assembly GCF_030686135.1 of Camelina sativa. Classification (NCBI taxonomy): domain Eukaryota; kingdom Viridiplantae; phylum Streptophyta; class Magnoliopsida; order Brassicales; family Brassicaceae; genus Camelina; species Camelina sativa. The sequence continues at coordinate 5,685,845 of NC_141896.1, read as the reverse complement.
TGTTAATGAATTATATTTATTTGTATTTTCCCTTGTTTTAGTCATATAATTACTGTTCTTTTATATAATCAGGAGCCATTATGTCCTTTAACTTGTGTGAAAGGCCACCTTAACTCATGCTTAAAGCTTAGCATATCCCTAATTATTTTAAAACTTATACCTAATGAATCCTAATCCTGTTCCTGGTCATTTGGATCTATCGTCAAAACACTCTGTTTATATATCGTATTATATTTCAAAAGTAAAATACTTAAATAATTATATTACTTTGTTTGTTTATTCTGCACATGGAATGACTAGCCAGGTTGATCCGATCTTGAAAACGAAACCATCGTATAAGTGGGTTTGAAAAATCTGCAAATTGAAAAAAAAATAGAGCATAAAATATTCTATTGAGTAGGTATTACTATTTGTTATCAAAAACCTCGTTTAAAACTATATTTAGTAGACATCTTAGAGGAACTATTATATTGCCCACACCAATAATCTGATAGAGACACAAGTTTCTTAAAAAGGCCACATAGCATATAGAGCCACCTGGAATGGCGAACCTAATGGTAGGACCTGTACGGCTGCTAAACAATTTGATTAAAAGAATCTTTAGATTAATTCAAGATTCTTAGAGATACTGTCCAAATTTGCAAATATATTAAGTGACCTAACCCTATCTACATAATGAATAAAAAGTCTTCTCTCAACCAAAGGCAGAGAATATACTCTACGACAAGGACCTTGCAGCTAACGTGCAAATTTTGTATGAATGAGAATCAAAATTATATATTAAGAGACGACAATAAAAAATTCGTAAGATTATACTTATGGCAAGTTATGCTTTTTCGGATTCGAGCATATTCGTCCCATGAATGCAACCAATTCCAATAACTTCTACTCCGGGTCTTATTGTAATGTAATCAAATCATTTTTTGTTATCATGTGGTTGTGTGCATCCTTTTTATAATATGGTCGACAAATATTTAGTATATACTATGTGGTGAAGAAGATCCTTTTTGCTCGACTCTGGCCGCCATGTTCATACTAGCTGTATACATACATTATTTTTCATATGTATATAGACATATATCAAATGCGATCTAATATCAGCATATATTCTGGATCATTTATATAATTTTTTTCTTAGTGCGAGTCTGCGAGAACAGCAGCCACAATAAAATATACTATTACTTTGCTATTGTTGAAATAGTTAGATCCGTTTTTTGTAAAATGGAAATTTATCAATTAATTAGTGTTAAATATCATAACCTAATGTGATAAAAGTAAAACAAACCCTCGTATTTTACTTCACATATGAACGTAGTATAAAGAAATTCATTATTACAAGAAGTCAACAATGTTGACAAATGATCGGATATAACAACGGTAAGAATAAGATGAAAACTAACTGCAAAATAAATATGGAATGAATCCTAAAGATTGGTTCGGTGCAAAACTCTATACACTTTAATCACGGTATCAAATTCTAACATGGAGTGAACAAAACAAAATAATAATAGTATTAAATGACGACCCAAAAACATTAGAGACAGTAAAAACAAATTAATGGTTCTTGACGTAATGATTACGGGTAGAAGAAGACATCGCCGGGGAGCTACACCTGACCACCACCACCTCTTCACTATGACTTCCGGATCCTTCTTCCGCAATAATCGACGGTCTAAAATTGGAATGGCTAGGCCACTGTGGTGGTGGCGGTGCGGCCATGGCTCCATAGATCCCGGTGGTGGTGGTAGTACTGCTGGTGGTGACTCCTCCGGTGGTCTTGCCCGTAGAGTAGTCCGGTTGTGGTACCCATAAACCTCCGACGACTACGAAATGTTGCGTTTGAGAGTTTTCGTTGTTAGGGACTGTTTGGCGTGGTCTTCTTGTATGAAGTCTATATTTCTATTATATATCCCAAAAAAAAAAAAGATTAATTAACATTATATTTGTATAGAATAACAATTGACAATTGTAAAACTAACCATTGTTTGTTCTTTTTCCTATATCTGTATTCAATTATATAGAACGAAAAAATGCATGAGCTTATTGTAGTTACCTGTAAATGGCTTTTAACTTCATCATTGGTTAATCCATCAATTTTCATTAACTCTCTGATTTGCTTTGGCGTGGCTACTGCAAAATTCATTTACCAAAATCAATATACTAATTAAAATCTCATAAACCCTAGCTAGGTAACAGATTTTTTTTATTCAAATCGGTAGAAAATCAAAATTAACTCATATAAAATATATCAAAAAACTCACCATGAGGTCCACCTAAGTGTTGAAGAGCGTTCAAGAAGCGTCTATGCAATTGCGACGACCAACACCTTCTTTGCTTTCTCCCTCCTCCTACGTCTTTCTCCGCCTCTCTCTTCCTTCCTTCGCCACCGTTTACCATCGGGTCTTTTCTCATATTCTCATGATCTCTTTTCACTGTCTCCATCATCTCTTGTTGCAACCGTTCCTGAAACGCAAATAACAAACATTAGAACGTTTAGTCTACGAGATATGAACCAAGAAATTTATGCGCCTTGCATGTTAATTAGCTACGATGGCATTGCATACTCATAAGACATAATTAAGATTATTATATTACCTCTTTTGGAAGAAGAGGGTCTGGTTGATTCCAAAGTTGAACAGACTTAAGCCAATCAGATTTCGTGTTCTTGTCCTCCGAATCATTGTCCGGATCGTGATTTCCGTGCTCATCGTCCAATTCTTCGTCTTCTTCTTCGTTGGATGTAGATGAGTCTTTAATGGTTAAAAACTGCTCCAAGACGGGGCCACATTCTCCGGTCGTCTGCTCCGAGCACTCTGGTTGTCCATACACATTCTCCGTCGTCATCTCCGGCATCTCCCTCTTACATGCCTCGATCGCTAAAGAAATGATAAGTAAGTATTAAAATGTTATTAATAGATACTAGGATTTTTACATGTATGTTGTAATTTTCATATAATTCATAAAGATCACAAATTTTGGATTCCATGTAGTAAATATATGTTTTATAGATAGATAAATACATTTCTATATTTGTACATACCTTGAGTAACAAGGTCTAAGCAAAGAGGAAGTTCACGTTGGAAAACATGAATCTTGCGACGTTCTTCTTCAAGGGCTTCGATGTATTGCCCACATCTCTCCCGTTTCTGATTGTAATCCATATTGCTTAAATTCTTTATCATGATGGACTAATTAATCCACCTTTTTATTTGAGATTTGGTTTGCTTAGAGAGATGGATCAATACATATATATGGCTCTCTCTCTATATATATAAGGCCTCTAGCTAGGATCAGTATTTTGAGAGATTAAAAAAATGCATAAGTCGGCCCGTCGCGTTACAAGACGAATCTTGCGTTTCATAATTTTATATTTATACACCTTGATTTGTGTTATGTATATATTCATATATATATGTGTGTGTGTTTATAGAGAAACGTAACCAATTTGATTATATGTCTTTGTGGCTAGTAGTAGATAAGGAGTGGTGAATATTCGCCAATGTGATTCTTTGTTAGGTAATTTATTAATCATGTATCAACAGGATACTACTTAGTAGTATAAGACAAAAAAAAAAGATAGATACTTATTAATTAGTTTTATGCAGTCAATACATATTGGTCTATATATCTAATCCATTTACTATGTGATTGGTGGGTTATGATGGTGAGATTAATATATTTAATGTTACATTAACTTCGGGTTAGATTAGTGACTGGATTTATTCTTTTATCACTGCGTGGATATTACCGTATCTAATAAGACAAGCTTTACCATAAATGCAAATTAGAAGGCTTAGTTTTTCAAACGAGAGAATAAAATTTACACATAAACCGTTTGAGAATATTTCTTTCTTAATTAATTGTCCTTACACTTCATCCATTTGGTGGTGAGATTTGCATTTTTATTTTGATTACATAATTCAGATCGATAAGACTCCATCCATAATCAATTAAATTTGTTTGCCCAAAAAAAATCAGTTAAATTTAAAAATCAATCAAATTTCGGTGAAAAAAGACTGCAAAAGTAAACATTTAAACGATTGACTAAAATCTTCCCATGTAAATGATTTATGTTTTATAAAATCTAAATATATATTTCATCGCTAATAGTAACTATAATTCTGATTATGATCGGGCTTATAGTATAGTCCTAGTTAGACAAGCATGAATTAGCTATATATTAGTTAATAATTTCACGTTTGCCCTTATTACAATATCATCATCATATGATGAGATTTAAATTATGTTAAAGGAAAAGTGATCACTACTAAATGATGCCAAACTCAAAAGCCAAATGTCTCCTAATGAAGAGGCCAAAACAAGGAAGAAGGAGAAAAAGCCATACAAAGATAAAACCTTCATTTCAAATTTTTTTTTCTTTTCTATCCTCACTTTTTTTTAGCCCTTTATCCATTAGGATTCACATATTTTTTTCAAAGAATTGAAATGTCACAGAATCTTGACTTTGTTGATTAAGTTCTATTGAATTATCCGTACCCGTATATAATAATTACATAGTGTGTATAATTGTAGATATCTTGTAGTATGTGTCAATATCTTTAAGTTTTGGCCGGTAACATTACTTGTATTCTAATTATTGCCAAGTAAAACATGAAAAACATAACGTGTTGGACTGTACTATCAAAGATCCTCGTGCCTCATTCCAACTTTCCAAGATAATGGTTTGCCAATGCCTTTCACAATCAATAAATACTTAAGTATTTTCTAAACCGATCTAATATACTATCTTGTCGCCAAAAGAATTGTACTTTTCTACAAATAAAAAGTAAAGAGCGGTCGTCGTTTTCAAAAAAATACATTAGACGTTTAATGATTATGTTAAATAGTACTCCACTTTTATAAATACAGTATTCGACTTTTTAAAATACTGTATTAAAATAGGACATTAATAACAGGAAAAATAATAAAATCATAGATAAGAAACGAACAAAAAAAATAAAGCAAGTACTTGATTCCGTAAATATGACTTAGCTTCTTTAATCCTGATCATTAAATATGACTAGCTTGAAATTGATGAAAATTGTTTTAAAAATAAAAGATTCTCTCGAATATTAGAACATAATTACGGAGATAAAGCTGGAGATGCTGCAATTATGGGAAGAGTTTTATGTTTCTTTTCATGGACAAAAACGCTTTAAAACAAAACTATGTCTAAAGACTGTATATTAATCAGCGCAATGCTAATTGCCACCCAAAACAAATAAAATGATGCGTAAACTGTTTTAAAATTTCTATATGTCTGATAGAATAGAAGTTGTCGTTGAAGAATGGTGCGCTTCTAAACCGAGTGGTGATCACAAATTAAGTATATGTATATTATAAGTACAAATTTTAATTTAAAAATACTTCTAATGCATTTTGGACTGTTCAATTAGTCAGATCTTAACGCAAATTGGACGGTACTAATAAATGTTGTTTTTATCGTCATTGACATGAAGAAGGATGGAAATTAAAATCTAATTCGGTTTGACCTTGATGCATGGATTTTTTTGGATGCATGAAATGTTAAATAATATGCGAGCTATGACTTTGTACTCTATATCTAGTAATGGTTTCTTCTCGACCAAAAAAAAATACTAATGTGTATGCATGTTCTGGTATTTATTAAAATAATCGAACTCCAACTTATATAGGGATACCATTTGGTTAAACAAATGGTCGTCAGAAATTAATTATCACCAATAATATTCTTTGTTTTTAATAATAAAATAATATATATTCTTCACTTGTACATATTATATACATATATTGAAAAATATATTCATGTGAGTACTATGTTATTGTGTGACATTTCGAAAACGTGATTCTCATTGATTTGAACTTAGTAACTTTATATATTAGCGTTTTTACTGTTTAGAAAATTAAAATAATTAAAACAGATAAGGGAAATATTGAGAATAATCTAGCTAGCTGTGACTTTGAATGATATAATTCGGTGATTATTCAGTCAATTGGTCGTTGATTAGATCGCAAATTTGAATGAGTTGGCACACTGTATATGTATCTAATCTACCCTTTAATTGCCTTATCTAATCTACCCTTTAATTGCCTTCCAGTTGTCCCTAATTGGCTTCTAATTGTCTCCTCAGACACTCGAGAGGTCATTAATATTCACAGATCACAGTTATAGCAAAAAAGCTCACATCAAACCACGTTCGATCGAACACATCGATAAAACGACTCAATCCGTCTTTACACCACTACCGGAGGCTTATCATTTTCAAGCCCTATATACCTATAGGCCCATAGTTTATTTATTGTGAACTAAGGACCTGCCAGTTTATTTTCGGCCTTTTCACAATATCTAAGACTTCTGCGATTGTACGTATACACTTTAGCTTCTTTAAAGTTTCGAATGTGACAAAGAAAAAAATCAAATAAATTGTCGGGACGTGAATATTTTCAGACACGACACCAAATTTACAATTTATTTTCTCACTCGAGTATCCGACAAAATTACACTAGTAGATAGATACTCATTTTCTTATGACACATGAAATTGTTTTTTAGACCCAAAAAAAGGAGTGAAAAGAGTAAGAAAATGTCGGGATTAGGGAAAGAAGAGTTGTGAGTTATGTGACTATGTGAGTACTTACAAGACGAATGAAAAGGAAACTTTGACAAATTGCTTTCATGTGTTCATCCACGAAATTGCATTTAAATACAAAAAAAATATATATAGTAAGATACTGATAGAACAATAGAATAAATAAATACTCTTATAAACAAAACAATAGAATAAATAGATAAAAATAAATATAATGTGACAGAGCAGAGAGACATAGGAGATGAGGGAGCTACAGTTTTGGTTCAGTCGTACTATTTTGTGCTCTTCTTCTTCGGACCCTTTAAAGCTTCAGAATCTAACTGCTTCAATCATCCAAAACAATGAAAAACTTTGATCGGACCAAGATTTCATATAATATATGTTTGTGTGTTTCTTTGCTAACTTATTTTTCTCTCTCTACGACATTGTTTTAAGGTTTCTTTCGATATGTCTAATCAAAATAGAAAGTACCTCGGTTCAAAGCCTCGTGGACTAATATAAAGCACTACTTGAGGCTCAAAGATTCTGTTTAAACAGTCACCTACAGTTAACGATCATATTATTTATAATCTAGTTCTATTCATTCATGTGGCAAAAGTTTAAAAACCGCATAAGTGGTTGCGAATCCAATTGTTTCGATCTAGTAGCATAATTCGATAATTAACAAAAAAAAATACTCGCATTTGAGAATCCCAATATCATAGGAAGATTTATAGAAGGGGAAAGCAACATATTAGAACGGGTCCATATATAAGTTCTTCGATCCAATCCATAATTTTCCAAACTCAAATGTTGATGCAAGTCCGGTTGATTTAGCCTTAACTTTTAAAAAATACCGTACGTGTCTAATGAATAGTCTTAAATCCAAAAACTAGTTGCATATGACCTAACTCTCCATTTTTGTTAACAACTTTATATAGGAGAGACCGTTTAAAATTTTAGGTATGAATTTCTTTCCTAAAATATGCTATGTTCCAATATGAAGTAATCCTGGTTATTTTTAGATTTTATAGAATTAATATTTTTATGTAGATTTTGACAGTGTAACTGGAGATTCAAAACTGAAATTAGAAGAGAGAAACCTATACGTTTTCTAAAATCCAAAATAGGAACTAACTTGACCTAAAACATTCAAATTTTTAATGATATAGGAAAGCCGGTCGAATATTTTCAGAAAGGTATCTTTGATTGAAGCATGCGATTTCTATATTTTAGTTTTACGAGCAAAACTAGTCTAGATATCCAAAAAATAACCGGAAAGCTCTTTCAAAGAGAAAAACCTAAAACCATATGCCTTTAGCATTAATTAATTATAGAATTGATCAATTGAAGCAAAGCAAAATGTACACTTTCGTCCAACTTTTACATTCCAATTCCATTAACAACCAAATAAGCAAACTCCCCCACTCTCCTAAGATTTTAAACTAAAGTAAAAAGTCTGAAAATAGATTATGGGTAACTTTTGGCAGCAAAGATTTATTAAAAAAAAAAAATGGGAACTTTAATAATATCATCATCACTGAGACTATCACTATCTCAGTAAGTTGTGCAGAATTCAGATGATGAAAGTGGAGAGAGAGAGAAGCTTTCGCATCTACAGTTAACGCCACGTTTCTCCATGTCTATTGCTTTTCTTTTGTATCAGAGTGTACTCTCACCTTTTCTTATGGTTTGTGAGGAGAGTAAATGATCACTCAGATATATTACAAATTCCAATATTATAAAATTATACATCACAATAAATTGAAAGAGAGAAGTCGTGAAACAAAGAATGGTTTTGAGATCCTAGAAAGGAGAGCGAGTTCCAAGTGAATAGTACATTCTTTGCTAATAATGACAGATGCCCACGTCAACTTTATATGTCATTCTTATTTGGTTTTATCAAAAACATTTATGTCAAAAAACTGAATTTTATCTAGTAGTATATGATGATAAAGCATCAAAAAAAAAATAATAGAAAAAAATATATACATGCATAAGATTTCATATAATATTAATGGAAAACCTTTGTAAATAAGTTTTCGTTATCGAGAATTAGCCTGAAATCATCTATTATAACTTATAATAAGTTTTTCGTGTGTTAAGATCAAGAGTAGGGAACAAAGAAAAGGAAAGAAAATATAAAAAAAGAGTTTCTAATATCGATTCATATTCAAAGAAATATAAAGTAGCATCCAAACGTACTGCAACTAAATAATGAACAGATATATAGATATTTGGAACCAGACATGGGTTTGTCACTCGTAACACGTAAATTTACGAGGAAATAAAAGCTGAAGCAAGTACAAAATAAAAGACTCATTTATTAGTTACCAGTTCGTCCAGCCTCCATTGTCTTTCTCCTCCATTTCCTCAAAACCCCATTTCTCTCGCATCTCTCTCTCTCCTCATCAATGTATAACAATAATCAATATTGCATCTCCGGCGACGAAGACTCCGTCGTCCTCAGCCTTGGACCTCCTGGCCAACAGTACCCTAACCATAACAAACCCACCAGCACTAAACCTTCTTTTAACCATGAGTTTGATCTCCCATCAACAAACCCTAGTGGCGTCACCGTTGCTCTTCATATCGGTCCTCCAAATTCCGACAAAGACATCCTTACCGGTGGAAACAATCAAGACGGCACGGCGAGGCAGGGACAGTATTGGATCCCTACGCTTTCTCAGATCCTTGTCGGTCCCACTCAGTTCTCTTGTTCTGTCTGTAACAAAACTTTCAACCGCTTCAACAACATGCAGGTTTGAAATGATTTACTTATCATCACAGGAAGTTTTCTTGATTTCACTTTCCCTTTACTTCCACGTTAATTATTATGATATTATCTACATAAATAATATGATTATATATGTTGCTAGCTGATTTAGTATATATTGTTATAAAAATATGTGTATTTGTATTAATCAAATTTTCAGTTAAAAAATCGTTGAATAAACTTCCAATCTACAATAACCCTTTGTGTTTCATGGGTACCAATCGAAAGAACTCTCATATTATCTGCATTACTATTGTGAAAATCATATCTATGTCATTTTCGTGTTATAAAATATTCATCGCCTAGAAAATATTTAGTATTTGCAATCACGTTTAAAACTAAGTAAAAGTGTTCATGATATGTAAATTTAACGTGAAAATGAGATAGCCAAGTTACATTAAACTAAAATATTTTGTATAATGTTTTTAAAAAATATGTAGATGCATATGTGGGGTCATGGTTCGCAATATCGAAAGGGTCCAGAGTCGCTGCGAGGGACGAAGTCGTCATCTTCGATACTAAGGCTGCCATGTTACTGTTGTGCAGAAGGTTGCAAGAACAACATAGACCATCCAAGATCGAAGCCTCTCAAAGACTTTAGAACGCTTCAAACGCATTACAAGCGGAAGCACGGAGCAAAACCTTTTCGTTGCCGCAAGAAGTGTGAGAAAACGTTTGCTGTGAGAGGCGACTGGAGAACGCATGAGAAGAATTGTGGGAAGTTGTGGTTTTGCGTTTGTGGGTCAGATTTTAAGCATAAGAGGTCACTTAAGGATCACGTCAGGGCTTTCGGTGATGGTCATGCGGCTCATACTATAGGTGACCGTGTTGTATCTATTGGAGACGCAGAGGAAGATGAGGAGGAGGAGGAAGAAGAGGAAGAAGATGATGAAGAAGAAGAAGATGCTCATGAAGAAAATGTTCATGGAGAGAAGAGCTATGGGATTAGATATGAACAGTTTCGTCGTTATGGTCAGATTTCTGATGACCATTACTAATAAAATGGCCCATTTTACGCATTTTAACGATTGATGGGTGTTATTAGGGTTTATCTACGTGGGTTGTGTACTTGTGTTTGATATGTACCTCTTAGTCACGTACTCAAGTTAGCTAGTGAATTTTTAAGTACCCTTTCTATTATAAGTTCGGAAAATATATGTAGTGGTGGCTTTGGATTATACAAGTGCTTCTAACCTTGTCTCCAACAAACAATTCCTGCATTTTTAGTAAATATTCTCACCCCAAAAAAAAAAAAAACTAAATTAGTCAATTAGTTGTGTAATTTAATGCATTTTTTCATTGTAAACGGGAGATCTAAGATCAAGGTCCGACAATATGCTTTTAATGAACTGAAGATCAATGGTGTCATCTAGCCTTGAATTTAGCATCATTGATGGAGACCAAAGATCATTATTAACACACTCACACACATTTAGTGTCAAGAATTGTGGAATTCACAAAATGACAAATTAGGGAGGTAAAAATTAGGGAAAAAATGATGTAGTCAGTACTGAATAGTGAATACTAAAGAGCGCATCTCTGGTGATAAATAATGGAGGTAAAATATAATGGTAATTAAATTGTCGAAAGTGGCAGTTCGATTTATCCAAAGACAGAAACTGTCTGTTGTCACTTTATGTAGTGATGTCTAACGTTACACACATTTGTCTATCACTCTATCTTACACTTGGAGAGAGAAATTTCACAACTCTTAGGTTACTTCAGTTTCTCTGCCACTCTCTCTATCTCTCTTCTCGATCTTTAATTATTTTTCTTTTATTTTAATTTCAATATATACGTTAAAATTCAAGAAAATACACACTTATATATATTCAAGTAGCACCTAATTCTTGCTGTCAAAAAAAAAAGAAGGTAGCATTAACTCTGAAAATGTGTTGTCAAAATATCGCACTAAATTTTAAACCAAAACAAAAGATGATTAATCATTGAAATTTTATTTTTGCATTAAAAAATACAAAACGGCATGTTGTATATCAGTATATGAAAAACAAAATCTTATAACAGCTAGCGTTTATTATAAATTGGAAGTAAGGAGTATAAACTTTGAACTCTACGTGAGCTAAGATAGCCAAATAGTTTGATATACTGTCAGACTACTTGCCATATTTCAAATGTCTCGATTCGAATACAAATAAATTATCTGAGTAAATGTTTCGTTTGAAACTTTGAATAGTTTGGTCCTCGAAGGTACGGGAGTTGTAATAAATGTCATTTTGGAAATTGCAAACTGATGAATATTGAAGGAGTGTTGGACTGATACTTCATTCAATATGATTTCACTAAAGTACAAAGTTTATGTCCAAAGTCTATGGATAAATTCAAACAAGTATTATAGTACAAAGATTGTAAAAGATAAGACTAATTAATCTCGTCTAGCAAAGTCCTTAACTAACACAAATAAGTTTGTCATACTAATACGAAATCGATTAATATATTTAAAAGGTGTGCATCAGTATATTTATATGTTTAAAACAAATTCAAATTGTGAAAAGTACAAAACATTGCATTCGGTAGAAAAGATTCGTTTATGAGTTTGACTGTTTGAGCTCAAAAATAGGCTACGCGGACTTATAAAGGCCAAACTTCCCAAATATAGAAAGTTAATAAAAATCTCGGAAGGTGGAGTTCACGCGCGAAAAGTAGCAACTATATAATACACTAATACCCATAAAAGCCCAATACAAAGGCCCATTATTAAAATTTTAACACAGTGAAACAGCCCATTAAAGATCCATGACAAAGACGCACACAATGATTTGATTAATTTCAATCAGTAAAGTTAGAGATGGTGGCACCGGGCTGAGTCGCCTGAGCTTCAGCCGCCGGTTTGACATCCTTCGACGGCTCAACATGTTTTCCGGTAAGCTCCACCGGCAAATCAGCGACAACACCTTTCAAGTAAAAAGTGTAAAAGAGCTTCGTCGGATACACAAGCTGACGAAGTTTGACCTGTCCATAAGCTCCTTCAAAGACGCCGGAGCCGCCAGTGATGGCTAGAAACGTGTCCTCGTAAGTGAGATAAGGACCTTGAACAGAGATGTGACCGTAGTCTCCGAAGTAGAAGCTGTAAGAAGCTTCAAAGCGATCACCTTTCTTCTCTGAAACGTGTTGGATCAAAACGCAGAGACCTGCGGTGATTCCTATGCGTTTCGTGAGATCTCCTGTGTAGAGTTTGTTTGTGAAAGGGACAAGATCGCCGAGACAAAGCTGATCTGGCTTTTTCCCGAGTTTTAGAACCGCTGGGCTGTTTCTATCTCCTTCGTTGAACTCGTACACGTTCAGTTCTTGAACTTTAGCTGACCAAAAGATAAGTAAAAATCAGTTTTTGGGAAATGGGTTCTTGATTTGAGCATAAAGGTCACTTCTTTTGTTTCTTGTTTCTAACAGAATGGGTACCCATAAATGCTCTTAAATCATGAATGGGTACTCCAAATTTGATCCCAAGATCATAAAGATCAAAAATTTAAGTTTCCAATTCCTTAAAAGAGCTCAGTTCATGAAGTGGGTACTAAAATTTGATACTACATGAAATGAGTACTTTCATTGTGAACAAAAGTTAAAATTTGCTTGGATCATAAGTTGTACTTACTTGGTCTGGAGTTCTCGGTGCTGCTGCTGCTGCAAGTGGTTCTGAAGAAACCTCTAGTGGAGGAAGTGGTGGATCTTGATGGTGGGGAGAAAACTGGACCGTTAGATGAGATCCTTAGGTTATTGAAAGATCTGGAGAAGCCTTGAAGAGAGGTTTGGTGAGATTGATGGTTGCGAGAGAGGCTCTTCAGAGTTAACATAGAGATCGATGCAGCAGCAGAGGAAGCCATGATCATAGACTTGCCTGTGTTGGTTGATTGATTGTAATTAAAACACTTATACAAAGAGAAACTGATGTTTTGTGTTTTATTATTTTGAAGTTATGAAGTGATGAGCTTCCTTTTTAAAATAATGGATATGCTTTTCTTGTACTATGCATTTGATCAATGATGAGGAGACATGTGCGTCGTCAAGATTGGAAAGTGGGTCTCAGCTTTGTAGTGGATTTATTTTTGTTTGGTTCAACTCTCAACAAGAACAATAAAGTAAGAAAGAGAACGAAGTCATATATTATTGTGGGCATCGATTGGGTGTACTATCGGTGATAAAATCCTGTACATGCAGTGGCGGACCAGTGAAATTTTTTTACTCAAGTCATTAAAAAATTAAAGCTAGATAAATTGAAACTACGAATGTAGTATGGGAGGTTCGAACCTAGGTTGGGGGTCAACTTGCTGAAGAAAGACCAACTATACTGCTGGAATTCATACTGCTGGAATTCCACAACTTTACATACAAAAGTATATTTTTTTTTAATTATTTCAACATTTTACCAGCTTAGATGATCCTCCTAAGCTCTATGTGGGTCCGCCATTGCATAAGGCTAAAAAGATCGTACAGAAGCCTATCACCTTTATATGCAGAGTTATTGGATTTGGATAAAACTCTTTTTCCTATGGATTGTTCATGCCTCTTAAAGATGACATATAATATCGAGGATTGACCGATCTTTTCATCAGAATTAAAATATTTTATTGATTCAGAGATAGATTCGCTAATTTTAGTATTATATATATTTCTCGAGAGGATAATATATGTGCCGATAAATTTGCAAAAGGTGCAAGAGCACGAAGTTTCTGTTTTTCCCAGGTAAGCTCGTCGGTACCTAATTAATTCTCACTCGAAAAAGTCATCTCTGATAACTTATGGGGAATTAATCGAACATGTGGGGAATTTTATAAATCAAAACTAATCTTGAGATCTGAATCAAGGGGGAAGAGTTTGTGCTGTCGTCTATTACTTTGTTATATTAGTGCACCATGTGGGAAATGCGGTTAAATTTTATAATGCAATCCCCTTAAATCCTAATATTCACAATATTCTTCTCACTAATGTAACGGATCCTTGATTCTATGCTCTAAAGGTCATTTACTTTTATATTGCCCATGAAATTATATTTTCAGTCAAGAAACATATCGTCGTTGCTTATTCCAAAAGGAATTTTCAAGTGTTTCTAACCACAAAGTGTATGTTGAGAGCAAATAGCTGTTTAAATGAGAGACACCAGCCTCTGTCTGGTTCATACTTCTTCTACTACTATCTCTCTTGAGCTGTGATCAGGAAAGGATTAAGTGCCTCAGTTTTTAGTCAACTGGTGTTGTGTAACACACATAAAAAATACCGGGAAACTCACAGAAGGTAAAGATCACCTTTTGGATGCTTTAACTGTGGACCTCAAAGGAGACTGAAATTAAGGTGAAATGGAAATGATCAATGTGAATAGTTTCAGCATTTGGTAAGAATCTCTGAACCAGTTCTAGTAATCAGAATGGTATGCTCAAACTGCGCAGCGACGCCACCATCTGCTGTGAGAGTACTCCAGTTGTCTGGCCATGTTACACATTTCGTGGTTCCAATCGTAAGAATTGGTTCTGCAACAGAATGTATTCATCGTTTTTTCTTTATTCAAGTAATCAACTAATCAACAAGCAAAAGAAAGCCATGACATGGAAGGGAGAAAAAAATGGCTAACCAATTGTGAAAGTTTGTCCCTCAACCATAAGTCCAGGCTCATCATTTCCTGCAAATTTGATAGAAAATGAGCCACCAAAGACGAACTCTTGACGAAAGTGGTGGCATTTACAGATACAATCATGATGCCAGAGCTATCCATGTGCATATGCCTCTAACTATTGTTTTTGACTGATGCTCCCAGGTTACATTATAGATTAAAAAAGCTGCAGAGTGAGTTTGCTAAGAAAGAGATTACTTACGGTAATGATATATAAGGGGTTCGGAGTGGAATACTGGTCCAACACCATGCCCAACAAACCGCTCCACAACATTGTAGCCGTACTTTTCTGCATGCTCGCTGTTGGAAATTGAAACACGTGAGACTGTTTTTCGTCTAGCAGTATTGTTAATGTCTTCAAATAATACATTTCTGCACGGTTATATTGAATCAAGAATAAATTTTGGTTGCTACCTGATTCTTTTCCCGATTTTCTTAAAGCTTGCTCCTTCTTTACAAACGGCAATACCTTTCTCCAAGCATTCTTCCGTAACCTTACAGAACAATAAACCAACAACAAACAGTTAGCATATTAAAACAGAATCCATTTATTGTGAACTTGTAGAGATAAGACAGTGAAGAAGAAAAAGAATACCTTCACAAGTCGTTTGAAAGCTTCATCGACTTCTCCACAGAAGAAAGTTTTCGATGTGTCTCCATGGTAACCCTGTTAAAGTTTCAAACCCCACAAAAAGTGTTACATACATGATGTTTCAACTTATATGTCAAAAAACAAACAAAAATGAAAGTAAAAATGTCTACAGATTAACGAAATAAGCCTAAATGAACTTACATCCAAGTAAACCGTGACATCGATGTTTATGATATCCCCGCTCTGCATTAAAAGGTAATAGTTAGTTAGTGATAAAACATATGAATTCCTTCAAAAGCTACACGGCATAAAGCAGTAAAAAAGCACACTTGAAGACCTGCAACTGGCGAGAATCCGGTATTCCATGACACATACACTCATTAACTGAAGTACACACACTTTTAGGAAATCCACCATATCCAAGAGGTGAAGGATAAGCACCAGCTTCAATAATCATATCATGCACAGCTTTGTCGATTTCATTAGTCGTAACAGAAGGCTGCAGAACCAATATAAAAAAAACAACTCAGACCATATACATATGCATAATATAGAAGAATCAGGACATCCAACAAGGAACATAAAAAAAAATCTTACTTTAACCAAAGTTCCAGCATAGTTTAAAACCCGAGCAGCGAGCTCACAAGCAGCTCTCATTTTCGCAATGCCTTCAGGACCAGGAATCTGAAACTCACTTGATATATCAGGTAACACACCAGACTCAACATATGGAGGCCTTGGAATGTGATCAGGTACAAGAAGACGAGGTGATACTCTTCCACGTCTTAGAGGTGGATTTCTCCTAACTTTTGTTTTGGTTTCAAGCTCTCTCATTCTACAATCAAAATGTAAATCAAATAAATTGTATTGTTAGCTCTATGACCTAGAAATGAATAATCTTGAATCCAATCAAGATTGGATTTTTTTTTTCTTGATACCTTCTGATTCTAAGGGATTCTTCCAAACCAGAAACTTTCTTGGCAGAAACATAGAACTTTCTCTGAGAATATGAATTATTCTTACCTGCAAGATATAAGAATGAAGATAAGCTTCACACACCATCTTCAATTATACAACATTCCAAATTGGAACAAACTGAGAAAGTTTCAATGTTTCCAATCAGATAACCAAAAAAATTCTCATTATCTTCTAATAAAGCACGAAGCTATAGTTCCCAGAAAGCAAACAACAGTGACAAGTAAAGTGACAAACCGGAGAGTGATAAAGAAGAGGAAGTGACCGGAGCTCCGATAAAGCATCTCGACGGCGCTAAGTAGTCGCCGTTAAAGGAAGAACAGAGTTGCAAAGACGCCGATGACGAGAAACTGGATAGAGATACCGCCGAAGACGCCATTTTCGCAACTTCACTGTTAAACCCAAAATATCAAAATTTGCAGCGAATCGATAAATTTTAATATTTCTTGATGATATTAAAAAATAATAATAATAATTGGTTCTTGATATTTTTATTCGATATAATTTACTGGACTAAGCCCATTTGGCCCGTATATGATCGATCAAACATGGGCTACTTTAGGCCATATAGGGCTCATGAAAAACATCTAAACAAATATTTTTGTGAAGACTATATCCTCTTTCTTTAAGGCATTTGTTATGTTTTCATCTATTTTATTAGAATTATCAATTATGTATGGTTCTTGTAATTAAACGAAATTACGTATTGAGAGAAACGATTAAATTAGTTATGATTAACTTTTGGTATATATATATATATAAACGGATTTAAAAAATATCAACAAGCAATAATTAAGGATGAAATAGTAAGGAGTACGATGTTGGTTATAAACTTATAAGGGATTCTAGTCTAGTCCTTTTCACTAATGATACTGCTGTATTGCTATACAAATGCAACTTGAATTACGTGTGGATCGTGTCTTTTAGACAAAACTATATAAGAGAATTGCGTGGGAATTTTTAATTGTATATTAGGATTTTTTGCTATAATATGGAATAATGTTTTAGCCCACCGAATTGTATTGAAAAAAAAAAGTGCATATGAACGGAACATTCATAAGATCAGTGGTCAATATATTCCTTTATGTACATACATTCTATATTAGTTATTCAACAAGTGTATTATTATCATCATCATCATATATATGTTTAAGCTTTTAACTCATATCGTATATACCATTTTGTAAGAAACATTAAAAAAAAAAATTGAAATGTTTATCCATTCATCTTTGTTCGAAACTATAGTTGTAACTGAGTACTTTATCAACAGATATCTTTAATGAGAGAACTATTTAGACATGGATCTCTAACAACAAAGAATTTTCTGAAGCTTAAAATAATATCTTACAAACGTCTGTGTATTGATCTCTACGAGATGTACTGTGCATCGGTTATAAAAATATCTTTTTCTTTGTTATTTGGATCGGAGTATGGTCTATACATATACCGATATACTTCTGCCGAACCTGCAAACTGGTTTTATTTTGCAGTAACAAGAAAAAGAACCGTTGTTGGAAATATTACGTTCTAAGAACCGCCTCAAATAGAGATTAGAGAACAGCACTTTCTTAATTACTTACTACTCGACTCATAGTTAGGACATTTGTTATATATATTAGTGTTCATAGTATTCTTCATAAAAAAAAATCAGCAAATAGCATAGGCAGTAGTAGCTAATGCGTTCATATATTATAAACCAACACTCGTTCCCATACAACATAAAATGAAAGAAACAAGGTAAGATTTGGTGAAAACATTCTCATCATCTCATGCTAATAAAACTCTTGAGACATCTAATAAGTAACTCTTTGTAATCCTATAAATAAAATTTACAGTTCATCAATACAACAAAAACAACTCATGAACCTTTGGTAAACAAGAAGAAATCGATACAATAAGAAAAGAAAAAAAATACGAAAGTTGAACTAATTTTTTTTATTAAGAAAAAAAAAAAAAGAGAAAAAAAAAAAGAGGAAGAAGAGTTGTTACGAGGCGTGAAAGATGCGTTGCTTCTTACTGCACACCAACGATAACATCTCAGTATCGTTCACTCTCTTGTTCCCTACGACGTCGTTTCTCGAACTCCCCGCCGGTGAAATGTTAACTCCGAACAACCTTAAAACCCGACCCGCCTCTAACTCCGAACCGGATCTCGACTTCCACCCAATGTACAACTGTTGATCCTGACCGTTAGATCTACTGAAACTAACCACATCACCAGCACGTAGATTCTTCTCCTTAACGAACCTGCTCCAACCTTTGGTCAAGACATAACTCTGACTACTGTTCCAATACGAGTAACGGAACCTCCACACTTTCCCGTTAACATCCTCAAAGTTCAACAACACTCCTTTCACGGAAACGCTGCTTGACGGTAACGGGAAATGTTTCTCGGCGTGGTGTTTAGGTATAACCAAACGGTTTAGCTTCCCGACGTCGCTTGGCGTAACCGCTTTCTCAAACAGTGGCTCCGCCGATCTAAACTCAGTCGTGGAAACACCATCATTGCTTAACCCCGACGTTAGCATCGTCCTAACCGTGTTCCCGTTACCGCTACGGCGCCGTTTGCTCTGCTCTAGCTCTTCGTTGTAAGTATGTTTCCTCAACATATCAACGATCTCAGATTTCGAATGAGAATTCAAGAACTCGACCTCGTCCTCGTCCAACGTCACGTCTTTGAAATTCGTGACGGCGTCACGGCCACGGAACCGGTGGACCGCCACGTCGTAGGCACGAGCTGCTTCGTCTTCTTCGTTGAAAGTACCGAGCCACACGCGCTGGTGTTTCTCGTAAATCTGAGCTCCCCATCTTCCGTTTGGTTGCGGCACCACTCCCTTGTACTTTGACGACGGAAGCTTCCTAGACTCGGCCTCGACGCCGTTCTCTGAATCTAACACCACGCTTGATCCGCTTCCCATCCTGTATAAATTATAATTATTACCTACCGACGACTTTTTCGCCGGAGATATCGCGGGGGTTTCACAGATGGAGCCTGTACTCGTAGTACTCTCGTCTACGCTACTCACTTCCATTTAATCTGAGTTTTTTTTTTTGTTTTTTTTTGGTTAATGTTTTGAGAAGTGAGAACAATGGAGAAATCAGAAATGTGTTTGTGTTGTGTTGTGTTTGTGATGTGTTGTTGTGTATATGTGTATAACGTGTGTGTGTGTATATTTATATATATAGAAAGAAGGAGAGAGTACTGGGGAGGGAAATAAGAAACAGCAAGTGTCACTTCTAATGATATTATTTTATTTTTCACTTTTTATTTGGTACTAATAACAAAATAAATAAAAATATGTGTGTGTGTATTTGGAGAATGCGTGTTTCAGGGGAGTAATTATAGTATATGGGTAGGTGTATGGGAGGTAATATGGGTTTGTGTGATGGTGTGTGTATGGGTCAACTCAAGAAAAACCTAAAGGGAAGCTTCGTCGAAACATATATATTTGAAACGAAAATATAAGGAAGGAATACGCATTTAATTTTAGGTTACTATATAAGGTCAATTTCATGAACTGTTTACTTGTAGAAAACTCACGAAACAATAATATTTTGGAATGTTTATACGTTATTTTTTTTTTATGTAAAAGAAAAAAGAAATTGAAAAAGTATATGAGTATAAGGAAACAAATAAGGAAATGAATATGTTGTGGGCTGTGTGCATGGGGAAGTGGGACCAGATGTGTGGGTCAAGATTGGGATAAAAAAGGGTCCACGTGAGATATTGACACCATTTTAGTGAAGTTCATCCCCCCCTGAGTTTTGTTTTTGATGCTTATATGATATGAAATCATTATTTTATTACTGTAACGATAATAACTATATCTTTAAAAATATACTATATAATAACCAAATATTAGATTTAATTACCATGTTCAGATACTACCGATTCTTAATGTGGTGTCTCTTTTACTTTTTTTTTTTCCCCACTCCAAATCTGATTGTTATTCTTCAATCTTCAGTGATAATATGATTCAAACATATATATAATTAAATAGTTTGTTAGCCATGATTTAAGCATAGTAGTAGGTTAACAAAAATATTAGATTTGATAACATGTTAACATTTAAATGATGCTAATACAAATAGTTTTTTTAGTCATGATATAAGTATATATAGTAGGATCGCTATATCTTATAATTCTGTCTTGGGATTTATTTCTCATTTCCAGACGTTTTTATTCTTCTTTTTATTTCTTTCTTCAATCTTATCCTACGTCCTACGTTTCTTTTATAGAAAAAAACATGTATTGCCTATGTTTATATTGTCCCGTATAATATATGAACTCGATAGATTCCAAAATCATACAACTATCGAGTTTCTTCTCTCTCTCTCTCTCTCTCTCTCTCTCTCTCTCTTGTTTGTTTTGTAATTGTAATTATCCCTTTTTTCTTCTTATAAGTCAGTGTCTGTTTAATGTAATGTAAATCGATTTTAAATTGCAAATATTTCGTACGTTTATAGATATAATCAATACTATTTAGCCAGCGACCGACAACATCACAAATAATTTGTACTGGTAAATAGAAATCCCTATTGAATTCGCTGCTTTCATCGTGTTTTTTACCCTTTTTGAAACAATAAATATCGTATGCATTATAGAATATGGTTTGAAAACAATTAACAAGCAATGTGGATAGCTTACGATCTTATCCTATATATTTGTTGCTTTGCCAAAGTATTCTTCTACCATTAGTTAGGTTTCCATATTTTTATGCAAAGAACCAATTAGACCACTGCAAAATATCGTGAGATCCGAATTTTATTGGCTCTCTCCCTGCTCCAATAGAAAATGTTGACGATTTATATATCTTTATATTAATTGATTTGCCGGTTTCTATTTGAATTCTTGTTATTATTATGATATCAATTTGATCCACTAGGATGGGAAGTGGGCCAATGACAAATCACTAGGAGGCATGGTCGTACGTGTCTTGTGTGGATGAATAATAATATGGGCATTTCTTGACAGCAGGACAATTACTTCTTTTTTTTTGTTTTTTTTTTTCTTGTTAAAGAGAGATATGGCTCAAAATTTATATCGGTGGCTATATCGTCTAGGCACTAATTAGTTGTTCACAAAAAAAAACTAAAATTGGTTCTATTTAGGTATGCGACCGAAAAAAAAAAAACATACGAGTGGTTGATTTTTTTTCATAGAGAATTTTGAGTATGCTGCTGTCACGTGGCATTTGTTGCTCACTTAGCTTTCTTACCTCATGGAAATTGTCTCCATAAGAGAGATTAGGTTCATCTATGTTATGTTTCTAAGTACTTGAGCTACAAATTGATTGTGAAAAATGGTTTTGGTTTTTTTTTTAAAGTGATACATGGTTTATTAAAAAAGTTTTAACCTGTGCTATCATATCATAATACAGTTAGTTAGTTTCTTCTATATATATATATATATATATATCTATATATATGTTCTGTAATAAGTTTTTGTGTTGGAAATTATATGACTGCATATGCTTAGATATTATTTACAAAGGGGTGTGAGAGTGGCAAAACTTTAACTATATATATTTTTCAAAAAATATAGAAAAACACTTGGACATGTGTGATTTATAGAGAAACAAATTAGATAACAGTGCTAAAAGGAAAAGTATCTGATTTATTATGATGCTAAATTTAAAAATAAAATAAAAAGTTGAAACAACCAACATAGGTATAAATAGATATTATTTAGTACGGACGAGTTGTTATTGGTCCCGGTGGTGGACCCAATATTTCCTCAACTTGGTCCTTTATTTAGCTTGTCAATTCGTTATTATATTTTTATCATTTTTTGTCGGTAAAATAATTTTCCATATGAGTCCCCTATTTTTTGTCAACGTAACACACGATATATCGATTAATAGAAAAAAAAAAAAAGGATTTTGAGAAATGTTTTTTTGTTTTCTTCCACGAAAAAAGCTCGAATGGAAAACATTCGTATTTTGTTACGAATATTTTCGATCTAAAAAATCCAACTTACTATTTTTGTTAGTTTGAGAAATAAAGTATAAATTGCATTAGAAAATACACACTATACATGATATTTGATTTTTCCTGGGCTCTTATGTTTATGCGCTTCTTCTATCAAAACACATATAAAGGGATTTATATTTACATTACAAATTCTTAGGCCAATTAAAATTAAAATTTGATAGGCTTTTTAAAACACTACTATACTAATTTTATTTGATTTAGTTACATGTAGTGATTTAAATTACCCTAACTGAAGGTTAATAAGTAGCTCTTTTTCTTTAATTTTTTTTTTTTTTTTATAATCCAAGTATCCAAAGTCCAGTAGACCCTGACTAGCATACTAGACCGAAATCTTGGCGTGCGTCCCGAAGGCGGCAAGAATGGTTCCTAGAAATCGCATAATCTAATATTAAATTTTTCTGCGGTGACTACTTAAGGTGTTTTATTAATTTTTCCTTGGTAAGAGTAACTTTACTATTATTAAATAATACTAATTTTCTCCATCTTGCTCATGCATCTCAAACCTAATTATTTTATTCGGAATTTCGGATTCCTACCTGTATCCAACTCAACGATTCCATTTCTTATGCTGCCTTAAATAATTTTATATTATCTTGTTTTGCCCATACTATATTCATCTAACTCAAAAGACAAGACAAGAGTCCTGCTTTAGTATTATTACACTGAGCCTCGAGAAAAACGTGCTTTTGAAATTAGTTTAATGCTTTTGTTACGTACTGACTAACTGAGTATTCTCTTAAACAGTATATACATCTGCATATTTTCACCAATCCCTTAAATTATACCCTTTGCAAACTCATGAACACTCTTTAAGTTGGTAATTTCAGATTGAACTTGTGCCACCGTTTTTTGTTTAAGTCAATTTGAAGATATAAAATATACAAAACGTTACCTAAATAGTTTTGTTATTCAAATCAAGTTGACGAGCAGGCTTGGGGAAAATGCGTTAAAAACAAAAACAAAAAAACCTAACATATGTATAATTTTATATTTATAATGGAAGATGGCTGATAATTGTCAAATGTCAAACTTTTCTCTCTTCGGATGCAATAAACAAACTAATGTCCACAGGACTAGGCGAGGATTTAGAAGAAGAAAAAATATTAGCTTACATCATTTGTCTTTCCGCATTTGGATTAGCTGTTGATGGTTTTATTTGGATTACGTTCTTGGATTAGTAGTTAGTTGACGATTACGTAATTATTAATCACAACCATATGATCTAAAAAATAAGAGAAGCGATGGGATGTTTTTTCAATAAAATGAACCTTATTGTTAACATACATTGTATATTTAAAAAGAATATCTAATTTTTATTATTTTAAAATATCGACCAAAATCTTGACAATAGTCTACCATATATACAAGTGAATAAATGAAAAGCTCCATTCATATCCAGTCCGTCAACATTTGGATATGTATTTATGTTGTTCTAATTCCGTTTTATTATACATATGAATGGATCGTTACGTTTATGAATTATAGATTGTCGTTTACAAGAAAGTTAAAATGCATCATCAACTGATCGTCAATGTAGGTGATAAGTTTTTAAATAAAATATTTCGTCTTGTCATGAATTACAGCAGTGATGACAATAGTAGAGAAACGTGAAAATCCGATTGCTAAAATCTAATCTTTTATTACTCCACTAACCGAACTTTCGATGATGTCAAGTGGTTATCAGGTTTAACAATTATGGCTCTTTATTAAGAGATTTCCACATCATAATCTGACGAGAGTAGTCAACTAAGTATGTAACTTTCCGTTGGTGATGTGTTGAGGAACATTCTTTCTGGTTAATATTATAGAAAAGTAAATCAACGAATCATCAAAACGTTATTTTTAATTTTTTTAAGTGGATAAATTCGGAAAGCAAGTGTTTTATCGATCTACATAGAAATCTTTTGAGATTAGTTTATAGCCATCGCGTTTATCGTTAGGAGATAGTATATGATAATATTTTTAAATAATAATCTATGTTTGGTGCCACAGAGAACTCGAGCTTTCGGTTGGAGATTAACCTAATATAATAATTATACTTTAATTAGAATGACTTAAGATTGCTCATGGGCCATGGCTGCGCCATCTTAATCCACCTATCTACCAACGACATTGCCACGTAATATATCACATAATCAAATTCATTACATTGTTAACTCTCTGTTTTTCAAACCGGCCGGTTCAGGTACTATTTGGCCGACACCGTTGGAATAAGGAACTGAACAAAAATTGACATGTCATAACAATATTGATACACATATCGACACATCCCAATGTTTTCATATATTTGTGTGGACATATCGAAGTATGCAAGACCTTGTGATAAATTTACAAGATTTTTTCGTTAGTTATGGATGAGAGAGATGTTGTGTAGAAAAATTGTATTATACATGTGCGTGAATAATATTGTGATTCATTTCCACTTCTAACAACCGAAGGTACCAAAGTTTGTTGCTTATAAAACATTAACTTCGTTGCATTTACAATTTTTGGCCTGAGTTGCATGTCATCATCAGTTCCACACACACACGGATTAAAATTATTATTTTTAAACAAGTAAAATATTAAAAAAAATGGAAATTATTAAGATAATCGCGTATTGCGAAAAAACAATTGCAGACAGATAATGATTCGTGACAAAATCGAATCTCTCGTTCTTATAAAGTTATAAGGGTCGATCTCGTCACATGAATGGATAATAATTTATGAAGTAAGTATATGTCTAAATATACACATATGGATAATATACAATATAATATCTGTGGTATGTTCATTGTCTTTTTACTTTCCTGACGTGTGAGATAACTCGATAAGTTCTCCGGTTAGAGAATGGATAAAAAGTTATGCTATCTTATGCAAATCAGATACCGATAATGATGATTATTGTCAAAGCGACGACCATTATATTTTCAAAAAGGAAAAAAAGGAGTTTATAAGTGAATTTTGCCAAAACAAATCAATACATGTTATTTAGTGGCATATATATATGCTAGTATTATCCTCAAAACACTACCTCCAATTCAAACCCGATAAATTGTATGTTGAAGAAACTTTTTTCTTTTTCATTTCCACTCTAGTAGATATGTACACCTCTACAAGTAAAAAGATTAGTAGATTTTGTACTTACGATTGTAGTTGGTTTAGTTTTGCCTTATTAATCGAGAATAATATATTCTTTAACGAAAATTGTATTTTAAGAATTAGTATCGGTTTAGAAATGATAATTCAAGTCCAAATAGTTCAATAACGCAAAAAACTTCCCAGGCACTAATATCGAGGAATCAATTCTGATAATCTTTTCTGGTGCCGGTGTAGCTCTTGCTCACCGGCATCGGGATCTTTTCACCTCCGTCCTCCCATCTAGTCTACCCTCTTTAATTTCCTTTAATTTTTCCCCGTTTAATTTTCTTTTTCTTCTTTGGTTACATCTCCCCCATTCCCCCTCAGATCTCGGCGAGCTATCAATTGACAGAGACATAAGGTGCAGGAGGTCTCCGGTGAACCCCCTCCTTTTTTCTCTTTTTTCTTTAGCCGACTTAAAAGATCCACAAACAGCCATCATGCATAAATCTAGATCTGAATACCCACTTTTCCCTGGGAAAGCTTCTTATGAGGCACCGCGGTTAGAAGACGAATTCCTCTCTGGAACACCTGCTTCTTCCCATCCGGTGGAGACGACGACGGCACACGGCGTCTCCTTCTCCAGGCGAAGTTTTAATCCGCTCAAATACGGCACGAAGTTGTGGTCCCCCGTCCCAGACATTGAGCTATCCTCCGGCTTGCTCTTGTCGAAACCTTGGCCACCAGAGATGTCCCTTCTACTGCAAATCCTTTTACCATCTCTGGACAGCCGCCGCCGCTTGCACAGTCCAACTAGGTCAACCACCAAGGAAAGCGTTCCTCTGCTGGTGGACCTTATATCTTTTGACGGCCCATTAACGTGTCTTCAATCCGAGCCCACAAATAAAAAGTCCAGAAGCTGTCTACATTATATTGCGACAGATTTGCGTTGGGTCCGTGAAGACCAATCTCAAACTCTGACTCAGAGCATTTCCCCGACAACCACTCCTTATTCAAGCTCGAGGCTTTTGGGAAACTGGCTCCTGGGTTCAGACCAAACCTATGGGGTGAGGAAGGACGGCATTATGACCCCGCCTCAAAGAAGCGGTGGTTACCGACACCTCCTCAATCCCCTGTCTCTATATCCCGTGTCCACCGAGCCTCCTAATATTCAATCTATCTTTGTCCGGGAAGGAGTCTATCCGTTGGTGGCTCCAAATCTAAAGCTATCCAAGTCCAGGTACGGTTACTTATTACTCTCGTTGACATCAATCTATAGCCGATGGTGTGATCAAGATTACGAACTCTATGGCTTTCATTTGAGTAGTAATTCATCATTGTTGCTTTGGTGCCTCTTGAGATCTTTAAGAATCCTGGTAAAAAGAACCCCTTTGGTCCTGATATTTGAACCATTTTGCTTGAATCTCTATGGTTTTTGGACCCTGAGTCCAAGTTGTCCGAGTTATGGATATGGCTTTGTTTTGTCCAAGGTCACTTCATACCATCCGACAATATTACCAAGCAGTCTTAAGCACCAGAGCATCCCAAACCTTGCTCGAACCCTTGTCAAGCTTCTACTTTGTGTAGACCTTCTCAAACCGGTGGGAAGTTTCAACCTTGACCCCTTCACTAATGCCAACATGTCTAATGACAATGGCTATCTCTCATCCAATGACCTATTCATGGAAGAGTCTGTCGACAATCTTGACCTCACCTGTACCAAGCTCCCTCCAAGATCTTGGCTCAAAGCTCTCAAGAACTTATTGCCGATTAATCATATCTTTGTTGTATTTCTTTATACCATAGCTTTGGAGAATGCCTTTTCTTTTTGCTTTTTAGCAAGCATTATGCTTATATGAACCTTACCTTTGAGTAAATGAATGCAAGTTGTTTGACAAAAAAGAATTAGTATCGGTTTCAATCAAGATTCGACACATACTTAACGAAAACCAAAATAAAAAAGATATGCCCAAATTTTTTTACAATATTAGTATAAAAACAAAACTCTGAAAATGACCACGATAATACGTTCATATAGAACTAAGACAAATAAACCCATAAATTCGGTTTTGGAATTTAGCTGCACCACAAGTAATTTTCCTTAATTTAATTTTCAACGTCTCGGGCACAAGTGGCGGCCTAAAACGCATTATTATTAGATATTTTTTGTTGGTGCAGAAATAAAATTTTAGAATTATTAGATATTTGGGATAGTTGAAAAAGATCTATCCTATCGAATAAAAGGCGTGGCAGCCCCTGGTGTATTGTATGTAATCATTATGATAGTAATTTGATTTTGAAATTTTTTTTATTATTTTTGTCTGGAGGAAAAGATCAAATATTTTATCTTCTTTTTGGTTTCACGATACTGAAGTAAAGTAAAAAAAGGAACAAACGAATTTTTATTTCTTGTAGGAGAATATATAAGTTTTGAGCAATATAAACTTGGATTTGCCACGTAGATGTAACGCGTATAATGCATTTTGATTGGTCAAGTTGTCTGTTGCAGTTCACACGTAAACCACGTCAATTAGAGCCAAACGAGACCAGGTTATATATATAATGCAATCTCCTACGACTAATTTTAATACATCAACTGACGCCTGACGGTGATTGGGCTTTAATTATGTGGGAGTTGAAAACCATTGGCGTAGAAGAAAGTTTGTTATCACTTATCAGCAAATAACAATATCTATGAAGTTCACATGCAATTTTTAATTTTCATTATTGAATATATATTTCCACGCATTAATCCCTAATTTCAATAGATGAATTTTCAAAAGAAATAAATATTAAAGACAAAAATCAGATAAATCATTGACTCAACAAAAATTAACAAATCACGTCAATGAAAACAAACAATAATCTATTAGTAACATGAACACTTATTAACCTTTAAATAATAGTTAAGTACTTAAGTTCACGGGCTAGTTTCTTTCTCATGTTAACTCGAAGTTGCTTTTGTTGACTAACTTTAAATTTAAATATACAGAAAGATGTGGGGGTGGGTTTACAATCTCTGTGTGCACATAATAACTCATCCCATTGGTTGAGAAGGTGATATCAAAATGGGACGATATAATTAGACAATGAAATACATTATTGCCCTTAGGAGCTAAACCGGGCATGTCTCTCTGATTGCGAGATTATCCAATATAAACCGGCTCGTCTCAAAGTTTTACAGATTTTCATTTTCGGGGTGGAAATTGCAGTGAATGATATCTGGCTCGTTTTGATGGTGTTCTTGTTCACAAGAAGGGTTACTTCGAGTGGGTAGGCTTGGCTCCTTGTCTTTGCTTTGCAGATCGGATAGAGATCTGAAAGGGTTGTGTAGACTTCTATCTAGGCGTAATTTGATAGCGCAGGGTCGTTATTATCGTCGCATTCGAATGTGGTTGAAGTTCAACTAGGTTCTTGCTTACCGGGTTTTGAAGGTCTAGGGTTCTTGGTTTGGAGAGGTCGGCTCTCATCTTGATAGGAGGAAGTGGTTGTTATCTTTGGTATGCTAGAGGGCATTATTGATAAATCTCATTCTTAGGATTTTTATAAGAAGAAGTTGATTTATTGAATTTGAGCTAGCGTCTCTCTTAAGATTGAAGTCTTGTTGCTTTTGTGTTTAAACCTTGGTTGCAATTTCTGTTGATTTGAGGCTTAAAATTTATGCTTTGTATGTTTAAAGTTCTTAGCTCTCTCTTTAGTTTCTGGGGACTTTCCTTTCGTCCGTCGGTTTAGACCTCCTTGTTTGGGCTTTTAGACTCCGGGGATATTCATGTTTCCGTCTGCTGAAGTTTGTAAACCATGTATCTTTCACGTTTATTATCAATATTAACATCAGATGACAAAAAAAAAAACCCGGCTCAGCCCGATCTTATAATTTTATAACAACACAGCATACAATTTATAAAGGTAACAATAAAAAATGATTCCCAAAACCATAATTCGGTAACTTATTATTCTTTTGTTAAATGTATTATATATTTTATAAAATGGCTTAATAAGACTCACGGCACTAACCATGAAAGCCATGAAAAAATGCGACCAAGTCAACAAAAGAGAAGGAGAAAATAATAATATGTTGACTACTACCAAAAAAAAAAGGGTCGTCAAATGACTCAGCGACTCAACATATTAATTATTACTAATATATTAGATCTTATAATTTGTTGCTCAATATACGTAAAATTTTGTAGATTTATTTGGTAGATTTTTTTTCTGTCGCATATAGCTATGCTCAACTTAAAATAAAAAAGAACTAGTTCAATAATTAAGTAACGTTTACTCTATTTCACCGTCAAATTAAGTTCATATATATATATATATATTTTTTTTTTTTTTCTAACACAACCAATTATTGCATGTATATTATGGAAAGTCAACAATTATATTTTCAGTATCACTTGTTGACGCATAACACATATGTTGATTTATTCAAATATAATAATGTATATAATTTCCTAATACACTTAAGACACATCTATATACGTATTCACGGACCGACAATTTAAAGGCACCATATGATGTTTACAGATCCCGCCGGTGACTTTGACGGAGTCCAACATCACAAATCGCTGTTAAAATGACATTTGTTTTTTTTTTTTTTGTTTCACAAATGACAGTTCGATAATTTACGTAATTGTATAAGTCGGATCCAAAACCTTATATTAGTCTACTCATTATTGAAAATAAGCTATACTTCAAAGTACACATGAGTTTTTTAGTATATTAATAGTAGTTTGTAACTGAAAGAATTTAAACTAATTAATACTACAAAATTAAGCATATAATTCACTATATGCATGCAGTGGAAGTAGTCGTGAGCAAAGTAAAGAAACAAACTTTTCATTGTTTTTCTGCCTCAAGCTAAATTAACCTTATAATCTTCGAATAGTCAAACTTAGAGAAGAGGTCGGAGACGTCAAAAGCAAAGTCGCGGCTTTTTGTATTTATATGCGGTATGGTATACGTATACCCATGAAAAGTAACGATAAATTAATCAGAAAATATTATAAGATGTAAAGAAATAAATAGAAATATATAACAAATAGTTGACGAATTCATCCAAAACATGACGAGTCAATAACTTGAAGAAGGTTCAAAACAAAAAAAACCTTAAAGAAGGTTCGATATTTACACTTACAATATTTCTGCGACGTTGAAGAGTTTATATATGGTGATGCAACGTTGATTTTAGATAGATTTGTATTTGTTTTTTTCTTCCGTTATTTTAATATACTACCCTTTTTTATAATAAAAATTAGGTTCTATAGTTATATATACTGTTTAAGTTTTAACTAGGATTAACATGAATCTTAACAAATCGGAGTAAGAGTTTTTTTTTTTTGGTCAGCCAAATCGGAGTAAGAGTTTATATATCGTGATTAGTTTTGAGTATTCTCATAGGGTCACTGCTCTATCCGTGGAAGCTTTCAACGCGTCCATATATATACAACAAACTTACAGTCTATACATTAATAATGGTACTACGTACATGTAACTAAAATCAATGTATAAATTACAATCAGGATTCAGGATCACTCATTAAATAGCATATCATATTGTTACTGTTTAATTATTTTGTACCAAATATCAGTACGATTAAGGCACAGACGTTGGATAGAGATAATATAAATGCTATGTTTTTTTATGTGATTTTAATCTGTTTATAACAACAACTTATTAAGAGGATGGGTCATTGGTCTTAAAGGAAAGTACTCGCCCACTTGCTCTTCTTTATTTTTCACATAACACCAATCTCTATAAAAGTCTTCTCCTTCTAAACCAACAAAGTCTATCTGCCAGCTTTGCATATATATTTTTTTCTTGACTTTTTATGCCCCATTCCATCAATTCTTAATCATAGTTCACTAATATACAAGTATGTATGTAACGTTTAGCATGTCCGTAAGGATAAATATAAATACGTGTATAGATGGTGGAAAATTCTCATAGGTTTATCTGCTTTTTAACATCTGTAAAGTTCCAACAAAAAGTTAGATAATCTATTATTGAGAAGAAAAAAAGAATAAAGTTGTTGATATATAACATTTGTTAATTAGAACGTATTATATAATCAATTACGGATTTAAACTTACTATCCACATACTACGATATAAGTGTTTTGAAAAAAACTACGGTCTTCATAAAATATTATGGATTCAAAGTTCAAAAACTCCTTGCGCATAAGCAATTTAAATGCTGTAAGAGATTGTAATGACTTATAGGAGTCTACCATATCAACATAGATAATACATCAATTTCTTGTAAATAAATGGAAAAAATAAATAAGAATAAAAATAAATCTGGAATTGAATAACTGTACCGGTTGTAACGCACACTAGATCTTGTTGTTCAACTGAAAAAAATATAAATAACAAACCCTAAATACACGCAAGAATGAGTTGTACCGACTAGTACGTACCGGGAACTTCACGGTCGAGCCAATTAAAATAAAATCTCATTCTCTGAGTTCTTTTTAATTCTCTAAGTCCTTTCTGCATATGCCACTTGTACAATTGTACACTCCATTTTAACGTTTCAAATTTCGTCAAATTTATTTTGTTTTTCTTTTCGTTTTCTTCTCGCATTTAAGAATCTTCACATGGACGATAATTCCTTGTATCATATATGGAAATATTCAACTACTTTTAAACGAGACTACAATTCTCGATAAGACTACGTACGTTACGTTCCTTCATGTTTCTTTTTCCTGAAGTCAAAGAAAAAATATTCATACGTAGAGCTCGATTCGCATGGTTTCGTCCGCGTCCAACGGTTCACGAAGTTATTTCCTCTACATTAAGAAATATTTCTATTCTCGTTTTAAGGATTCATCTTCGTTTTTTTTTTCTTTTCCAAGTCAAACATCTTCGTTCAAAAGTCAGGTTTAAACATCAGAAACTCAGAAGTATTCGGAATGATATAATAATGGGCCTGTATCTACTAAATATTTGGGCTTAATAGACATTGCAAAATTAGGCCTTAATTTAATTTTGGGTCGGACAACACACATATACAATCACATATACACAAACGAATCATGAAGAAAATATTTTTAAGACATTCATTTCATGAAATGAAACCCAAGTATGTCTCAAACACAATACTTCTCCAATTGTATGAAATCAAACCCAAGTTTCTACTTTCGTTAATTTTGTGTGTGTAAGTTCAAATATTGCCTGTCCAAATTAAACAATGATTAATTATTTTATAGATTATTGAACAGAAGTATAATAGTATCAATATTCATGTCATATAATAGATTCAATATTAAAGATACGATTTTATCTTATTTTGATTATATTATTTAATATTAAAATAATGATATAATTTTCTTCTAGCAATTAGTAGTAATGGATACAGATTAATTTGTCACAATTGTGTAGCAAATTTGCGACAAAAAGTTATTACGGAGAAATTTACGACGATGTTATAGTTACTAAATTTATTTGTAACAAAGCTGTCACAAATATTTTTTTTGCTACAAAATATTTGTTATACCTACAAAATATATAGTAACTAAACATGTCAACTTTTGTAGTGTTCAAAATAAGCACCATTACACATTAAAAGATTTTCTTTCACCATATTTGTTTGTAAGTATGATTTTCCTATCTACTCTCTCGTCAGTTTGAATACGCAGTACTTGAATGAACCCATTGTTAAGTTTATGTTAATAAGCCAAATATAAATATTAAAATTATGGTGTAAGTAAAGCTAATGAGACAGAAAATTGATAGGGCATCATCCACTTTTGTCTGTCCCTATAGTTTTTATATGAAAATAGTTGATGAGGGCTAATTTGTGTTTTTGTGTCGGTGGGATCTGACTTCTATACAGCAGTCCGGCGAATTTGGATTCTAAATATAATAATGGCAATATTGGCGCAATGAGTTTAAACATGTTTGTTCATGGAAACTCGATTTCAATTATTTTGTTGATAGGATGAGGAGTGCGGACTATAGGTTATTAATTTGTATTTACATGTTTGAGCTTAAACATTTCATTATAACACTCACTCCACAGACTACACAACACAAAGCTGTTGAATACGTTTCTTGTCAAGGGGAACAAAACTATGTCTTATAATGAAATGTTGAATACGTTTTCAAGATCCATTTTTTGAAAAACCAAGAATTCATATCGTTATACTGTAGACATGTGACATCCAAAAATCATGATGACATTACAGTTTAAGACAAATTTAAGTGGATATGAAAATTGGAAAAAATGGAAAAAAGAATCTATGAAGGATAATATTCCTTTAACAAAGCGAAAACATCCAAACATTTGTGTTTACAACTTTCATCTTTATTGAGGTAAAAAAAAAAAAAAAAACTTTCATCTTTATTTTTGCATCATATCATTATTCATCATAACCAATGTATAGTAGGGTCTTGTGAAAAAATGGTTTTTTATGCAATTGTAGAGGGTCTTGGTGAAAAAATGTTGTATAAAATGGTTTTTTATGCAATTGTAGAGGGTCTTGGAGAGGGTGTTGTATTGGTTATAAAAAATGTATAACCAATTGCATAATTATATTAGTTATAATGCCTATCTCCTAGTTTTTATTTTATTTCAAAAATCTGTCTATAAGGATTCTATATCAGATATTATTTGCCCTCTTTATCAAAAAAGACTTTTGTCGTATTCATAATCCAATAGAGTAATTATCAACGTAAAGTAATGATAACATGAATGCATTTCATATCCTATCATAACAATTAACAAACAAGTAGCGACAAATTAACAATTAACAAACACTTACGCATCAACAAAAGAAAAATAACAAAAATGTCGAACCTACCCCTAATCCGCCATTAACAACCGACACAAGAAAGCCCTTCTATTTCACACTCTCTCTGTCTCCACTCACCACTCCACACACTCCACACTTACACAACACAAAGCCTCAAAAATGTCATCACTGCGTCTGCGTTTATGTCTGCTTCTACTCTTCCCAATCGTGATTAGCTGCGTCGCAGTCGCTCTCACTACTGATGACCTCCCCGCGTTTCGCGAAGCTCCGGCGTTTCAAAACGGCAGAGAATGCTCCAAAACGACATGGTCACCGTCGGATCGCGAACACAACCCTTCCCTCATCCACATTGCGATGACTCTAGACGCCATCTACCTCCGTGGCTCAGTCGCCGGAGTCTTCTCCGTTCTACAACACGCTTCTTGTCCTGAAAACGTTGTTTTCCACTTCATCGCCACTCACCGCCGTAGCCCCGATCTCCGCCGCATAATCTCCTCAACGTTCCCTTACCTAACCTATCATATTTACCATTTTGACCCTAACCTCGTCCGTAGCAAAATCTCATCCTCCATCCGTCGTGCTTTGGACCAGCCTTTGAACTACGCTCGGATCTACCTCGCCGATCTCCTCCCTATCGCCGTACGCCGCGTCATCTACTTCGACTCTGATCTCGTAGTCGTCGACGACGTGGCGAAGCTCTGGAGTATCGATCTTCGTCGTCACGTTGTCGGAGCTCCGGAGTATTGTCACGCGAACTTCACTAACTACTTCACTTCAAGATTCTGGTCGAGTCAAGGCTACAAGTCGGCGTTGAAGGGACGTAAGCCGTGTTACTTCAACACCGGAGTGATGGTGATCGATCTCGGGAAATGGAGAGAAGGGAGAGTCACGGCGAAGCTTGAGACGTGGATGAGGATACAGAAACGACATCGTATCTACGAGTTGGGATCTTTGCCTCCGTTTCTGCTTGTTTTCGCCGGAGATGTTGAGCCGGTGGAGCATAGGTGGAACCAGCATGGCCTTGGTGGTGATAACTTGGAAGGGCTTTGCCGGAATCTGCATCCGGGTCCGGTGAGTTTGTTGCATTGGAGCGGGAAAGGGAAGCCATGGCTAAGGCTTGACTCGAGACGACCTTGTCCGTTGGATTCGTTGTGGGCTCCTTATGATCTATTTCGTTACTCACCGTTGATCTCTGATAGCTGATGATGGTCAAATAAACATATCGGACGGTGGAGGAGGTAGAAGGAGACATGGACGTGTTTTGTGCCGAACGTCGATGAAAGCCACGTGGCAGATGATCGAAGATACGTTTGATCTAACGGTGGCAGCCAAGTGGAATCAAACGAGAAGAAAAGTCAAAGAAGAGAGTTTGTTAGATTCTTCTGCAACTAGTTGTCTTTGATATGTGTAAGAAGAGTTTATGTAACGATGGGTTACAATAAGATGTGTCTCTTTCTTTATTGTTTACTTCAATTTATAATTCATTATTGTAGTTCGAAGAATCAAAACATTGTACTTGACAGTTTACAATATAGGTTTAAATTACCAAAAATGAGTTACGTTGATGTGCTGAAATATTTGGTTTTCGAAATTTGGTTGTACAGATCTAATTATAACATGGCATCATTTACGGAAAAGTAACCACGTTTTTTGTCTGAATTTACGTGAACGGAAAGTTTTATGTATAGTATTTCTCTGTCTCATGAAGATTGATGTTTTGAGACTTTCACACATATTAAGAAAATTTTTAGTTTTTATTTGTTAATTAATTTATAATTATTTTTTGGTAGAGAGAGAAAATATAAACTAATAACAATTCAAAAATTTTAATATTTTAAATGATTACTTCTTGAAATTTGCAAAACATCAATCTTTGTGGGACAAAAATATATCCCAAAATATCAATCTTTGTGAGAGAGAGGGAGTACTTTTTTTTTTCGTTGTTGTTGTGATGATCCCAATTCAAACCTAAATGTATTTGGGCCAATGAAATTTTGGACAGATTTTAACTTTTAAAAGCTATGAAGAAGGCTAAGATGGCTTTATATATAAGGTGGTGTCATTTTATTCAAGAAAGCCCACACTTCTAAATTTCTTTTTGCTAAGAAGTCCACAATTACTTTTAGTTAATATAGTTTTATAATTGTACGTGTACGAATATAAGAAGGAGAGCTCTCTCTCTCTTCTCTCTTTGCGATTTTTCAGAGAGGGAGAAACTCTCCGATCAACTTTTTGTTCGCCGGTTGGTATTTCCTGGCTTCGTTTCCCGTTTATCGAGCTCTACTCTGGCATCTCCGGTTCTTTCAACGGAGTTGGCTGGCTCTTTCTCCGGCAACGGTAGCTATTTTAGCACCGTTTTGACTGGCTCTTTCTCCGACAGCGGTGGCTACCTTAGCACCGTTTTGGCTGGCTTTCCACTAGTAGATCCGTCGCCTTTCTCTAGGCGGTGTTTGGCTTTAGTTTTTTGTTGTCTCAATTGATTCAGTTAATCTTTAGATCCGTTTTTGATTGCTTCTATCATTCTTTTGGTTTGATTTGAAGTAATTGATGATGATGCATGCTTCTATGCTGAAGATTGATGAGTCGATGGAGTTTATTTAGTTTGTAGGTTCATGATGTTGATCCACCTTCTTGGAGATTGGGAAGCTTTCTATTGAAGACGAAGATGAAGAAGTTCTGCTTTGGAGTCATTTTCTCAGCAAAATTAGAATCCGTTTTTTTTCTGGGTGTAGATCGAGATTCCGGTGTAATTTTCTGGTGATTTCGACCGGAATCGAAGTTTTCCGGTGCTACTTCCGTCTGCCGGTGATCGGAGACTCCAACCTTCGACTTCCCACGTGTCAACTATCATGTCCCTCTCTTGCCACGTGTTCTATGTTTCCACGCTATCTCTTCAATCTCAAGAAAGGAATCATACTTGGGCCTGTGGGCTTTTGTTTTTAGTTGGTTTGTAATGTAGACTTGTTTCTTTTGACTGTAATTTTGGCCTTTTTGACTGTAATCTTGGCCTGTTTATTAGGCTTTAATAAATAAAAGACACTC
Organism: Camelina sativa; assembly: GCF_030686135.1. Taxonomy (NCBI): domain Eukaryota; kingdom Viridiplantae; phylum Streptophyta; class Magnoliopsida; order Brassicales; family Brassicaceae; genus Camelina; species Camelina sativa. The sequence continues at coordinate 5,648,484 of NC_141896.1, read as the reverse complement.
TTGTGAAAAAAAAAATTGTACGTGTACGATTCTCAATACCATTATTTTCTGAAGATAATCCTCCATCAACATTTTTTTAGTTATGGTTTACTTAAGTTAGCTAATAATGCATCACAACTCAAAAATATCATTATATTATTAGGTGACAAAAGAAAATTGAAATATTACTATTATGCTAGAAAAGTATATATACGCTCTGTCATTAATTTGGTATACTAGTTCATAATTCGTGCGCCATCCGAAAATCAAATTAGTTGGAAGTTATTATAGTAATCGTCACCTAACGCATTCTTTGATTAATGACACATTTCTCATTAAACGAATCTCAACAGATGCATGGACACTTTACAAGAGTCCAAATAAATGAAAAGACAAATATGTTGAGGTCATAATTCATTAGTTGGACAGTTTGTTTGATAACAAGTTTACGAAACTGAATTGCATTGCAAATAGTTCTAGTCTTCTAGAACCTAATTAATGATCTCTACTATAGTTAATTAATGTTGTATACTTGTCTCGACTGTGAGCAGAGCTAAAGAGCTTGAGCTCTTTCTTCTCAAGCTCAAATACTCTGTTGTCTGTCTCCACCAGCAAATTCCAAAGGAGATATCCACCAGATTGGAGGAAGAAGGAAAATTTCGTATTGTGGTTGCTACTCACCCTCTTTTACAAGAGATTACTTTGAAGAGAGTTAATGGCCTTGCATTCCAATCAAATGCACCTGAACTAAAAAATATATATATTCATTCTTAGTTTCTTTTCAATATTCCTAATTAAGTACTACCAGGTGGAATTAATAACGCTTGAATTTTATATGCTCTTACAATTCTTACGCAGGTTCAAAGAATAATTTTAGTTAATATAGGTTTATTAATTGTACGTGTGCGATTCTCAATACTAGCTACTATTTCCTTAATATAATCCTCCATCAACATTTTTAAGTTATAGTTTACTTAAGTAAGTTAGCTAATAATGCATCAAAACTCAAAATATCATTATTTTATTAGGAGACAAAAGATAATTAAAGTATTACTATTATGCTAGAAAAGTATATGCTCTATCATTAATTTGGAATATTTTTTCATAACTCGTGCGTCATCCGAAAATCAAATTAGTTGGAAGTTATTTTAGTAATCGTCACCTAACGCATTCTTTGATTAATGACACATTTCTCACTAAACGAATCTCAACATGCATGCATGGACACTTTACAAGAGTCAAAATAAATGAAAAGACAAATATGTTGAGGTCATAATTCATAAACGTTGGACAGTTTGTTTTGATAACAAGTTTACGAAATTGAATTGCATTGCGAATAGTTCTAGTCTTCTAGAACCTAATTTAATGATATCTACTATAGTCAAATACGTACATGCATCCAATTTTAAATATAACATTCTTGACTATAATACTAACTTAGTCGTGTAATGTACATGATAATAAAAAAAGAATACAAGTCTAGAATGAATTATATAGTTGTGTCTTTTTGTAATAAAGTTGATATTTTAATTTAGAAAGTTAAAAGAAATTATAAATTCTTACCTCACAGCACACCACAGAATTTGAAGTTGTGCGTGGAAGGTCTAATAGATTAGTACAATGACGTGGATCCAACACGTTTACAAAAAAAGTACAGAATCAATAAATTGATAAACCCAACTATTCATATCATCTACAAAATTTGACTGTGGTCAGTGGTCACAACTAATTATTATCTTTTCATTTGTTGATAGTTTTGATTATCGATCGTATGAGATGTGATCAGTCGGCGACATAATTTAGTATTTTGACGAGTATGCTTCTTAGAAACTATCATGACTGATTTTTTTTTTTTTAAGTATACGAAATCCACAAAAAGAATGCATGACTTTTATTTTTTTAAGTACAGTACATGTAACTCTTCTCGGCCACGCCGCTGCACATACCTATCGTAACTTTTTAGAAGCTTCTCTGTTCCGAAATCAACCATTTATAATTCCACCGAAAAATAAGTTATAAAATATTTTGTAACAGGATAAAAGTTAATTTTTTCCTATCATTATTATTGTCGTAAAACGATTAAAAAAAAATTCATTTCTTTCTCTTTTAGTTTTTGTTTTAATATATTTTTCTTATCTTTCCATTTTTTGTTTTCTTAAAGGGTCTAATTTCATTCATTTTATAATGAAAATATTAATATTATTAAAAAGGAGAGAATGGTTCGTCGGCCACTCCATTTTTATCTGCAGAGAGAATAAAGAAGGAAGGCGTCACTGAGAAAAATCTATTTTCTATAACCACAAATATGTGCATTGCGTATGTCATGCAGATGCAGTACTAATTAACTTGTGTAACTTCAAAAAAAAAAAAAAAAAAAAAATTAGCGACAAAGTGTTCTGAATAGAAATAAGAAATCAGATGCCGAAACAACACCAATAAAACCACTAGAGATCTATTGTGAGCGTTTGTTAATTAAATCTTGCTTCGTTTGAGATTGCTTTAAACTATTCTTGAAACTTCGAATTATCACCCTAACATCTAGAAGCAATATAAAACCTTTCCCAACGAAAAAAAGTCTAGAAGCAATTAAACATCTAAAGATGGAAGGGACTAAGCCTTATTCGTCTGTTTGAAATATCCGCGAAGTAATTTGATTAGAGAATTACAACCAAAAAGCTAAAATTCAATCCGCCACGTGGTATGTATGTGTGCCATGAGGTCCATGACACATACCAACAACGGGGACAAATAGGGCATAGATGTTTGGGGGTTTTGTGAAATTGTGACCATATAAAAATCATCATTCAAATATTCAATGATAATAAATTGCAATAACGCAAAAACACACACAAGTGGGTAGTGAGAAAGAAGTCTGTAGGGTCACATTTCAATCTTTCTCTTCTTCTATAAAAACAGACTCTATCTTTTCTTCTTTGTATCCTCATTTTTATTATTAATTCTCCTTATACATACATATCTCTCAACTTAGCCCTAAGAAATTAAAAGAGAACAAAGTTTGTTTTTGTTTTTGCCAAAGTCGATCGATATATTGAAGATGAAGATGGGATCAAGTCAAAGCATGGGAGGTTCAAAGAGAAGGGTGTCGAGTAAAGGACTTGGAGCTGTTCTTAAAGAACAAAGAGCTAAGCTTTACATCATTCGAAGATGTGTCGTCATGCTTCTTTGTTGGCACGATTGATCTTTCTCAGAGATTCATCCTCAATCATTATGTATAAAAAAAAGCCAGGCTAGCTTTCGCGTGTTGGAGAGATACAAATCGTGATGTATGGAGCTTAACCGGGCGGATCGGGTTTGATTCGACGCGAGATAGTGGATGAATCGGTTAAGAGAGTTTGACTTGGTTCTGATTAGTGGAGCAAATATGGGGAATTCGATGAATTAGTGGAGGAAAGGGCAAGATTGTAAATATTGACTGCATAATATAGAGAGAGAGAGTTGACAAAATTTTGTAATGGCTTTTGGCTTTGTTGAATGATTTGCGGTTAATGTAAAACTGATCGTTACCTTCTATTTTCAACCTCAATACTCATACTACTCTTTTATTACACAGTACACGAATCACACAATTTTATTTGTATACTTATTTAATGATAATTGGAGATATGGATTAGTATAGTATAAAACAAGCATTTTCCCTTTTTTCTTAATATCCAAAATCACAATTAAGGTTTGGTTAGTTTATTGTTGGTTATTGACTTATTGCTGCCCCCACGCAGGGATGAGCTAATTTTAATTCCGACACAACAAAAACTCCACTTTTTCGTTTAGTTCGTGGGGGAACTCTCACAATTTTCGACATGTCCCATGATTTAGCTCAAACTTTTATGATTTGTATTGATTATTGATTCTAAAATGATGCTGTCATCTCTTATAAAGGTAATCAATTTAGATCTATTATACATTTCCGTTTAGTTTTCTAAAAAAGATCTATTATGCATAATGGATACAAATGTGTTAATTATTACTAATATATAATGTAGTAGATTAATTAGCTAAATATAGCAGATAACTACTTAAAATACGCCTGTAACGAGAGCGATGGAGTAATATATCATTTGTGAGCGACTATATATACTCCCTCTGTTTCACAAAGAGTGTCATTTTGGCCTGATTTTTTTGTTTCAAATTAAGTGTCATTTTAGATTTTCAATGTAATATTAAGCATAAATTTCCAACTTTAACCTCATATTCATTGAAAAATATCAAGAGTCAATATCAATTTTAAGGGTATAAGAGATATTTAAATATGTTTTCTTAATTTGTGTGTAAAGTGTCAAAATGACACTTATTATGAAACAGAGGGAGTATAAACCAAGGGACATAATATTTCATAAATCATTAGTTTGGTTAGTCTCTCTTATTAATCTGACGTTATCAATATCATCATTAGGTGCTAAAATGATTATGATGGACGACTTGTCACGTCTAATTCTTTTCTATAATCAGCCCTTAATATAGTGAATTTTTTTTTTTTTCATTTGTAACATGGAAATGTAAAGTAGTTATTTGTTAACTTCATAAACCATCGATCAGAACTGGAATATTAATTCATCGTAGCATGAGTATTGATTAGCATCCCTAAGTATATATATTTAGATGAAAACGAGTCATGTGAACAACTTGAAAATTTTATTTCAATTTCATAAACCATTTAATATAGTCCTTTACATATGTAACGTACTGAAGAACTCCAATAATTAAAGAAGTAAGTTAAGTACGTTGACTGGTCAAATGGAGACATGGGTAAGGCAGACCACGTGCGGCGGTCCTACCACCGTCGCCGTCGTGACTATCATCACCACCGGTCTCTTCTCTCTTGTCTCTTTCACTTCTTCTCGGGCTACGAATTTTGTGTGTTTTGCCCTAATAAATAAAGTTGTAATAATAATTGAGCCACTCACCTTTCAACCTTATGGTTTCCTTTTGTACTTGTATTTTTTTTCTGGAACTTATCTCCTTTTGTACTTCTCACTCGATGTTAATCTTATACTATTTCTTTTAACACTACGCCTAACATTCCTTTTAATTGGTTTAAATCGTCATCGGTTGGTTTAGGGTGGGGCAAACATGAGTTACACACACACACACACAAAATATCTCGTTTCGTTTTTTCTTGATTAAATTTGTGATAGATAATTATCAAAAAAAACATTTGTGATGGAAATGATAAAATTTGTGATAGATAATTATCAAAATAAAAAATTTGTGATGGAAATGACAAATGAGATACGACAAGATATATAAAAAACCAAAAGTCATGTTTGAGATCTTCCGGATTCAACTAAAGACCAAAAAGGAGGACATTAAAATATTATCGTGTTTTAATTATGCATGTATTAGTATTCATATGTAATACACTAATACTTAAAAAAAAAAAAACTATTATCTCAGATATAAATGTGAAAATCTCACTTCTTTCCTACCTTGCTACATTCACAAACAAAGATTTCTAACTGTTCCCTAGTTCATTTGTTATCTACCTCTTTCTCTAGAACCATGGACATCGATGAGTAATTAAGGACTAGGCAGGAGCCTAGGATTAACAAGATTTATGTATTTTCGATTTATAACCAATATATTAAGTGGACTGGTCCGATCCATAGTTCCAAATTGGAATTCCAATTAAAACACCACCAAGTCGATCAAAACTGTTTTTAAAGTTCGGTGTATTGAAAAATGAACAAGAGATGGCCTACGATGTCTGAAACAACAAATCAACTATTTGATTTCATTGGACTCTTTGTTACGTTTGAGAAGTGTTTCTGTGAATTTTTTTATTTGTTTGTTGACATTATCTCGTTGGAAGAAAAACATTCAGACACACTAGTATTCGTCCCATCAAACCAACCAGTTAATAAATTTCCATATTTAGTTGTGTTCCTTTGTTTTGTTTTTGTTTTTGTCCACAATTCTAGAACATTTTGGGCTTCTTTCCAGGTGCCTTCACATTATGTGTTCTTCTTTCCCATAACACTGCATATGATAATCTTATCTCACGTTTATTTATATAATATATGATCGATCGTCTCTTTATGAGACATGGCGAGAGCAATTATTCGTGTCAAGTCTAAGTCTATATGTTGGCATCTTGCTCGTACTTTACTCCGTAGCACTGTATTAAATAGTTTCCTACAAACTTTTTTTGTTTCTTTTGTTTAAGAGCTTCCTAGTGTTTCATCATCCTTCTTCTCTAAAAATACGTACACAAATATCAAAATATAAATTTATAATTGCATCACCAAGGCCCATTAGCTCAGTTGGTTAGAGCGTCGTGCTAATAACGCGAAGGTCGCAGGTTCGAAACCTGCATGGGCCACTTTCTCCATTTTTATTTAACACTTCAATATCAGGCTTATCAGCCCAATAAGACATTTTTTTTTAAATCACAATCGTCTACATACATATTCATCACATATGGGCTGTATTACATAACGTTATAACATAACAACAATAATAGAAATTTCGATGAGATTAAATTATATTCTTAGAAATTTCGATAAGATTAAATTATATTCTTACATATATATACCAAAATAAAAATATAGATAGCTGGATGAGTGGATGACTTCAACTCCTTTTTCTGTTTCACGTTTCTTGAATCGCCAAAGTTGTATTCTTCCTTATTATTCTAAGTGCATGGCTTCACCCCAAGAGGAAGTACACGTTTATGAGATTCTGAGATCACCATCTCAACTGGTTGACAAAGATTTGGATTCTTTGAAGCTTTGAATCTTCTTCCCATCTTCTCATAGAACTTTATAGAGAAACTAAGCTCACCTGTTAAGTTGTTTCCATCGATGTATAAAGCACCAAGACAAGGCAAAGCCTCAAGCTTCTTTGATGGAACATAACCGGTTAGATTGTTGTTGTTCAGACTAAGAAACCTCAAACTTTTCAGGTTGGTTAGACCAGTGGGAATCTCACCTCTCAAACCCATTTTGGATAAATCCAAAATTACCAAATTTTTCATCTTTTCCCACTTTGTTTCCATCATATCCTCTTCACCCATTGGATTGTTTGATAACACCAACTCCGTTAGAGATTGAATCTTTTCAATGTTATTGGAAAGCCCACCAGAGATTCTGTTCTTCCTCAGATCCAAAAGTGTCAAACTCTTCAATAGCTCTAGTTCTTGTGGTAACTTCCCTTCTATGAGGTTATTGCTTAGGTCAAGCTTGAGCAGTGAAACCAAATCTCCAACAGATGAAGGCAATGTCCCTGAGAAAGAGTTGCGGCTCAAATCCATGATCAAGAGGTCTTGTAACCCACTGAAACAATTTGGTATCATTCCCGTGAATGAGTTCCCTGCGAAGACAAGCCGTTTTAGACTCTTTAAGTTGCAGATACTAGCCGGTAGTTCTCCATCGAACCTATTTCCGAGAACCACCAAAGACTTCAGCTTCGTGAGATTGCCAATTGTATCAGGAAACTTCCCAATGAGACCGGGATTGGATCGAAGCTCGAGTGATTCTAAGTTGGATGCAAAGTTTATCCAGCCCATTTTAGCTATCACCATGGGAGAGATAAAGCAGTTGAAGAAGGAGAGAGATCTTAAGTGCTTGAGCTCAAATAACTCTGCCCTTATCTGAAGACTTGAGGAGCAAGCAAGTGAGTTATCATAAACAGGGCCTAAACTTAATTCTGTGACATACCACAAGTCATTGTAGATGTCACACGAAACACCCTGAAACCAAAAAAAAATTGTTTATTGTTTTTTTGTCAATGTTTGGATTTTTGGAAGAGCACTTAGCTGCAAATTAAAGGAATGATTGGTGGGCCAATGAACATATGATTGTAATAACCATTGAAACATTTAAAGAAACCCCAAAAAAAGAGATGTTGCATGAAAATAGGATTCACTTTGTTGCTTTGAAGCTTTAAACTTCACTATCCGATTATGGAAATTTTTCAAAGGGGACAAAGCATTTTGAAGAGTTATTTGAGACAGCTAGAAAACAAAATCTTTACACATCGTTTCACAGACTTTTTTGAAGTTAAGTTTGATTGATTCAACAACATCTAAAGCTCAAAAGTTTCTATATCATCATAAGCTCAAGGTCTTCACTATCTTCAAGAGTCTATGACAATTAAGGACTTAACCTTACAAAACATGAATGTAAAGAAACTAAACAAAGGGTCTTAGGAAAGAGAGTATTGTAAAAAAAAACCTTAATTGGAGTCCAACCACAAGGATCAGGATAGAGAGCAGATCCGTTCCAAGAATCACCAACAAATCCTTGAATCGCAGAGTACAAGGCTTCTCGTTCTCTTTTGTCCATTGGAGCTTCTTCAGAGCCAGTTACTTCAGGTAAAGATTCATCTCCGGTACACCTGAATAGCAGAGATAATAAGAGAACAGAGTAAAAAATCGTTTGCTGTGGCATTGTTTGTTCCCACAGAGAACACGAACAGGAGAAACAGAGCGTGTGATGTATTTTGTCCTCTTTCTATTTAGGTTTTGGGTTGGTTCTTGTTATTATTTATTGAAAGGAGAGCGAGATGTCGTTGGGAATCAATAGCTTTTCTCATTACAATTCAAATGGTTAAAAAGTAAAAAAGAAGAGAAATTTGGTTACATGTTCCTCTTTTGTCACATAAAGTAAAGGTTTCATTTGTTCCCATAACCATACACATACATGCACATATGGAACTTTCAATACATATAACATACAATATGTATATGTAATAGAGCATGCAGAGAAAGCACACATATCAAAGCGTTTTTGAATTAAATGTTGACAAATATTTTTCTTTTAATGTTCTGCTTTTCTGAAACTAATCCTTTGACATTTATTCGTAATCAATAAGATCCTTCTGGATTCTGGCTATTATGTTCTGTCAATTGAAAGTACATCATTAAACACGCCTCTGCTTCTAATTCTCTAACTTCACCCCCTACAAAAAAGGTTACTTTGGATCCACAAAGCTACAAATGGTTTTACAAAATAAATGTGAAAGTAACATCTCCTAGATCATCCACGTGAGATGGTTATGTAGTGAGAAAAGTCCAAAGCTTTTTTCTTATGGATCCTTCACCGGGTCTTGGTGATTCATCATCATCATCATCTTGAACTTCATCTTCTTCTTCATCTCCATCTTCATGTTCCTCATTTACTGTTCTCCGGTTCTGATCATCTTCATGGCTCATCGTGATATTAGCTATTGGTTCCGCATTTGCGATTGAAACACCCCCATTGTTATCAGTAGTAACAACATCTGCAAATGTTTCAACCTACCATAGATATAACAAAATTATTAAGCATGTGTGCTTGTTTTTTGTCTTGTGCTGAATTTATCGGCAAGGTATTTAATCATCCATAACAGTTTTGGCAAGACACACGTTGTAATACTCTTAAAAAAGGAAGTCTTTTTTACCATCACAATTTCTGAAGTTTGTAATCTTCTAGCTTGAAGTGATTCCACCACCGATCCACAAGTTTTGTTGAAGCTTTTTCTCCCATTCATGAAGGTACTCTCTTTGCTTGTGGAAAGTCCCTTCATATGATTCTCGCCTGTGGTGCAATAACAATAACATACACGTAAGACTCACAAAAATAATCGAACTTTTTAGAAGTATATCTAATATTTTTATTTACTCTTTAGCAAATGAAACACGCTCTTGTTGCAGAACACTTTCACGAGTCTCCATTTCCTTCAATCTCATTTCCAGCTCGGAGCTCTTTCTCGTTGCCTCTGCGAGTTTGCTTTCGGCAGAGTAAATCTTGTTTTCCACGTCTGTAGATCTCCCGTTAACACTAGCAACCAGAGCGTTTGCTTCAGCTAATTTAGCTTCAGAAGTGAGCCTTGTCTTGTTATTCTCTTCTTGAACTTCACGAAGAGCCTTTTCAAGCTGCAAAAAAAAAAACCGAAAAAATAGATATATCTCTAAGAAAATTCAGAACACAAATGTAGTAACACACTACCTCAGAACAAAGAGTCTAATGCTTTAAGGAAGCTAAACAGAAAAGACGACGCCCAGACATCAATATGCATCATATCAGTAGATAAATTCTTAGATTACAAAGAACAAACATTAGAAAAAAAAGATATCCATAATGTGAAATCCAAAGTATCGTACCTCTTCCACACATTGCTTTTCTAGACTCAAGGCTTTCCTCAAGCTTTCTTCACGTCGTTGACGACTGTTCCTTTTTAAGGATTTCTTGAGCTTCTTGGAATGCCTGATTTAGCTGTTCATGCTTCGAAGCCCACTCTTTTTTCTCCATGAGAAGAAGCCCCATATTGTGCTGGTAGCCATATAACTGCACAGAAGAAACAATGCTAAAAGATTGAAGCCTGTATAGTTGTGTATTTATAAAAAGTGATAGGAAAAAAAAAAAGAGACAAACACTCATTTCAACTCTCGGACATCTAAAGGTTACCAAATGCCTTATAAAACCCCATGAGAGCAGCATATCTACATATTCAGTTTTAAACCCAAATGTTCTACTCGCAGCTATGGATTCTCAAAGAAATAAAGCAAATCATACAAAAATAAAGGATTCATAAAAAAAGGTTACCTCTTTTTCAAGCGTCGAGACCTTTTCAAGAAGAGCTTCTTTATCTTTCTCCTCCATTGAAGCCTCATTCAACAAACCCACCTCCCTAAACCTTCTCCAATCACCCATATCCGTCATGTCATCAACCTGAGCTCGAGAAACGACTTCTCCGGTGAGTGATCCAATCAGAGAAATTACTAGGTCATCGCTGAAAGCAACCGCTTTTCCCTTTCTATCAGTGGTCCTCTGGTTAGTAACACCGTCATCGCCGATGACATCCACGGTTTCCTCTGTGGTGTGAACATAGTTCGAAACTAACAACAACAAATTAGAACCCTAATGTCTCAAATTGAAACGGGAAAAAAAAAATCTCTCTGTTCTTGACAACACAACGGCTTTATGAAACTTTAAATCCCGATTAAAAAAACAAAAATAATAATAAAGTAAAATCGTATAGTGAAAATTTGGAAATAGTCGTCGGTTAATGGGTAAAAGGTAAATTACAGCGACGAAGTATACGGATTTTGTTATCAATTACGATGTTGTTATTGGGCCTAAAAATAGTTTTATGTAAATTTGAACTAGAGCCCAATATAATTACTAGCCCATAGAAGCTCAATATAATTTACTACCAGTCTAGCACGTTAGAGTTGAAAGATAATTAAAAAAGATGACCACTTGACCGCAACGGACGGCTGATGTGATGTGATGTGAAAATGAAAATTTATTTGTCTTGTCTTTGTTACATTATCTGAAATTAAATATCTTTTATGTAACTTTAAATTTATAAACAAAGGATTAAAACCCTTTTGTCCCTATATGCATCATTTTTTTTTTAACATCTTACTTTATTAAGACTAGGATAGTACCCGCGCTACGCCATGGGGTTGATTTTTTCTTTTTTCTTTTCTACTATTTTGTTGTGTTTTTTTTTATGTTATTTGTAAATTTTTCTTAATTTGTTTGGAACTTGTTGGTATGCAGACTATTTTTAATAATTAATTTTAATTTAAGATAAATAAGATTGAACATTTAAAAATCTTGTAAAAATTGGAGTTTAGTATTCTGATTTTGTTCAAATTTTATTATATACTTTATGCATTTTAATATTTATAAGGTAACCACTTGAATGACATCGTCTTAGCAAAATCACAAGATTATGAATTTATTTCTTGTGTCTTCTTTTAGTAAATATTTATTTTACTTTAAAAAAACAAAAAAGTCTTATTTTGTTATTCTAAAAAATGTTTTAAGTCTGATCCATCAAGAAAACCAAAATATCATGCAATCAACTAAGTTCTGTCATGAATTACTTATTTTTATTTTTATTTTAGTTAATAGTTAATATTGTAAATAACTGAATTAATATTTGTTTATCATTATAAAGATTTCAATAAATTTTTAGCTTAGTTACTTATATTTTATATTCGTTTGAGTTATTTAAAAAAAAACATAAAAATCAAAATTTTGTTACCTGGAAACTTAAAGTAGAAAATCATAGTTATCAGAACAACAAATCAAGTTACTTTAAATAAAATTTTGGTTGCACTGTGATAAATGGTCTTTGATTGCCTTACCGCAACACTCTTGACATGTGCGTCCTTGATGCTTCTGTAACAACAAGTTGTGAAAGTTTCTGCCATAGGAAAAAACACATAACATGATGTCAGCAAAAGAGAGAACAAACGAATTGGCTTTGATTGTTCCATAAAAAGGTAGGTATAGTTATGATATCTAATTCCATTGCTGCCTCGGATATATCAGTACGGATTAGTTGATGGTTACCTGATAATGTAACCTGATACACAAATCCAAAAGGTTTAAGTTCACCTAAATGAATTAGTAACAGAAACAACAAAAATCAAACAAAGAGTTGAGATTGTAGAGTGTGGTTCTTGTCAAATCATGTTATTAAAAAATATACACAATAAAGCAAGGAGGCTCCTATAAAATATACAAAATAAAGCAAGAAAAAAATGAGAAGCAGAAGAAGATACAAAGTGTAGACACAAGTGAGTTTGTATATGTTCTAAAAATCATTAAGTAAAAATCAATGGCAAAGCTGAACACATAAGCTATTAATCCGTGAGTCCGGGGGATTTGCCAAAATGTAAGATGCTGATTTCCCATTTCTTAAACAAGTCATGCTGAATTGGTTACATAATTGAGTCGTCTGCAGCAAACAAAAATAAGAAGAAGAGATATGTAATTAGGAGACATTGAAAAGGGGTTCGAGAAACTGAGATATGAAAAAAAAAGGCACTAAGGATTTATACCGTGCAAGAGGCTGGTTCTCGGTTACAGCTCTATTTAGAAGTTGGAACACATGAAAGATAATGACACCATGAGCAATGTTCGTTTCCATCGACATTGTTGAAGAGAGAGATCAATCCAGCAATGAACCTGTGACAAGAAAAGAAGCTTGGGTTTGGTGTTTGTTCCTAACTTTTTCTTGTCAATCAAAGAGACAAGATCATCATTTACTCAATCTGCAGCAGGCCTTTATGACCTATGAGTATAGGGAAAACAAACAAGCAAACTGATTTATAGCTATTAACGTGGAGGGTGAATAACAGAGAAATGTAACACTTACCCAGCGACCAAGAGGAGAAGAGAGATGGTCCAAAATATGCCCTGATACATCTTCTACCTGTGTGGTTTAGCTCCAGGAGCGTTTCTTTGGTAGATCCATCCATAATGGGGACGGATTAAAAGCACAAATCCAAGTAGAAAACCAGTATCAAACCCTCCAATATGTGCAAAGTTATCAACTCCAGGGAGCACTGTTCCATCTTGTATCCATGTGGCTTTTCTGGTACGTTTGTGCCATGACTCTTTCTCAAATAACTGGTTAGTCTGGATTTCTTAAAGACATAACAAAACAGTATTAAACACCGTTCTTACATCCACCAAGAATCTTCTAGGAAAACAGACTCAAATAAGAACCAAAAGAGACGGTGATGAGTCTGCCTAGGAAACATCACACAAGAAAAAACAGATTGAAGCAAAGGAAGTTTTCGACATAGACAAACTTCTTGAAAATAATTGAATCCAATCTAATGTATACCTTAGATTGTCCATCTTCATTGTTATTATATTTGTTTCCACCTCCGAATAGTCCATTCACACAGAGAAACCTGTAACCATTTCTTGACTTGCTGATTCGGCCATGTCCTAGTACTACTACTACTACCTCTCTGCGATTTCAAGGTCACAATTCCTGAAACTGAAACAAAAAAAAACAAAATCGAATTTGCAATCCCAAAAAAACACTTGTAGATACAAAATTACACTTTCAACTCTTACAAATACGAAATATAAAGTCTAATTACCAAAGATTAATCAAAATTCAGATGAAACCCCAATGCACAATAGACACATATATATCGAAACCTAAATCGAGAGAGAGATTAAAGTAGGGATTTTTAAGAGAGACTAAACCATGGGAGGAAGGAAAGAGCAACGATTTGGTGAAATTGGTGGTTGCAGCCATAGACGCCATTGTTTTATGAAAGAGAGAAGATGGGGTTTCTGAAATTCTAAGAAGATAAATCGATGCTTTTGTCTTCGATTATCAGAGCCTGTCGAGCAAGAGAGAAAATCGAGTAAGAGAAAGACGCAAGAGACTACGAAGAGACAATTAAGTGACCTGGCAAAGAAAAATCTGATCTGTATTATTTGTTATAATTTTATTGGTTAATGATTTTAACTGATGTGTCAATACCAGATTGAAAGTTGAGGCTGAGGTGTCAAGCTCTGGAGATAAACGTATTCTGTTTTTATAGTATTGATTAAAGGATTACAAACATTGAATCAGCCATTGAGGCATAGTATCAAAAATATGATAAGTACTTGTCATAGTACTTTATTTGTCAAAACGATTTGATAATGACTATTATTAAATTAGAAAATTAGTTAAATGTTCCGTTGCTCACACACATGAGATGAGATGATGTGTTTGAATAGTCGCGCAGCCATATGATAATGAGAGAAGTTGGTGAGACGTATTTGCTGTGCAGATGTGTGTGACTATATTAATCGCATGAACATATCGTGGTAATATGTAATTAATTATTTAAAAACAGTATCAGATCTGATCACATGTATGTAAATCAAGAACTGTATAGCGTAATAATATGATGTTTAAGTTTAACTATGGTTAAGTTCATGATCGGTTACTTGAGTTAGAATTAAAGTGAGACTACGGAAAACAATAGTATTTTAGTATTTGTTTAATAACTTATCACCAACTAAAACATGCAAAATAACCTAATATTATTTGTTGTGCAGCTCAACAAGTTCGGCACACTGGAGCTAGATTACAAAGTTGTATAGCCAAACTTTAATCATTCATTTAGATTAAATATTGTAAATTAATCCGCATTATACCAAACTGGCAATAGATTATGAGGTGGAAACTAATTTTCACATGTGTTGCTAAAGAAAGAGTGTCAGAAGATCAATTTAATAATAACAAGATCGAGCCAGAGATAGCTTTCTTATCTGGCGAGGATCACTGGAGATCAATTATTTTAGTTTGATTGATAATAATAAATACAATACTAGTAAACAAAAATATACTAATACTAGTCTAATTCTTACGTTTAAGATTAGAATCAATCAATTAAAACATCATATTCATTCACTAATCTTCTTTAGAACATTAAGAGGAAGACTTCGTATACTGGTATACACTTCCTCTCTTCTTGACTCTTCTCTTTTCCAAGAAGTTTTCAAAAGAAATATTTATTAGTAACCATCAACGACTAACGACTTCGTCGACGGCTCTTTCACACACATTCGTTCCTAAATTTCTTTAATAAGGAAACCAAAAATAGCAAATCGACAACTATAGTTTGAAATCATTATTGATTCTTCTCTCAAGACTTTTACAGTTTGAGATCATTATTGATTTACATTTTTCACTTTTGCCAATCATACATTGGATCTGATTAGTAATGTAGCCAAAAATATACAGAAAAACTGTAAGCGGAAAGCTGTAAGAAAAAGCAGAACAAAAAAGCTATACCAAAAATTGAGAGTAAAATTTTTAATAATAATTTTGGTAAAGTTTTTATGATTGGTTAAAAATCAAAACTGTACAAGTGGTAAAACTTTGTTTGTGTCACCAATCAAAACCATTGTTTTGTTTACAAACCTAAATTTTTTTGTTAGTTACTTTTTCACTGAAATAAAAAAATTACTCAATTCCTTCGTGCCAAGAAAATACTATATATTTTTAAAAATTCAACAATAAAATAATAATACGTTGAAGTCGTCGTTCAAAGTTGGGTTTTTAATATATTTTATTTCCATAAACAAAAAACAAAAATACACTCCTTCCTCTTCCTTTCCATAAACTAAAATCCAATGTATAAAATTACAAATCCAAATATTATTATTCGACATTTCTCTTTCAAACTCTTCTTACAAAAAAAAAATCTTCATTCTTTCATTCTTTTTTCCTTTTTCCACTCTCCAAATTTTTTTTACATAAAAGATTTTTTTCATTTTCAGACACAGAGAAGAAGAAAGAACAACAAAAACAAAGTATGACAAAGTGTCGTGGGAGAAGAAGGTTACATCTAAGCAACATATACGCATTCAAAGGTCGTAAATCTAGTTTTCAAGAAGACCATTCTCAGATTGGAGGACCTGGTTTCTCACGTGTCGTTTACTGCAACGAACCTAATTCTCCGGCGTCTGAACGACGCAACTACGCCGGAAACTATGTCCGTTCTACTAAATACACCGCAGCTTCGTTCATACCCAAATCACTCTTCGAACAGTTCCGTCGCGTTGCTAATTTCTACTTCCTCGTCATCGGAGCCTTATCCTTAACTTCTATCTCTCCTTACAGCCCCGTTAGTTCTCTCTTACCTCTCGCCTTCGTCATCGCCGTCAGTATGGTTAAAGAAGCTATTGAAGATTGGGGTCGTAAGAAACAGGTCTGTAATCCAAAATCTTCACATTTGTCAAATATTAAAGTTTCCATTTTTAATTTAAAGTTTTGATTTTTAATTAAAAGTTTTGATTTTTAACTGTTTTAGGATATAGAAGTGAATAACCGGAAAGTGAAGGTTCACGACGGGAATGGAATATTCCGGCAAGAAGAGTGGAGGAATCTTAAAGTCGGAGATATAGTGAGAGTTGATAAAGACGAGTTTTTTCCGGCGGATCTTTTGCTTTTATCGTCGAGCTATGAAGATGCGATTTGTTACGTAGAGACGATGAACCTTGACGGAGAAACGAATCTGAAAGTGAAACAAGGTTTAGAAGCGACTTCATCTGTTTTACATGAAGATTCAGATTTCAAAGAGTTAAAAGGTGTTGTGAGATGTGAAGATCCAAATGCAGATCTCTATACCTTTGTTGGTACTTTACATTCGGAAGAACAGAGGTTACCATTGTCGATTCAACAGCTTCTTCTTCGTGATTCTAAGCTTAGAAACACTGAGTATGTTTATGGTGCTGTTGTCTTCACTGGACATGACACAAAGGTATACACTTTAAAGATCTCTTCTTTACTTTGTTTCAGTTAAGAGTTGTGCTGAGTTTGGAGTTTTGGAAACAGGTGATTCAAAACTCAACTGATCCACCATCGAAGAGAAGTAGGATCGAGAGGAAGATGGACAAAATCATCTACGTGATGTTCGGTGTTGTGTTTTTGATGTCTTTTATTGGTTCGATTG
This sequence comes from Camelina sativa, assembly GCF_030686135.1. Classification (NCBI taxonomy): domain Eukaryota; kingdom Viridiplantae; phylum Streptophyta; class Magnoliopsida; order Brassicales; family Brassicaceae; genus Camelina; species Camelina sativa. Next base: position 5,631,293 of record NC_141896.1, on the reverse strand, counting down.
TATTTGGTATTGAGACAAGAGAAGATAGAGTGAAGTCTGGAGGAAGAACAGAGAGATGGTACTTAAAACCAGACGATGCTGATATCTTCTTTGATCCAGACAGAGCTTTTATGGCTTCGGTTTACCATTTCTTCACTGCGGTTATGCTCTACAGTAACTTCATTCCCATTTCGCTTTACGTCTCTATCGAAATCGTTAAGGTTCTTCAGAGCGTTTTCATCAACAATGACATTCTTATGTACTACGAGGAGAATGATAAACCTGCACACGCTAGGACGTCTAATCTCAACGAAGAGCTTGGGATGGTTGATACGATTCTATCTGATAAAACCGGTACATTGACTTGTAACTCCATGGAGTTTATCAAATGTTCTATAGCCGGAACTGCTTATGGACGTGGTATAACTGAAGTTGAAAGATCCATGGCTATGAGAAGCAACGGTTCGACTTTGGTTGGTGATGAGTTGGATGTTGTAGTGGACCGGTCTGGTCCTAAGATCAAAGGGTTTAATCTCGAGGATGAGAGGGTTATGAAAGGGAATTGGGTTAAGCAGAGAGATGCAGTGGTTTTGCAGAAGTTTTTCAGGTTGTTAGCTGTTTGTCACACGGCTATACCTGAAACTGATGAAGCCACTGGAGCTGTCTCTTATGAAGCTGAGTCTCCTGATGAAGCTGCGTTTGTTGTCGCGGCTAGAGAGTTCGGGTTTGAGTTCTTTAGCAGGACGCAAAATGGGATTTCTTTCCGTGAATTGGATCTTGCATCAGGGAAAACAGTTGAAAGGTTTGTTTTGTTTTTTTCTTATAATGAGACTTCTTGACAGTTTCTTGAGGTTTAAAAACTAACATTCCTCTGTTTTTTTTTTTACAGAAAGTATCGGTTATTAAACGTTCTTGAGTTTAACAGCGCGAGGAAGAGAATGTCTGTTATTGTGCGTGATGAAGATGGGAAGCTTCTGTTACTGTCCAAAGGAGCTGACAAGTAAGTTTTAACTGATCATCTTGAGAGACTATTATACATTTTTAGGCTTTTTTTGTTGACTTTTGTGGAATCTTGTGTTTTTGTGTGCAGTGTGATGTTTGAAAGACTTGCAAAGAACGGGCGTCATTTCGAAGAGGAAACTCGAAAGCATGTTAATGAATATGCAGATGCAGGGCTAAGGACATTGATACTTGCATACCGCGAGGTGGATGAGAATGAGTATATAGAATTCAGCAAGAACTTTAATGAAGCTAAGAACTCTGTGACAGCGGATCGTGAGAGTTTGATCGATGAAATCACAGAACGGATGGAGCGTGATTTAATTCTCCTTGGTGCTACTGCTGTTGAGGACAAACTTCAAAATGGGGTATGGCTATTTTAAGACTAAAAATGTTTTGGTATTTGGAATGAGTAGGAGGACTGTAACAGGTTTAACTTGATTGTGGTTTAGGTTCCGGATTGTATTGACAAGCTAGCTCAAGCAGGGATAAAGATTTGGGTTCTAACAGGAGACAAAATGGAGACTGCAATCAATATCGGGTAAGATAAGTAACAGAAGGGATAGAGAGATTTGCTTTTTTTTTTTGTTCTTATGTCTGAATCTATACATTGTTCTTAGTGTGTTTGTTACATAGTTTCTTACATTTTTTTTCCGGAATCTCTACAGATTTGCTTGTAGTTTACTAAGACAAGAGATGAAGCAGATCATCATAAATCTTGAGACACCACATATCAAAGCATTGGAGAAAGCTGGAGAGAAAGATGCAATTGAACAGGTAATTTTTATATTTGTAATTCAAACAGTAATATGTTTTCACTATCTTTTACTTGAGGACTTAGGAGATTAATATATGGACCGACTGATGTTTATAGGCATCGAGAGAAAGCGTGGTGAGGCAAATGGAAGAAGGGAAAGCTCTACTCACAGCATCAAGCAGCTCGAGCTCTCAAGAGGCCTTTGCGTTGATCATTGATGGGAAGTCGCTAACTTATGCCCTTGAAGATGATTTCAAGAAGAAGTTTCTTGATTTAGCCACAGGATGTGCCTCTGTTATTTGCTGTAGATCATCACCTAAACAAAAGGCATTGGTAATGTCTTTTCCCGCGGAAATGGTTTTTTTTTAACTGGATCTAGTATTGCAATTTCGGGGTTTATTAATAGAAGATATTTGCTTTCAGGTTACGCGGTTGGTCAAATCTGGAACCGGCAAGACAACTCTAGCGATTGGAGATGGAGCAAATGATGTTGGAATGCTTCAAGAAGCGGATATTGGTGTTGGAATCAGCGGTGTTGAGGGAATGCAAGCGGTTATGTCTAGCGACATAGCCATTGCTCAGTTCCGTTACTTAGAGCGACTCTTGCTCGTCCATGGTCACTGGTGTTACAGCAGAATCTCATCAATGGTATACAATTTTGCTCTCTCAGAAACATTCTCCAACTGAACTCTATGCATTTGTCTCTAACTACGTTATGTTTTGGCTCTTTGCAGATTTGTTACTTCTTCTACAAGAATATAACTTTTGGTGTCACAGTGTTCTTATACGAAGCCTACACATCCTTCTCTGCTCAACCCGCATATAACGACTGGTTTTTATCGCTTTTCAACGTCTTCTTCTCTTCACTTCCCGTCATTGCTCTTGGAGTTTTCGATCAAGACGTCTCAGCTCGCTATTGTTACAAGGTATATATCCAAACATCACCCTCCATAAACCCTATACAGAATCAAAAATTCCTCTGAATCAGATCACTGAGTGAAGTTCGTTTTTCTTTTTATTTGCAGTTCCCATTGCTATACCAAGAAGGGGTAAATAATCTTCTTTTCAGCTGGAAGAGAATCATCGGATGGATGTTCAACGGAGTCTTTACTGCGCTTGCCATTTTCTTCCTCTGCAAGGAATCTCTAAAGCACCAACTCTACAACCCTAATGGCAAAACTGTCGGCAGAGAAATCCTCGGCGGGACAATGTACACTTGCCTAGTCTGGATCGTCAATCTCCAAATGGCTTTAGCCATAAGCTACTTCACTTGGGTCCAACATATTGTAATATGGGGATCAGTTGCTTTGTGGTACATCTTCCTCATGATCTATGGAGCCATGGCTCCTAGCTTCTCCACAGATGCTTATAAAGTCTTCATCGAAGCCCTAGCTCCAGCTCCATCATACTGGCTCACCACTCTCTTCGTGATGTTCTTCGCTTTGATACCTTACTTCGTCTTCAAGTCAGTTCAAATGAGATTCTTCCCGGGATACCATCAGATGATTCAGTGGATTCGGTACGAAGGTCATTCTAATGATCCCGAATTTGTGGAAATGGTTAGACAGAGATCGATTAGGCCCACGACTGTTGGTTTCACGGCGAGAAGAGCCGCAAGTGTACGGCGGTCCGGTAGGTTTCATGAACAGCTAAACAAGAATTTTATCGCTTTCTGAAGAGAAGTGAAATAGAAGTGTCTCAGTGTTTGTGCATATGTACTTCAGTACTTGTATATAAAAGCTATCATGGGAAAGCTAGGGTTCTTTTTTACATGTTGTAATTGCTTGCCAAAAAAGGCAGATAAAAAGGGTCCGCTACACTCATATTTATTTGTACGTAACATTTTTTTAAAAATGTCGATTACGATTTGTTATTCTATTTAGTTAATTGTATCTATAATTGATAATACACCTTTCGCAAATACCACATATTGACATATACATGCTAACAAAAGGAAAGTAATATTTTACACTTACGATCACTACTGAGATGCTTGTTTACAATACACAAAATAAAATAAAATAAAGCTATGTATACTTATTATAGATTAGAATATTGCAAATTTGCAAGTAGGCAAGTATTGATCAGCGTTATTCTTTTCGTCTTAGGTATTTTTTTTTTATCTTGTGTGTATAAAATTCTAGTGTACTACAAACCACCTGAATTAAGTAAGAGATGTGGAGGAGAAAGTGCTATTAAGTTCATCTTTTGGAGAGTCAGAAAGAAAAAGAAAATACGCCATAATTACCAAGTCTCTGAAAGTGAAGTACAAAGAGAAGCATGAAAGCTCCGAAACCCTAAGACGAAGAAGTACAAGGACGGAAAGGGGAAGAAAAAAGGTTAAAAAACAAGTAAGGCTTGTGAAACCACCATGCTTTATCTATCGTTTGTTACTTAAGAACACATGCTACGTTGGTCTCTTTATTGACTCCACAATAGCTTAATTAAGCAAGATCACTCCATGGTTGGATAATTAAAGAGATAGCTATCAACAATACATATGTTTTCCATATAACATTTTCTCAAGAAATCCAGGATAATTAAAGAGATTACTAGTGCATGGCATCCACATGATTGGTTTAATTTCTGGCTGATATTTACATACACAATGAGCGTATCTTGTGCATTCTATATTTTTCTGCGCCATAATTTTTTTGCTATTGTATCATTTCATTTAGTTATAGGTTTGGTCCAAATGTACATAGGTGCAAATAAAGAAATTTTGCGTTATACTTTTAGATTTCTATTGATATATCAATAAGTAAACTAATAACAACAAAGGTCAAATATCTTATGATATATTTTATCTTAAAAATATATATTGTGAAAGATCAAGTTTTTTTTTTTTTTTTGCCAACATTGTGAAAGATCAAGTAAAAATTTAATAATTAATGAATTGTGTAATTGTGAAAGATTAAGTAAAAGATCTACATCTCCATCTATACATTAAATTTGTTCTAAATTTTAAAATTAGATAAAGGAATTCAACTTGGTCAAAAAGCAAAATATGAGCCATATATAAGCAAAACACGAGCCATATATAAGCAAAACGTAAACACTTTTTCTTTATATACAAATTATAGACTTGAAATTTGAGACGTTAAACCAAACTAATGTTTATTAAGCTTTAATAAGTTCATCAACCGAAATGTTTCGGTATGAATATCCAAAGCCACTACTTCGATTCTTGCATTATATGGTTCCGTGAATTAATAAACCGACCCGTTTGCATATGCTGGCTTTTGGTAATAATATATCCGATGACTTGGTATGCAAGCCAAGTACCTCCAAGCATTTGCCCTGAAGTCAAAAACCTCGCACTTTACTTCGTTTGGACTCGAGGGATCATTATTGTATTTATCGGAATTATACAACCACACTAATTTGTAATCAGTATCATTCACGAATGCTAGATGGAACTGGGAAGATATTGATTTCACTTCTATATTCCACTCACGGTCAGTGGGGTTCAACTTGTGGATCAAAATCTGAAACCTAGCAGGAGGAAGTTGGCGAATCCACTTTTCCATAAGTAAGGTTTTATATTTGGCTAAGTTTTAGTAAGTAATGGGCAAGAAATACCATATTTCTATATTAAACGCAAGGGAAGGTGAAATTCTATAATATAAGTTAACAAATTAAATTTTAAAAGTTCTACTAATTTGATTATTCACTAACCCAACTGACTTTTATATGATCAGTTAAACTAAATTAATTAATATAAACTATAAAGTAATTCAATTTTTCAGCTTTAAAGGAGATATAATAAAGTAAGGATTTCCTCTAAACTATTCTTCTAAACATCTGACACGTTATATATTCCCTTGTGATATGTGTAATTTATTTTGAACTTAAACATATCATTATCTATTTTATTTATTTTAATTATATCATTATATATTAAAATTCTTTCAAAACCAGATAAACCATTATCTATTTTCATACTATTAGATATAATTAAATTAATATATATGAAAGACACGTTCTTTCATTTCTTTTCATTAATAAAGAATCACAGTAGAATCGTTGAACCGCAGTGTCATTTTTCATATTTCTCTGTTTCTTTTTCTTATTTGACGTCATATAAAATGTGGCATTTCGTAAAATAATCGTATCGTGTATCACCCTTAATATCACAAAAAGAAGAAAACAGTCATTACATAACAGATAAACTTGCAGTCATTGGCTATGCCTATGTGAAAGTAGTAATATAGAGAAAAATGAGATCAGTTTGTTTATCTTAATGAGAAAATCATCTAATATTTCGTAAAATGATTTTATTGCGTATCCCCTACGACTCTTTAATTAATATTACAAAGAAGAAAACAGTCATTAGATGAATTTGCAGTCCTTGGCTATATGAAAGTAGTAATATAAAGAAAAATGAGATCAGTTTGATTTGACGTCGTTTCTATATATTTGATAAAAGGATTAATATAATGTATTTTTACTACGCATTATTAAAGACCGACCACAAGGTAAATTTCGAAGTCGTTATTATACAATATACATTAATTTTTGGTTGTAGTTTAACATGTCATGTACACTTGGGTTTTTCTGTAAGCACTTGTTATTTACACTTTTGGGTTGTGCACATTAGACTTGGGTTGTAATTTTGGGAAAATAGATCATTTACGCACGCATTTTGGGAAAAGGCTCCAATGCATTTTTTGTAAGAGCCATTGTTGATCACCTGCTGATCAAGGAAGTTGCGGAGCAAGTCTTCAAAGGCACTTCCACCTTGGTCCCAACAGATCTTTCAAGCCTTGCAAGTCTTCCAAAGATTTGCACCTCCTTGAAAAACTCATGGAACCTTTATCTATCTATGCTTTGTAATCTTGTTAACCCTTTAAATTTCACTTTGTATGAATTCTCCTCTTTGAGGCTTTAAGATTAATGCAAAACTTGTTTGACAAAAAAAAAAAAATCATTTACGCACGTCACAATATTTACAAAAAAAAATGCAAACAAAAATAATATAGCAGTAATTGCAATTTGCTTTGCTTACGGGGACTTGAGGTAAATTCCAAAGATAACAAAAAATGAAATTGACATGTATGGGATTTTATTTGCAAACCCGAACTCTTTGCACGTCATCATTGTCAACATGTCATATTTTTAAAGTAAAAACTAAAACCAAATTAATTTATGATAGACTAATTTAAGAATATAGAAGATTTTCAAATAGATATATAAAAATTATATTATGTTCATTAATCATATATAATATATTAAAGACACAACTCAAATTTGTATTTAATAGTATTCTATAAGTTACAGTTTGTCTGTCTTTAAAACATACGTACTAAAAAACTGGTATTATAATATAATTGTTTTATCTCCCCCAAAAAATAATAGAAAACAATAGTTTCATAATTAATTTATTATTAACTATACTATTTATTTTAAAATGATTAGAAATAGAGACAATTTATAGAAGAAAAAATATATTAAATTTGACACACCTTTATTTTCTTGAATTATTATAAAAAATTAGTTAGACTTAGAGTATATAAAAGATATATGTTTTGTGATATCGTTTTAATAAATTATTTTAAAATTGACTTATCATATTATAAAATTATTTGTTGTTAATTATTACTTTTAGATATGAAAATAAAATAATATATAGGACAACATAATTTATCTATCAAAGTAAGGTATTACACTTTTTTTTCTTAGAATACTTATCAGTTTTTTTCTTCAGAAAAAAAAAAACTATACATAAATTAATTTATCATAATTATTTAATGAACATTCAAAAATTAATTAACTTTGCTGCAACTAATTTTCCTATTACTATAAAATGGTTTCATACATTTCAAAGTAAAAACTGAAACCAAATTAATTTACGATAGACTAATTTAATATAAAAGATTTTCTAATATATAAAAAAACTCACATTACATTCAATAATCATATATTGTATTAAAAACACAACTCAAATTAATTATATTGTTGTTAGCCTATTATTGTTGTTAGCCTATTATTGAATTTGAATTCTTGCTGGAGCTTATTTCTAATATTTCTGACTGTATCAAAACTTCTAGTGTTATCTTTTCAATCGCATCCAAAAATTGTAGAGAGTTATATACGCAATAATTTATTACGTGTAATTGGTTCTAACTGTACTGTAATATCTTTTTAAACTTCATCATCACAATGAAAGATAGTAGCATCGATTTCTTCTAAACTACTAACATCTACATGTATCATTTCACTTGAATAATCTAGTAAATTATTGACATATATCCTACTAAAATAGCCAAGATTATTAATCAAATCATCAAGTTCATGAACAACAACTTCATAAATTAATATTTTATTAATTTATCGATAAATTAATAATTATTAATTTATCGATAAATTAAAACCTCTATAAATTAATAAAATTTCATGGTCCCGACCTTATTAATTTATCCGACCTTATTAATTTATAGAGGTTTTACTGTATATCTGTTCTAAATTTAAAAACTAGATAAAGGAATTCAACTTGGTCAAAAAGCAAAACATGAGCCATATATAAGCAAAACATGAGCCACATATAAGCAAAACATAAACACTTTTTCAATTCATAAATGAAACTAAATCAATCATTTAATACCATATATCACTATGCATGCATGTATGCCATTATCTTAACTCGTACATATTATCTCTAGCAAATTTAAACCTCAATTTTCACATTTTGTTTTTGTTTTTTTTCTTATTTCATAAAAAGTAAACAATCTCCACCGCCTTTGAATATTGACAAGTGCATGAATCCCAAACATGTCTTATAACAAGTGCAATAAAACTTTAACAAACGAATAAAAATAATAAGTGCAGTAAAAATCCTAATTAAGTAGATGACATGTAAGATTGATTAGGTCAATGTCTTTTGATGAGGTTGCTGATAGAAAGCTTGAAGATATAGTTAAGAAGTCATTACATAAAACTACAATGCAAGTCAATCATTTTTTTTTTTTTGTGCAAGTCAATCATTTACATACCTAGGTTGTAGTTTAATATTTTTAGACCATCAGTATATATAGAGATACCGTGTTACAGAACAAAACATTTATGGGGTTTAGAAAATTTTGGCTAAAGAAAAAAGGTTAAACCAATCATATAGAGACAAGTGTATAAAAAAGGATTAATACAACTACGCATTCGTCTATAAATATCTCTTATACAATCGCATGATCTTGTGTATCTTGGAATATCTCTTACACTCACTACCATAGCCAAAAATCTTGTTCATCGAATAAATATTAATTCTCAAGATCGCGTCACACTTGGAAATAAATAACAATTCATCAATGGAACTAAATCAATCATTTATATATCGAATAATCGAATCCACTTTTCCATAAGTAAGGTTTTACATTTTCCTAAGTTTGGTTAATTACATCATTGTCTTGACTCATACCAAAAATTTGGTTCCACCGCTTCGCATAGTGATTAGTGTCAAGATTAATTATGTATGTTTGGCAAATATTTCTCCCAACAGCCACTACAAAAATTTGATTATATAGCTACTGCTTTTTCTACGGAAAAATTAATAACAAATATTAATTACAAAAAGTTACGAATTAGCTATAAATTATTAGATAATAGATTTTGTTGCAAATTAGTTTCTTTTCGTTGCTAGATAATGACAAATAGATACCAAAGTAAATTTGTAGCAAATTTGCTATAAATTTAGGGATAAAATATGTTGTAACTCTAATACACACTGCAGAAATCGTCACAAATTGTAGTAAATAATCTATAGAATAATAACAATCTGAATAAATAACAAATATTAATAATAACAATCTGCTTTTTCTACGGAAAAATTAATTACAAAACTTACGAATTAGCTACAAATTATTAGATAATAGATTTTGTTGCAAATTAGTTACTTTTCGTTGCTAGATAATGATAAATAGATACCAAGGTAAATTTGTAGCAAATTTGCTATAAATTTAGGGACAAAATATGTTGTAACTCTAGTACACACAGGAGAAATTGTCACAAATTATAGTAAATAATCTATATAATAATAACAATCTGAATAAATGCCAACAATAGTTGTGATTTTTCATTGTACCTTTTCATAAAATATTTTATTTTTTATTTTTTAACAGAAAATTATAACGGTTGCGTTTCTCTGAAAAGTTGCTTCTGTTAAATATAGAGTTGTATCTCTTACAAACAGTTGTATCTATTCAAATGTTCACATCTTTAAAAATTTATATATAACCGATTTCTTATCATTGTATTCAAATTTTATTTT